>NC_051307.1:211798876-212423876 GCF_015220235.1 Choloepus didactylus | reverse complement strand
TTAGTGCCATTGTCCAATTAAAAGGTGCTTTCAACTCATGCATTTAGTCACTAAAACTGTGACCAAAGTAAAAACTCTTTTACAAATTCAAAACTTCCATCAAAAGTGTATTTGCAATATTGTAGATATGTTTTGTTACAGAATTTTTAAGAAAATAAGATTTTTTCCATGGTGGACTGAATTTAATAAGCAATCGAAATATAAGTAAACTTGATCATCCACTTTTACAAAGGCTAAAACAGAGTTGTATCCTGACTCATTCAACTTTGAAGTTGTAATACAAAGAGCCTGGTTCCCATCTGCTCCAAGTAGGTGGTCCTCAAGGGTCACTAAAATTATCTTTTTAAAATTACAATCCAGCAAGAGCAATCTGTTTTGTGCATCCAGAAGTTATTGTCCAAATGCCCATCTGCATCTCCTTTTAAGAAACGTAATCCAACAGAGGAAGTGCTGGCTCCTTAGGGAAATCATTCTCATCTTCAGTGTACGTGTGCTGTGCTACAGTTAATCAGGCAAACTCTATTGATGTCCCTGGCAATGGGGCGTGATTGAATATTTAACAAACAAATGTTTCTGAGCCCAAAAGACAAACAGTTCAAGAGATTTGAGACTTTTAAAAAATATATTAAGTTAAATCAAAAGCGTTTTGTTATTTGTTCTTCTGAGAAACAGATGAGCGGATGATTGGAATGTGAAATGGCTTGACAATTTCTCTGCTACTCTGACAAATTAAATTCAATTGCTGCACAGGTTTTCAGTAGCTAAATAATAAACCAAAGGGAAAAAAGTGTTTTTAATTAGATCATAATAAGCTACCTTCTTATGCATATAGTAAATGCATATGTTATATTAAAAATTAATGCCAAAGTATATTATGCCCAAATGAATTACATATGTGAAGTCAATAAACATCATTTATACCTTATAAAAGAAGCAAAAAAAAAAATTTACTAATGAGAAAGACAGGGTTTTGCCAGTGGTCTCACTCCTGGTAAATACTATACTAGTTTTTATTCTCCATTTGTTTCCTCTCTAAAGAGAAGCTGACCCAACTTAAAGTATTAGTTAAATTTAGTCTCATGTATCATCTTACCTTTCTCATTCATCCCAAGCCCCCTTTCAGAATCTGAGATAAGCCAGAATTAGTGGTTCTGGGGCAGCCAAGTAAGCAAGCTCTTTGTGCCCTGACCAGATTTATTTGACCTTGCCATATATTTAAAATAGCATGGAAATGTATTGCAGTAGAAATGTAATTCAGCCCATGTTCATACCACATACTCAAGAATATTTCCATGTGTAAAATTACTGCTCATGTGAAGCAAAAAATGTTTTCCACCTGTGTAAACTACTGAATGGGAGAAAAAAACTGAATTCTGACTCACCCTCAGGTAGAAAAAAGTATAGACCTCTTATCAAATGTATTTACTTTTAATGTGTTTTCTAAATGATGTAGCATATATCTTATTTTCCATGCATTCCGCTAAACTTCCATAATAGTACATCTGAAACATTTAAAATAGCATTTACCAACCTTCTACCTTATGATATTATTTTTTAGGTATCTTCTCTCTGCTATTAGACTTGATGGCTCTTGAGGGCAGTGTTCATGTCCTTCTCACAGGTGTATCTTATACAGTACCTAGAAAATGCCTTACGTGTAGCAGGGGCCTAATAAATGTTTACTGATTCAACATTTTTTCAAAAGCTCCTAATTTTGCCTAAGCCATATACCAAAATGAATCCCAGAGTGATCCAGAGGTACTGGTCCAAAGAATCATAATTATACCCTTTCCCCTTAACCAACCTATTTTAGGGCCAATCTGTTTTTTTTGTTTGTTTGGTTGGTTGGTTGGTTGGTTGGTCAGGTGGTTTTTAAATTCAGTTCTACTGAGATATAGTCACATCATACAATCATCTATGATGTACAGTCAAGTGTTCACTGTACCATCCTATAGTTGTGCATTCATCATCCCAGTCTATTGTTTGAACATTTTCCTTATACCAAAAAGAGTAGAGATAAAAATAAAAAATAGAAGTAAAAAAGAACACCCAAATCATCCCCTCCCCCACCCTATTTTTCATTTAGTTTTTGTCCCCATTTTTCTACTCATCCTTCCAAACACTGGATGAAGGGAGTGTGATACGCAAGGCTTTCACAGTCACACTGTCACCCTTTGTAAGCTACATTGTTATACAATCGTCTTCAAGAGTCAAGGCTACAGGGTTGCAGTTTGATAGTTTTGGATATTTCCTTCTAGCTATTCCAATACACCAAAAACTAAAAATGGATATCTGTGTAATGCATAAGAATAACCTCCAGAATGTCCTCTCAACTCCATTTGAAATCTCTTAACCATGGAAACTTTCTTTTGTTTCATTTCTCTTCCCCCTTTTGGTCTAAGAAGGCTTTCTCAATCCCACAGTGCCAGGGCCAAGCTCATCCCCGTGAGTCATGTCCCACGTTGCCAGGGAGATTTACCCCCATGGGAGTCAGATCCCACATAGGGGGGAGGGCAGTGAGTTCACCTGCCAAGTTGGGTTAGCTAGAGAGAG
This sequence comes from Choloepus didactylus, assembly GCF_015220235.1. Taxonomy (NCBI): domain Eukaryota; kingdom Metazoa; phylum Chordata; class Mammalia; order Pilosa; family Megalonychidae; genus Choloepus; species Choloepus didactylus. The sequence continues at coordinate 212,421,323 of NC_051307.1, read as the reverse complement.
AGAGGGCCACATCTGAGCAACAAAGAGGTACTCAGGGGGAGACTCTTAGGCACACTTATAAATAGGCTTAACTTCTCCTTTGCATTAATGAGCTTCATAAGGGCAAGCCCCAAGATAGAGGGCTCGGCATACCAAACTGCCAGTCCTCGATGTGAGAACATCAGCAACAGTCCAGGTGAGGAAGTCCAACACCTCCACATTTTCCCCCAGCTCCTCAGGGGGGCCCTGCATGTATATTTTTATTCTCTGCCCAAATTACTTTGGGATGTGTCGCCATTTCACACTAAGCTATACAGACCTACCAGGTCTCACTTCCTATTCAGAGTTCCATGTGATATGGTATTTGACCAAACTGTACAAGTTAAATTGTTTAGGAAATATAGATCCTGAACCAAATAAATATCTCTTCTCTTGGTCTCACATGGAAGTTGAAGTTTTAAAACACAGTCAGTATCGTCCTTTACCCTGGGCTAATCTGCTTTATGTTGACCATACATGTCTATATTTTTTGTTTTGAAAATATGGTGACAATGAGTGAGTGAGTAGATGGTCTTTTGTTCATGGAAATCCCACTGCCAATTATATATAACCATTATAGGAAATTAAACTGGAAGGAAAAAAAAAAGGAGACGAGATTAACACTGCCTAGCAGGCAGAACCGAATTTAAAAAAAGCTATCCTGGTTTTACCATACCTTCTTCGAACTAAGGCTTGGGAGATGTTTGCTAAATACTCCAGTTACCTTCTTCTCTAGACAAGACTAAACCTGGATTCCTTTTTTGTCTCTATGATGCAAAAATTAGAAGAAACTCCATTCCTTGGTAATTTAGAATACTGAGCATTTTTCAGGTATTCCTAGTATTTTCCAGTTTTCTGCCTACAGGCAGGATTCCTCAACCATATGAACAACCTCAGGACCCCCATAATGGTGGCGAAGGACAAGCTCACTTAGTAAGTGGTAGACAGCAGAGAGAATTTCCTAACACCTGTGGCAGTGGCCAAACAGGCACCATCAGGTGACAATTCCAAGGGCAGAAATATTACTGCTCTTATTTTTTCACTTGGGTATAAAGGGCTGATGGTGCCACCCAATCACCATCTTTTTTTACCCTATTTATGGCTCAGATAAGTTTCTCCCTTTTTGGTAGAGAAATACAGGTATCAGAAGATCAAGCTAGCATAGACAAAAAAAATGTAGGCCTAGAATGAGCAGAATGAGCACCAAGAAGAAATGTTCATAAAAGGTTCTTAGACACTCTGCAATTCTTGTTCGTTACTACAAGTAGGCAAACTATTTGTTAGGAGAGGTTCTAAGACTCTGGTATGCCTTTCTTGAGAGCAAAATTGTCTGCTAGTTTCAGCCCCTTACCACAAGAAAGAAAAACCATAGTATGTCAGGGTTAAGGATCTCAGACTCCATGTAAGAGATTTGTCAGAGAATTACCACATAAATCTGCCTTCTAAAGAACTCGCAAATTGCTCTAGCTTCTCCATCACCATTTTCATTGCCTTAACACAGGGCATCTCAGCATTGCTAATCTCAACAGTGCAATAGTGTCCTAACTGGTCTCCCTTTCTGCGGTCTCCATAGCCACTCCAGACACCCCACCAACTGTATACACACAAACTCATACCCATACTTTCTATTTTGTGCCTTTAGAGAGGTTTTTTGAAATGCAGATCTCATTGTGGCATTCCCCTGCTTCAAATCCCGCAGTGAATTCTCATTCCCTTTAGATGAAGTACCTGTATGACAGGGATTCTGTTTTGCTCTACCATTATATCCCCAGCACCTGCAATGCTTAGAGCAATACCTGGCCCAGGAAGAGGTAGAAAGGAAGGGAGACAGGATGATGACAGACAGACAGACATAAAGATCCATCAATCATGTTCTACCTGTGCTTCCTTCTAAGTAAAATCTCTGATAAATTCCTCCTTTGTTGCATGCCTAGCCTGGAGCACCCTCTCTCACCCCTAAACACACTTCAATTCTACTGAAATGGACATTGCACTTCAGATAATAATTTTTATGTTGAGTGTGTATGATGACCAAACATTCAGGAAGAAATCCAATCAGTCACCTGAATATTTTGTTTTAAAAATGCCAAAGTATGGAAATAACTTAATATTTGGCTCTGTGTAGCTATACACAGAGGAGTAGCTGGCGATAGCTTGCTGAAATTGAATGTTAAGATGTACATTATGTCAGACATCAAATAATATCTTTAAAATGTCCTCTGCTTTTAATGATTTTTTTTTCTGTTCAAACTTTATCATTTTATCATCCATTTGTTTATTATATATTTAAATAGATGAATAAAATTAGAGAAATCTACCATGGCAAGTACAAGCAATGATTACATTAGTTGTTTCCTTATATTTATTATTTTATAACTTAAAAATCTACCAACTGAATTAGCACTGTATTTCTTGTTTCCATTATCTACTTTCATGAACACTGATTTTGTGTATGTAATTTCTCCTTTCCCAAATTTAAAGTTTTGCTTTCCTGGGTATAATAACAGAACTATACACTTGTAAAATATTCCTAGCTTTCATTCTCAGCTTTCCAAGCAATTATATTTAATAAGGTTCATATTTTATGGAAAAATATTTTCTATAATTGAAATTTTCATGTAAGAAAAATGCTTCTTAAAACATATTCTTTTATCTATTGCACTGGAACAATAATACTGCTCCACAATAATATGAGGCAAACATATTTTGTTAGGTCCACTTGTCTTTAGAGTAGCATTTCCCTGCTTGTCTAAGCTAGATACCAGAAGTTCTACTCACTCCTCTTCCCATGGAGTTAGCTTATCAGGAAGTCAAAGTATACATATCTTTTATCCTTTGAGTCCACTTCCTTTAGACCAGGAATGAATATATTTGAGTGGCTATTTTTTAAATGTTCTCTTGTTAACTCAAGGGTGAAATATATACCGTACCCAAATCAGATACCACAAAACGGGACATTTTAGTAAATGGTTTATATCTATTTGCATTGCTGTTTTTAGTTACTCATATTTTTCATTGCAGATTAAAATAACATATATATATATTTGCTTTATTCATAGAATATATGAGCCTATTAAGAAACTGTACTCAATAAATTTGTACCACAAGTTTCTGTTCAAAATGATTTTCACTTTTTTCCCATTGTAGGGTAACCACAGTATCCAGGGTTCTCCGAGCCCAACAACTAGTCCTTCAGGGTTAACTCAGATAACATTAGAGAGCATGCTGGGAAAGGCTGCAAGACGGACAAGTAAAGGATATCTAAAAAGTGCCTACACGGAAGCAGGAACCTCAGAAAGCCAGAATTCCTCGGTGAAACAGATAGATAGAAACAACTTTCAAATGAGTTTGGTGCCTACACCATGCATTTCTCCCCCTGGAAGAAGGTGTGAATCCTCTCAGAAAACTCCAGATCCCATTATCAAAGCAAAGGACCTATCAGCCCATCAAGTGCCAGCTTCAGTAAACAAAACTTTCCTAAGAGAAATCTCAGGGGAAAAGTTGAGACTGATCCCTGAAGCATCTGTAAGTGGTTTTACTATGGTTTACATATGTGGGCAGTACATCCTGCTGTGTTCTGTTCCACTTTGTACACATTTTCAGCAGTATCTATTTTTTACCATTTGGGCAATCAGTAATGTATTTTCTTTCCTACTCAGATGTGATTTAGTTCAATAACGGCAGCTGTTAAAGAATATATTGCACATCTCAATGATAAATAGAATGCCTCATGTTTTTAATGAGAAAGATGATTATGTAGTTTTCATCATAATAGTTATTTTTTATTTCCCAGTTACTTCCCATAATTTTAGTTATTGCTGCCTACAAATTATAAATGAAGATCTTATTTTTGAGCCAAAAGCTTGCCAGTAAAATTGACAGATTTTCAATAACAGTCTACATTAGGAACCATAAAAACATCATTATTCTGTTCACTTGCTGTTCATTTTGCAGCAGCTCCCCAAATAATAAATGATATGAGTGAAGGTTAACAGTAAAGCAGTGTCATCGAATAAATCCCTAGGCTAGTTTGGTGGCTGCATTCATGTCCATCACATTGATTTTTCCCTTCCCGTGGTAGTACTTTTCTTCCTTTATTTCCCCCACAGCTGCACTTAGAAACTAGAGAACAAGTGAGGCTCTGCAGAACCAATGACACTCACATTCCATTTTTTTTTAAACATCTAAGATTTTCTCTATCTGTCATGTCCTACCTATTTTGTGTGTTACAATGTAAAGCTTTGGTTTCAATTATGTTCTAAGCAACATAGTGGATTAATTGTTAGGTAGCACAGGTAATATCATCATCAAAAAAATAGCTAATATTCCTTGAACACTTATTATGTGCTGGACCCTTTTCCATGTAGTATTTCATTTAATCCTAACAACAAGGATTAAATGAGAGTAAGAACTATCATTATTCCCATTTTTCAGATGAGAAAACTGAGGTTTAGAGAGGTAATGTGGTTTGCTCAAGAACGACAGCTAGTTGAAGAGAAGCAACGTAGATTCTCTGACTCTAGAACTCCTGCCCACATCCACCATACTGTGTTGTGTAAACTGTCAATAAGTCTTGTAAAAGTGATGTCCTCCAAAGATAAAACTGAAGTGTGTTTTGCCCCTTTTTATTTCACACACATGTATGCATGTACTGTGTGTGCGTGTACCTAAGAAAATAGTAAATCACTTAACTTAGTGAAAATGGATTTGTTTTATGGTGATTTAGGATGAAATCTGTCAATGATACTTTAGCACATTTTTCATTTTTGAAAATATTTTTAAAACACATTTTCTTGGTCTACCTAAGTGTAATTTTTTTCCTTTGGTTGGGCTTATGAACTCAAATACAGCTACTAAGTTTAGCCTTCAGGTTTATTCTACAATGCTGCTTCACTTAACTGCACCCAGTCCTGGGCTGCCGAAAACAGAACCAAAACAAGTCTTTGAGAAAAATTTGACTCAATTTCCCCCCTAATTTCTCTGCTACCTCCTTCTATGATGCAGAGTCTGTCTATACATCTAAAAAGTTCTTTCTTTTCAGTATCTTTCTGTATAAGTAAAGCCAGTGTACGAAGATCAGCTTGAAAACTTCAGGCACAATTGAACTTTTAAAATACCTGGCCACTTAGCAGAGTACACTGCCTGAAAATTAATGCTCTCTGATAATACCAGGGAATAATAAAAGGAGTAAAGAAACCAAAGTTGGGGTGGAGGGGAGGGGGGCTGGCTCTCACCCATTCTCTTCATTTAAGAGGCTTTTAGGATAATTCAGTTCCCAGAAACCATTTGGGTGAACGCAGGAGACCCTTCTTACAGTTGCTCACTGCAGATTACAAAGCACATGCCCAACAAGTCTCTTGTTCCTCACAGGAACCCTGAGATATTACTATTCCATTTTACAGCTAAGGAGACTGACTCAGAGCAACCACTTCCTTAAGGATGAAGAGGGAGAAGGAACTTTGATGAAGGGATAAGGCACAAAGGCACTGCTTCCCATTGATGCTGAGACTTTTTACTTCAATGCCAAAATGCAAGCTTATGAAATTTTTTCTCTAACCACTCACGGGATCATTACAATCTTATGGATCATATTTGAGAAAATGTATACTTATTGATAATCTCAGTTTAGTTGGGTATAAAATTGAAAACATAAGGCAGTCTACCTCATTTCAAAGTGAATTTACAATGGGAGTGGAGTGTTCTTCCAGAGACATCTTTGAAAGGAAGTTTGTGCTCAAAGTGAAAGGGTTCTTATAATTGGCATTCTCCCCACTTGAGGTTTGCAGCTAAGACTGAGAAGAGTTTAAAGACTGTTGGGTGCTTAGTAACTCCACAAAGGGATTTTCCCCCAATCTTAGATAACTATTGGGGTGACTTTTTTAAAATAACAACTTTTTTTGAGATTTAATTCATAAACCTTAAATTCACCCTTTTAAAGTGCACAATTCAATGGCTTTTTAGTGTATTCACTGCTATCTAATTTTAGAACATTTTTGTCATCCCCAAAAAGACACCTCATACTCATCAGCAGTCACTCCCTTTTCCTCCCTACTCCCAACCCCTGGCAACCATTAATCTACTTTCAGTCTCTCTGAATTGGCTTGTTCTGGACATTTCATATAAATGAAATCATACAATATGTGGCCTTTTGTATCTGACTCCTTTCACTTAGCTTAATGCTTCCAAGACTCATCCGTGTCTCAGTAATTCATTTCTGTTTATTGCCTCAGTTAAAATCCATGTATGGATATACCACATTTTATTTATCCACTTATGAATTGATGAACTTTTGGGTTGTTTCCACTTTTTTGGCTATTATGACTAATGCTGCTATCAACATTCATGTGCAAGTTATTATATGAGCATGTGTTTTCACTTCCCTTGGGTATACACCTAAGAATGGAATTACTAAGTCATATGGAATTTTTCATTTAACATTTGAGGAACTGCCAAACTGTTTTCCAAAGTGGCTTACCATTTTATAATTCCACCAGCCATGCATGAGAACCAATTTCTAAACATCCAAGTCTACGCTTATTATCCATCTTTTTTATTCGTCTTAGTGGTTGTGAAATGATATCTCATTATGGTTTGGATTCCCATTTCTCTAATTACTAATGATGTTGAGCATCTTTCACGTCCTTATTGGTCATTTGTCTGTCTCCTTTGAAGAAATATCTTTTCAAATCCTTTGCCTATTTTTTAATTGGGCTGTCTTTTTCTGTTGTTCAGCTGTAAGAGTTCCTTATATATTCTGCATACAATTCCCTTATCAGATATATGATTTGCAAATATTTTCTCACACTCTCTGGGTTATTTTTTCACTTTCTTGATAGTGTCCTTTGAAGCACAAAATCCTTCATTTTAATGAAGGTCAGTTTGTCTATTTTATTTATTCTAGTGCTTGTGCTTTCGGTGTTATATCTAAGACACTGTTGCCTAACCCAAAGTCACAAAAATTTACTCCCATTGGTTTTCTCCTAACAGTTTTATAGTTTTAGCTCTTATAGTTAGGTGTTGAACCACTTTGAGTTGATTTTTGTATATTGTGTGAGGTAAGGGTCCAACTTTACTCTTTTGATGTGGATATCCAGTTTTCCCACCAGTTTAAAAAATTTATTCTCTTAAAAGATTGCTCTTTCCCATTGAATTGTCTTGGCACCCTTGTTGAAAATCCATTGACCATAAATGTAGGGGTTTATTTCTGGCCTCCCAGTTCTATTCCATTGATCTGTTATGTCTATCCTTATGCCATTGCCCCACAGTCTTGATTACTGTTGCTTTGTAATTTTGTAATTTTGAAATCAGGAAGTGTGAGTCATCTGATTTTGTCCTTCTTTTTCAAGATTATTTTTGCTATGCTGGATCCCTTGCATTTCCATATGAATTTGAGGATCAATTTGTCAATTTCAGCAGAAGCGGCAGTTAGGATTTTGATAAGGATTGTACTAAATCTGTAGATCAATCTGGGGAGTATTGCCATCTAAACAATATTAAGTTTTTCAACCTATGGGATGTCTTTCTGTGTATTTGGGTCTTATTTAGTTTCTTTCAACAATGTTTTGCAGTTTTTAGTGTATAAGTCTTGTACTTTTGTTAGATTTATTCCTAAGTATTGTATTCTTTTTGTTGCTATCATGAATGGAATTGTTATTTTCATTTTATTTTTGGATTGTTCATTACTAATGTATGGAAATACAATTGATTTTTGTATATTGGTCTTATAACCTGCAAACTTGCTGAACTTGTTTATTAGTTATAATAGTTTTTTGTGGATTCCTTAGGATTTTGTATTTACAAGATCAAGAAATTTCAAATTGAGATAGTTTTCCTTTTTCCTTTCCACTTTGGATACCTTTCATTTATTTTTCTTGCATACCTACCTCCACCAAAGGATTTAAATTGAATGGGAATCTTTTCTTCATTTCAAGATATTTAAGATTTAATACTTAAACTGTTGTAGCCTCAGTATTAACCTCTAATACAGATGATAAGCTCGGGAAAGCCTAAAGGGATTCCACTGGTGTGACTCAGGAAATGTATTTGATGCAAGAAGAAGATTTTGAGAATTGTCCTGACACTAGAAGTCCTTCTAATATTAATATAAATGTAGCTGAAAATTACTTTTGCTGGCTAGTATTTTAGGCCATATATTTAGAACACTGATATATGTGGGGGTTTCTACCACCTAATCTGGGTCTCTAAAATAAAAGGCCTCCAAGTGATGGGATACAGCTATTCTGGTTCTACTTCTGGATAAGTAAAAGCATCACCTCTTCTACTGAGTGCTTACCAGGCCAGACATTCTCCCAAGTGCTCAGGATACAGCACCAAGTAAGACAGATAAGGCCTTTCTTCTCAGGAGACTTGTATCTGTTTGGGGATACAGACAATAAGCAAACAAGTAAATGAAATAGTTAAGACTATGATAAAGCTATGGAAAGGAAAAACAAAAACAAAAATCAGATTGATGTAATAGAGTGGAAAGTTTGGGCAGAATGGTGGCTACACTTAGTTATTATCTGAGTAAGTGACCTTTGAGCCAAGATCTAAAGTTTAAGAAAAAGCCAGCCATGCAAAGAACCTCATTACCTACTGTTTTTAGACCTCAGTAGGTACAAAGTTCCTGAAATGGGCATCTTTGAGGAATAACGGAGGCCTGTGTACTGGGATGCATGGGCAAGGGGGAAGTAGAAGAGGATGAGGTCAGAGAAATGAACAGGGCTCAGATCACATAAGGCCATGAGGGCCATGAAAGGAGGGCAGGCTTTATTCCAAGGGCAATGGTAAGTCTTTGAACAATTTTAAGAAGGCAGTGACATGGTCTGATTGACGTTCAGAAAGATTCCGCTATGTCAAGACTGCAACAGGGGAGGAATGGAAGCAGGAAAAGCAGGTGGGACATCATTGTAATAGTTCAGAATAGAGAAGAATAGAAGCGCCAGGTTACTGAAATATCTGGGTGGTAGGACTGACAGGATAAGGGGAGAGGAAATGGGCAAAATCAAGGATGACTCCTAGGTTTGGAACTTGAGCAACTGGGCAAATAGTAATGTCATTTACTGGGCTGCAGAAGACTGAGGGGGAACTTGGCCATCAACTTAACCGTCAGGGTACTGCAGTTGTAAGTGGGCATCCCATTAGAAATCTGTGTTCTCACAATGTGCCAACATAAAGTGACTTTATGACAGAGGAAAATTAAAGGTTTATGCAAAAGATAGAACAGGAGAACTGTCTTTCTAATCCCCTGATATGGAAGAATTCTAGCAATTCTTAAAGAACTCTTACTGAAATTGACTTGCTAACTATTTGGTAAACTTCATCCTTAAAATGTTTTATTCATATTTTAATAGAGTTTTCTATTATTAAGTTCAAATATTTCTAATTAAAGAAGAAGTGAAGCCCTCTGGGTAATATTGCATCCTGTAGATATTTGGTAATTAAACTTTTCTGCACATTTAACTGCATTCAAACAATTTTGAATGAATCAGTTGAAACCTGTAAATGTGCATCTTTAGACAAACAAGAAATACTTATGTAACAGGCTTTGTATCTCCAGAAAAAGTTTAAGAAAACAAAAGGCATGACTTTTTACAGGAAAAAATTTGTAAAATGAATTATATTTAACTTTTTAATTTAACTTTCACATTTCCATTTTTGAAAAGCAACCCTAAATTATGGAAGAGCACTTTTAAAGATATTTTAGACTATTATGCAGTGTGAGCAAATTTATTCCTTTAATTGTCAAGCCATTTCCTTTGGATAATGTAAAAGGTTTAGTTTCATTGACTCCCTGTCATCCTTGAGCCCAGTATTGGAGTAGGAGTTATCTATCATCATTTTTTTTTGAAAAGTAATAAAAGTTTACTATTCTCTGCAATTTGTGCTCCACATACTTGAAGAGGAAAATGAATTTGTAAGTTATTTTGAATTTTAAAAAGCATTTTTCCATTACATAAAGTTTTGTATCTTCCAGGATATACTCTTTGTTCAAAGGGAAGCCATCTGTCTCTGTTTAAATTTGCTACTCAACTATGCCATTGACAGCTGTTTTCCCAACAATACCCCATTGTTTGAAGAATTCATAAAAGCCTTTCTGACCGCCTCACCTAGCTCCAACGATGTTGCAGTGTTCCAAAACACCTGTTTCGGGATCAGGTTGCCCTGTGTATTGGACATCCGTTCATTGCCCTGTAGTAACTGTGCAGGCTCACCTGCAGGTGACTCCTTATCCTCCTTTGGCGGTTTCCTCCACAGGTGCTCACTGGTCTCTTGCTGCCTGGGGCCACCAATATACAGCCTTCCCCTTTGCCACCCTCAGGGCCATCCCCCAAAAGGACCCTATGTCAAGCCTTTCTACATTTTCGTTCTTCAAAACTGAGAAGTCAAGAGCAGCAGGTGCCATGGTTACAGAGCACCAGTCAGACAGACCTGGGTTTGAATCCTGGCTTTGTTTCTTCTTACCTTTGTGACCTTGGACACAATTCTTAACCTTTTCAAGTCTCAGTGAGCTCATTATTTATAAAAATAAATAATGTTTATTCCATAAGGTTGTTTTGAGGATTAGATAAGATAGTTCATGTAGAACACTTAGCCCATAAATCTCACAGGGCATCTTGTTCTACCTGTTTATGTAGTTAGAAAGGTAAACCAGTTTGCCTAGTATTTTAAAGCAAAAGAGATCTTTTCAAATTCAGTAAAATTCCAGAAATTAATTATAGTTACTGTTCAATAAGTGATAGTTATATGGTTGTGTTTCTTGCCCTCTATTTGTAATTGAATCATGTGCTAACATGAGAGTGAATTAAAGTTTTACTTCTGCCAGGTAGCATATTGGTGTTTTCTTGGGGATATACTGAAAAGAGAAAAATATTTAGAAATGGGAACTGATGCCTCTCCTTTCCTTCCTGAGACCACCGTCTAGTGCCTACCATGTTCACAGAGCTAAACTGTAGTTTCATGGTTGTTGGAATGAACTGAATTTGGACAGGACTAGTAGTGCTAACCATGGTAAGAGTGTCTTATATATTAAATTGGACCCTTCTATCAATTAATAGACTTTGGAAAAGAGTCTGATATTTGATGTTTTGTCAAAACTGCACTCTTTCTGTATCTCTAGTCTAAAAAGACAAGGTCATTATTTCAGTTTTATCTGTCAGCGTCCTGCTAGGGATATTGCTGAAACTACAGAATTTGGTGATTAAATAACATTTGCACTGCCAGTAAAAGTATTTGAATTCAGCATAGAAATTTCCCCAGTGGAACTTGCTTCGAGCTCTCCGTCTTTTTTTTGAATATTTTTAGCCCAAACTCCTGCTGATGCTATCAAGTAGTTTCTCCCGTTCATTTTCTTTGTGTCTAGTGTCTAATTAAGTTGTTGAAAAAAGGTAAAATGTTCTAGATTAGAAGAATGTGAAAATAATTAAAAATGGATTTATTATCCAAAATTTGGGTGATGATGTAGAATTACAAGTCATTAGGACATTTTGTTATTTCCATTTCCTAGCAGTTAGGTATGCAAAAATGTGCCAGTTACTTTATAAAGAGGAACAGTTTCAAGTTCTCAAAAGTTTCAGAAACTGTAAGTAGAAAGACTTGACAAAAAATAAGAGATTGTCAAAAGTATGTATGAGAATACATTGGTTATTTAACCCAAGACATTATAACATTTCGCTGTCAGTTCTCCAATATCTAATGCTAAGGTGAGCATCCTACTAATCAAATGTTTATTAAAGAAATCCAACTTCTCTGATGTCTTGGTTTTCTCATTTTAAATAAGAGCTAGTCTTACTTGCTATTTTGCACTTTATATAAGAGGTTCTAGGCTGGCGGTATTTCCTAAAAACACCGAGATTTGAGGTCTTTGACTAAGAAGGTTTTTATGTGACTTTAAGGGTTAAGGTATATTTCCCATGTGCCAGGTCTCCTATTATCTCCAATCCCCATTTGAACCCCTCAAGAGAGTTCTCATTATTCCTGTTTGACAGGCACAGGAAGCAGGGTGGTTTTAACTTGCTCACATCTAATAAATGACAAAGCACAATGTCAAACCCAAGAGTTTGAACCTGAAAAACCAGTGCACCTTCCACCATGTTGTACTGCCATCCCCATTTAGAGACCACAGAAAAATTCTGTGATTGTGTGACAACTTAACTTCTATTGCCTTTTAAACATTAAAGTATTCTAATGTGCAAATGCATGTGCAAAGAAAGGCAGTATTCCTATATCTGTCATTACTGTAGTAAAACCAAACTTTTACATTCTAAAGCAGTTCAAACTTGAAGTTATTATCTTCTCACTCCGAAGACATCAGTTGGCTTCTCTCTGCTATTGTCGTTGCTATAAGCATTCTGAGTAATTGTTTCCTGCCAGTTCTTTAAATAATATTTTACACTACCATTTGCTGAATGGCTACTATACCGAGTAGCCTTGTATAGACTATAGTTGTCTTGTAGATGGTATATTACTTGAATTTTTATAATATAAAACCTGTTCAATATGGTTTTACAAGAGTCCTTCTATTCTATAGTTTATTGTTGAACTCAGGAAGTATTCTGAACTCAGAAGATAAATGCTGCAAAATTAAAAATTATTTTTCAACTCTTTAAAGTTAAAAAGAGCTCAGCAATATTTGTCAAAGAATTCTTTTTCTAAAATTAACAAACTGACTATCAAAGCAAAATGTATGGCAGTATATTTCTGTTCAGGTTATGGATTGAAAATATATTCTATACAAATATAGCACATCACTATAAAGATCTTTTTAAAATCCTTTTGTGCCTCCCAAAAAGAAAAACATATTGTAAGATAGGTATATCTTTATAATGACTTTTGCCACTATTAAGTTTAATTACCCAAGAATGTCTCTACCTTAGACATTCTTAAGGGATTAGTGTGTGTAGGTAAGGAATTATGGATGCTGGGTTATAGAGTCTCACCAGGTTACATGCTGAAATATTTGCGACAAATTTCAGAGGCGACATTAGGACTGGTTATGCCTAGGCCCACTGCCGTTGACATAGAACGCAATCAAGATTTTGACCAGTTGGTTTTTCCAAATGGCCTGACTCCTGATTTATGCTATGTAAGTTGACACAGCATCCCTTAAATTTAGCAAAGTACTTCAAGTTGTACTGTGACTTGATCTTTAAGTTTTAATTAACCACTTTGCAAGTTAAAGACACATGCTGAAAGCTACCATAAATTGTGAATGAGTTATGTGCACAAGCATGTGTCACCTACGGCTTATGCCTGTGGCTCCTGTCTTCTCTTCATTCTTGTGGTTAGTGGGCCCGCACCCCCAGTGAATTACGGGAAACTATCATGGGGTTTGGGAGGCATTTAGTTCAGGAATTTGAAAAAAGTTTTCAAGAGTGCTAATTGGTGAGGAGATGCCCTGGAACACTAATTTACCATCTGCTATTATTTAAAATGTCAATGTGGAGATTAAACACTGTCTGCAAATAGCAAAAGAAAGGAGATTAATCCTCAAATTAAAATGGCAATTAAAGTTTAAAATTAACTTGGGAAAATGGACTTATAGTACTTTTCTTCCTGACCTATTGGGATCAAAAAAAAAAAAACTAAAACTTTGAACTACAGCTTCAAAACTCTTTAAATACAGATTTGAAACTACAAGTGATACTAACTGTTCAGCTAGTATTTACAAAATGTGTTTGTTTGTTTTTTTCAGTAAGACTATCCAGAGTAGGGTGCCAATGATGAACAAGTAATTACTTCCTAAAAAATCTTTGAGACTTGGACTTCTTTGTTGTTGATCACAGCAAAGTATGCGTATCATAAGCATGTAGCTTGATGAATTTTTATGAACTTAACAAATCCATGCAACCATCATCCAGATCAAGAAAGAGAACAATAGCAACACCCCAAAAGACTCATTGTGCTTCCTTCCTGTCACTCCCCCACCCCACCCCCGATCAGTTTTATCAGTGTATATACTCTTTTGTGTCTGGCTTCTTGTACAGCATTTTGTTTGTGAGATTCAATGTATCACTCATTTTCAGTGCTGTAATGTGTTATTAATATACCACCATTTATTTATTCATTCTACTGTTGATGGGCATTTGGATAGTTTCCATTTATGGGCTCTTAAAAATACGTCTTCTGGTGGAATCTTAGACTTTTAAATTAAAAGAGTCTAGCAAAGAAGGGGAAGTCATTTGGTTTGACAAGGCTTGGATTAAATCATAGGTATTTTCATCCTTGTTGCTTTGGAACAGTATTACTTCATTTCTAAAACAGTAATAGTAAATTTTACTTTATATTCTATTTAATGATTTCCCATGAACATAACCTCTGTACTTCTAACTTGCTCCATATTTTTCTGCCTGGTTGTTGGAATATGCTGCCCCATTGCCCTTCTTATCCTTCAAGTCCTGGCCTAGAGACCATTTTTTTCGGTGAAGCCCTGCCTGATCCCACAAGAGGTGAGATCTCTCTCTTTTCTGAAATGCCAGACCATTTTGTGTATGCCTCTTCCTCTGTATTATATTCTCACAACCACCAACCCCTTTGTAGTAGCATTCTTTGAGTCTGGGATAACTCAAGAGGGTACAAATAGAGATTGTTTGCTGGACCCTATATTAGAGTTTTGGCAACACAGTGTCCCCTATGCCACGTGTGTCAGGCACTGTCACAATCCAAACCTGATTTTGGAAGAGAGTCTCAGATTTTATAGGCTAGAATGAGAGTAAAATCCCAATTCTGCTCCCCTCCCATCAAGTAGAGAACAGAGTGAGGTTCTTGGTCTGATCTTGTCCAGTGGACTGTCTCATTTTTGCTGTACACCACTATTGTAAATTTAGCCTTGTGTCACCGACAATTCAATGGGGGCTGTTTCTTATCTGAGGATCTCAAAATTCTCTAGGCAGACATTTGATTGATTAAGCTATTCTGTCTTAAAATCCTGAGAGATTAAGTAAAGAGCGTAAAGTTGAAACATTGTGTTTTGTTTTCTCTTTTGCTGTAGTTATCAGTTCTCCTTCTAGTATTATCAAGCCTCTCTGTGATTATTAATATTGTTCCTCCACACATGCTCTCTTATTTTATAGTTATTTATGGATCGTAGTTGTCCTGCTAGATTGTGAACCCTGTGAAAGCAGGAGGCACATTGTACTTGTCTTTGTAACTTCACTAGCTTAGAGTCCCAATAACATCTGCCAAAGGACATTTGAAAATGAACAACTGCCAAGTCTTCACGAGCAAAGGACTTGCTGGGGATCTGAGAACACCTGAATCGTATAACCATGAGCCCATTACCTCACTCCTAAAAGAAATCCAATTGAGAGTGTCTCCCCTCTTTCCTACATGGATATTTTGAGATTAAATTGGGTTACACCATGACATTTTGAGCCTCTCAGAATAGATAGAATTACATAAGGCACTTTGCCTCTCAGCAGTTGTGTAATTTTGTTAGATGACATCTTGTGCTGGAGTCTACTTTAATGTAAAGACTTTATTGCAAGCTTTCTTTTTTAAAAAAATTAATAAATAATTTTGTCTTTCTGGTGATTTTGAAATTGTAAAATGCATCAGGGAGCTAAGTTAATTACCTCTCTCTGACACCAGTTCTCTATTCATGACCCTAGAGAAAGTCACTTCCTTCTTCTCTCTGCTCATGTAGGCTGCCCCTTCCAGGATGTTTTCATAATACGTTTTACTATTCTATGAAGTAGAATCATGGAAATTTAGGGTTCTAAGCAAACTTAGTACCGGCAGAGCCTGGCACATATTAGGTCTCAATAAATGTTAGTGGAATAAATTAGTGAATCAATCAATCAATTTCCACTATTGTAGATGGTTCTAGTATTTTACCAAGTATTATCCCCAGCCTCAGCTTCAATACTGACAGTGGTAGGAAGAAGTCATTCCCTTTGAAGGACGTCAATAAATCTAATTACTATCAAATGCCACCTTAGACTTCTGCGACACTTTTCTGATTCTGCTGAGCAGTTAGTCCCTTCTTTGCTGCTTTCTTCAATCATCTTAGTCATATATCTGTTGTAGTATTGATCATGGTACATAATCATATCCTGTTATGTAATACCCGCTGTGTCTCCCTTTCTAGACTGTGAGCTCCATGAGAACAGAGATGTGTCTTATTTTCTTTGTGCTCCCAGCTCCTAGCATAATACAGAATGGGTGATGACTGGAAGGAAGAGGGCAGAGAAAAGGAAAGAATAATAACAACAGGGAGCACATGTTCTGATTGCCAACCAGTGGTCTCCTCAGAGGAAGGTATTCACCCCAGAAGGTGTGTACCTAAGACAATGCATTGGGATTCAGGAAGAAAACTTTAAAACCATACCTAAATTGGAAGATACAGATGCAGACATTTTCTAACACAAATGTGAATTAGAAGATGGAGTCCCCTAGCATAGCTGTTTGTGAGGTACTATGCTAAGCATTTGATATAATTTTATGTGGTCCATCAAAAGTCCCATAAGGTATATGCTATCATCTGCATTTTACAAATGAAGAAACTGAGGCCTAGAGAGGTTAGGTAATTTGCCCAACCACATATACAATAGATATATGAAAGAACTAGGGCCCAGACTCAGATCTGACGGCTTAACCACTGCCCCTTCTCTTGTATTTTTCTGCACTAGCACTTAGGGTTGTGCCTCAGGCACAAGACAGGCTTGTGGATTAAATAAATGAATTGCGTGGATGAATAGATCATAGTAAACACATATTAAGGTTATTTTTCTGAATAAAAATTGTGAAAATGAAAAAATTTCCTTTTTCATTTTAAAAGCATGTATTCGCAATGACAAGTCAAATATACTTATGTGTACCCTTAGAGTGTTTAGTTCTGTTTCTTGGCAGAGAAACTAAATAAAGGTTATGCCTGAAGTCAAGCAACTGGTATTCTCATTTTCACATCTTATTACCAATTGACTTTTTTTTTTAAAAAATTGAGGTATAATTGATACACCATAATATTCAGTCTTAAAGTATACCTTTTGGTGGTTTTCACTGTATTCACAAGGCTCTGCAGCCATCACCACTATTTAATTTCAGAACATTTTCATCAACCCATTAGCAGTCACTTCTCATTCTCCCCCTAACCCCAACCCATGGAAACCACTAATCTGCTTTCTGTTTCTATGGATTTTCCTATTTTGAACAATTACATATAAATGGAATCATACAATATGTAGCCTTTTGCATCTGGCTTCTTCATTTAACATAGCAATTTCAAGGTTCATCCACATTGTAGCATATAGCAGTACTTCCTTACTTTTTATGGCTGAATAATATTCCTTTGTATAGATATACCCTACTTTTTGGGTCTTACAAATAATGCTTGCTTTGAACGTTCATGTACAAGTTTTTGTGTGGACATATGTTTATAATTTTCTTGGGTAAAATCTAGGAGTAGAATTTCTGTGTCCTATAGTAACTCTATATTTAATTATTTGAAGAACTGCCAAACTGTTTTCCAAAGCAGCTGCACCATTTTACATTCCCACCTGCAGGGTTTGAGAGTTCCAATTTCTCCATATCCTCACTCAACATATCGTCTGTCTTTTTTGTTATAACCATCCTTATGGATATTAAGAATATCTCATTGTGGTTTTGATTTGCATTTCCCTGATGACTAATGATGTTGAGCATAGTTTCATTTGTTTTTTGCCCCCCCATTACTTCATTTGAATTTAAATTATTTCCATTTCCATTTTTTTCTTTAGTAAGTTAAGAATTTATTCATTGGAGTATGAATTATATTCTTTTTCTTGTCATTTCTGTTTTGCCCTGAAGAACTCTTATATACTCAGGAAATCTCCTACTAGAGATTGCATGGCCTCCCAGGGTACCGAGCTGCTAGTGCCATTAACTGTAAGGATTTAAGTGTGTTTTCACTGGCAACTTTCTGGAGAATCTCCACATTGCATTATTGGATAGCAAGCTTTCATAACCCCCAAATTATGAGAATGATAATGCTTTATTTAAAAAAATATTTTTTTTATTATTATAGGAACTCCAATAATTTGTTTTTCAAATTTATTGTTTCTTTTTACATCCTTTTGAGACAGAAAAGAAGAGAAGGGAGTAGCTGTCTTAAAGGGCACTTTCAGAAAGTAAGTGTGGAGGTTTGACTAGCTAAGGAACTCCAGTGTGTCTTGGGAAAAAAAAACTTTTTGAGCACAACCAATATTTCCAGATGTACAAGAAAATTTCAAAACTGCTTTTAAGTTATATGCCAGTCCTGGATATAAACCACACTGCTTATATGTGATGCTGCATTTTAGCAATGTTGAAATTAGCATTTGCTATCTAATTTAGCTTAGATAAAAGAAAAACAAAGGTCTTGAAAATGCCATATACCAATTTCTGAAATATGTCAATTTCAAATATTGAAAAAATATTAATTTTATCCTCTAAAGATGATTTGTTTGAAGTTTGTTTAAAAAGACAATATGTGCCTGACATGTTACATACACAATGTTGTCTGCATTAGTATAGATGTTTATTGTAACTGTGAGACCTTTCTGGCTTTCAAACCTCACGTTCCCATCTTATTTTCACATTGTATTTGACAGCTTTTAACAGCATTAGTCATTCTCAATCTTAGTGTAAACTGAATGTATTTGGTCACAATGTTCACAATGATGAAATTCATCAATTCCCTTATAAGCTGGACTTTTTAATGGAGAGTGATTTTTTTAAAAAAGCTGCTTTGAATTTTTGCATCAGCAAGGCCATGATTTCTCCTTTCTCCTCTGTGTTCAGTTGACTTCTGACTTCTCCCTGTGGCTTTCTCTGTGTGTCTGAATGTCATTCTGCCTATAAAAGACTCTAGTAATCCATAGTAAAACCCAACCCAATTCAGTTGGACCACACTTTGGCTGAAGTAACATCTTCAAGAGGTCCTGTTTACAATGGATCCACACCCATGGGACCAGAGGTTAGGCCATGAACGTGCCTTTTGTGGGGGAAATTATTCAAACCCCAACACTAGGCAATTCACAGATACTGGTTGAGCACCTACTGGGCACCACATATAGGAACAACATTGGGAGTAAAGACAGTCTGTCATGGTACCTGCCTTTGTAGAGCTGATAGTCTACCTGTGAACTCTGGAAACAGTTACATAACTGCAATTGTGTTAAGTGCTCAAAATGAGTGTGCATAACAGAGGAGCTGACTCTGCTTGCTGTTGTCAGAAAGGATTTATTTCCCTTTGGAAGTGACACAATTTGGGACCTGAAGGATACCTAGGAGCTAGCCAGAGCATGGTAAACAGAGGACTAGCATGTGCACAGGAACCAAGGCAGACACGAGTTTGATGCTTTTGAGGGCATTAATGAAGGACAGTGTGGCTGGCATGTTAGGAACAAAAGGATCAACATGTACAAGATGAGGCAGGTGGGATAGGCAGCATATAAAGGCTGCTGGGTCTCTATGACGGAGAGCTGTTGGAGAGGTTAAGGTGGCATTTGTTGATAGCCCATAAAAATCAAGAAATGCCAAGTGACACTTTGTCATTTTCTTCTCTCTGGTTAGGAATATGATTGGAGAAACTATCAGCCCAGTCAGATGAGTGAGTCCGAGTTGCAGATGCTGGCAAGCCTACGGCGGCAACAAAACGAAGAACTGGAGGATGCTGGGGCTCCCCATGGCTTGAGTGCATCCCAGGTTGACAACTGTAATGTCAGCATAAGTACCAGCAGTGACGACACAACCACCTGGAACTCCTGCCTGCCACCAGTGAGTCCCGGGCTCTGCATCTTTGTTTTATTGCCTTAAGGAGAAGCAAGCTTCTTTCTAACAAAGCCCAGCCTTGACTACAAGACCTAGGGCCAAAATGAGAATGCTCCCTGCAAGAACTATTCACAGCCCATTCTGAAATACAGTGTTTTAGCACTGGGGGCAAAAGTTAGAAGAAGACATTGCTTTTTCTTAAATCATCTTATTTCTTTTCAGAAAATATATGTTGTGAAGTATGTGATAAGACTATACATTGAAAGAAAAGAGAATAATTTTATCAAATACTCTGGGTATCCCATTGTATCCCCAGCTCCTAGCACAGACCCTGACACATAGAAGGGCCTTGATATTTGTTAAATAAAGAGTGAATGGACAGAACGGAAAAGACTATAAATACACTAAGTATTGCTCAGATATCAGGGCAGAAAAGAACCTTCCATAGAAGTCCCCAGATGCTTCCTGACTCCTCCCTGGGTCTAAAGGGCCATGATAGGTGCTGTGGATTCCTCAGAGACGTAGATTCCTGGGTATCTACACAGTTAAAGCACTCTTAAATATAACCTGTAATCCTCACAGTGGCCCAGCAGAGTAGTTTAGAGCAGCTCTTAGTCTCTCTGTTTTTCAGATGAAGAAACTGAAGCCTTGGACCAATTTTCCACCTGATCAGTGGTGGAGCCCTGACCACAGCCCAGTGTTTTCACTCAATGAGTTCTCCACAACACTATCCTCAAATATCTTATGATCTAATTGGAAAGACAATGCATGAACATCAACAGAACACTCCAGTACAGCACAAGAAATGTCATAAGGCAGAATAATAATTGTTATTATAAATAATGGTAATTAGTAATTAGAGCTACAATTCTTAAGCATTTAGAGACATTTAAGACCTCCATAGGCCCAAGGAGTGTTTACTTAAAAGGCCACATTCAACATCATGTCAAGTATATTAAGATACACTTTCATCCAGAAGTACATATAACTTTTTTACTATACCATTTTTGAAAGGACATTTAAAATTGTATAACTTTGACTCAAGGTTATATATAACTATATAAAGGTTGAGTTGAGATATAGTTAATAATGGGCAAATTATATTTTAGGTATTTAATTAAGCATTTTTTCCTTTTTATTTTGCAGTTTTCTTTTTGCCAATTTTTCTTTGTAGGTCATGGAAATTTCACAGGCTCTGGCATCTAATACTTCTCGTATGTTATCTGATAAGCACTATTTGAGTTCCCATTTTCCAAATGAGAAAATCAAGACTCTTAAGTAAAATAATTCAGATGTAGCTTAGCATATCACCATGTCTGAGCTCCTAACCACCATGATATATGACTTCTTGATACATAACTTAATTGTCAAATGAGTGCTATAGGATACCATGGAAGGTGAGATTTCTATGCTTTGGAGAGAGCTTATAAGTCTTGGGGAGAAAGGAGGAGTTCAAATTGATTCTTAAAAAGATGTGAAGGAAAAAAAATGATGTTAATTTTTCATTAGTGTTCTTTATCTTCCCTTTCCCAGCCCCCAGGTTTCTCTTTGCCTTCATTGTACTTCATTTAACAAAACTATTAAGCATACATATGGCCTGGAGCAGCAGCCTTGGTGTCAGAGTATCCACCCACCCAGCAAAAGTATCCCTGTGCTCTGGATACTCAGCTATCCTTATAGCCAGACTCCAGAAAGTAAGAGTCAGTTGCAGATTTCTGCCAATGCAATTTGCAACACAACTGAAACATTGCCTTTCTTATAAAATAATCCTCAGTAGTCATTTAAACCACAAGTAAGAAAGAAAACAGTGGCTTCCAGATCAAGCTCATTCTGTCGTGAAGTACCTCAGAGACCAACATTACAAAGGGCAAGCTGAGGAATGATTATTTATGGACTGAAAAGGCTGAACTTTTGGTTGCCCTGGATACCGTTTTCTCATCACTGTCCTGTTCTGGCAAGGACTAAAGTCTCCTGCATGAGAAAGACTCTGTTCTAAAAGTATATAGCCAGAAATAAACCATTGGTAATGAACTTAATAACCCCTCTATTTGACTAATTGAGAAATTGAAAACAGGCTATTCTTTTAAACAGAGAAAATATTGAAATATGAATACCTTTGGTATTCATACGATGTTATTATTGCATCAAATTCAGGCTATTCCAAAGTTGGAAATATCACCAACTGGAAAATCGCATGCCTTAATGAACTCTGCATCTTGTTGCTTGTGTACAGTTTAAGTAGAGCAATTTACAAGCCCCACTGTAGTCTGAGAGCTTGTGGCTTTCTCTTTAGAAGTTATGCAGGGACATAACTTAATAATTTTATTTACCACAATGATATTCTGAAGATTAATTAAGTATTGTCTTAATGCATTCACTATCCTTTGAGTACTGAAGGGTGTTAACAGAATATTATTTTAATATTAACACCCCACTAATAAAAGGAAAGGAAAATAATCATAGTTAATATAACTATGTAATGAAATGAGGGCATAGACCTGAGTATTTATAGGATGTTCAGAAACAATCAAGAAGTAATTAGTTTTATCATTTTTCCATACTATGAAAGTGAAGCAGGCCAGTGAATAATTTCAGGAACATCATCATACCCATCCTCCCTTCCAAATACCTGACACTCTTTTAGTTCTCCATAATTTCCTTGATAGAGCATTCCTTCAATGAATAGAATATTCGGATTCAGAAATGCAAGCTCTCTGTAAAATCTAGACCAATATTTCCACCTGCCTGCTGGGCAGCTTCACCTGGATTTTCCATGGCCACCCCAAGTTGATCATGCCTGATCTAAACTCATACCTTTCCTCCCTGCCACCCTCCTCCCCCCACATGCTCTTCTTGTATCTCAGTTAATGGTGCTACCATCCACCCTGGCACTCAAGCCAGAAATCTGAGGGACATCCTTACTCTTCCAAGTCCTTCATCCCCTATATCCACTTAGTTTCCAAATCCTAAAACTTCTCTCTCCTTTATATCTCTTAACTATTCCTTCCCAATGTCACAGCCTTGGCACTTTATTTTTTGCCTGAGTTCTTTGAGTCCTCTAGCCCCTCTCTGCCTCTGATCCAAGCACCCGTAGCTGGTGGTTAGGAGCATACACTCCAAAGTCCAGTTGCCAGTGCTCAAATCCAAGCCATGCCAAGCACTTGGAATCTGAGGCATAATAAGTATTTAATATAGATTAGTTATCATTATTCACATTAGTGATCTTTCTAAAGCCCAGATCTGATCTGATCTCCTCCCAACTTAAAGCCCTTCAGTGACTCTCCATTGCCTCCTGAGTCTGGCATACAGGGCCTTCCATGACCTGAGACCAGTCCCACTCTTCAGCCTCATCTCTCACTGTTCCTTACCTTTCACTCCATGCTGTAAAGCAGTTCATAATTCCCTAAATGCCCTATACACATATCCTTGTACTGGACTATCCCTTAAGACTTGGCTCCAAAGCCTTCTATAGCTCTTCTCCAGGCTTCACTGTGAAGGATATACCTTCCTTTCTGCTCCTAGAGCCAGGAATATCTCCATGATAATTTTCATCAGATGCTAGCATTACCAAGTGTGTGTTTCTGTCTCCCATTAACTTGTTTACACATTTTTTTTTTTTTTGGAGTGCTACAATTGCTATGGACTATGCTGAGTCCTGGAGATACAAATAAGTCTCCACCCAGTCATGAGATGTTCACAGTTCCAGAGGAAAGCAGAGAAGAAAACAGTTCACTGTAACTCAGGGTGGTAAGTGATCATAGAATACAGAGTTAGAGGAACACTTGAGAGGGAGGGAGCAATTAATTCTACCTATTAGGTTCAGAGACACTGTCACAGAGAAGGCAACAATTCAGCCAGAGCTCAAGAATGAGTGCAAGTTCATCTTGTAGATAAGAGGGGGAAAGAAATTCCACGTTCTGAAAAAAGAGAATTAGGCAGCTAAGTCGGAGGAGAGGAAGATGGAATTTGTCTTTTAGCAAGATAATCTCCTCTTAGTGCCTTTACTTCACCCCTCAGCTTGAGCAAGACTTAATATGAGTTTTGACTTCTGTCTTGCCATCACTACCCACTCCCCATCTGATATACATACAGCCAGAACTACTATATATTTTAGCTGTACGGTACAACTTGCCCATCACTAAATGAGCCAGGTCCTTTTTTCAGATCATGCTTTTGCTCATGTTCTTTCCTCAGCCTGGAATGCTCCTCCACCCCACCTCTCACCCCCTTCTCTACCTAGTACAGTTTTATGTGTTTTCAAAGGTCCAACTCAAAATGTTACCACTTCATAAAAACTTCCCCAACCCTCAACCAAACCTGAGCAGAATTATTTGCTTTCTTCTCTGGATTCCCATTTTCTTCAAGCCCTATTATACCACATACTCCACCCAACAACCATTTTTACCAATATTCCCCAGGCCTGAATGTGAGCTCCTTGAAGGCAGCACCGCAGTATTCTTTATAACTTCCATGCTGAGCAGAGAGCCTGGCAGAAGGTTGGCACACTATCATTGCAGATTGTCAGTTGTTCGTTGAATGAATCAATCAATAATATTTAAAAATCCCTTTTTTACTCTAAAATAAGGTAATTTTCATCAAAACTCCATAAAGACCATCAGGTATCCTTTGCTTAAATAAATCCTGAATGATGCAGGTAGTATTTTATATTCAAGTTTTGATAAATGGTTATTAAATAATACACACAAAGGGAAAATCTCCCTCGAGGCAGAGCTTGGTGACCAATGTAACAAAAGGAGATTTGGCAGGCCACATTCCGTCTAGCAGCTTTACCTAATGACTTCACACACAGTGCAGGCTAAAACCAGGAAGCCCACACAGAGTAAAATCCAAGAGTCTTTAGTAAAATCTATTGTGGTTGCCACAAGTGTTGATTCGTCTGCTTTCCTCAGCATCTGTACAGTTCAGAGTAATATGTACTGTTTAAAAGGTGTTTAGGTATAATAAATTAGTCATTTAAAAATGTAATTAAATGTAACCGTATTTCTCCTAGCAAATTGGCTTTTGTAGGCATTTCTTGCTAAATAAATCAAGCGCACTGAGAAATCCATTGGCCTTTGACAGAGTTTTCAAAGTTTCTAACTTAGAACCAAATTCAATTAAAACAATACTTTACAACTTCTGTGGAAACCAGGCTACAAGCTATCAGTTTGGGAGGGTTTCTGTTAGGAGTAGCCCTCATGAGATTTATTCAAAAACTGGGCTTTAGGCATACTCTGGAAGGGGGCTAGGAGTTAGTTATAATGGATTTTTAAGTGAATTTAATTTTGGTGAGGGATTTTGATTGACGATAGCATAAAACCATTTCTTGGTGTATGTCTGTATGTGTGCTTTTCTTTTTTAAGAAAAATGAAGAGTCATTAATGGGCATGGTGTCTTCATGTGGTGACCAAAACAATATGAGCTCTATCTAGACAAAGCCAACCTGGGCTCAAATCCCAGCTCGGCCACTTACTGGCATGAGCACCTGTAAAATGGGACTAATGAAAGGACCTTCCTCATAGTAGCATTGTGAGAATCAAATGAGTGCAGGGAATGTATATGCTCAGTTCCTGGCAGAGTAAACTCATGTTAATTGTAAATTGCTGCTCCCCCAAGGTTGTTCTCCTCGAGGGACTACTTGAGTGATCAAAAAGATTTCTAGAAAATATTCTCCCTTTTTATGACTACTGAGGGCTGTGAGAGTAGCCAGTGGTTCTGTTGTGTTTGTTTAGATGTGTGCTTAATCCAGACTGACCCCTCTCAGAGCTTTACAAAAAACTCTTAGCGTTTCATTGTTTCTGTCCCACCTCTTACCTAGATTCGAAAAAGGCATGCCTAATGTGCATGCTACCCAGTGAGCAGATGCCCCAAAGCCATTATTCCTTCAAGTTAAGAATTCCTATAACCTAATATCAAGCATTAAGTCTCTTCAGCTTGGAAAAAGGAAAAAAAGAAAGAAAAAAGCTTATCACATGCATCCATCAACATGGCACATTGCAGAGCATAATAACTAGGGAAAAATGACGCAAAATGCACTTAAAATTATAAGCATATGGTGAGGTTCTCAGACAAGTTATTTATGGTCTTGATTAACTTTCCAACATTATTGTCATTTTCATAGGTTTCACATAACAACATAAAAATATTGCCTTTACCTTTTAACAGGCAGGATTATCTTATCTCCTGTTCTTTTAGTTAGCCTTCACTTCTTTCCCTCACCCCCAAATTTCTAGCAGCTTGATCAATGAAAAGCAAAGCTGCTTCTGCTCAGTGGAACAGTAAATTTTTATGAGTGCTGTTTTCCTGGCGTTAGTACATAGCAACAGTGCCACCAAAAGGATGAGTTCCCTCGTTTCTAGGATCTGCTCCATTTCTTTGCTCAACAGCATGTCAGCGTTTTACATGATGGTTCTCAGCTGCTGTGTGTCCACTATATGATATGCTGGCATTTCAGGTTCTTTATAGTTAAAAAGTCTTGATTTTTTCCCATCTACAGATTCATTAGCTTCTCACCTCTCTTTAGGTGAGATGAGTTTTTTTTTAATCCTTGAACTACGAGGTAAGTAGTTGATTGTGCTAACTTGCAGGTAAATCAGATGAGCAGATGTTCTTATATAACTATAGGAATGATATACGAAAACTAATATTAGAGTCAGTGTAATATCTATGCTGTCAGGAGGAAATATTGAAATGTGCAATTTGTTCTGTGTTTAGTGACTATGAAAGTCATCCCGTGAAATAAACTTGTCCTATTCTCAGAGTACTTTTATATCTTTTTGTCCCAAATTTAGTGATTGGCAAAATTTATTTTCTTTAATTTTAAATATATAGTGACATCATAAGAATGAAATAAAATAAATTTAATATATAGTAAGAAGGTAGTCATATATTTCAAACAAATGTATTTCAGGGTCAATTTTTTTTTCTTGCCATAAACTGAACTGATTTTGTCATGTTCATTATTCAGAAAATTAGGAATTCACCCCTCTAGGTGAACTTTGAACTGAATTGACCACTATAATGGTGGTTCAGAGGGTGAGCTGTAGAATCAGACTGCCTGGGTTCAAATTCTGGCTCCACTGTTTCCTGGCTGGCATGACCTTGGTTTAACACCCAGTGTCTGAATTTCCTCTTCTGTTGGATGGAGTTGTTAATCCTATTTCATAGGGTTGCTGTGAGGATCAAATGAGATAATAGTATCTGTAAAGAATTTAGCACAGAGTAAGTGTTCAATAAATATCAGTTACTGCTATCATTATTATTGTCATTGTTATTTGTAGATATTGGTTGCATCCCTTTGCCTCTTCTTACAGTATTCTCTAGATATTACTGATTACCAAAATTAAGGGGAAATGATTAAATTTTATTTATTTTTTGCTGCTGGTGCTTTCATAGGATGTTGCCCAGAGGTTTACTGCTGCAAACCCATTTGTGCCTGGTGACATCTGGCTTCAGACAGCTGGTCACATGGGCCTTCCCTGTGTCCTGAGAGCTTTTAGAAACCATTAGGTACTTTCACATTCATTCTGATTGGACTGAGGAAAACAAAAAAAGACCAGGTCCATGTGAAAGCTCTACCTTTTCAAAGCATCAAAAGAAAGTTCTAGAAGCTGAAATATCTTGAAGGAGCTTTTTTAGCTGCATCATTGCTGTAATCACTTCCTGCCCCTGAGTCTGATTATGAAATTGGGAGAGAGATACAGAGAAAGGGAATCAGGAGCCACCCAATCTTGTATGATACCCACTCCCAAGCAAGTCTTGCATTCTTTCCCAACTGAGACATTATAGCAGGGTTCCTTTACATTTATAAGTTAGAAGGCTCTGCCACAATATGTATTATTAAATTTGGACATTATATATGGCATTTTAAATGAAAAAAAAAAATTAGTAACAACTTGGTAGTTAGTGCTCAATAGAAGACTTAAGTCAAGGAGCCAGGGTTTCAGACCAAATTCCATTACCTTACAATTATTTTAACTGAAGTTTTCAGTTCACCTTTCTTTCTGTTCAAATCAGCAGTCCTTAACTACTTTGAAACATTCCCATTGGTTATAATTTTATTTTCTAATACTTAAAAACGAGTATGAATGTGACTAGTTTATTGATTGCATTCTTAATTTTTTAGTCCTTGTATCATGGAATCTGTTCTATAGAAATGTGAGCAAAGACAGAAGAGGATCCCATCTGGATAGTCTGATTAAGTGGCTGCTGAGTCACAGACAAGAGAAAAGTATAACCATTCTGTTCTCCAGGGGATGGAGAGAGTCATTTGAAAAGGGGGTGGGGGACAAGTGTAAATGGAAGTAATGGTATAAAATAAAGAATATGGAAATTTGGCTGAATATCAGGTATGTGATGCTTAGAGAATTATGGAAATGCCTCTGAAAATAAATAGGTGAGGTCCTTTCACTAGAGGCCTGAAATACTGGATGAATACCAATGAATTTATAATTGGGAGTATTTCTGCATCAGTGTGAGTTGGTCTAGAGAACTGGGCCCTTTGCTTGCTAATTTATTTTTTGCCTTGAAATAATAAAGCCTAAATCATAGAACTAAATTTCACTTGCAAATTGCTGAAAGTCTTATTTCTCTAGTGAGATCAAATATGTCTTATGACATGTTTTTCCTTCCACTGTTTTCCCAGCTGTTGTTTCTTATTACTGAAATGGTGATGCATTGATATTGGTTCAATTACCCAAGTATCTGAGTACATTTAAATTCATGGTGCATCACAGGTAGTCAGGCTGCGTGTGATTATTAGATGGGCTGTGTGATTTAAATTAAAGGAACACTTCCAAGAGATTACGTATAGAGGAAGACAGTTTACTCTGAAGAATTCCCATCACCCACATCATTAATATTTTAGAGCACATTCAAATAAGGAATATGTGGAAAATAAGGAATAGCTGCCCTGTTTACACAGGCACAACTTCTACACCGTTTTCCTCAATTGGGGTCAGCTGTGTGGGTCCACATTAAGGATAAGAAGCCTTAACACCACTGGATAAAGAAATAACTAAAGCCCTTTGGATGCAATTCAAAAATGTGTACAAAATTCCAATTTGTGATAAATAGAGCTTAAAAAGTAAATGTTAAAAATGATTTTCATATTAGACTACATGCTTGTTAACCACATGGAAAAACTACCTTGAGTTGACATTCAAAAAGAGAATTTATATCAAATATAATGGAACTTTCTCCCTTTACAGAACAACAAAAAAAAAGTAAGTTCCATTGGAAGCAGGTGTTTAAGGCAGGCTCCATGGCCTGTAGTTGTTTAGCTATGTTTTGGAATAGACAGTAGTAGCTTAAAGGCTTCTTGTGGGGGGTGTTTTAATTTCCTGGACTGCTCAAGCAAATACCGTGAAATGGGTTGGATTAACCTGTGGGAATTTATTTGCTAACGGTATGAGGCTGGGAAAGAGTCCAAATCAAAGTGTCATCAAAGTAATGCTTTCTTCCCAGCTGGGCCAGCTGCTGGCCATCCTTGGTCCTTAGCTTGTCGCATGGCAAGACACATGGCGGCCTCTCCTGATCTCTCCCTTCTCTTCCGGATTCCATTGATGTACAACTTGTTGCTTCCTGTGGCTTCCTCTCCCATGTCTAAATTTCATACTGCTTATAAAGGACTTCAGTAATAGGATTAACACCTATCCTGATCAGGCTGGACCACATCTTAACTGAAGTAACCTCACCAAAAGCTCCTACTTGTAATGGGTTCACACCCACAGGAAAGGATTAACTTTAAGAAATGTTTTTCTGGGGTACATGCAGCTCAAAACTAACAGAGGGTTGGGGGGGATGAGATTTCACATTTTCATTGAGTATTAGCATCACTATTTTTAGCTCATTGATGAATGCTTGAGGTTTTATTATACACTTTAGGAAAATGACCACCTGACCTGAGATCTACATGTGTTGTTTTCATTAATGATAATAGAAGCTATCTTTGGAAACTTACTAAAATTGAGACAGAAATATATTTTCTATCTCTCTAAGTCTCTGGGTTATTGCTGATGCTTGCTATGAAGCATTAGTTCCATGAGTTGTCTAGTTTTGCTTTGCAGTATCTGGAATTACCAACCAATATTAGTAGCATAAAAATTCCACAGAGTGAAGGACTTCAATATATGAACTTATTGCATCATAAATGCAGTCGAGTCCAATGACTGGCCATTAAAATCACCTGTGTTTTATCATTGACCTCTCTATCATTTGCTAGATCTTCTGTAAAATAAAACTAGCCCTTTCTTGTGGGGTGTTGCTCAGGAAGAAGCTACAGTAATGAAAGTGTATGTGAACATATACATAAAGAGTGTTGTGCTGCATTAGGACCTCACAGACATTTTAATTGTCTCTTACAGCCTGTCAATCAGGGTCGTCACTACCAGAAAGAAATGAATCCGCCTTCTTCTAATCCCCGGTAAGAATCATTAATAAGCTAAATGATTTTTTTTTTTTAAAAAGATAATATTGAATGTGCATTTTTCTCAATTTAATGAAATTGTTTCCCAAAACTTCCAAAGATCT
Organism: Choloepus didactylus; assembly: GCF_015220235.1. Taxonomy (NCBI): domain Eukaryota; kingdom Metazoa; phylum Chordata; class Mammalia; order Pilosa; family Megalonychidae; genus Choloepus; species Choloepus didactylus. Next base: position 212,391,047 of record NC_051307.1, on the reverse strand, counting down.
TCCAAAGTTCTTTTCTCAGTTATCTCTTCTTGTACAGACTGTGGTGCAGTGGTTAACAGGCTACCTAGATTTAAACAGTTTACCTCTTACCAGCTGTGGGACTTTGAGCAATCCATTTAACTCAAGGTAATTCCATATCCCGTAGGCGGGGATAATAGATAATAATTACCTCCTAGCATGTTTGTGAGGCTCAAATGAACCAATGCATGAAAAATTCTTAGCACAAATCCTGGCATATAGCGAGCGCTCGCAAAGTGTTGAATACATTCATTATTGTTCTATTCACATTTTATGTGTCGTATGTTTTCAATGTACAACTTTTTTGTATAATATTCTACCTTGAAATTTATCAAGATGGCTTATTGTGAGTTCAAATGGCCATTCTCTTTGTTTATAATTTCAAAATTTTATACTTTCAAAATAATTTTTACTTCAAAAATGTCATGTGAGTTCTCTGTTAATATAGAAAAACTTCATACTCCTTAGGTACAAGCAAATCTGAATGCAAGTTTTGAACTATGTGTAGTATTATATGGCTTTCTAATAAATTTGGTTACATAAGCTAGTTTATCAGTATAAATCAGCATCACTTTATCATCATTTATTATTATACACTAGAAATGTATTGAAAAGTCAGTCTATCTTGGGTTCCACCCACAGGGTCTTAGTTACTATAGTGCTAAATGCATATATTTGTCAAATTATCTCACCCTGAGCTGTGGGTTGCGCCATGGAATGGACCAAAACCAAAGATAGCATTGTAGCTCCAGCTCCAGGGTTATGGCATTTATTATACCGTGTCTGAGTTAAGACTCTTTGGTTGCACATTACATAAACAACTTAGCCAGGCAGTATCCTTGCTCTCTCTTTCATCTCTGCTTGCTTTCTTCTGCTCTCTAAGAACCTGCTTTCTCTGCTTCCTAGTCCACGTTTGGCCGGATATGGCTGTCTTACAGCTCTTGAGTTTACATATTACAGTTCAAAGTACATGCTGAGGCTGACAGGCAATGTCTGAATCCCTATTCCTACTTTCCAGGAGAGAGAATGTGATTGGCCTAGCTTCTTGGGTCAAGTATCCGCTTCCAATGAACAGCTAACCAAGTGATGTAAAACTAACATAACTGCCAAGAGACCACTTACATGTTTACAGGATTTTTAATGGGACCCAAAATACTCATGACATAGGTGGAATAAATGTTCTTTATTAATAATCTCTTCTAGGTATTCCTGGTTTTTACACCTGATCTGGTCATTCTTTCATGTTACCTAATAGGGGGAATTATCACTATCATAAATAGATGTACTAAGGAGTTCAAAATTGAGATTATAATTTGAGCATATATAAAAAAAAGCTGTTTTAACATTGTTAAAATCTGTTATCTCTTGCTCTTGAAATCTGGCTGCTAATCTAGATTTAACTCATAAACTCTTGTTTTCTATTTATGAGTAAACATTTAAGTTAACTGGAAATGCAACGTTGGTCCAAATTATAACAGATTCAGATTTCTAGTGTGAACAAATGAAAGCTAGAAAGCTGTGCGAGAAAGTGGTGCCCTCTATTGCAATGATAGGAGAAAGGGGACCTAATTCTGCCACTAACTCAGTATTTGATTTCAGACAAACCTCTCAACCGCTCCAGACCTCATTGAATAATATGAACACCTTCATCTAAAAAATAAAGGGTTTGAGTTCCATGCACTCTGCATTCATTTTCAGTTTTATGATTCTGTGACTTTGATGAGACTAATTATATACTTTACATAGAAAAATCAGTCCCACCATTTAAAGGTCACACTACTTATTTTTATCTCCCTGCCCTGTATAGAAAACATACTTCATAAATATTCTTTGAATGAATGAATATTTATAGGTGTAGTAGTATGAGATTTTAAATATCCCTTTAAAATATGATTTCCAAAGACAGAATATCATAAAGATAAAATAAGGAAAACTCACTAACTAAACACCAACTAAAATAAGGAAAATTCACTAATTTGTATATATAAATATAAACAATATTTTATATAAACAATTAAATAGTCATTCATTTAGGAAAAATTAGTTTACATTTTCACATATTGAAACAAAAAGTCTAATTTTCTAAAGGACAAAAAAGATGCTATCAACCCCATTTGCCAGCAGTTTATACACCAGTTTCCTAGAAAAGTTTTATATAGCTAATCAGAAAACCATACATGGCTGGCTTTTGGTTCATAAATCCAGAAGCTTGAAGAATTGGCAGGAAAGCATTATTGGGCCATAAATAAAAAAGATGATAAAATTATGAGATCAGCATATATCATCATATAAAAATGGGATAAATTGAATCATGTAATACACAAAATTTAACTTAAAATCAAAAGCTGTGATTCTGCTTAAGATTTGCATTTATTGTATTTCTTACAAATCATATCCATGCTTTAGACCCCAAAATGCAGAACTTTAAAGTTAAAGGATAATGATCATTAATATGAAAAAATATATAAGGAACAAGAAGGTAAGTCTCTAAATCTACCCTTTTGGTTAAGCAAGTATCATGAATCCTGGATTGAAAGTTCAGCATATGGAGGCTGTGACAAAATGAAAAGCAGATGGTCTCTTGATTTCCTAAATGATATGTGGTTATAGTCAGAATGTTCCATACATGGCAGCGGTGTGGGGAGACGGGTGCCTGGATGTCCACTGAGAGGAGACCACAGTGGTATCCATTTTGGAGGTGAAATGAATACATTTAGCTTCAGTGAAATATCTGCCACTACTCTGCAGACCTAAGAACCTAAGATTTTTAATTTCATAGACTCGTATTCTTATATATGTATCTATTTAGAGGCAGCTTTTCAATTAGCTTCATTAATGTATCAGAACAGCCAATATCCCCAAAGTCCTTCATTTACATTTTATTCTGGGAAGATTTTTATTTTTGCAACATAATACCTTGTTAGTTTTGTGTATTTAGGATTAAAATTAAAGATAGAAAGAGAGTATACAATCCACAAAGCAGGTAAATTTGGGTTTTGAAGAATTGACTCTAGGATGAAAATAGCGAAAACACTGCATGTATTGATATTTTTTTTCCTCATAGTAAAATACTTCACTTGCACTCGCAGGGAAGTGCTTGACATTGGATTAGGGTGGGATACAACAGTAACCATTTTCCTGAAAAGTTTACAATCTAGGAATTGAAGTATATATGATTCACCTCATGATAATCCCTTGAGGGTCTGGATTTGCAACAAAGCCATTTCCCTTACATTGTTAGGCATAGGTGTGATATCTCCCATTATTTTTTCCTAGCATACTGACTGATATTTAAGCAGCATCTCTGAATCTGGGGCCCTTGCCTTCAGCATCCGATACCACCTCTCGGGGCACTGACAGCCTCTACGACAAGGTGCAGAAATGGCTAACATAATCTAATACAATTTAAACGAGTATGGGGTAGGAGGAAACAATTTCACAGTTCATTCATGTTGAGAAATGTTTCCTAACATGTAAACTTAACATGCTGCCAAACGGAGCAAAATGGATGCCTTTTGCAGCCTACAGTCATTTATTTTTAAATGCCAGTTATTAGTGTGCGGGGTTTAGAGCTGTCCCTTAGGCACATCTATTTATATGTTTATTTAGAGTCTTCAGAACGGCTCAAGATGTTTTTTGCTCAGGAATGGGTTTTGTGAAATAAGCTGTGATTATGTTCTGGTTGTCTGTTCATGTGGATGGAGTCGAAAACCAGTCTTTCTTTTTCAAGTGATGATTATACTTGCTATTTTCGCAACTCATTGGAAAATTAGGGAGAATAGGGAATGTAGTCAAAGGCTCTGTAAGGTTCTAAATGTTTATGGAAACAAATAATATAGAAAGTAATTCCAGAATGCCCAAGCAGTAAGGAATGGCATGATTTCCTAAAATGTTTGCTTTTGATTTATCATTTATCTCTATTTTTTTTCTAAATGTCACAGCAGATTGTGTTAGGGCTTGAATCCTTTGCGGCTTTGCCACGTGTTTGGGTGATATACACATACTTATAACTATAATTATCTGATAAAGCCCTGCAGACTTTGACAAATGATTAATAACCACTGCCCTCAGTTCACGCTGGCTCAGCCAGGCTGACTGAGGCAAGCTGGCCTGTCGTCATAACCTACATGCACCACGCTGGACTGATGACCGTGGAATCATTTTTCTTGTTCCTCCAATTGTCAGCACTCAGAGAGCTAGCCAACCCGATGTGCTTCTCCTCTATTGCTTTACCTTCTTTTTCCTCCTGACACTAAAGACATAAAATATATAAATAATTAAAATTAAATACAGAACTCACATCATCTTCTACTTCAAACACTTCAAATTTGATCATCTTCAAATTTGGACCATTTAGAAATAAGTAAGTCAGATTTTTAAGAGAAGCATAACATATATTCCTCCTTCAGACCAAGGTATGATAGGATTTCCTTATTCACTAAGCAAGCATTTAGTTACTCTAAATGCAGTGTCATTCTTGTTCCCTGTTATCTGGATTTTTGCATTAAATCTTAAGTGATTGGTTCATAAAACTGAAGGCCTCAACTTTCATTTTTATTTCATCATTTCTCTTGCTGGACTTAACCAGGAAAAAAGATACCAGTACCTCACATTCCACAGTTCCATTTCCACAAGTTCATACCTGCCCTTCGAGGGCAGTGTCCATCTTCAGAACGAACAGGCCTGGTTCAAAGCTCCTGGCTGAAGACCTATCAGTCTGTTCTCCAAGCTCAATGAGGGTGGCGTGGTGTCTCCCTCCTCCCTGTGTTCAGCCCTTGACTGTCAGGAGCAGGAGCTCCATCAGCATTTGAATCAAGCGAGGGAGTGAGTAGTGTTATGCCCAGATGCCATGGAGAAATGAAGATCTTCATCCTGAATGTTAACTAGTTAAATTTCAGATTTTTTTCCTGTGTCTTTGCGAGAATTGCCCTTTCCTTTTCTGGGAATAGGACAATGGTATTGCTTTATTAGCAACCAGGTTACATTTGTGTTTTTATGAGACAACCTCATTTAGACAGAGTTTAAATCTAATTTCCATGCACGTTCCACTGTCTGCCAGCCCACATATGGTAACCTGTGGAATGGTCCTGATTGTTAATGCACAGTATTTAAAATAATACCTTCCAATGCTTTCTGTATTCTAATGACTCTCAGATTTATATCTCCTGCTCCTCCTCTGAATTCCAGACTCACCTATCCAGCTGTCACTTTGACAGGTATCCACATGGATATCTAATCATATTTCAAATCCAAGCATTCAAAATGTAACTTGATTTTCCCCCCACAACCCTGTTCTTTCTTCAGTTTTCCCCAACTCTGACAACGCCACCATCATCTCCCTTTGCTCAAGCCAAAGACCAAGAGCAAGCTCTTGTTTCTCCCTCTACCCCACCCACATGTCCAGCTTCAGCAAGTTGTACTGGCACTCACTCCAAACATAATATACATCAATCACTTCTATTTTCAAGCTATCATCCTAGCCCAGGTTGCCAACGTCTCTCACCTAGACAAATGCCACAGCTTCCCATCTCTGCTTCTCATGCCCCTGCAGTCTTTTCTTCACTTAGCAACCAGAGTGGTCTTGCTACACCTAAATCAGATCCAGGCATTCCTCCATGGATCAAATTGTGCCCTAGTCTAACTTGCAAGGCCCTGCACGTTCACCTCGTGGACCATATTTCATACCACAGTGAGCCTTACTCACTTTGTACCCAACACTGCACCTTCTCTCTTTTCCTCGAACACTCCAGGCGAGGCCCCACCTTAGGAACAGCTGCATGAGATTGCCCCTGGGCCTGCAGTTCTCTTGCCTAGAAGGCTACACAGCTGCAACCTCCTCTCATTCAGGTCTCCACCCAAACATCGTCTCCTCAGAGAGGCCCTTTCTTAGCATCCAACCTAAAATAGCCCCCAGTCACTTTCATTTCATTATCTTCATTTGTTTTCACCAAAGTATTCCTCACTAATATTTTTCTTGTTTGTTTATTGTCTACACACACACACATTCACACACATACACATCTCCAGAATGCTATGCATTAAGTGTGGGGACCACGTATGAGATACTCAAGAAATATGTGTTGAATTATTGCATCTCATTGCACAAAAATTAAATTTCCCCATCTGTCCGCACTAGCTACATCATTAAATATTTAACTGCTAGCTGGAACCAATGAGCACTCATATACTTTGCTCCCTTGAGGGTGTCTGGAGTCTGACCCTATTCCCATTTCTAATAAATCCCTTTCATAGATTAGTTTTAAATGATCTCTTAGAAGATATCTACAATCTAAAAACTCCAGTGTGTACATATTTTAAACCTTTAAATTAAGACAGTTTTCTTGTGTGGTCTTCCCATATTCTTATTGGAAATTTTCTCTACCTGCCTCTTCATTACCATTTTATGGACTCAGGATGCCACCTGCTAGAAATCTGCTTGGACTCTACTGCAGTAGAAGGTGTACTTCACAGCATCTGGCTAGGAAAATGGAAAAAAGAAGGTGTGTGTGTGTGTGTGTGTGCGTGTGCAATGAGAGACTGTGAGCCTGTGGTGCTGGTGCCCTCTGAAATTCAAGCAATTCCTTGCCCAACTTGCTCCAAGAGAGGTTCTCAGTCCACCCCACTCTAACCTTTAAAACCCCTGGTACCCAGAAAATGGAGCCAGTGGGCCTCTTTCCTCCTCAGTCCACAGCAAAGACCAGGTCCCAAAATGGCCTCTCTAGCCTTGCCAGAGAAAATCCTAGTTAAAGGGACACTTTGGTAGCAACCCTAGACCAACACAAAACCCTTGAGAATCATCCTGCTTTTCTACTCTTGACTGCTCTGAACCCAGTGCCATGCCTTGTACAACTCCAGGGGTACTCTTCCATTGGCTCCAAGGGGTGTTTTTACCAAGAGTACAATGTGAATGGGCAGACCCAGACAGCTAGTAGTCCGCTACCCACCATTTAACCTTCCTCCTGTGCTCTTGGGACTTGTTGATCTGCCCAGTCCACTTTCAATCATGATTCTGTTTGTTCTACCCCAGCAAGTTTGCTCAGATTAAATACTTGTTCCAATCACTCTGTCCCAGGCCCTAACTAGTCCTCACACTAGAGGAATTGGTTCTCTTCCCTGCCTATCTGACCAGCATTTCTTTTTCTTCACTCTCTCCACTTGTTCATTTCATGATCCACCTGCCTGAGCATCAGCTGACCCCACTCTCCAGCTTCCTCCATTGAGATGTCTGCCTCCTCTCTGACCAGCTCTCACTTGGGCCACTGGGACTTAGCACTTAAACCTGGGTCTCTACTTTTTCTGGCATAATCTATGATGGAATCTTAAGCCATTAAGGCCAGGAAATAATATTTTCATTACTGTCATGTTTTCCAAAATTACAAAGTGACTCATGAAACCCATTTCCATAAGAGTGTCAGAAAAACAGATTGTATTTTCTCCCCTCAGTCCCCAAAATCTTCTATATTTGAAATGATGGACTCCTGAAGAATCTTAACATTTTTAACCAGCAGAGTATGGGGCTCCCGAGATTGCCTTTGGCCCCACAGCCCAGTGTAAAGAAGGTAATTACCAAGGCAATTACTTACCATTCTAATGTTTTACAGTTTCGGCTTTTAATTAAAAGATTCAGCTTCCCCTTCTAAAGTAATAAGAAATTTAAAAAGTTGAAATATGGATTCTAGCTTATAATCTTCACCTCTCTTCTGTCTTGGGGAAGGGAGTAATGCCAGCTGAGGTCCAGGATAATGACATGAACCTAAGAAATGGGAGAACGTAATTATTTTCAAATGGCCATAGCCAGTCACATCCACGGACTCACCGTCTCATCATTCATTTTGTAAGCTAACTCAGAATAGCTTCCTTATTATTTAAACAAGGAACCACTACAGCACGAGATGAGGTTGCCCACAGCAGTAGTCGATGAGTATTTTTGAAGCACCTACTCTGCGCAAAGCACCAGGGAGATGACTTTTAACGTGCGTTCAGTGAGCAGATGGCCTTCCAGTGCAGGCAAGTCAACAACAGAGTGTCATTCTGGCACGCAAAGTTAATGCTTCAGGAAAGGTGCCGAAGGGAGTGCATGTGTGTAATGTTCTAGCACAGGAGAAATCGCAGCCTTTTCACACCAGTACCCACTCACCTCTTAATCGGGCTCTCTGGTTTTGTTAACATTTGCTTACTTCTCTCCTGTAATTCCTTTGTTTTTCTTGTTAACGAAAAACATTACATTTTGAAATTGATTAAAGTTAAAGCACATAATTTTTCATCAGAGTCCACAGCTTCATACTATGCTGTTCATTCCTGCGTAAAAACCTACTCAGTTTAATAAGTACCATACAAGTCAACTGTCCAGCCTGTTTAAAATGACTTGAAGGAGAAACGGAAAGCAAACAACTTTCAGTTGATTTGATTGAATTAACACTAACATTATTGTTCTATTGACTCTTTCTTGTCCATTGATTTTTAAAAGCCTTTAGCTCCCTTGCCATCCATTAAAACAAATCAGATGCAATTTGTTGCACAGGACAAGAAAATGCTGTTGGGTGTTGGGTGTATGGGTGGAAAATAGTTAAATTTTATGCTGAAACAAGATGGCTTAGAAAGCAACTTTTCATATTTTGCAATGAACAATTTCTGTGCATTTGACTTTTGAGGTCATCAATAGTAGTGACCTTTGCATTATTGGAAGGATACTTGGATCAGTAACAGGTGAAGCCAAATGGTGATTCATACATAATGTATTCCATTATTTCTTATTTAAGATGAAAGCAAATTAACTAGTTTTTTATATACCCTCGTGTGCCGGTTTGAATGTATTGTGTCTCCCAAATGCCATTATCTTTGTAGTTTTGTGGGGCAGAAGTTTTGTGCTGGTTGGATTTGCTTGGAATGTTGCCCCACCCAGCTGTGTGTAATGATTCTGATGAGATGTTCCCATGGAGGCATGGCCCCGCCCATTCAGGGTGGGCCTTGATCAGTGGAGCTATATAAATGAGCTGACTCAAAGAGAGGGAACGGAGTGCAGCTGGGAGTGATGTTGTGAAGAGGAGCAAGCTTGCTAGAGAGGAACGTCCTGGGAGAAAGCCGTTTTGAGGCCGGAGCTTTGGAGCAGACGCCAGCTGCCTTCCTAGCTAGCAGAGGTTTTCCGGACGCCATTGGCCATCCTCCGGTGAGGGTACCCGATTGCTGATGTGTTACCCTGGACGTTTTGTGGCCTTAAGACTGTGACTGTGTAGCGAAATAAACCCCCGTTTTATAAAAGCCTATCCATCTCTGGTGTTTTGCATTCTGCAGCATTAGCAAACTAGGACACCTCGTATTTTCCAAAGTCCTTAATTCTCTTTATTTGCAGAACCAGTAGACCAATAAGCAACTGAACCAAAGCAAGAATGGAAGTAAGAGCATAATATTTTCTGTTAATTAAATAGTGAAGTATTTTTAAGCTTTAGAGCCATTTATATCATCAGAATGAAACCTGAGTTGTGACCTGGCCTGAGGTCAGTCAACATCATGATAAAATGAAGGTCTCAGCTTAAATAAAATCACAATGTGGTTTTCACTTAAACAGTGGAGGTTATGCTGACTGAAATCCTATCTTTTTGTTTGTTTGTTTTTTGTTGCTGAATGAATGATATCTTTCACTTTATACCTAGGGGCTGGGTTGGGGGTGAAAATATTTTCATTGACCACTGGCATTGAAAGAAAATTCTATTATGGTCAGTGTTTTGACTTGATGAAGGATGCATTTGCTTTGTTTCTACCATGTGTCCTCTTCCAACCTCTTTAACAACACTTTTTTTGAAGCCTGAAATTGCCTTCACTTTGGAAACACTATTAATTCACATTATGAATCCAGAAAAGTTTTAGTCTCTCCTGCTAGAATAGTGGAAGAAATGGGAAACAAAAAAGAACAACCATCCATGTGACATTCTCTAAATTTCCTTGTGATTTTCCAAATTTCAATGCCAGCAAAAAAGAAAGTTGCAGCAAAGCATACAGTAAATGAAGATATTATGTATTAGGGAAGGAATGAATCTGTCACTTTGACAGATTGTAAGGCAAAGAGCAGATTAACAGATTACTCATAGTCAGAAGGCAGGTCGGTGTGAAAAATGTGCAGGAAATGATAAGTGTGGGTTTGTGCTGATTTAATGATATTTTTAAACTACAATAACACTCTGATAGTATAATATAATAAAGCACTTGGCTTACATTTTTAAATCATCAACATATTTCCAGTCTGACCTTAAAAATATTTTGGGCTTTCCTGTATTAAAATATGTAGCTCTCAAACTAGAAAAAGGTACCATCTAAAATACAACAGCAATGACCTTACAGGAAATATCATTGGCTTTTTAAATCGGTTTGCATTTGTAATACAAATTTTAATTATGTTTTAAGCACACTTGTACTTTTTCTTTGGGCATTTAAATCACAACCAGAAATTATCTTCTAACAGCCGTTTCCAATGAAATGCTTTATAGATGCCACTGATTTGTCTTCATATTTTCATTGTAGGTTTTTAGTTTTGTACTTGAGATCATGGAGTATTTATGAATATAACTGCTGAATTCTCCCACAGATAGTGGATAAAAGTATTTCAAATTTGAATTGAGTACTCTGAGTCATAGTGAGAAATAAGATGAATTGCTTGTTTTACTTTATATTATTACAAATATTTATCAGAAAGTAAAACTTGTGTTTTTATGTAAATAAAATTGGGATTTGAATAAATACTTTTAGTTAAATTGACAATGATGGACTAGCATTGTCAAGAATCTTCAGAATAAAATTTCTGTGATGCATTTAAATGGTTTCTCTTCTAATGTCATAATATACAAAACCTAATGTAGGGCGTGGGTTGTTTTTTCTCTTCTTTTGGTCTATCAGTGATGACTTACAGTAATCAGGTATGATAAACTTGTAAGCGAGTAAATTGTTAACATTTTTGATCTAACCCTTATATCTAACCCAAGTGCAAATAATACACTAATATGGTAGACCCAGGGCTTGAATCTCAGACATGATTATGGTTAGCATCATAATATGTTACATATACAATGAAGACTTTTACCAGAATTCAGCATGTTTTGTACATTATCCCTCTTCTAATGTAATAATACTCTCAACTTGGGGTAAGTAAACAAGCTAATATAATGAAGTAGTCAGTATTCTCAAACTTTCTGTTAGAAATTCTGAATTGTATGAACAAAATTTGTTTGTATGTTTGCTGGCTTCCTTATGCTTTATTGTCTGCAAGGGTCATTAGTACTGTTTCCCAATATCCCCAGCTCTCCATATTCCAAGCAATGGTTGGATTGCATTTCCAGGTCCCCTTCTTGTTAGGTGGAGGCAGCTAGTCCAACTACTTCTGGCCAATGAATTGTGAGCAACAATGCGCTATGTTATTACTTGACAAGCATTTAATTGTCGGTATGAAATACTCCAGAGTTTGTTTTCCTCTGGCACCGTGACCAGCAATATTCAAGATGCTGACTGTTCTATCAGCCTGGGTCCCTGAATGACTATAATAAACAGAGTCCCCCTGCTGATCCATTATGACATTTAGCATGAACAAAGAATAAACCTTTGTTCTTTTCAAGCCACTGAGATTTGGGGGATTGTTTGTTACCAAGCACACCAAGCATTATTGCCTAGCCTTGTTCTGACTGACACATTATATTTTCTCATGGAAATATGGAGTTTAATATACTTTGCTATTTTAAGGCTTAAAAATTGCTTAAAATGTTGATCTTAGTATGCAGTTGATTGGCATAACAGAATAAGTGGTTTTAGAAGTTGGTACGGTAGATTTTAAAATCATGGTCTCTGGAATCAAAATACTGGGGTTTTATCCTTGTGAAAAATGATTTAACATCTCTAAACCTTGAATAAGTTATTTTAAAAATAGAGATTGTATATTGCTCCATAGTTCATAGGGTACAGGAAGGGTTAAATTAGATAGTATATGTAAAAAGTTTTGCACAGACCCTGGCATATGTATTTTCATTAAATAGTAGAAAGAAATGGTGGTAGTGGTAGGGATATTTATAGTAATATTAGGAATAAGGTTTCCAAAAAGAGATCACACTTTGAAGGAATCAGAGAATCTTAGAAAGTTTGAAGAGGCTATAGAGATGATTTATCCCAGCGTTTCTTCAGTACACTCTAGACACTCTTACCAGGGAAGCAGCCTCTGAGTAACACATGGCAGTCCATTCCATTATTGGGCAACTCCAACCATGGAAGTATTCCTTATATTAAACCGATATTGGCTTCCCTACTTCTCCCCACTGATCCTAGTTATCCTTCCAGAACAGTAAGTTGAATCATCACTGTTTCACAGAATATCCCTTGAAATTTTTTAGTATCCCTTTTGGGTTGTTCCATTTTCTCCTTCACTCTGTCACTTCTCTAGCCTCAAGTCCACTTTGCCATGTCTGGTCCTGGCATAGTCCTAATCACCTTTCTTTGGACTCCTCTGAGATTATCAAATTGGGGTTCTCTGAACTGAACAAAATAATCTAGATGTAATCAAAACATTTTGGACCATAGTTAGACCATTGACTTAAACCCTCTGTATATATTAATGTTGCTTGAATCGCATTCATTTTTTTAGTACCCATATCCCACTAATGACTTGTCTTTGGATTTTGATCACCTATAACTATCACCATCTTTCTCCTTGACTGTTGCTATAGCCTCCTGCATGGTCTCCCTGCATCAACATGTGCTTCAGCATCTCAACCCTTACCCACTCCCCATGGAACAGCCAGAGTGACCATTTCAAAACACAGATATGACCCGGACACCCCCACATTTTAAACCCTTTAGTGGCTTCCAATTACTCATAGGATAAAGTTCAGAATCTTTGAGTGGCCTGCAGGTCTTGAGTGTTTGGCCCATACCTACTTGTCCAATCTTATTTTGTACCATTTTGCTGTTTCTCTCCCTAGAAGGCCCTTTCATTACCCTGCCACTCTCCCACCTACCTGGTTAGCACCTATTCATCCGTTAGATTTCCTCTCAAGCATCACTTGATTTCCTCTCAAGCATCACTTTCCCAGGAAGCCCTTACATGGATATTCATGTGCTCTCATTGCACCGTTTAACTTCACATTGTGCCACGTTTTACATTTTTGTGTGATTATCTTATTGATCACCCTCCACACTGTAAGTTCCATGAGATCAGGAACTCTGTCCATTTTTGCTCACCATTGCATTTTGTGCCACGACCTGGCACAAAATAGGATCTTGGTAAATATTTGTGGAATAAATATTGGTTTCTGAACCATTTTTCTTCATTATCAAGATCATTTTGAATCCCGATTCTATCATCCAGCTTATCTCTCTCAGTATTCCACAGATTTGAAAAGCATGCTCACCATGCCGGCAGGTCATTTATTAAAAATGTTAAATAAATTGTAGCCAGATAGAGAGCCCTTTTGTCCTCCATCTTAATCATCTGTCATGTTAATATCGCTCAGCAGCCAATTTAAAGTGATATGATAAATTTAAATTTTTAATTTACTAACAGTCCAATGCTATCATACATTTGGTATATAATAATTCAGTCACTAGAGTATTATTCTGGTATGTTGTCATATGCATTCATGTACACTTGTCCTCCATCCTTTGGCCTTGTCAGACATTGCTAGTGAATCATAGCCTTTTTGTCCACTGACCCTCGATATAAACTCAAATCTTTCTCAATAATGTACTCCAGGTAGTACTAGCAATCAGAATTGACATGTGATTTATAACCTATTTGTCTTCTTTGAGCTAGAATTTCCATTATTCATTAAATCAACTAGGTTATCAAATAGAATCTATTTCTAGATTCTGTTTGAATCAAAACACAGATCCCTTGAATTACCATCCTGGTAATATCACCTACTCTAAAAGCCATCCTACCTTCTCTGTAAAACCTTCATTAACTGAAGTGAAATTAGGGCTACTGCTTCACAACCCTGACTCAGTTCTCCACGTCAATGAAGACTCCACCTCTAGATTGTAGTCTCCATGTGAGCAGGAACTGTTTCTTGGTCCCTTCTCCATTGTTAGTACCTAGAACGGTGGCACAAAGTAGCACAGAGCTGCAATTCGGATTTTTTTCTTAATGTTCCTCAAATGTAGAAAGATAGAACCTCCTTGTGATTTGAGGGGGAAGTTTTTTCCCTACATCTTCATTGATGCTTTGTTTGTTAAGAATGAGAAGTCTTCATTCTGCATGCATCCTTCTGTTGGATAAATAGAGAATATTTAAGTCTGTCCCCCAAAAATGTAAGGATTCTAAATGAGCCTTTTGAGAAATATCATAGCTTCATTTGGTTTTTCTCAGCCTTTATTTTTCTACTGGGAAAATACACTCATCGGTGTCCTTCACGTGTGAGCAATTTAGTGGATGACAATCAGGATCCTGTTAGTTACAAGTTACACAAACCCATCTCAAAGTAGCTTAAGGAAAAAAGGTCGTGTATAGGTTTCCAAAATGAAACACCCAAGGACTGATCTGCAGTCAAGGCCAGATCCTAGATCTCAAATGCTGGGTTAGGGAATATGTCTCTCCATATGTCAACTGCTTCTCTCTCTGTTACCTTGTTTTCTAACCAGACATCCAGGCGGTTCCTGTTTGCATTGTGCTTATTCCTCATAAACCCAGGAAAGTCCATGGGTAGAGGCCCAGCTTGGATCTCATACCTGCCCCTATATAAGTAGTGAAAGGAAAGTTTAGCTCCCTCCAGCCCCATGCAAACCACATGAAATGGATTGCCCATGGGAAAGAGCCAATTCACAAAAGAAGAGAGAGAGGAAAAGTATGTTAGGCCAACCAAAATCATAGCTTACCACAGTTACATTACTGACGAAAAGCTTTAACACTTTAACGGTTCACTCCATAAGTGTTTATTGAGTATACTCTATGCCATAAACACCATTTCTTTCTGTTCTACTCAAGAAAACATGTGAGAATGATCTTACTGAATTTACCTTGAATTCTTTTCTATTTTTTTTTTTAGGTAAAATTTTTATGTATTTCCATAATTAAACTATTTTTGGCCACATTATTTGCAAATACCTATTATCTGATTGTAACACACTAGTTGGGAAGTATTTATTTGTGCTCTCACTAAATTCCAAGCACAACAAAAGAGAGGATTTTACCCCAAAAGATTGAGAATTGCTGTTTTAACAGAGAAAATTCCAGATCTGAATTGGGGTAAAGATTAGCTACCCAAAATATAATCATCACTTTATAGTTAAGACTGTGAATTTTAAGAGCAAAGAAGCAAAACATTATTAAACCAATCTTGCATTGTACACCTTGACATTTAAATTGACTTCATGCAAATAAAATAAGCAAATTGAATTTTCAGATTTACTTATTATACACTATACAGATGCATTTCACATTCACATCTTTAAAAATATAATAAAAATTTCATCTCTTTATGTCTGGCATGTCTGTTCCTAATGAATTCCATAACCAACCTGGATGACACGAAACTGAAAAAAATTGCACATCACACTTCTG
Organism: Choloepus didactylus; assembly: GCF_015220235.1. Classification (NCBI taxonomy): domain Eukaryota; kingdom Metazoa; phylum Chordata; class Mammalia; order Pilosa; family Megalonychidae; genus Choloepus; species Choloepus didactylus. The sequence continues at coordinate 212,375,500 of NC_051307.1, read as the reverse complement.
TGTCTACATTTTATTGTGTGGTCTTTCCGAGTAGTCAATTTTTTGAGTGTCCTCATTGAAGCATTTTGAAGTTACTACCCACTTCTACTAGTTAGATGAAACTTATTTTTCCTGCATGGAAGTATCAAGGGGAAGAATTGAAATGTTCATGCCCATGCTTCTCATCATAAAAAAATAGAAGATGAAAGAGAGTTTTCACATTATCCTGACCTGACTTTGAATATTTAAGGATAATGCTCAATTTATAGCTACAGCTGATGACACTACAATGTCACACTTCTCTGTTTAACATTCAGCTTTGTTAATCAAGAAAACCACAGATTGGCTCTGTGCATGTTGATTAAATTGATTACAGCTGTAGGCCTTGATAGCATTTTTTTCAAGTGTCTCTAATTAATCAGACAATGCTTGATTAGTTCTTTCTGTTTTGAGGAGATAATCTGACTTCCTTGAGAATTTTCACCCCAAAATGATTTCCCTCCAATGAAAGGTAAAGGATGAGTCACTGCCTCACTTTCTATGAGGCAAAGACCTTTTAGCTTCTAGCAACTGAAAAAAAAAAAAAAGTAGGAATCCTTTTGAAAAACAAATTCAAACGTTAATATTAAACTTCTTTCATGTACTCTTGCTTTGCTCCAAGAACAAAAAATATCTGTATTTTCTCCGTCTGTGTGCTTTGAGCCCAGCTTCCCCTCCATTGTAGAGCATCTTACAACTCAACTCTCCAGTTATAACCACTTTGTCAAGTTGTACCACTGAATTGTCAGAACTGACATTGCAGATTTCAGCCCAGGGATCATTTTGTTTTTATAACCAGGTTCATGAATGATGTGTTAAAAAAAAAAAAAAAAAAAAAAAGCCACCACTTTTTTTCTTTAATCACATCTGTAGCATTAGATAAAGCAGCTATCGTTTATGCAAATGAAAACCTGACAATTTCCAGGAACATTACCAACACTTGTAAAGGCCCAAAACATTCTACTTTATTTACTGAAGTTCATGTTTCCAATGGAAAAGGCTTTTAGGATCAGCTTAGATGGTGTGAGTTGGCATGAGAAAAGTAACCCAAGTTTCTCTCTTCCTGTCCATCGTTTGAGGGACCAGTCTAACACCTGTTTCCAGTAAACACTTGTTACCTAAAACACTTTTTAGATATTTTGAAGCTGTGTTTCGGAAAGGTTTTCTCGTAGATCTCTTGTCAAATTGGAAGTTCCTGAAGAGAGGGATTCTACCTTTAAAAAAGAAAGTAGTAAGAAAAATTCAACCAGTGTTGAAGCCACATTCCTACTCCCAGATCTGAAGACAGTAAAAAGTATCTTGGGCATCCTTCAGAAACTTTTATACATATATTAGAAAATTTATTTTACTTTTATATATATTTTTTATGTAAATGGGATGAGACTCTTTGCTGCTCTATGACTTCCTTTTTAAATTTTTGCTGAATAGATCTTGGGCATCTTTCTGAATCTGCACATATAGATGAACCACATTATTCATTTTGTTGTTCGGATGTACCATAATTCAGTCATTCCTTTGCTAATGGGCATTTCGGTGGTTTCCAGCTTTCTGTTACCATAAACAATGCTGTAATAAACATTCTCATGTATATCTCTGTGATCTTGGGCAAGAATGTGTTTACAGTATATTTCTAACAGTGGAATTATTTGGTCAAAAGGTAGTTTTAATAGATAGTACCAAATTGTTCACCAATTTACACTCCTACCATCTGTGTATGAGAGTCCCCATCTCCTTAATCTCACCCACACTGGTTCATCAAACTATAGAACTTTGCTAAGCCGCTATCTGTCAATGGTATCTCATTATTTTACTTTACATTCCTTTAATTATATACAATGTCAGACATCTTTCCAAATGTTGAGGACATTTAATTCTTCTGACCCACCCATTCATATCTTTGCCTACTTTTCTGGGGCCATGTCTTGTATTTGTTCAGTATCCCCATGTGTTTGGCATAGTATTGGGCATAGGGGCACTTAGTAGCTATTTAAATTTAATTTAGATAGCAGACACACAGAAATAATCTAAAATGTTAGAGTTATTAGAGTGTAAGATCCTTGAAGACAAGTACCACCACTAGGGATCTTTCTCACAAGGTGACAAAAATAAAATGTCACCCCAGGAGGTTTCTGTGCATTACAACCTTATTTTGATATAATGAGAAGTGGATATTGTCAAGGGGGAGATTTTGGCTTCCTCAGATTTTCATAACATAAAATAACACCATTATTTCTTGCCTAGATTATACGGTAACAAGCTCCCAACTGGTCATCCTGACCACTCTTTTATTCCCTGTCGATCCAGTCTCCACACAACTGCTACAGTGATCTTTCTAAAATGCAAATCCAAGATTCTTCTATCTTAAAATCCTTCAGTAGATCCCCAGTGTACCGGTTTGTGTATATTATATCCCCCAGAAAAAGCCATGTTCTTTGATGCAGTCTTGGGGCAGATGTATTGGTGGGGATTGAGTGGGAACATTTGGATTGGGTTGTTTCCATGGAGATGCGCCCCACCCCACCGTGGGTGATGGCTCTGGTTGGATAGTTTCCATGGAGGTGTGGCCCCGCCCATTCAGTATGGGCCATAATTAGTTTGCTGGAGCACTGTATAAGCTCAGACATTAGGTGTGAGCTTGCTACAGCCAAGAACAACACTTTGAAGAATGCACAGAAGCTGAGAGAGTAGCTGCAGATAAGAGACAGTTTGAAGACGGCTGTTGGAAGCAGACTTTTGCTCTGGAGAAGCTAAGAGAGGACAAATGCCCCAAGAGCAACTGAGAGTGACATTTTTGAGGAACTGCAGCCTAGAAAGGAACATCCTGGGAGAAAGCCGTTTTGAAACCAGAACTTTGGATCAGACATCAGCCACATGCCTTCCCAGCTAACAGAGGTTTTCCGGACACCATTGGCCATCCTCCAGTGAAGGTACCCAATTGCTGATGTGTTATCTTGGACACTTTATGGCCTTAAGACTGTAACTGTATGACCAAATAAACTCCCTTTTATAAAAGCCAATCCATCTCTGGTGTTTTGCATTCCAGCAGCATTAGCAAACTAGAACACCCAGGGTCTTCAGAAACAGGTATGAACTCCTCAGTTTGCCATCCAAGACCCCTGTCTTCTTCAGCACCTGACTACACTCTCCCCACCCAACACAATATGTACACCCAGTGCCCATCATTTCACAGTGTCCCAAGCACATCTATGCGGTAGTGCATGCTGTTCCCTCTAGAATATTCTTTCTACCTATTCTCTATCTTCTCGCTGACTCATTCTCATCCTTCGGTACTTACCCCTTTCACCACTTTTGCCAGAAAGCCATACCTCAATCATTCCTTTAATTGAAGAGGGTGCTGGACTTACCTCTAAGCTCTATCAATTTAACAACACTTACCTCATGCTCTTATAAGTGCTGGTCTAAGAATCTGTTTCCCCAAAACTGAATTCTTCAAGTACAGGAACCATGTGCTATTCCTCACACCCCACATAAAGCTTTCAACACTGCAGGCATTCAGTAAACATCTATTAAATGTAAGAATTATAAAGCAGATATGCTGGTAACAGTATGAGAGGGAAAGGAAGGGGTTAGTCTTTTCCATGTTGTCTCAAGTGGATCAGATATGACTGTTTACATAATGTAGTTGAGTTTGGTAACTGATGCGTGGATTTGTGCCACCAGAGTTTTATTATCTACTACTTCTAATGAGTCATTATCTAGATATTGTCGTTACTATTTTCTTAACCTAAGTGAATATACTGCCAAACAAATGATAGAGTTCTGCCAAGAATATATGAAGTATATTTAACTGAGAATAGAGCAGTTATTGTTTTATGTGATTTCCTAGTATACTTGGAGGGAGCTGTATCCTCTCTGTTCTATAGATTTTCAGACAAGGACATGGGCAGGGGAGATGATTTTGTAAAGTCCAGAAGAAAAAAGAGTGTGATGTCCCTTTTATATGAGTTTTTGTTTCATATCTTCAAAAAATCTGATTGATTTGAGATTAAAAAAAGTACAGTACTTGTTTATGCAATATGTTTCCCAGCTTTTGTTTATGAAGGAGACTCAGTCCTATTTCATATGTCACCATAATGTAAACATCCTCTGGGAGCACTTTTAGGAAGGGAGGAGAAAAAATGCATGTGAAGAATAATTTTCATTGTACTATTCTCAACCGTCTCCCTTTTCAGACTCCTGCTATTCCTCCCACTGCTTACATGGTTATGTACTTCTGATCTTCTCTATGCTAGATCTTAAGAGATGCATCCATTTTCCCATCTTTTTGCTATCAGCTGTATGTCTTTCTCCTATATCCTTGGCCTTCCTACATGTATTCACTCACTCATTCAGCAAACATTTGAGCATTTTATATGTGCCAAACCCATAGTGAAAAAGATAGACATGGTTGCCTGCCTTATGGAGCTTACTACATCTGGTGGGGAGGCATACATGAATCAGTCACACAACTGGATGGATAATTACTTTTAACAATGGAACCTGTGCCAGACATCTTTTACCCTTCCAGATCCAGTCTCCCCCCTTCTCTATCCTTTTCTCTGCCCCTAAGCAGCAGATTGATGTGAAATGCATCATCTTGCCCTCTGGCTTCTGACATAGTTCACCCAGTGGAAATCAGAGGGCGGAGAAAGGGAATTCAAAGTAGCTATTTCCCAGCCCCTCCCTATGGAATTATCTCAGGCTCATTACAAATCTCAACCCAATGTTCCAATTTGCTAGGGCTGCCGTTTTGCAAAATACCGGAAATTGATGGGCTTTTATAAAGGGGATTTATTCGGGTACAAATTTAAAGTTCTAAAGCCATAAGAGTGTCCAAACTAAGGCATCAACAAGAGGATACCTTCACTGAAGAAGAGCTGATGGCATCCAGAACACCTTTGTCAGCTGGGAAGGCACATGGCTGGTGTCTGCTGGTCCTTTGCTCCTGGATTGTGTTTCAGCTCCTATCTCGCAGGTACTGTGCATCTTTGCTTCTCTCTCCCAGGGCATTTCTAAGTGTCTGGGGTCCTCTCTCAGATTTTCTGGGGCAAACTCTGGGATTCATCTCTTAGCTTAGCATCTCCAAGCACATTCTGTCCGCATCTCCAAGCATCTCTAAGTGTCAACCAGCATCTGGGTCTGTGTTGGCTCTTAGTTTCTCTCTCAAATACTCCAGTGAACTAATCAAGACCCACCCTGAATGAGCAGGGCCACACCTCCATGGAAATAAGTCATTCAGAGGTTCCACCCTAATCCACAGACTAATCAGTCTGCCCCCACAAGATTGCATTAAAGAACATGGCTTTTGGTGGGGGGGGGGACATAATATATCCACCTCCTGGACTCCCAAAAGACATGTTCTTTCCAAATGCAGAAATGCATTCATTCCATCACAATACATACAAAGTCTTAGCAAATTAGTTACTGGCATGGTCTATACAAAGGCAACATTCTCCTCTGGCTGTGGACCTGTGAAACTCAGAACAGGTTACCTGCTTCCAATATACAAAGGAAGGACAGACATAGAATAAACATTTCCATTGTCATAGGGAGAAATTGAAAGGAAAATAGGGATCATGGGACCAAAACTGTTCCTAAAACCCGTAGGGCATACTTCATTAGATTTCAAAGTCTGAGAGTCATTTATATAATGACATTTTATCCTCAGGGCTTGAGAGAGAGGTAGGGACTTTGCAGCAGCCCTTTTTTCTCCAAATGATGCGGTGAATGCTCCAACATATCCATGCATTTGGGGAGACCACCTGCTTCTTGGCCCCACCCTCCTCAACCATCAGGGCAGCACCTGGACTCTTCCATCTCCAGGGCACATGCTCAACTCCTTCAGAACATTGAGGTGGTGTCCAGGCTCTCTTAAATCCCCAGGGAATGTGCCTCACCCTCTCTAAGGCCTGGGGTAGCAGCACTCTTCCTGAGCATCAAGGCAGAAGACCCGCCCTCTGCCTCCAGGGCAAGCTCACCCTTTTTATATGCATGGGTTGCTCTGCTCTCCTTGCCCAAGATTTCTTGGCTTCAGATCTTGGCTGCCATGGTTCTGCCTTCTGTGAAGAAATTTTTCCTTCAATCTTTCTCTTTTCTGTCCCTTTTAATACAGACTTTCAGTGGTTCCGTCTATACAGATCTTGCAAAAAATTTGTTGGCTTGGCATGCAGCTTACAGGGGTCAAAACCATCAGGCAAAAGAACTTTCTACATATACTTTCTGAATAACTCCATCTCCAACCCTGGCTTGTACTGAAATGGGTGACTGGTTCCAGGTTTTGTTAAATCTCACATGGGACTGTAGCCCCTAGGGTTTCACTTTCTGGAAGCCCAGAGTTTTCAAGACCATCAGTTTCTGGTTTTTTGTTTCCTCTCACATTTTACTATAAGCTGCAAGGAGAAGCCAGGATGCACGTTCCTCATTTAATTTGGGAGATCTCTTCAGCTAAGAATCTCAGCTCATCGCTTTCAAATTTTGCCTTCCATCTGACACCAGGACTCAATTTTGCAAAATTCTCCATCACTTTAAAACAAGGATTGCCTTTCTTCCAGGTTGCAATAAGGCATGCATCATTTCTGTGTAGGGCCTCATCAGAAATGTTTTTAGAGTCCATATTTCCACCAGTAGTCTCTTCAAAGAAATGTAGGTCTTTTCTATCAAGCTCCTCACAATTCTTCAAGAATCTTCCCCTTATCCATTTAAAAAGCCATTCCAACATGTTTGGTATTTACAAATTCATCAGCACCCCACTTCTCTGGTACCAAAATCTGTTCCTGTTTGCTAATGCTTCCATTATGCGAAGTGCAGGCATGGATTGGCATTTATAAAGGGGATTTATTAGGTTACAAATTTAGAGTTCTGAGGCCATAAAAGTGTCCAGACAAAGGCATCAACAAGAGGATACCTTCACTGAAGAATGGCCAGTGGTGCCCCAGCTGCGGAATTCCTGATAGTCTCACAAGCACTGGGGACTACCAGTTTAGAATATCAAGCCCTCCATCTTGGGGCTTACCCTTATGAAGCTTGTTACTGCAAAGGAGAGGCTTAGCCTACTAATAGTTGTGCCTAAGAGTCACCCCCAGAGAACCTCTTTTGCTCAAATGTGGCCTCTCTCTCTAAGCAATCTCAGCAGCTGGATTCATTGCCTTCCCCCGTATGTGGGATGTGAGTCCCAGAGGTGTAAATCTCCCTGGCAGCAAGGGACATGAGTCCTAGGGATGAGCCTGAACCTGGCGTCATGGGATTGAGAAAGCTTCTTGACCAAAAGGGGGAAAAGAAATGAAAAATATAAAGTTTCAGGGGCTGAGAGATTTCAGATGGAGTTGAGAGGTCATTCTGGAGGTTATTCTTTTGCATTATTTAGACACCCCTTTTTTAGTTTTTAGTGTATTAGAATAGTTAGAAGGAAATACCTAAAACTGTTGAACAGCAATCCAGTAGCCTGGATTCTTGAAGACAATTATATAACTAAATAGCTTCTATGGTGTGAACATGTGATCATGAAAACCTTGTGGCTCACACTCCCTTTATCCAGTGTTTGGACAAATGAGGAGAAAAATGGGGAAAAAAGTAAAAGAATAATAGGGGGAATGAGGGTAGGGGATGTTAAGGTATTTTTTAATTTTTATTCTTATTTTTATCTTTTTTGGAGTAATGAAAATGTTCAGAAATTGATTGCAGTGATAAATGCACAACTACATGATGATACCATGAGCACTTCATTGTACACTTTGGATGATTGTATGGTATGTGAGTATATCTTAATAAATGCTTTTAAAAATTAAATTAGCATGATCATTAAAAAAAAAAAAAAAAGATTTGAGCCAAAACTGAAAAATAAAGAAGATAAGCAAGACTACTGTGGGAAAAGAGACTAAAAATGTTGCTCTCCCTCTGAAACCTGGGGGTAGTGTGGGGTGACAGGAGTGAAAGATACAAAAAATACACCGGTGGACTTGCAGTCAACAAAGACGGCAGAGCGAGATGCTCCAGGGTTCCATTCCCTCACAGTGTTTTAACAACTAGTAGAAACTGAGGGAGCCATCTTTCTTAGCACTCCAGAAAACAGATAAAGGGTTCCAGTAACTTGACAAGTGTTGAAGCAAGAAAATGGCAATTCAAAACAGTTGGAAAATCTTGTGGTGCCCTTGCTGACCCTCCTTTATCCACTGCCCCACTTTTTATGGAGCCAGCCTGCACTCTCAGTGTGGGTCCCTGGTTCCAGTTCCAGAAGGAGCAGAGTAACCCCTATGTGCAAACTAGGATACATGTATGTCTATGCTAGTCTATCTGGTGTCAGTATAAAGGACTAAGCTAAGACATGTCTCTGGCTTGCCATCTCAGAACTTGTCCTGCACACAGAAGCAGCTTGGAGACATCTAAATCAGTGTAGAAACAATGAAATTGCAGTAACCTGGGGCAAAGGATTGAAGACATACAATACAGCACCCAGAACTAGGAGAAAAGAATGTTTCTTAGGGAAAAGAAGGATATTCAAATTCCTGTAAACAGGAGAATTCTAAGACCATGAGCACATTGCAGTCCCAGAACAAGACACATACTCAGAAAAACTGGAGAGGATTCTGCACTTTCACCTTGGACTGTTCTTCAGGTTCATTGGTAGGGGGGCTAAGCTCTGAAGGAGAGCACTTGCCAACATAGAGGTAATCTGCAAAGATTGTGAAAGATGTTTTTTGTTTCTTTGGATCATTGTTTTTGTTAGTGCTAAGGAAATGTCTCTCATATCACTAGCTGGTTACAAACATAATGAAAAGACACCTCAGGAACTAAATTCCAGAATTAACACTTTAAATATTAAAATATACAATGTGCAACAAAATATTACAAGGCATACAAAGAAAGAGGAAACTTTCACCCATCCAAAGGGACAAAATAAAACACCAGAAACTATCAATGAAGAAAACCAGATTTGGGATATACCAAAGACTTTTTTTCCTTGTAATTTTATTTATATATAATCACATAGCATACAGTCATCCAAAGTGTACAATCAGTTGTTCACAGTGTCATCATATAGTTGTGCATTCATCACCACTTTCAATTTTTGTACTTTTTTTGTTTTGTTTTAAATTTTTTTATTGAGATTGTACACATACCATACAATTATCCAAAGATCCAAAGTGTACAATCAGTTGCCCACGGTACCATCGTATACCTGTGCATCCATCACCACAGTTAATTTTTTTTCAATTTTTAGAGCATTTTCATTACTCCAGAAAAGAAATAAAGACAAAAAAAGGAAACTCAAACCCTCTCATACCCCTAACCACCCCACCTCCATTATTGATTCTTAGTTTTGGTATTGTACATTTGTTACTGTTGATGAAACAATGTTAAAATACCACTAACTCTAGTATATAGTTTGCAATAGGTACATTTTTTTACTATATGCCCCTCTATTATTAACTTCTAGTTATAGTGTCATACATTTGTTCTAGTTCATGAGAGAGATTTCTAATATTTGTACAGTTAATCATGGACATTGTCCACCACAAGATTCACTGTTTTATACATTCCCATCTTTTAACCTCCAACTTTCCTTCTGGTGACATACATCACTCTGAGCTTACCCTTTCCACCACCTTCACACACCTTTCAGCACTGTTAGCTATTCTCACAAGGTGCTACCATCACCTTTGTCCATTTCCAAACATTTAAGTACACCCTAGTTGAACATTCTGCTCATAATGAGCAACCGCTCCCCATTCTTTAGCCTCGTTCTATATCCTGGTAACATATTTCATGTCTATGAGTTTACATATTATAATTAGTTCATATCAGTGAGACTCTGTGATATTTGTCGTTATGTGTCTATCTTATTTCACTCAATATAGTGCCGCCAAGGTTTCTTCATCAACCCATTTTGTTTAGGACGGTTTTGTTCACACATCATACATTCCATCCTAAGAAAACAATCAATGGTTCCCTGCATAGTCATGTATTTATGTATTCACCACCATCACCTCTATCTATATAAGAACATCTCCATTTCTTCCACAAAGAAGAAGAAGAGTAAAAGAAGATAGAGAGACAAAAGAAAAAGAAAAAAGAAAGAAAAACAAAACAAAACATGACAGCTAGGAAGCAACAAAAGGAAAGATAGCATTAACTAAAGTAGAATAAAGAGTCAGACAGGAGTCCCATACCCTTCCCCTATGTTCCCCACCCCCGCCCCCCACCATATGCATTTAGCTTTGGTATATTGCCTTGTTATATTAAAGGAAGCATAATACAATGTTTCTGTTAATTATAATCTCTAGTTTGCATTGATTGTATTTTCCCCCCATACACCCTATTTTTAACACTTTGTAATGCTGACATTCATTTGTTCTACCTCATGTAAAACATATTTGTACCTTTTATCACAATTGTTGAGCACCCTGGGTTTCACTGAGTTATACAGTCCCAGTCTTTATCTTTCCTCTTTTCTTCTGGTGTCCCACATGTTCCTAACCTTCCTCTTTCAACCATACTCACAGTCATCTTTGTTCAGTGTACTTACATTGCTGTGCTGCTGTCTCTCAAAACTGTGTTCCAAACGTCTCACTCCTGTCTTTTCCTTTCTGTCTGCAGTGCTTCCTTTAGTGTCTCCTGTAGAGCAGTTATCTTGTTCACAAACTCAGTCATTATCTGTTTGTCAGAGAATATTTTAAGCTCTCCCTCATATTTGAAGGATAGTTTTGCCAGATAATAGGATTCTTGGTTGGTGGTTTTTCTCTTTCAGTATCTTAAATATATCACACCACTTCCTTCTTGTCTCTATGGTTTCTATTCAGAAATCTGCACATAGTCTTAACAAGCTTCCTTTGTATGTGATGGATTGCTTTTCTCTTGCTGCTTTCAGGATTCTATCTTTATCTTTGACGTTTGATGATCTGAATATTAAGTGTCTTGTCTACGCCTATTCAGATCTATTTTGTTTGGGATACGCTGAGCTTCTTAGATCCATAATTTTATGTCTTTCATAAGATATGGAAAATTTTCATTGATTATTTCCTCTATTATTGTTTCTGCCCTTTTTCCCTTCTCTTATCCTTCTGGGACACCAATGACACATACATTTCTGCATTTCATGTTGTCATTTAATTTCTGGAGACATTGCTCATATTTTTCCATTCTTTTCTCTATCTGTTCTTTTGTGTGTAGGCTTTCAGGTTTCTCGTTCTCCAGTTCCTGAGTGTTTTCTTCTGCCTCTTGAGATCTGCTGTTTTATGTCTCCATTGTGTCTTTCATCTCTTGTGTTGTGCCTTTCATTTCCATAGATTCTGCCAGTTGTTTTTTTGAACTTTTGATTTCTACCTTATGTACACCCAGTGTTTTCATTATATGCTTCATCTTTTTTGCCATATCTCCCCTAAACTTTTTGAATTGATTATTTGTTTAAATTCCTGTATCTCAGTTGAAGGGTAAGTTTGTTCCTTTGACTGGGCCATAACTTTGTTTTTCTTAGTGTAGGTTGTAGTTTTCTGCTGTCTAGGTGTCTGGTTTCCTTGGTTACCCCACTCAGGTTTTCCCAGACCAGAACGGGTTCAGGTCTTGGGTGGAGGGAATATTATCCAGTTTCTCTGAGGGTGTCTTAGAAGATTGGTACACCCTGTGAGGCCTCAAGTCACTGTGCTTTTCCACCCAGTAGGTGGCGCCTGTCAGCCTGTAGCTCCAGACTGGTGTAAGGAGGCGTGGCCCATGGCTGTTTTCCCCCAGGCTCTGGGGTCTGATTCTGAATGGAAGGTGGGTAGTTCTAGTTTGCTAATGCTGCAGAATGCAAAACACCAGAGATGGATTGGCTTTTATAAAAAGGGGGTTTATTTGGCTACACAGTTACAGTCTTAAGGCCATAAAGTGTCCAAGGTAACACATCAGTAATTGGGTACCTTCACTGGAGGATGGCCGATGGCATCCGGAAAACCTCTGTTAGCTGGGAAGGCACGTGGCTGGCGTCTGCTCCGAAGTTCTGGTTTCAAAATGACTTTCTCCCAGGACGTTCCTCTCTAGCAAGCTTGCTCCTCTTCAAAACGTCACTCACAGCTGCACTGAGTTCCTTCTGTTATGTCAGCTCATTTATATGGCTCTACTGATCAACTTAAACCCACCCTGGATGGGTGGAGCAACACCTCCATGGAAATTATCCAATCAGAGTCATTACCCACAGCTAGGTGGGGCTCATTCCAAAGAAACACTCAAAGAATTACAATCTGATCAACCCTGATAACGTCTGCCCATACAAGATTACATCAAAGATAATGGCGTTTAGGGGACATAATACATTCAAACTGGCACAGTAGTAGAGCTAGGCCCCACCTCTTTCCTCTTAGGGAAGATACCCCCCTAGGGAGAGGTCATTAGCATTTGAATAGTCTCTCTACCTGTGCTATCTCCACCCTTGTCTGGGTCAGAGCACTGGGAACTGAAAATGGCTGAAGCTTTCTCCACTGAGCTGAAAAAGGGACAGAAATCCCCCCTTCAGGGTCAGTTTGCAGCCACCCTCAGTTTCACCCATTGGCCAGAGACTGCACCCAGTCCTCTGGGCTCCCCCACCCTCCCAGAGAGGTCCTCCAACTCTCCAAGGTCGGTCATCATCAAAAGCCCATCTTCTTTTTGGGAATTCATAGCTTGTATTGAGCAGTCCATGTTTGCCAGTTAAAACCTCAGTTGGAGCTCAGCTGAGCTATATTTGCTTGCTTGGCAAGTGCTGCTCTCTAGCACCATGAGACTTTACATTTCAGGCTGTGGGGGGAGGGGGCTCCCAGCTTGGATCCACAGTTTTTACTTACAGATTTTATGCTGCAATCTTGGGCATTCCTCTCAATTCAGGTTGGTGTATGATGAGTGGATGGTCACATTTGTCCCCCCACAGTTATTCTGGAGTATTTAGTAGTTGTTCCTGGTTGTTTATTAATTGTTCCAGGGGGACTAACTAGCTTCCACTCTTGTCTATGCCGCCATCTTAGAGCCTGTCCAATTTTTGTACATTTTTATTACTCCCCCCAAAAATAATAAAAGTATAAAAGAACACCCAAAACAACCCATCTCCCCCTTCCCCCTCTATTATTCATTTACTTTTTTGTCCCTATTTTTCTATTCATCCGTCCGTATACTGAATAAATGAAGTGTGAGCCACAAGGTTTTCAGTAATCACATGGTCACAACAACAACAACAAAAAGATATGACTTACAAACGCAAAATAGCAAAGTGGCAGAAAAAAGTTCCGCATTATCAGTAGTAACTTTAAATGTAAATGGATTAAACTGCCCAGTCAAAAGACAGAGATTGGCAAAATGGATAAAAAAGCATGACTCAACTATATACTCTTTACAAGAGACTAAAATTTAATTTGGAGACACCAAAGTAGGTTAAAAGTAAAAGAATGGAAAAAAAATATTCCATGCAAACAGTAACCAGAAGAGAGCTGAGGTAGCTGTACTAATATCAGATAAAATAGACTTTAGGTCAAAAACTGTTACAAGGGACAAAGAAAGACACTATCTATATAGTAGGAAAAGGGTCAATTCATCAAGAAGATATAACAACTATAAATATATATGCACCAAATGGCAGAGCCTCAAAATACATGACACAAATATTGACAAATCTGATGGGAAAAATAGATGGTTCTACATTAATAGTAGGAGATGTCAATGCACCACTTTCAATAATGGATAGATCCTCTAGACAGAAGATCAATAAGAAAATAGAAGACTTGAACAATACTATAAACCAACCAGAATTAAATGACGTGTATAGAATAGTTCACTCAGAAGTGGCATAATAGCATTTTTCTCAAGTGTACATGAATCATTCTCTGGAAGATTGTATGTTAGATCACAAAACGAATCTCAATACATTAAAAACATTGGAATCATACAAAGTAACTTCTCTGACCATGACAGAATGAAACTAGAATCAAGAACTGGAAAATTCACAAATATGTGAAAATTAAGCAGCACACTCTTAGACAACTAATGGTTCAAAGAAGAAATCACAAGGAAAATTAGTAAATACTTTGAGATGAGTGAAAATGAAAACACAACATGCCAAAATTATGAGATGCAGTGAAGGCAGTGCTCAGAGAAAAATTTATAGCTATGAATGCCTATATTAAAAAAGAAGAAAGATCTCAAATCACCTAACCTCACACCTGGAGGAATTGGACAAAGAAGAGCAAACTAAACTTAAAGTTAGCAGAAGGGAAGAAATAATAAAGATTAGAGGAGGGATAAATGAAGTAAAAATATAGAACACAAATTGAGAGAATCAATGAAACCAAATGTTGGTACTTTGAAAAGATCAATAAAGTTGGCAAACTTACATAGACTAAAAAAGAAAAAAAGAGAAAAGGCATAAATAACTAAAATCCAGACCGATAGGGGGGCATCACTATTGACCTTGCAGGAATTAAAAGGATTTTAAGACAATACTATGAACAATTGTATGACAACAATGGAATTTTATTCAGCTGTAGAAAGAAATGAAGTTCTGATGCATGCTACAACATGGATGAACATTAAAGATGTCATGTTGAGTGAAATAAGCCAGACACAAAAGAACAATTATGTATACTTTCATTTATATGAAATACACAGAATATGCAAATTCATAGAGTCATAAATTAGAATACAGGTTATCAGGGGCAGGAATGGAGGTGGGAAATGGGGTGTTAATGCTTAACGAGTACAGCCTTTCTTTTGGGGTGATGGAAGAATTTTGAAAGTAGATGGTGTGCCGGTTTGAATGTATTATGTCCCCTAGAAAAAGCCATGTTCTTTGATGCAATTTTGTGGGGCAGACATATTAGCGGGGATTAAGCTGGAACGTTTGGATTAGGTTGTTTCCATGGAGATGCGCCCCACCCAACTATGGGTGATGTCTTTGGTTGGATAGTTTCCATGGAGGTGTGGCCCTGCCTATTCAGCATGGGCCCTGATTAGTTTACTGGAGCACTATATGAGCTCAGACAGAAGGAGTGGGCTTGCTACTGCCAAGAGGGACAGTTTGAAGAACGCACAGGAGCTGAAAGAGCAGCTGCAGATGAGAGACAGTTTGATGACAGCTGTTGAAAGCAGACTCTCGCTCCGGAGAAGCCAAGGGAGGATAATCACCCCAAGAGTAACTGAGAGTGACATTTTGAAGAGGAGCTGTGGCCTAGAGAGGAATATCCTGGGGGAAAGTCATTTTGAAACCAGAACATGGAGCAGGCACCAGTCACATGTCTTCCCAGCTAAGAGAGGTTTTCCAGATGCCATTGGCCATCCTCCAGTGAAGGTACCCAATTGTTGATGCATTACCTTGGACACTTTATGGCCTTAAGACTGTAACTGTGTAACCAAATAAACCCCCTTTATAAAATTCAATCCGTTTCTGGTGTTTTGCATTCCAGCAGCATTAGCAAACTAGAACAGATAGTACTGATGGTAGCACAACATTGTGGATGTGATTAATGCCACTGAACTGTATGGTAAGAGGTGGTTGAGCTGGAAAATTTTATGTTGTACACATGTTACCGCAATAAATTTTCTTAAAAGCCATAGAACTATACAAGATGAACCCCAATGAAAATGATGGGCTTTAGTTAATAGTGTAATAATATTGGTCCATCAATTGTGACAAAGGTACCACACTTATGCAAAATGTTAAGGAAAACTTGTGGGGTAGGGATATGAGAACTCTGTTTTCTGCATGCTTTTTCTCTAAATATTCAATGCTCTAAAAAAGAATAAATTTTAAAAATACACTGGAGAGATAGATAAGGACCAGACCATGCAAAGTCTGTTTTGGGTTTTAGCCTAAGAACAAGGAAAAGTTTAGAAATGTCACTCTGGATTGGATTAGAAGGAATCCAGATGAGATGGGGATAGCAAAAGTGAGAGATGTTGGAAGCATAAACTAGGTAGTGGCAGTGGCTTTGGAAATGTGCCAGCATATTCAAGAACTAAGCCTAGGCTCAGTAATAGCTCCCTAAATATTTCCAGCATAGCTTCACATGGAGAAACTACCAAAACCTCAGATTTACCGTGCACTAAAATGAACTCTTACATCATCCCAAACTCGTTTCTTTTTCCTAATTTTCCAGTTCATTCGGTGGCACTAACACTGTTCCAATTTCCCAGAATCCATACTTCAGGCTTCCTCATTGTCTCTGCAGACTGATTTCCTCCATGTGACAGGAAATGCAGTCACCAGTAGAATATGAGTTTTACATCTTTTTTCTTCCGTCTTCATTATGGAAGTGTCTCTACTTTTCAGATACACTTTGAGAAGTTCCAGGGAAACACTATGACAGACTCAGATGGGATCAGGTGCCCACCTCTGGACCAGTCAGCTGAAGTTGTGGGCTCATTTAGGAACATGGGGATTCCCAGAAAGCTGTGTAGTTAAAGGTGGCTATTCCAAGGAGAACGGGGAGGAAAGGAGTTCTGGACAGACAGTCCCTTAGCTCTCCCCTACTGTCTCAAAAGGAGATTCGAGTTGTTCCTTAGAAGCCCCCAATAGGTAAAGGATTAAAGAAACAGGTGGAGGGAAAAAGTACAGATTTTGCCTCAATGTGAGGAAAAACTTTTTAACATTTGAAGTATTAGGTACATAGTTACTCTTGGTAATCAAGTATAAAATTAGTTGATCACTTGGTGGGGATGTTGTGGAAGTGATTCAAAAATTAGACGGGAGTTGGAATAGACTGTTTTTTGTTTTTTGTTTTTTTTTTTTCAACACTGAGAATCTGGTTAGAGACTGCCTAAGGGAAAAACTAAACTAAAATAAAACAACAATAGCTTCTTAATCCTTATTTCAATTCCACCTAAGAGATATATAGAAAACCTCCCAACTTATACTTTGAGCTACCAACTTCTATTTTGAGTTTCCATCTTCAAATGCTATTGAGACCTCTTTTTCTATATTTAAATTAGAAAAAAATAGGAACATGTATCTTCTTAGTCTTTTATGTAAGTAAATACATTTTTGAACCAGCACTATGTTTTCTGAAGCAGAAAATTAGATTTTTTTTTCTCAGCAAAAAAGAAACAGGTGTCTGTCCCCAGACTCACCCCAAATTGTGTGTGTACCAAACAATTGATGAGAAAGCAATAGCATGTTCCTAATCAGTGGAGAAAGAGCATGATGCAGGAAAAATGCAGAGTAGGTTATAATAGCAGCATTATTTATTGTTAAGGAAACTGGGGCTGACAAAATGACTCTTTCAATAGTTGCACATTCGATAATATAGAGGGAGTGCCCACTCTGTTCCAGGCACTCTGTTAGGTGCTGGTTAGAGTTCAATGGATCAGAGCTATCTTAATCAAATGATCAAATAAATGAGGATGCAATTATGAGCTGAGACAAGAGCTCTTAATGAGAAGATCACAGTTGCTCTATGAGAAGGAGTGACAAAGGGACCTGAGCTAGATTGGGGAGGGGAATGTCAGGGAACACTCCCTGAGAGTGTGATACTTGAGCAGAAATCTGAAGGTTGGGTATGAGTTTACCCAGCCAAGAGAGAGTTGGTGCATGGAAAGAGAGAATGGTCTAGACAAGGGGGCATAGCCTGGCCAAAGGCCCTGTGATGGAAGAAAGCATGCAACACTCCAGGAACTGAGAAAAGTCCAGTGTGGCAGGAGCACAGTGAGTGAGAGGGAGCATAGTGCAAGATGAGGTTGGAGGAATGCTTAGAACTAGTCTGTGCAAAGCCTCGATAGCCCAGGTAAAGATTTTGGTCTTTCTCCCAAGTATGATGGCTTCCCAATGATGTTAGAGGGTTTTGAGCAAGAGATTGATGTAATGAAATTAGTAATTTGGCTAGAGTGTGGGGAACAGAAGGGAAATAAAGCCAAAATGAGTGAATATGAGGGACCAATTAAGAACTTTTGCTGCAGAGAATGTGGTGCAAGATGATTGCTTGGACTTGGATAGTAGAAGCAGAGATGGTAAGAAGTAGGTGGATTCAAAAGGTTATTAGAAAATTGACAGGAATTTTTATAAGGGCCTTGAAAATTTCCCATTTCACAGTTCCCTCCTTTCTCTTAAGCATGGATCATCAGACTATAGCATTGGGCCAGATCCTGGTCACTGCCTATGTTTATAAATAAAATTTTTGGGGGGCACAGCCAGACCCATTCATTTACATATGGTCTATGGCTGCTTTTGTGTACAGCAGCAGACTTGAGTAATTGCAACAGAGAACTTATAGGTGGTAAAAAACCTAACATATTTACTGCCTGACCCTTTACACAAAAAGTTTGCCAACCATGGATTTTACACTACTGAAAAGCCATCTCCATGATGTTCCATGGTACAGAAGTTCTTAGTTCAGGGTCCAGGAATCCATGAATAGGCTTCAGAAGATCCTTGACTTCCTGAAATTGGTAGCAAAATTTGGCATTTATGGACATTTTTTGGGAAAAAAAATGTTTTCTGGGAAAATAGTCTGTAGTTTTCACCAGCTTTTAAAAAGAATCTGTGATTCCCCAAAAGCAGAGTATTTCCCCACCCCTCTCCCCAGTTTGTTCCCTGGCCCTGGAAAATCGTTAAAACAAAAACTTCTTTTGGTGAGGAAGAAATGTACACTGGAACTAAATGATAAATGTCATTAAGTATTGTATATGCATCACTTCAAATGACTGAATACTTTACAAGATCTCCTGTGATAAGTATTTCATCTCATGGACTCCTCTGACATAGAACTATATGATAGCAAGTGGCTCAGTGCTAAAAATGAGAGCTGAATAATAATTACTGTCATGTTTTAGATTTGTCTAATAGTTACTCCTCCAAATCAGTAGTTAAATGCATACAAGATCAAAGATAGCTTCACTGCAAGGGGATTCCTTCAAGGGCACAAATGGAAAAGCTAGTCAGTCCACAGCAGCCCATGTGTAGAGCCCATACTCTGTTGTCATTTTCTGTTGGCTAGAATCTTCCTCCATCACACCTTAAGCTCACTGAGGGCAGGAACCAAAAATAATTTATCCTGGAATTCCCTAGATCTGGTACACAGGAGTTCAGTAAATGGTTGTTGTGTAAGTGAAGCAATGATTAAGTTAGCTGTTGTTCTCATTAAATTTATTTGTATATGTGTGTATATGTGTACACACATATAATGTATTTAGAGAGAATGCATTAATGAAATAAATATATATAAAATTGTCTTGTAAACAAACTCTGTTTGTAAATGAAGAAACTAAGCCATCGTCTGTTTTAACTGAGGGCATTATCCTCAGTTATAAAAATACCTGAATATTTAATATAAGATCTCCTTATATTAGATACAAGCCGATATACATCAGCTCTACCTGAATTAATGCTGGCCACCTTACTTTAAAAATATAGGGTGCAGGTTGAATCAAAACGCCATGGTACTCTTTTTGGCCAAGATTTTAATATTAGATCTATCTGGCCAATGTGAAAATTAGTGTTTATTCTTCATCTGCCCTACATTTGTATATGTGGTATTTAATGAAGACAAATCCATTGTCTTCACTCTTGAATGAAACACATCTTCTGGTAGTGGTACTTGACATGTATAGGTGTACCTAGAGTCGTTTCTCTCAAGTTTCAAGTAAAGAAGCAATGGCTGGAGGCCTGAGTCCAGGAGAGGAAGGAGGAAGATGAGAAGGCACCTGAGTGTGCTCAGAAAGCAGGCTTAACTGAAAAGGATGTTTATCTACCAAAGCAGCTGGAGGCCCATAATAACAGGTGGGTGGAGACAGTCCCTGGGAGAAAGGGATTATGGCCAAAGCTAAGGAAACAAACCAGAGTATCAAGTCCCAAGGATAGGCAAGTACAAAAACGGGACAACAAAAAGCAAGAACAGGTTCTGGGACACAAGTAGCTAGAATAAAAATCAGGCCCACAAAACAGTTTAGAATTAAAACTGGGAATGGCATGTTGTGAGTTAGCCTGACCTAGAACTCTACATTCATTGGATGTTTGGTGATTACAGCTAGAGAAGGTATGGAGGTTTAAAGTTGTTGATCAAGATTCAAGACAATGGATTTACATTAAATACCATGTATAAAAATGTAAACATGTAAGACACAGAGAATGGACTATACATTTCTGCTTAATAACAAGTCACCAAAAAAATAAGAATGCTCTTGAAAAACTGATAATACAAACGTCTATCAAGTAAAATTTAAAAAAAAAAAAAAATATCGCCATCAGCAAGGTAAGAAAATGGTGTAACCTGGAGCAGGATTTCTTCAAGAGATGAAATGGTTCCAGATACTTATATTTGGGCAATGCTACTTAATCCTCCTTTTAGAAGTTTCACAGTTTTTAATACTCTAAAAA
This sequence comes from Choloepus didactylus, assembly GCF_015220235.1. Classification (NCBI taxonomy): domain Eukaryota; kingdom Metazoa; phylum Chordata; class Mammalia; order Pilosa; family Megalonychidae; genus Choloepus; species Choloepus didactylus. The sequence continues at coordinate 212,355,183 of NC_051307.1, read as the reverse complement.
GACCTGCAAGAAAAAGTTCTGGTTGATTTTGTTTAGCCCAATATCTTCCATATTTTAGTTAACATGGAACATTTTTATTAAAAAATATACTTTGCGAGTGCTTACTTAAGTAAATAGCCAAATAAATGAGTTGCTTTGATCAAACATTTCTTAATTGTATAAAACCTTCTGTATCTAAGTTAAAATAGTGTTATATCAAGATAATTATGTAGTACTTTAAAAAGATAAAATTGGACTCACCTTATACTAGAACAAATTCCAAATGGATAAGAGATCTAAATGTAAAAAAATGAAGCCATGTAAGGAACTAGAAGGAAACATAGGTGAATTTCTATAGAAGCTGGTAGTAAGTAGGGAATGGCTTTCTAACTATGACTCAGAATCCACAGGCAATGAAAGAAAAGAATGATAAATTTGACTGCATAAAAATAAAAAAAACTTTTGCATGGCAAAAAACACCATAAGCAAAGTTAAGAGACAAATGACAAAGGGAAAAAGATGAAAACTCTGATAGAGAAAGGGGTAAAAGACATTAAACACACACGCGCGCGCGCGCGCACGCCTTTGTGTGTGTGTGTGTGTGTGTGTGTGTGTGTGTGTGTGTGTGTGTGTGTGTGTGTATATATATGTATATATGCCCTAAATGGCCCTGAAACGTATGAAATGACAGTCAAGTCCTCTCATAATGGGAACAAACGCAAAGCAAAACTACTTTAAGATACCAGTTTTCACTTCGCAAATTGGCAAACATTAAAAACGACAACACATTCTTATACCATGGCTGTAGGGAAAACAGGACTCTCATACATTCATTGGTGGTGGGAATGCAAATGGATTCAACCTTTGTAGAGGGGAAATTTGTCATACCTAGCAAAGCCAAGTATGCTTTTACCTTTTGTTCCAGAAATCCTACTTCTAGGAATTTACCTTGAAGATATACCTCCAACTATACCAAAATATAGATACGCAGGTTATTCATTGCAGCTTTATTTATAATTGCAAAATATTGAAAGCAGACCAAACACAGGAAACTGGTGAAATAAACGAGGATACATGGTGGAGTATTATGCAGATGTGAAAAAGACTTAGGAAGATCTGTACTAACTGGTATAGAATAGTTTCTAGGATATATTGTAAAGTGTAAAAGAATAACTATAGTATGCTACCTTTCGCATAAGTAAGAAGGGAGATTTTTTTTTAAATAGTCATGTATCTGCTTACTTTTGACAGGGTTTTTAAAAAATTGAATGGAGATACCAGAAACAACAAAATTGATTACCTATAGGGGTGAGTGGGGTGGATTGGAAGTGGCGAGGGGGTAGGAAAGGACTGTAAGGGATAGGGGAAGTGACTTTTATCTGAGTATACCTTTCCATGTAGTTTTGACTTTTGAAATATCATTTTACATATTCACCAGCAACAAAAATAGTATAGTCAATGAGGATGGAAGTAAAAAACCTAAAATGCAGTACAAACAGAAGCTGATGGCTAACTGCATTTCAAATGAATAACATAGCAACCCTGAAGAGAGGGAAAAAAGAATTAAGCCAAATAAATCTTGAACATGGTATTTTTACAAATACCCTCAGACTAAAAGGGGAAAAGAACTATAAACAGATAGTAGGTTTGGGGGGTTTTATTTGTTTTTTGTTTTGTTTTGTTTCATTTTGTTTGGCAATTCTGAAGCTATTTTTGATGTATTCTGTGGTTCAGCAAAGTAATAAATGTATTAAGGATAATGGAAGCCAGGTTCCTCACCGTCAGAGAAGGCAGTTACAAATATGGAAAGAGGAAAGATTAGAATGAAGCCTGGAATATTGATTTGGTATTGGAGGAGTCCTTATGAGCCCATGGTTATAGACCAGGGGTCATCAAACTTTTTCTGTAAAAGGCCTAAATCCTCACCTCTGCCATTGCAGCACAAAGGCAGCCTTTGACGGTATGTAAACAAATGAGCATGGCTATATTCCAGTAAAACTGTATTTATGGGCTATATTCCAATAAAACTGTTTATGGACACTGAAATTTGAGTTTCTTATTCTTGTGTGTCATAAAATATTCTTTTAATTTTTTTCAACCTTTTAAAATTGCAAAACCAGAAAAGAGAAATTCATGAAAACCAGATGCAGATTGGTGGAAGGAGGAATGGGGAGAAACTGCTTAAGGAGTATGGGGTTTTACTTTGGAGTGATAGAAATGTTTTGGAACTAGATACAGGAGGTAGTTGAACAAGATTGTGAATGTACTAAATGCCACTGAACTGTTTACTTTAAAATGATTAATTTTTTATGTGAATTTCACCATATAATTTTTTTAATGTAAAAACCATTCTTAGTTGGCAGGCTGTACAAAAGGAGGCAGCAGACCAGACTTGGCCCATTGAGGGAAAGAGAGAAAAAGGGAGAGATGATAGAAATAGATAGCAAATGTAATAAAATATTAAAATTGAGAATCTGCATGAGAGATATATAGGAGATCTTTGTACTCTTGCAGCTTTTTTATAAATCTGTGAATATTTTGATACAAAAAAGCACAAATTATAAAAAGAAGAGCCCCGTACCTTCCGTAGTTGCCACTGAGAAAGAGAAACATTAATCAAGTCATTGGCCTAAGTGAGTGAATGTCTTGCCTTTCTTAACATTTACTTACGTTTTTCCCCATTCCCATAGACCATGAATAGGAGCCACTATTGCCATTGTGTGCTTTCTTATTTATATAGCTGGGGCTGTCATCCCATGATAACATTATTTTTCTCTTGTTCATCCTTGCTCTCCTTCATTCTTGGTAATGAGGTCAGTGGGCTGGTAATTTGTATGTGACCTTGCAATTTTCTGCAATGTAGGAATGTTTTGGTCTTCTATAATTAATTGGACTAAATAAAAGGTGCTTATCAGAAAATGCTCCATTAGCTTGGAAATCTGTGACAAATCCTTTCTGATGCCCTTAATGTGTTATTATGAAATTCAATTACACTGCAAGCTCACCTTACTTGTTTCACCAGCCACAATCTAATGACAGCTAGCTAAGGTAAGCAGTGACTGAAAGTATCTTAAAATACTACAGATTGGTATTTGGTAATTTTTACATTAAGATACTTTTTATATTGGTAGTATGAATGACTACTGAGGAAAACCTCTACTGTATGGACTTGTAATCATTTTACCATCCTTTACTGGTTTAGTACTAACAAAGTCAAATTCCTACCTCAGTTTATCATTGTAGGAAAAGGCCATACCACAATCTTCACTGATAATGATGATGGTGGTCATAGCTAACCCTGTACCCAGATCCATGCCAAATGTTTTTTCACCCATTTTTTCATTTAATCTGTACAACAGAACTCTGAATTACTATTATTATCTCCTTTTTTATAGATGAGGCTAGCGATGCTAAGTGACTGGGCCAAGGACTTACGTTAGGAAACACAAAGCTGGGATTGGCCTGGAGAGCCAGTATTTTTAACTGTCAGTGGGGTCTCCCATTGTGGATGAAGCCAATGGGAAATACTGACATTTAGGGAGAAATTTTTTCATCATGAGGACATGCTCCTGGTGAGCGGAATGAGGCACATGATACAGGATGCTAGTCTCAATGCAAGATATATAATTCAGGTTGGAAAATCCTTCACATTCCCTTCCCTGCTCCCTTCCACTGAAGCTCCATAGCAAGTTTAGAGATGAGAAGGGCTTGAAATGGATCCGATGATGGTTCATGCTGTCACCTACTTGAATTGCACCCACCCGCATATCTACTAGAGGGAGCAAGGAGATTGGAAAAGAATGGGAGAAAGGAAATTAAAGAGATTGGTAAATGATGTTGGAAGTTAAAGGCAGAAGAACAAGGAAAATAGGAAGTGCTTTCTGGAGTAATCTTGTCCCTATTCATAATGGGAGAACTGACTTAATAAGCTACTCAAAGGCTGAGCTCCCCTCACCTTCTCTTTTTTCACCCTCCACTGCTCTAAAGCCCCAAGTTATTGCATACTTCCTCCCACCGTTGCAGCTGGTTCCATGACAGCTCCAAGACTAACTTCCATTTTGAGTCACCAGGTAGAATGTTGTCATCCATAAAAAGAGCCATGTGACTTAATCAGGCTTTTTTACCTGAAGATCATAAGAAGCTTTGTCTGTGCTGCATTTCTTCTGTGTTATCAAAATAATTTTCTTCCTTATGTGAGAAGAATAATGCTACAGTTTAGTAGCAACAGTAATAAACTTTTGATAAGAATAGTCATCATTATTTAGTTGACATATTTATTGTACAACTAGTTAGGTGATTGGCCCCATATTAACCAATTTACAGAACTGACTATTAATATCTGGGCATCTTGTGTTTCTGAACTCTGAAGGAGGAAAAATAGTTCTTTGTGGAATCCCCAGGGAATTAGAAATCTAAGGAAAAGGTAAAATCTTTATATGGAATAGCAGACATGTTATTCATTTATTTTCTTCTTTTCTTTTTAGGGACTGGTTAAATATGTTCAGCCCACCAATTGTTCCTCCTAGTCAACAGCCAACCGAACAACATCTGGATTCTTCAGGAAGTTTGAGTGCTCAAGGTGGGAATATGGAAAAATGCTATGCATAAAAAAATAAAAATAATTAACTATACTAAGTTATGATTTTCTCTAGAGAAAATCAGCCACTTTGAGACGCCACTGTTATTACCTGCTGATCACGTAGACTTTCACAACCAAAGTGAGGTAACCTGTGCCTCAGTTTTCTAAGATGATGGATTCTTTGCAATTAAAAAGAATATAACAGAGAAATTGTCCAAATGTTAAATATAGTTTAGAACATAAGAGCATGGCTTTGGTATCAAATAGACACTAGACTGAATTCCTGCTCTACCAATCCCTAGCTGTGTGACCTTTATGAATTTTGGTTACTACAGCTGTAACATAGATAGTGCCCACCTGATAGTTTTTCATGAAGAGTCATTAAAGTATAATGTATATGAAGCACTTAGAAGAGTGCCTACCAAATACTACTGTTAGTATTATTACAAAGTAACCAATATTCCAGCATCACAGGGTTACAAACTTTCATCAAGGCCAAAGGATGTCATGTAACTACGATAGCCATTATTGATGTAAAAATTGGAAGGAAGCAGGAATGAAAATTTGCCTGGGGTTCCCACTGTTAGCCATAGCCATAAAGATGAGCCATTAGCTTCTGGTTGTGAGCAGGGAACGTTTGACTGTCAGGAGTGCGTGGAGGAGGAATACATGAAAGAATCTTTGGTGAAAATGGAGGGGCTGAGATGGTGGGCGTAGGGGTAATCAGAAGTGCATAATTAGAGTGACAAATATGGGACTCTGATACCATTTTCTGGGTTGGATTTTGAAGATGGAAGTGCTATATCGATGTTTTTTTAAAAAATGCAACTGAAACCAATATAAATTGTTCTAACAAACATACCAGTTTTTTTCCTAACTGCCCCAGGGAAAAAGTGGAACATCCGTTTTTCTTCAGATATAGAGAATTCAGAGTGAGAGCTCATCTATCTGAGATGTACGTTTTGGCTGCCCAAGGGATGGAGATGTCTCTGTGATTTACTATATGAAATAGATCATGCCCCTCAAATTGGGAATCTTTTTAGAGGTGCCCATTTATAATTATTTATGACAGAAAAATAGAATGTTGGCTCTCAGGAGGAGACCTTGCTATAAAGGAACAAATACTATGTTATGTTAAGTGTCTAAATAAGCCACAGGAACCAAGAGTGTGGTCCTTGAGCAAAGCCACCCAAAATACATGTTAGTGGTCAGTTGCTGGAAAGATGTCTTAAAGTTTCCCTTGCAAAACCCAGTTCTGACAGCAGGAACTCAATTATGCTGAAGGTAAACAGAACTTCCATTGAGGGCAAATTAACAAATTAAATTCAGAGAAGAATTTTTAGAAAGTTGCTGGCCACCATTAACCAGATCTGGCATCCTTTCTGCCTGTCACCCTAGATCAGCCTTGATTTGCTCACCTTCCCTTTTTGTGATATTCTCAGGTGGTTTGTAGTTAATGAATACCATGAGAAACTAATATTTCCTATTTAGCTAATCTTTGCATGCTAATGACAGAGTTGAAGACAAATAGCAGAGCACAGTCTGTACTTACCAATATACTGAGATAGTGTTTCATTTGTCCTTGTAAAGTGTTTGTCATAGGAAAATAATGAGCTCGAGCATCTGGTTTATATCCCCAGAGGGGAAGAGCGACAAGGATGTGGGCAGTCTGGGATCTTCCTGGGATTCTGTTTGTGCCAAGCACCGTGCTAAGTTGGCTACATTTAGCCCTTCCAGCCCCACACTGATAGAGGAAGACTCTGTTTGTTTTATGTGTGTGTGTGTTTTAACAGCTGTGGAAACTGAAACACAAACCTGTTGAGTAATATGCTGAGATCACACAGATAATAAGCAGCAGAGCTGGGATCTGAATGCAGGTAGCCTGACTCCAGAGCCCAACAAGTATGTTTTTATCCTTCTATAGTTTTGAACAAAGTAAATAGATTACCTACTAAAAAACAATATATATATATATATGAATTGAAAAATTATTTTTCCATTGAGAGTTCCTGATCTACAAGAAAAAAATTTTTAATATCTCACAAGGACTAAGAGGCTAATTTCTTTCTTCATAAAAATTAAAATTAAAAATAATAATAATAATAATGCAGGCCTCTGGTTGTGTGATTCAGCCCTGAACCTGTCTCCCCCTCCCCACCCGTGCCTGTCAGAAATGACGTGTAGCCACATTCCCTCCATGGGAGAATAGCTGGGGGGTGAGGGCTGTTGCAGGGGTTGACCAGATCTAGGGCACATCCATGGGAATGAGTGGCTGAGTGAAGGGAGTGAAGCACAAGATCTGGATCACAGAACTGCTGGCCTACGGTCTGGCATGTGGCCTGTCTTCTGAAAGGCCTTTCCAGACCCTCTTATCTAAGCAGGTCAACCTCGCATACTGCTGTGCTCTCTCACTTCACAGTGTACATTTTCTTGGTGGCTTTTTCAGATTGTAATTCTTGGTTTGTTTACTTGTTTATTGTCTTTCTTCCTAAGTAGCCTGTGTGTTCTTGAGAGCAGAGGCTTTGACAGTTTGTTCATTCGTGGAACCCTAGGGCCCTGTACAATTCCTGGTGCATATTAGATGCCCTTAAATTCTTGTTAGAAGGAAGACAAGAAGGGGAAAGGGGATGGAAGGAGAGAAATGTTCTTCAGCTGGTCATTTCATACACCAACCTTGAAAAAAGGATAGGGCGATTTGTTGCAATCTGACTATGTGTTTAACCCCAATTCTAATTTCTGGGGTATGTTTCTAAAAGTTAAAACTTTGTGAGGCTTGTTCTCCCATGAATTTTGAAGTTAGACCCCATAAACTTTAGCAACTAAAAACAGTTACAGATCACCTTATGCAGTCATTCTTAAACTTTATTTTTAAGCAGTGAAAACTTTTCTTTCAAACAAAATCTTATAATGAGTTCCAATACATAGAAGAGATTAAAGTAGAATTGCTGTGATTAAAGGGGGAGTTAGGGTTTCAGAACCCTGCCCTGGGGCTCTGAAAAACCAGTTCAAAATGCTGATGTAGTCCAACCCCCTCAATCTGCCTAAAGCATAAATGGCTTGTCCTGGGCCAAGTGCACAGTCAGAGTGGTCTAGGATTAGCGCCCTGGATAAGGTTAGGGTTCCCTTTCCTGTGGTGGATGCCCATCTTCAGGCTTCTGGGATAATAATAATACAGGCATACCTCAGAGATATTGCAGGTTCGGTTCTACCGCAATAAAGTGAGGATCAAAATAAAGTGAGTCACACGAATTTTTTGGTTTCCCAGTGCATATAAAAACTATGTTTACACTATACTGTAGCCTATTAAGTGTGCAATAGCATTATGTCTAAAAAAACAGTGTACGTATCTTAGTTTAAAATACTTAATTGCTAAAAAATGCTAACCATTTTCTGAGCCATCACTGAGTCTTTTTGCTTTTGGAGGGTCTTGCCTCATTGTTTGCTGAAGGTTGGAGTGGCTGAGGCAATTTCTTAAAATAAGACAACAGTGAAAGTTGGCTGCATCAATTGAATTTTCCTTTCATGAAAGATTTCTCTGTAACATGCAATGCTATTGCATAGCATTTTACCCACAGAGGAACTTCTTTCAAAATTGGAGTCAATCCTCTCCAACCCAAGATTTTCTTGATGCAGGGTTTCCACAAACCTTCAATTTGTAAAAAAAAAAAAAAAAAAAAAAAAAAAGCAATATCTGCAAAGAGCAATAAAGAGAAGCACATTAAAATGAGGTAGGCTACTTTATGGGTTAAGTTTATGTAATAGTCTAAATCCTTTGTTGTCATTGCAACAATGTTCACAGCACCTTCACCAGGAGTAGATGCCATCTCAAGAAACTGCTTTCTTTACTGCTCCATAAGAAGCAATTTCTCATCCATTCAAGTTTTATCGTGAGAGTCTGCAATTCAGTCATATTTTCAGGCTCCACTTCTAATTCTAGTTTTTTTGGTAGTTCCACCGCATTTGCAGTCACTTCCTCACTGAAGTCTTGAACCCCTCACAGTCATCCGTGAGGGTTGGAATCAATTTCTTCCAAACCTCTGTGACTGTTGATATTTTGACCTCCCCCCATGAATAACAAAAGTTCTTAATGGCATCTAGAATGGTGAATCCTTTCCAGAAGGTTTTCAGTTCACTTTGTCCAGATCCATCAGAGGAATCGCTATCTATGGCAGCTACAGCCTTATGAATTATTTTTGTTAAATAATAAGACCTGCAAGCTGAAATGATTCCTTGATTCATGGACTGAAGAATGGATGTTGTTAGCAGGCATGAAAACAACATTCATTTCATATATCTCCATCAAAACTCTTGGGTGACCAGGTGCATTGTCAATAAGCAGTAATATTTTGAAAGGAATCGTGTGTGTGTGTGTGTGTGTGTGTGTGTGTGTGTGTGTGTGAGAGAGAGAGAGAGAGAGAGAGAGAGAGAGAGAGTAGTAGGTCTCAACAGTGGGCTTAAAATATTCAGCAAACCATGCTATAAACTGATATGCTGTCATCCATACTTTTTTGTTCCATTGTAGAGCACAAGCAGGGTAGGTTTAGCATCATTCTTAAGGGCCTTAGGATTTTCAGGATGGTAAATAAGCATTGGCTTCAACTTAAAGTCACCAGGTACAGTTGCCACTAACAAGAGAGTCAGCCTATACTTTGAAGCTCTGAAACCAAATATTGACTGCTCTCTAGCTATGAAAATCATAGAGGCCATCTTCTTCCAATAGAAGGCTATTTAGACTACATTGAAAATAAGCTGTTTACTGTAGCCAGCTTCAGCAATGATCTTAGCTAGTGTGCCAGTTTGAATTTATTGTGTCCCCCAAACGCCATTATCTTTGATGTAATCTTATGTGGGCAGATGCTATCAGTGTTGATTAGATTGTAATTATTTGAGTGTTTGGAATGCGCCCCACCCAGCTGTGGGTGATGACCGTGACTGGATAATTTCCATGGAGATGTTGCTCCGCCTATTCGGGGTGGGTCTAAGTTGATCAGTGGAGCCGTATAAATGAGCTGACATAACAGAAAGAACTCAGTGCAGCTGTGAGTGATGTTTTGAAGAGGAGCTACAACCAAGAGGGACACTGAAGAATGCCCAGAAACTGAGAGAGGAACTGCAGTTTGAAGACAGCTATTGAAAGTGGACCCTTGCTCCGGAGAAGCTGACAGAGGACAAATACCCTAAATGCAACTAAGAGTGACATTTTTGAGGAACTGCAGCCTAGAGAGGAACGTCCTGGGAGAAAGCCATTCTGAACCCAGAACTTTGGAGCAGACGCTAGCTACATGCCTTCCCAGCTAACAGAGGTTTTCTGGACACCACTGGCCATCCTCCATTGAAGGTACCCGATTGCTGATGTGTTACCTTGGACACTTTATGGCCTTAAGACTGTAACTTTGGAACCAGATAAATCCCCTTTATGAAAGCCGATCCATTTCTGGTGTTTTGCATTCTGGCAGCATTAGCAAACTAGAACAGCTAGATCTTCTGGATAACTTGCTGCAGCTTCTACATCAGCACATGCTGCTTCACCTTGCACTTTTGTGTTATGGAGATGGCTTCTTTCCTTAAACCTCATGAACCAACCTCTGCTAGTTTCACACTTCTCTTCTGCAGCTTCCTCACCTCCCTCAGCCTCCGTAGAATTGAAGAGAGTTAGGGCACTGCTCTGGATTAGGCTTTGGCTTCAGGGAATGTTGTGGCTGGTTTGATCTTCTGTCCAGACCAGTAAAACTTTCTCCATATCAGCAATCAGGCTGCTTTGCTTTTTTATCATTCGTGTGTTCACTGGAGGAGCACTTTTAATTTGTTTCAAGAACTTTTCCTTTGCATTCACAACTTGGCTAACTGTTTGGCACAAGAGGCCTAGCTCTCAGCCTGTCTCAGCTTTTGACATGCCTTCCTTAGTAAGCATAATCATTTCTAGCTTTTCATTTAAAGTGAGAGACTTGTGACTCTTCCTTTCACTTGAACACTGAGAGACCATTGTAGGGTTCTTCAATGGCCTAATTTCAATATTGTTTTGTCTCAGGGTATAGAGAGGCTGAAGGAGAGGGAGAGAGATGGGGAATGTCTGGTCAGTGGAGCAATCAGAACACACACATTTATCGATTAAGTGCATTGTCTTATATGGAAGTGGTTTGTGGCATCCCAAAACAATTATGATAGTAACATCAAAGATCACTGATAACAGATCAGTGATAACAGATTATTTAATAGATAAAATAATAATGGAAAAATGTGAAATATTGTGAGAATTACCTAAATGTGACACACACGAAGGAAGCACATGCTGTTGGGAAAATGGCACCGATAGATTTGCTTGACGCAGGGTTTCCACAAACCTTCAGTTTGGAAAAAAAAAAAATGCAACATCTGCAAAGGGCAGTATAGGGAAGCGCAATAAAATGAGGCATGCTTGTAACAATAACAATAGTTTATGTTGATTGACACCTCCTGTGCTCGAAGTCAGTGGATGCTCACAACGACCTTCTTAGGTCCTGTTGTTCCACACCTCCAGCCCAGATGGCGAGGTCACCATGCATTTGTGCAGCTGGAGGCATATCTGCATTTTAACAGCCAGAAAAACCAGCCTGGCCAATGCATAATTGCAGAAGTAAGCCCGTGAGTTGTATCTACCTCAAGTGGGAGGTACCTGTCCTAACTTTATGCAGAAGGAATTTTTGGCACAAGCCACAATTTCTGCAGGGCCAGAATGTCTCCAGGGTGTAAATGCCACCTCAGAGTGACTGGCTTAGCTTTGAATGGGGCCCACTGGCTGGCAGGCAGAAGTTCGTGCTCCATGTCTCCTCCTGGGCCATATCATCCCGAATACCAATTACCCTGCCCACAAGGCCCTTAACCCTTGCTTTAAAAATGTATTTTCCTAGAACTTGTGTGAAGTGCAAAACTGAGAAGTTAAGATTTTCAAAACTAAACTACCGAACTGACCTTTTGAAAATGAACCATACTTCGCTCAAAGAATAGTTGTCAATTTGTTTTTGACATTTGTTCCTTTACAGCTATGACCCTTAAATTATTTATGCTTACCAGCTCCAAAATGGAATAATAATGGTCTCTCTCTTCAGGCCTGTAGACCTCTCTTGCAGTTCACAGATTTTGAATAAGAAAAACATTCAAACGGGCTTTTAGAATTGCCAGTCTTATAAAAATAAAGTACCTTTACCTTTTTTATGGCAAAGCAACATAGGACATTGAACATTAATTAATCTTCCATGAGATAGAAATAGGTAATAGAATGCTTATTTTTAGATATAATATCTAGATTACTAGTAAAGAATTGACAGAAAGCCCCTTGCTCCTCAGAGAGAGGAGAATCTGGCCACCCACTCTGATTCTGACAGACAATTCTTTTCACATTTCTCCTATTTACTGCCTCATAATTATCTGACATTTACTTAATACTCTGTGTCAAAAGGCAGTTTTCTGAAATCTGTTTTATTTCTCATCTCATCTGATTTGTTGCTTCATCAGACATGTCTGATACACTGGTGCCTAACATGGCACTTAGGACATGACCAGCACTCCATCGATTTTTGACGAGTGAATGAGTGACTCTCTTGCCCCTGGGAAGCATGAAGATGATTTGATCCACTCTTTGGATCTTCCCTGAACCTTGAAAATTTAAGAAGGAAAAGCACTGCTGGTGATAAAAATATATATATATAGCAATAGAAGCTGCCATTAATAGAGCACTTGCTATGCCCAGCGTGGTGTTGAGTTTTTCTGCACCATAATCCCTGGCCTTGGGTTATGTTATGTCCCCGTTTTACAGGGGAGGTTCACGGGAGCTTGAGTCACCCTCTGGGTAGAGCAGGACAGTGACCCAGGGCTGTCTGACAGGCGAGTTCACACCCTTAATCCCCACCCCGCGAAATGACTACAAAATTTAGGTCAGTAAGAACTGCACAACTGAAATGTTCACTACAATTTGGAAAATTGTGGCAGTTCTCTTTCTTGAAGCTTTCTGGATACAATAGGACTCTCCTTAGATCTATAGACACACACCCCCATCTGAACTCTCTGCTTATAAAATGATTCATAGTATGTATAATATTTTGAATCCAGAGCCCCTGTCCCTTTCTCCTATGAGGCAACTGATTAATCTTGGGGGATGAGGGGTGATTATTTTCTCTTACGCAGATATCATGGTCCAGGAGTGTGTTCTCTTCTGCAGAGAAGTGATGGGGGAGTGGGGGTGCTTCTCTCTCCAGTATAAAGAAGGTGCCTGTTTTTAAAGGTGCTTGGGATGTGAACTGTCCAGTAGAGTTGTAGAAAATGAACACATTGCTGGTGTCTGAGACTTTCTCCCCTATTTCAGAACCACCCCCACATACCTGCCATACATGCGTTCTGGCCCAGGATGTATTCCTTGCTTCCATTGCTAGAATTTGGGATGCATTTTCCCATAGCTGTCATTTGAGTGCACACTATGGGCTCTGTAGGCATCAGGGCTCAACAGCCCAGTTAAGGACCTTCCTCCATGTGTAACAAAATGCATTCAGAGCTGTAAACTCTGTAAACACTCACAAGCACACATTTGGATCACTGCACATTTATGAGTTGAGACTACCTGGAAAGAATGAAATTGCAATAATTCCTATTAATCATCCAGATCTTTCAACATATCACTTTAAATGGCGTTTTCAAAGTAAAATATAGCCACCAGTTTTTACACAATGTGTGATACACTTATTTCCCAAATGATACCTGAACTATAATTATGGCATGTTATTTGCCCGCCATAAAACAATATAGCTTTCTAATAAACGAAAGTATCTTTTTATCTTTTTTATTTCTTTTACGGTCATTTATCTTTCTCCCATATAAGGGCACATATTTGCTGAGACCCAATATTAAACAGTTTGCAGCAGACTTTCTCAGATTTTAGTGTAAGCTAATTTTGCCCTACTTTGAAGCATGTTGGTGGAGGGGTTTGCAAGCACCTAGTACTCAGCAGCATCTTATCTAAAATGTCGTCTTTATTGATCCTAAGGCTGACTTGTTCCAAATGGCGAGCCCTCACCAGTGAATTCTTTCAACAATAGTGTATTAGTATGCACATAAAAATACAGTCAATCAGTTTTCAAGATCTATAAGGGAGAAAATGCGTTAACCGTTTTTAAAAAAATTGTAGGTGGCAGCATCAGAAAATCGAAAATCAAGTACTGTGTCTTGATTCAGAGATTTTAAATCTGATAAACTGGTCTCACATCATTTCTTTTCAAGCTTGAAGACTTAACTTGCACTTATAGGTTTTCTATTATGTACAGTTAAAATGCATTAAATATAGATAATTAAGCACTTATATTAATTGTCTTTCAAAAGATGAACTGGAGGGATCATTTAGCTGAACTGATCTAACCGAGGGGAGGGTGACCAAAATTGTTGCGTTTGGCCTGGCTCCATTGGTTTCTCTTCTGTTACTGCTGTTCACCAGTTTCAAAATGGATGAGGCTGAAAGTTTGTAAATAGATTATTATCTGAACAGTAATTTTATTTCACTAGAAATGGCTTTATTATGTGGAGAAGAGTAAAAATGTAATTTGGACCCTTGCTCTTAGTCTGGTAGCAGAAAATGGTTTCATTTGTTAATTTCTCCTCTTAGAGTTTCTGTAGCCAGTCTTTAAATAAAGCAGTTTAGCATTTTGAGGAAACAAACTCCGCACTCTCCAAGAATATAATTGAAAATTACCCCATACCCATGCACAATAATTACCTCTCAAAACATTTCCCATTGCTTGACATCATAGTGGTAATTGCTTAATGATATTATAATTTCATTACGTAGGGATTACAATAGCAAAATGATGTAAGTTGGAGGCTTTGAAAATTAAGTTACAATGAAAACAGAAGCTTTTATGCAAGTTTATAGCACTTATTTCAATGTAAAATTATACATAATCTCACCCAATTTTTGTACTAATGTCATTGTTTGTGGTGTTTTAAAATCCATCCATTGAAAGCTTTGGTACTAAAAACTGCAAAACCTATTGCGTCCCCATGATTGTAATGCATGAGGTTCCTGTTCTATAGTGGTATGTAATGGAACAAATGCATTTATATAGCAGTTATTGCTCCAGTTTGAATGCATTATGTAGCAAAACCTCTGCCTATGAATTGGATCCACCCCGATCTCTTGGCAATTGAGTAATAAAGACCCATAGCCCATTATAATGGTTATTTTCATCTTGAAAGATTTCTGACTGGTTGTAAAATGCATTGAGTTTTCTAATTTAATAGCACCAGCTTAAAATTTTATCTTTTTGGAAAGTTCAAAATACATGATTTTGGTATGAAATGTTTTTGTTTAAAGATTCATTCATCATAATGTCCTATATTAAACTAAGTGGGTGCTTCGAGTTTTGTTCAAATCCACTTTTTTTTCTTTTGGTAGTAAAAAGATCAAACAGATACTGTTTAGGGATAAAGGGAATAAGGTGAAAATGAACATACCCCTCACATGTATTAGTTAAGACTCATAATTACAAATTGAGCGTCATGACTTAAGTATCCTACCTTTTCCATGATAATGATGATAACAATGACATGTATTCATTATTCACTGTGTGTGGGCTGGGTGTTGCCTCATTTGGTGCTCACAGGTTCTAAGAAGGTACTATTATCATCCTTACTTGACATATGAGGAAAATATGAGGAAACTGAGGCTCAGTGTGGTGAAGTTTCCCAGTTTCCCACAACTGCAATGTGGTAGAGTTGGGATTTCGACCCATGCCTGTCTGACTCCGTAGCCTAAATGTTTAACTGCATTGTCATACTGCCTGCCTCATTGAAGGCTTTTCTTCACATTTTGAGCTTTGTCAGTTCTCCTGTTCTGAGTTCTAAAAAAGTTAGTCTAGGTTCATAGTTTATTTTGCTATTATTATTATCCTTAAGAGTAAGAGTAGCTATCATTTATTGAACAGGAGCTAAGTGCACTGTGCTATGCATGTTGCCAGTATCCAATTTAATCTTCCACCAAAGAAATGGGCATTGTTATTCCCATTTTATAAATGAGGAAACAAAGGTCCAATGAGGTGAAATAACCTGCAACCTGCCTAAGGTTGATCCCAGGTTTGTGGGATTCTAGAGCTTGTAGGTCCTCTTTGCCTCTGCAGAAGCATCTCCCAGATTAACCCTTCATTGGTCTTCAGTAGCTGCTTTTGTTTCATGTGTGTCACATCCATAGCCAGACTGGGCCAGCTCAGTCACATAGCAGGCCCACTGGATTGGTAAACTGATTTTGTTAGGTTCTCTGAAATAGCCTAAATAGTAAAGGGATGATGGGTTGAATGTCTGGAACTAAAGGACATGAACACCCCTCTTTGATGTTCTTGGTGTGCAGAAGTGACCTGAAGGGCCCAGAGGAGGCATTCTTAACACAACAGAAGGAAACCTTCTTTCTCTGAGTTCCTGTTCTTAATTAGAAATTGTGCAGGGTGCTCAGGTCAGCCACCAGTATTAAAGTTCTGTCATACTTCAAGGACATCTCTAGGGCTTAGAGTCACAGAAGCTCTTCAAAGACCCTGCAGGGATCATCTGCAAAATCCACGTGAGTGGTTGTCCCGGCCCCTGCTTCACCCTCCTGAGAGTACACATCCCATTTACTGATCAACTGTAATGCTTAGAAAGTTTTGTCCTTGTGCAGAGTCAAAATCTAGCCCCTGTAATTCCCACCCATTGCTCCTAATTGCTTCCTCCTGGAATCCCCGGAATCTTCTTAACCCCTCACTCATATACCACCCCTTCTGTACTTACAGCCATCAAGCTTTCTGTTTTCTGGAGTTAGTAAACCCAGTTACTTTGAGCTTATTGAGCTATTTGTCTCTGCCCTCTCTCTGGACTCTCATCTTTGCCAATAATTTTTGACATGGGAAATCAAACTTCATTTGTTTCCAAGCCTGACTTTTAAAATGTAAGACACCTTTAAAATTTTTGGCTCTTTACAATGTTTAATTTCCTTTGATTTAATAGCTCCCAATTAAATGTGTTACTAACTTCTTAACAAAAACATCAAGCACAGCATGGTGGAAAGAACAATGAACTGATAGTCTAGAAACCTGAGTTCGTCTCTGACTCTGTCTCTAACTCACCAAGTGACCTCAGATGAGCTATTTAATTTTGCAGACCCCGGTTTCCTCATCTCTAAAATGCAAACAGTAATTTCTGCCTATTTCACAGAGTTGTGAGGGTCAAATGAGCCACTACGTGAGAAAGTGCTTTCTAATCCATCAGGGCCTCTACCAATTAAGGTATTACTAAGCAAGGCAGAAGTAATTGAATAATTAAACCCTTTGTTAAACCCGACTTTTTGAGGACTGCTAGCACAACACTCAGCTCACAAGGAGAGTCAGTGGATTTCCTGTCATTCCCCTGCTACACTGCATACTCCTTGAAGACAGGACCTATTTCTTATAATCAGTATTTTCCCTGTAGTGAGATGAATTGTATCCTCCAAAAAGATATGCTGAAATCCTAACCCCCAGTTTCTGTGAATGTGACCTTGTTTGGAAATATGGTCTTTACAGACCCATATTTCTGGTAGTGAGATAGTGATATCCCACTATCACCACCACCTTCCCTTACCCTGGGCGGATGTAATCAAGTTAAGATGAGGTTATGGTGGATTAGGGTGGGCCCTAAATCCATGACTTAGTGTGTTCATAAGAGAAAGGAGGGGGAGATTTGGACACAGGAAACATACACCAAGGGTGGGCGGCCATGTGAACACCGAGGCAGAGATTGGAGAGATGCAGCTATAAGCCAAAGAATGCCGAGGATTGCCGGCAAACACCAGAAGCTGGAAGAAGCAAGGAAGGATTCTCCCCTGGAGACTTCAGAGGGAGCGTAGCCCTGCCAACACCTTTGTTTCCGATTTCTAGCCATCTGAACTGACAGAGAATAAATTTCTGTTGCTTTAAGCCACTAGTTTGTAGTACTTAATACAGCAGCCCTTGGAAACTAATACTGTTCCCAGCACCTGGCTCAGTGCCTGGCTCAGAGAAGAATCGCGTTTAACATTTGTTGGATGGCTAGAAGAAGAACGGGCAGAGGCGTGGTGGTGCCACAGTTTCAAACCCCCGCCTTCTCCATCTGGGCCCCACTCCCTTGGACTTACTCCAGCTTGTCCTGACAGTGTCCTTGGTCTGATTTTGGCTGGGTAAAATGAAATCCCACCATCACCACCACCTTCCCTTACTTTGGGCAGCAACACTGAAGATCATGAGCTTTATTTCACACTTCATTCCTTCACCCTTTTGGTAAACATTCATATTTATTGAGCCTCTGTTGCTTGCCAAGCCCTCTACCATGCCCACCATCCAAGCCCTGCTGAAGCTGACCCTTGGTAAGTTTGCAGTCCAAAGGCTTTGGACCTTACTAACCTGTGCTAATGAAGAGAGAGGAGTATTGTTGTAATCACCCCCCTTCTCCCTGGGCCTGCTCTCAACTCCTACACCATAAGTGGTCTTGATCCCCAGCCTCTGAACTCCTAGTATGCTGACTTCCCAGTGTGTTCAGATGTACTTACTTGCTGCTGACAGCGTCAAATACCAAAGTGCTTAGCAGAACACTGAGCACATAAAAGGTGCTCTGGAAACATCTTGAGAAAAATCAATTTTTCTTTCCTGTCATGCCCAGTTTGTTGGAACCAACCAAACCTTGTTGATGACTTAAGCAGTGGGAGTTCTCGTCATTCAAATAATCTAAATATCTGTCAAAAGAGAAAAACATCAAGCCATGCTTATATTCCCAGCCAACTTGACAGACCTTCCTACCACCTGGCATTTTGTTTTCTATCTATGATCTCTGCATTATGTATCATATTTCTAAATGATGTTATTTTAATTCATATTTATTTACTAACATTTTGAGGAGTATGAATGAGGACTGATTTTTTTATTATGTCTTTTAATTTGTACAGTTTTGCATTTCATGCAGGGCTGGCTCATGAATTTTAGAACTGCAGTGATTAAATTTTCAATCATGCCCAAATTCCTTAATCCTTATTAGTGTAACTCTTCAGTCCTTTGACTAAGTCCCTTTAGTCCTTTTCTTCTGTGCCCTCCCTGCCAGTTCTGGACATTCCATTTCTCTTTTCTCTTGTAATGAAGTTGGCCTTTCTTTGCTGTCTTACACGGCATACATAGAGTCTCATCACCTCCCCAGCTGTCCTCCTTTCCAATATAAACATTCTGTTCACATAAAGGAAGTCCCCCAGAGAGATGGTGACTCTACTTCATTGCCTTTCTCATGCTTCAGCTTTAGGAATTCCCGGCCAGGCTGGCAGCTAACGTGTCTGTGGCTCCCCTTCCCCATAGGTGAAGAAGACCTGAGTGTGGAAGAGGATGAGGAAGTGCTGACTCTGTTGTATGACCCATGTCTGAACTGTTACTTTGATCCCCAGACTGGGAAATACTACGAGTTGGTGTGATCCGTCCTTCCAGGGCAAAGAATGGCCACCACTGGCCAGAAGAGGGATAGCAGCTCAGATTCTGTTAAGAAGGCATCACAGCTTGTGCGTTGGGCCAGCCTGGGGAATCAAAAGTAACTGAGAAAAAATGAATTTATTTTGTAAATAATGTTCCTTGTTAAGAATAGCGACATTCTTTTTGTAGAGGTGTGTAATTTTGAAACTGTGAATGAATACAAAGACAAGATTTTAGGACTTTAAATTGGTTCTTGTTTGTTGGTCCCCAACCTATGTATAATTTTATTTCATATAATTTTATGTAAACAAATTAAGAGTCATTAATTCAATTTTTTGCAGTGTTAATCTGTAAATGATGGCCTGATATACAGAAAATATAATTGTTTAAATGATATTTGGGTACCCTTTATTTTATAACATATTTGTATTAAAAATAAAGTATGATGGTCAGAAGAATACCTTGTAAACTGCTGCTTTTTATTCACCCCACTTTCTTTACGAGAATATTCCTAGATGATATTTACCTTTCCTTAGACACTCTTAGAAAAGGAAACACTGTGAACTGGTCAGCCTTTATGATCACATTTTATTGGCACTGGCCCCACTATTTCCATTTCACTACGGTTCATCCAGAGTTTGTCAAAGATCACAACATCGTTAAACTCTTAAGCTGCTTAGCACTCTCACTTGTGGAGGTTTTTACAATTTTCTACCAATTATCTCTGAATTCTAATGATATAGTCCAAATTAGCTCCGCGGATCCAGATTTAACAAGAAGTCGCCCATTTGAACACCCCACATACCTCACCACTTGGGCCTGCAGAAATCTGGAAGGGCTTCCTTTGGTCTTTAAGGTTATGCCAGTGTGATTGCCACACCACCAGGAAAAAAACCATGTGTTTTTGGGCAGACAGCTCTGAACTGTGTGCCAAGTGTATTAATGTTGATCTTTTACTTATTGTATTAGCTGGCATATTTTGTTATTTAATAAAGATTTTTTAATAAAGAAGAGTACTGCTGGAAATGAAAAATTATTGGTGTACAGTTGGATTTAATGGTAGTACTATAATTTCATTTAGTGTTGCTTGATAGAGGAAATAAGAGTCTTTTTGTCAGGAGTAGATTTGGGCTCATGTTCAAAGGCTCATCCATTATTTATAACCATGTTTGTGTTTGATACGCTTTTAATCCTTTTGTTCACAAAATATACCTTTGTTATGAATTTCTGTCTAAGATTTTCATGCCAACAAAATGAAAATGAATAACTGAGGCCTCACAAAGCGTACAGAATGATAAAAGAGTTGGGTTACTTTGAAGATTGGAATAGGACTTGTAAAGCCTTGTTTCTGTTCTGCTTTAGATAACCTCAAGACTATCCAAGCAAACATGGGAGTCAACTGGAATGTCTGTATTAGTTAAGACTCATAATTACAAGTATCAGAAAATCATGAGCTATATTAAGGAGAATAAAAACACCTTAAGGATAAAAGAGTGCCTCATGAAACCCCAAAACAGAATGCTACCAAGCCCCAGAATAGATTCAAGCTGGGACCTAGAAAACTATAGAGAACTCTGTTGGGATTCTTGAATTCCAAGCATCGAACACCCTTGATCCCAGGATTCAAAGATGTGTTGAAAAATCAGGCTCCAAGAGGCACTGGAATCAGGGCAGCTCCAGGTATCTCTATAGCAGGAATCAGCAGTTTCTCACATCAACCAAAATGACTCAACATCACCTTTTTCCACCTTTGAGTCTGCTCAAGGAGCAAGAGGCCAGTTGGCTTGACATACAGTTCATCCCCAGGACCACATGGGAGGGGAATAACATAGTCCCAGCAGAAGAGGGCACTGTTGACAAAATGGGAGACATGCCTGGCAGGCAGAAATGACAGATGTCTATCTGGGAATCTAGAAGCCTCATCTCTGCTGGCAACTCTGCTTCTCTCTCTCGTTCCTCTCCACCCCACTCCTCACCCCTGCCAACTTTTTCAGCTACTCAGTCCACCTGCCCACTCAGCCACTCTACAACCAATATATCCAAGCAGACATTAATATGAACTCTCAATTTCAACCCTCAACTCTGAGTTGGGAATCCAGTTGGCCCAGTTTGGTTCCAGAGGCCCTCTGCTCCAGATGGGTGAGGAGCAGTTAAGGAATTCCTTGTGAGCCGAGCAGACAATCCCATAAAGTCCCACCACAAGATCTTACTATCTACTTTTCACGTTCTATTTGTCTTTTTCAAAGGGGTAGCTACATTTCTGTTGTGGCTTCTACAGAAAAACTGAAAAATAGATATAGATGTGCTTCACATTGCCAATTTTAAATCAAAATGGTGCAACCAGTTTACTTGGAAACTCAATTGACTAGGCTATGCTTGTTCACTGGTTGTCAAATTTTGCTGCACACTAGAGTCTCCTGGAAAGTTTGTAGAAATACTGTCCCTAGGTACACCTTCCCTGCCCCCCACCCAGATAATCTGATTTGATTGCTTTCAAGTACAGCCTGGGCATTAGAATGTTTGCAACTTCCCAGGGCAATTCTAATGTGCAGTCAAGGTTGAAAATCACAGCAATAGATTAGATCCGACATGATGAGAGGGCAGTGGTTTTGCCTAATGGCATATATACCATTGGGAAAAGTCAATCTTGTTAGTTTCCATTTTCAAGACCTTGATTTCTACTTTTCTAATCAAATGTATACTGAACATTTATTATTGGAACTATTACAAATGGCTGCTGAAAATTGTTTGATTCAACATGAAAATACATTTTAAGATAATTTGGTATCAATTTTGGAACCAATTCAAACAGTTTCTCATTTCATATAATTCAGGGTGCACAAAATTGATGACTTTAAGTCATCAATCTCTGAATTATTATTTAATTACAGAGACAGAGCCCAGTTAATGGAAATTATGGAAGGACAACTGTCAGCTGATATGTGGCATCAGATCAATGATTTAACTTCCCTAGAAATTATAAATTCGCTCTCTCTCCAATTAACTTAATTTTATTTTCTATTGAAGAAAATACTGACATTTGCAAAATGCATAGATAGCTTTACAAAATAATTTTTCCTATTGTATTTCTCCATGTTTTTAGATTAGCTTCATTTAAATCAGTCATTTCAAACATATCTCAGTTTTGCTTGAAGTGCAAACTGTGTTTAATAACCAAGAATAATGTAGTTGCAGAATGTGCAACCTGAGGACAATTAATTAAAAGAACTAATTTTAAAGCTGTCCTTTGACTTTAATTAAAGATCTAGCTGCTGAAAGCTTCTGGACTGCTCTTTATTTAAAACTGTGGAATGCCAACAAGTACAGTACCAAAACAGTTTATTCCAGGTCTTGTCCTGTGAATCTCAATCTTCAATCAAAGTGGCCAGGGAAAAATGAGGATTAAGAATCACATATCCACATATGGTTGTATTCTACAATTTCTGTTTCATACAGCATTCATTTTGCATTCCAGAATAGCTAGTCATATAGAGAATTCTTGTGAAGCAAATCCTAGTTCTCTTTTTCTTCCATTGAAATAGTTGAGATAGAATCTTCTAAATGGACCTAGCAAGGACTATCAAGATTATTTCATTTAACTCTCTGATTTTAGAGTTGCAAAAAGTGAGATTGAGATTGAGAAGTTAATTGTCCACAAACAGTTAGTTACAGAGGGGAGAATGGAATCCATGATTGTTCACTTCCAACCCAAGTCTTTCTTTTCCCACCCAAAGGAATAAAGAGGAAGATTTCAATGGCAGATTTAGATGGGCATCACAGACCTGGACAGTGTTCCCAGAGGACACTAGCGCTTGCAAGGACTTTGGGCACTCTAGCTCTCACTTAGCATTTCTTCCTTTTGCTCTGTGCAGATTCTGTCTTCCCTCCATTGTCAGCCTTTACACCTCATGGATCAGCATTTTCCAAAGTGTGTTCCAAGACACAGAACTTCCATGAAATGCTAATAATTCAAAGGGAGTGGGGAAGAAGTCCATGGTCAAACAATGTGGAAAACACAAGAGAAGCAGAAATGATCATTTGTCATTTCTGAGAAAGTTCTCAAAGGCATTAGCGGACTAACGGACTAACATGCACAGGGAGTCTCCAAGAGAGGAGTGGAATCTGCAGCAGATCTCAAATTTTTGCAGAACCCTTTTTCTGGTGAACTTCTCAGTGGGCTACCTGTCCAAAGATCACTTCTCCAGGACCTGGGAGCCCTGACTCCCACCAGAACTCACAGAAAGGTGTCTCCTGGTCTCCTGGGTTGGTTGGTGGTTGCTTGCTTGCTTGCTTGGTTTTGGTTTTGCACGTTATGTGTGTGGTGATGGTGGTGGTGGTCGTGGTGGGACTTTTCCTGTTTGATTTTTGTTTTACCCAGATATTTCACAGATCTCTGACCACACTGTAACAAGATTGCTTTTTAGACTCTCTTTTCATTGAAAACAAGATATGCCAAAGCCTGAACATTCCTTAAGTCTGAAGCTTTGGTCACCTAAGATAAAGAAATTTTCTTTCTCACATTTTAAATGTTACCAACTTATAACTGCAGGTAATACAGTTTACTTCTAACAAAGGGTAAATCTAGATTAAAGTTCATTCATCATGAATATGGGAGTTTTACATCTTAACAAATATTTCAGTTCTAGTTTGCCTGGTTTTAATGTAATTTAGAACCTCATTAAGTCAAAATAATTTGACTTCTAAGAATTAAATGACCAATAAACTTGGGCCATAGATAACACTAATTTTTACTGCTGACATATTCTTCTGTAGTTAATCATCAGTAATCCCATGAAGCATTACAGAAGTGAAGTGCAAGAAGTGGTATTGATTGGTTTTCATCAGCCCAACTTATCATTGTCAGTGTTTATGCTGAACCTGGCAAGATTTAAGCTTATAAACTTGCTCCTATAGTAATAAGTACTGCTGATATTTTAACCTGTGATCAGGGGAAATTATCTCCAATTTGCTTTAATGGATACTTCCAAAGGCATAGAAAGAGTGTTCCTGGGACCTTCATCATTGAGAAAAACTCTTATCATCTGGGTAGGTTTAGCTTAAGAAATCAAGAGGGGGAAATTACTCTGTTTATTTCTGACAATATGCCATTCTGAAACATAATTTCTATTAATGATGGAGTTTAAATAGTCTAAGAATAAATCTTAAGAAGGGGTTAAAATCATCATCAGTTTTGTTTTATGACTTCCTAAACCCAAGATTATCTTAAGTAAAGAGAATCAATCAAAATTTCACCCTTTGTTTCTCCTACTACTTGCAAAAGTGAATCAGACATTTCAAACCCTGAAAACCTACAAACCTCTTAGCCAACTCAACTGAAGCAAGCTTCCCTTTTCCTTTAAAACCTTTTGACTGGTCAGATAAATTGCTAGCCTCTTATGTGGGCTAATTTTAGTGAGCAAAGTATATTTTCCACCAAAAATTTGTCTTTTCTCTGACTTCTGATAGCTAGATATTTCTAAAAGTAGTGTAGGTGTCTAAACCTGGACACCAGCTATACTTAATAATATCTTTTCAATTCCCATATTTCAAAAGGTTTTCATCTTAGGTCAGGTACTTCTCAAGAACATCTGCCATGGTCAAGAGAAATTTGATTTGAGAAAGAAAAAAAAAAAAGACTGTGGCTACATTTTAAAGATAAAAATGTATGGATGCATCAAAACCGAAATAAACAGAAAAAGAACTATTCAAGAGATTCCTGTTGTAATCTGCTCTGGGCAGCAGACACATTGCCACTGGTAATGTCTATAGCCTTAATTTATAAGGAACATCACTGCTTGCATTTATCTTTTAAAGTTGAGACCCTTCCCATGTTTTGCCAGTTGTTGCTCTCAATCTAACTTGGTAGTTCTCAACCTTAGCTGCACATGACATTGTCTGGGGACTTTAAGAAATGCTGCTGCCTGGGCCCCACCCTCAGAGATTCCTTCCCCCTCTGCCCTGGGCTGTGACGGGGCATCACAGTGTTTAAAAACTCCCCAAATGATCCTAATGTGTAGCCAAGGCTGAGACCCTCTGGCTTAACCTATTCTTATTTCTCCTCTTTCCCTCTCTTTACTTCCTGTGGTGCCAGAATGAACAGTTTGAAGATTCCCCAAGGCATATGGCATAAATGACATTCAATAGTTTTAACCAACAGACTAACCATCGCCTGATGGATTTCATCTGTGGGTAATCCAATAATGTTCTAAAAACCTGCCTTGGCCCCCTGTGGGTGATGACCCCTAGAATGGAAAACATGACTTTTGTTTACTTTGCTTCGCTTTGCTTTCTTCACTCTGTCTTTTGTACTTTTCAAGCTAAACCACTCATTTCTCCTTTATGGGTGTCAGATTATATTCTATATTAATGGATTTATCTTGTTCCCAGCTTCCAAATTAATAAAGGAGGAAGGAAGTTTATCTAGTGAATATGGGAAAGTGATAGAAGCCACTATGTTAGGCTGCTGAAATGAGTGCCTGTGTGTGTGTGTATTTTATAACTAGGATGCTGTCAGTTCACAAAACCTCATGACCCAGCATCACTGAATTAAATACTGTTAGGAAGTTTTAGAGTCTTTCCATTGAAAGTAGCTTTTAGTGAGTCAAATCTATTTTCTTCCACATAAAAATGCCATTTATTCCAGTCTGAGCAAAGATGTAGACCTGTGGCTAATTTTCCTGATCTATGGCATATTTCTAAACATGAGAATATGAGAGAGGCACTGGGAATTTAAAATCATAGTTATATTACCCATTCGGAGTCATAAACCTTTTGTAAAGTCTGTGATGTATACAGCCTTGAATTAGAGGTGCTCTGGGCTATGAAGGAATTAAGACAGTTGATATTCAGCCGGGTGACACTGGGTAGAAGAGACAGCAAGAGAAAGTAAGAGTGGAAATCAAGAAACCTGTAAAGCAGCAACCAAGTCAGAGGGGACCTGGAGGTCCAGAGCCCCCACCCCCACCCAAGAGTTCTTGCAGAGCTCATAGAGTATCCATCTGTTCCTGGGATGAGACAACAGGTTAGTTTTTTGTTTGTTTTTAAATCTTAAAGGGCAATTTGATCCCAACAAGCTAGAGAACTTGGAGGCATCCAAGATGCTAACAAAGAACTACCTGGGAGAAAGCACTTCACACATAGTCAAGTGTGATTACTGTTTATGCCAAGGGCTTTCAGATTTGGCTCTCTGGTGATGTACAAGGGCTATTGCAATAGTCCTAAAAGCATACATAAGCGCTTGGTTGTTGGAGCTAAGGTGAGAGGAGAAGGCAAGCTGCTGAGAAAAGTGATAGAAATACTGGGATAAATCTGCTCTTCTGTGCCAAGAAGGGGACAATGTCACAAGTCAAAACCTCTTATTCCTGTGACGCACCCATGAACTTCATCAATTTCACATCTTTGAATGATGAGGAAAATACCCAAAACATAGATTCCTGGTTTGATGAGAAGGCCAATTTAGAGAATAACTTTCCAGGGAAGAATAGGACAGAAGGGAATTTTCAGGGCAAAACTCCTCTGAGAAAGGCTAATCTTCAGCAAGCTACTATCACGCCTCTGAAACCAGTTGACAACACTTACAACAAGGAGGCTGAAAAAGAAAATCCGTTGGAACAATCCACTCCATCAAATACTTGTTCTTGGAAGTTGAGGTTGCCTCATCAGGAAATACTCTAGCTTAGCCTCAGAGAATATCTGTTAGGCTCTCTGCTCAGAAGGATTTGGAACAAAAACAAAAACACCATGCAAAAATGAAAGCCAAGACATGTGCTACTCCTGTTATCATCAGTGAAATTCCACCCTCCAAAAAAAAATGAAACTTTCTAACAACAAAAAAGAAGCCAGAGGAATAAGACAGTGCTCATCAAGATACTGCCCCAAAGAAAGAATCTTCCTCAGAGAAAGCCAAGAGCAGACATACTATGCCTTGTACACTACCTGTAAGGCAAAAGGTTCTGAAAAGTACTAAGGAGCAAGAGTTGGAGAAGAGAATGAAAATGCAGCAGGAGGTGATGGAGATGCGGAAAAAGAAGAAGAATTCAAGAAACTTGCTCTTGCAGGAGCAGGGCAACCTGTGAAAAAATCAGTCAGCCAGGTAACCAAAGTAGTTGACTTCCACTTCTGCAAAGATGAGCAAATCAAACAACATCCTAAGAACCAGGAGCAGTATAAGGAAGTGGACTTTACATCTGAACTGCAAAAGCATCTTCTATCTCCTACTTGAGTGACTAAGGGATGCACCATTATTAAGCCCTTCAACCTGTCCTAAGAAAAGAAAAGAACCTTTGATGAAACAGCTTCTTCGTATGTGTCCCTTGCACAGCAAGTCAAAGCCTTCCATAAATGAACCCCTAGCAGATATCACTTTAGGAGCAAGAAGGATGATAGTAGCCTCTTACCCTCCAAAGCTGTGGCCAAGATCTGCAGAGACCCACAGACTGCTAAACTGCAAACCAAACACCGTGCAAGACCTGTGACCTGCAAAGATCAGACCTGCAGCTGATCAGGAAGTCGAGGAGCTTGAGAAACTACAACAATGTAAATTCAAAGCACATGAACTTGATCCTAGAATTCTTGAAGGTGGTCCCATATTGCCCAAGAAACCAGCTGTCAAGGCACCTACTCAGCCTATTGGCGTCGATTTAGAAATTGAGAAAAGTATCCAGGAATGAGAGTCAAAGAAGAAATCAGAGGATGAACACTTTGTATTCCATTCCAGACCCTGCCCTACTAAGATCCTGGAAGATGTTATGGGTGTTCCTGAAAAGAAGGTACTTCCAATCACCGTCCCCAAGTCACCGGCCTTTGCTTTGAAGAACAGAATCCATGTGCTCACCAAAGAAGATGAGGAAGAGGAGGAGCCAGTGGTAATACGAGCTCAACCTGTGCCACATTATGGGGTGCCTTTTAAGCCCCAAATCCCAGAGGCAAGAACTGTGGAAATACGCCCTTTCTCCTTTGATTCCCAAGACAAAGAACATCAGCTACAGAAGGAGAAGAAAATCAAAGAATTGCAGAAAGGGGACGTTCCCAAGTTCTAGGCTCTTCCCTTGCCTCATTTTGACACCATTAACTTGCCAGAGAAGAAGGTGAAGAATGTAACCCAGACTGAGCCTTTTTGTTTGGAAACTGACAAAAGAGGTGCCATGAAGGCACAGACTTGGAAGTACCAGCTGGAAGAGGAACTGAAGCAGCAGAAAGAAGCAGCTTGCTTCAAGGCTTGTCCAAGCACTGTCATTTGCCAGGAACCCTTTGTTCCTAAGAAAGAGAAAAAACAGTTGCTGAGGGCCTTTCTGGTTCTCTAGTTCAGGAACCTTTTCAGCTGGCCACTGAGAAGAGAGCCAAGGAGCGGCAGGAGCTGGAGAAAAGAATGGCTGAGGTAGAAGCCCAGAAAGTTCAGCAGTTTGGAGGAGGCCAGGCAACAGGATAAAGAGAAGAAGAAGGAAGAGCTGGCCAGGCCAAGGAAGGAAGTGGTGCATAAGGCAAATCCGATACTCAAGTACGAGGGTGTGGAGGGAAAATCAAGTGACCAGCCTCTGACTGTGCCTGTATCTCCCAAGTTCTCCACTCGATTCCACTGTTAATCTCCGCTGGGAGCTGCAGGCACCACCTGGGAAGAGGAGCTGCTCTTTATATCAAACCAGGAGGCTTCATTTTTTTTTGTTGCTGAGGCACGAAAAGAACCCATTTCTCAGACTCTTGCCTACTGGTGCCTGACAGAGCATACTTGACAACTGTGGACTCAGTTTTGTTGAGAATGATTTTCTTACATTATTGAAGCTAATAATGAGACTCAACTCGTGTTGGTCTATACCAGACTCCATGTAGTGATTTCCTTTAAACTGTCAGTTGGACTTGTCTGTAGGTCTTAACTCTGTGACTAGAATTTAAAGTCTCTGTATCAATACAATGTAATCGCAATTGCCTCCTCCCCATCCCCCCTTTTTTGTTCTATTTTAATCAGAAAATAAAGTTAGTTACATATTGAGATAGGGTTTAAGTCATAGTTTAAATGAGGAACAGTCAGTATATCAGATTCATTCTTTTCCCTGCACAAAATGAATTTAGAGTTCAGGAGCCCTTTGCTAGGATGTCAGGAAGCCACAGTAACTGCACCGATGAGGAAGACGACTTCACAGACTGATGAGGAAATCTCACAGCAGCCATTCAGCAAGCTTTGGACAGAGCTGCTGTTGGGGCACATTTTCCCCTCTGTTGTTGCTGATAACAGTGCAGCATTTATTTAAAAAGTCTTCCAGTGACCTGGTCTGGAATAAATACATTCGTCTTCCCCTCTCAAAAAAACAAAAAAAAAAAAGCATGCATAGGAAGGTAAAGCACCATATTTTCCCATAAGGCTAGGCTAAAAAATGTTTTATCAGTACTCAAGGGAAAAAAAGGAGCACAGGCTTCATTCAGTGAGACAAAGAAAACTACCCACTTCCTAAGAAAGGGGGAAGATTCAGCAGGTACTGATTACAGATGTATGTATCACCTGGGCCATGTAACCAGAAAAGAGACACCCTAGAAATTCCTCAAAACTGTATTTAGTCAATATTTGTAGTAATTCAGGTCCCATGTAGTTGAAATATTGACTCCTCTATGAAGTTTCAGTCTTAATCCTGATTAAAATAAAAACACAGGACCAAGTCAACAACCCCCTTTAAAAACAAGTATTTCAGAAGTGATCCATTCTGAGCCAAGCAGCTCATGTATGTTAAGAAGATTTTTGCTTTTATTCTTCATCACAAATGTAGGACTATTCTAAATAGTCTTCTTGATCTCATCCCATTTTATCCATTAATATACATTTTATCTTAGGACATACTCAAAGCATTTGAAGTAATAATTAAACTATATTTGTTTAAACAGAGTCTGTAATCCAGATTTTGTATCATTTCAGACTGGCTCTCCTATCCTTAGGCTAAATTAATGAGAGTTTTCTAACAGATAAAATCATGTAAAGTTAGGGAAATGATTGTTTTCATATCTTCACAGCTTGCTTTGCTTTTATTTGCTGCTCTGAAGGGCAGCCATCCTCTACAAATCTTTCTCCCCAAATTCCTATCTGGGCCTTAATTACATGGTAGAGATAGAGAACAGCTCCCAAAGAAATACTGATGCCTTCTGAGCCCATGGCGTTCCATCCCTTCAGATGTGTTTACTTCCTTTAAAGGCGGAGACGAAGGGGTAATTCACAGTCCCCCTTGGTGACTGTTTTTGCCACAGCCTTCACACCATGTTGGGTGTTATAAGCCCGTTAGGATGAGAAGCTGTTTTTCTCTTTATTCTCTTTAGTCTCCTACAAATTCTAGCACCATCAGGTTTTATTTCCATTTCCAGTACCAAGCAGTAAAAAAAAAAACATATACATCCGCCTCTAGAACAGTTTGTATAATAAATTTCTCATAATGCTTTCTGAAAGTTATAGTTTGATTCATCTGAAGTTAAGGAGTATTTGAAGCATCTCTTGGTGAATCCTAGGCCACCCAAGATTCTGGTGTTTCTCAGCCGTGTGGTCACAGTCCATAAACAGTATCTACATCTTTATCGTCATAAATACTACTTCAGGTTTAGATGCCAAGCTCAATAGATTTTAAAATGCATTCTCACAGCTTTTCTACTGAATTTGACAAATACCATCAGATTATATATCAAATGGGAAATCGTCCATTTTTTCCCCCTTTGACCTAATGATTCATCAGGATTGGCTTTGGAATATGACTGTGCTCAATGCTTTATTCTGCCCCAGAAATTCTATCATTACCCCTGGGTGAAAATGACCCTCTTGGTGATTGTCTTCATCATCTTTATTGTCATCACCACTTATTGAGCTCCCACTGTGTTCCCAAGCATCGCACTGAACTGTATACCTACATTTTCTCATGTAATCTTTATAACAACTCTTTGAAATAGTCAGTAGCTCACTTTGTGAAATAGGAAACTTAGGTGTAAACAGGCTCAGGATCTCTCTTGAGTGCAAGGCAGGGATCTATCCAGGCCCGACTGATGTCAAACCTCATGATTTAACTATCAGCGACACTGCTGACCAACATGGGGTGATGGCTAAAATCCATATTGCTTATCAGAAGAGAAAAGTATTAAGCATGACACCTTGCTTGCTGCTTAGGTGATATCCTCACGGTTGCAGCTTGAAAAATATTTTTTCCCTGTTTCTCTGTTGCACCTTATACTAAAAAAGGTTCTACATTTTTTTAAATGTCCACAAGGAATTTACTTTCATATATACCTAAATATATTTTGAAGTTTTGATATTTTTGTAGATTAGGAGCCTTCCTTCCTATTAACAATGAATTTTATAAAGGGAAATTATTAAGCACTGCACGCAGGTATCATTTCAAAAATCTATTTCTTCTCCACAAGGCATCCTTCTTATTCTTCCTTTCCCCTGGTGTTTCTATAGTAACCTGGCGTCCTCAGCTATCACCTTTTTGTTGGCACTAAAAGATCATTTACAGTCAATCCTGCTTGTTCTGAAATGTGCCCTTCAATTCATAATGCAACAGATAGTGTGTAAGTTTAACAGACCCGAAGCATTTCTTATCTCACATTGAACTCACATGTTGGAAGGAGTGAAAATATCAAGAAATGTGGTGCTGTAGGATTCAGCTTTCAGTTTTACAACTAATAAAACCAAGCTGGGTTCTGGGCTCTTTGGAGTCAGCCTGAGCCCCTTCTCACCCCTTACGTCCCCTACTGCTTATGCAAGGACGGTAACTAACCGAAGATAGTCACATGCAAGATAGGAAAGTTTCAGAAATTTATCTTTTCTAAGATTGGTGTTATTTCCTTCTCCTGAAAAGCCTCAAGCTCTTCCATCTCTAGAGTGGGACATGACAAAGCTTTTTTTTTATGATATCAGATAATCAAATAAACTTTGTACTCAGGTGTGTCATGGCAGAGGTGGAAGAAATAGGAGAGCGGAACTGCGTGTTCACACAGCATTCCCATCCGTGCTCTCTCCAAGCGGGTCAGGTCCACACCCCAACAACTGCAAGCACGGACAATAGTCATCATTCACTTTTGCAATTAAGTTCCATGGCTTAGTCACATTGCTTGCAGTGTATGGTGAATTAATTAATTTAAAATTAATTTACAGAAAAAATAAATTCTGTAATTATTTTATGAATAGACTAATTACATTGTGTTTATTATTTATGGAGAATAGAAAGTTAATTTGTCAAATGTAAACATTCAAAATTCACCAAACTTGCTCCATTCACAGTCTTTCTCCAATTATAGTCTTCCCTATCTCAACTGATGGCAAATCCATCCTTATGGTTGTGAAGACCAGAAAACTTGGAGGCAACCTTGTTTCCTCCCCTTTTTTCACACCTCACATTAAGACTGTCAGGAAATCCTCATTCTTTACCCTCAAAATATATCCAGGATCTATTTCTCACCACTCTCACCATTATCTGCCTGGACCAGTACCACTGTCATCTCTCATTGTCTTACTGCAATAGCGAACTGTTGTAGGCTAACCTGCCTGCTCCTACCCTTTGTCCCAGCCCCCTGCCCCCTGGAGTGAACCTCTAAAATACAGCCTGTCATGTCACTCATCTGCTCAAAACCTTCCAGGGGATTTCAACTTCCAGTATTGTTGGATTGATTTGGTATACATTAAACTTCTCTTTGGGAACAAGTAAAAAGCTTACAAAACACACACACGCACAGAAACCAAACAAAATATGTTTGAAGGTATCAGAGAGTTATCATGCTACTGAGAACTCATCAAGCTAAGACCACAGAACGAGGGGTAAACAGGTGAGCCTGGCATTCAGTACTACTTTTTCCCTTGCTGAGTCACAGTGATGGCTGACAGTGCCTGAGAATATTAGCAGACATTCCTGAAATCTTATCAGCTGGAAAGACAAGCTCAGAGCCTGCCAAGGGGGAAAGGGCTCTCTTATTCACCACCAGCTTACAGGAGACCCCTCAAGAGCTACACCCTAGTTGGAGAGGTTTAACTCGTTATACAGGTCAGGCCTCCAAAAACCCATCTTCCAATCAGTTCAATCTCTGCTTGGATTAAGGTGATCTACCCTACCATAATTACCCACCTCAAGCAAGTATAAATCCACTTTATGGGAAGATATCATCCAGAGCTTCAAATTAGCCCCTACAGCTTTTCATAACTCAGTGTCCGGCACTCATTCAAAAAATACTGTGCATACCAGGACAGAAGCAAAAGTGATCCAAACACACAAGCTAAAGTGATCAACAACCAAGAGGAAAAAAGACAATAGGAACAGATTTGTACTAAAAAACGATAGATATTGATGGTATCAAACCTGGATGTTTTAAAATAACTGTAAGTAATATGTCCAAAACATTAGATGACCAGATGGAGAATTTAATCAGAGAAGAAGAAACTATTAACAAAAGAAAGAAAGAAAAGAAATGAACAAATTAGAAAGCAAACATATAAAGAATTAACAAAGCTAACAGTTCATTGTAAAAACTAATAAAACTAGTAAAATTGATAAAAACCATTACAGGACTATTCACACACACAAAAAACGTAGAAAGGGCAGAAGTTACCAATATCAGGAATGAAAAAGGGGCATTACTATGCACAGACCTACAGATATTTAAAAAATAATAAGATATTATGTACAACATCATGACAATATATTTGAAAATTTAATTGGATAAATGGATAAATTCCTAGAAAAACACAGTTTACCAAAATTAATAGAAGAAGAAAATGTTCAGAAATAGATTATGCTGATGAATGCATAACTAACTATATGATGGCACTGTGAACAGTTGATTGTACACCATGGATGACTATGGTATGTGAATATATTTCAATAAAACTGAATTTAATTAAAAAAAATTAATAGAAGAAGCAATAGAAAATAGAAAATCTTAACAGAAAAATTAAATCTTAATTAAAAATTTTCCCATAATAAAACTGGATAGAAGAAGTAGGAGGAGGAGGAAGAGGAGGGGAAAAACAAGAAGAAGAAGAAAAAGAAGATGATGATGACCCCTACCTCACACCATATACAAAAATCAAAAATGGATTAAAGATCTAAATATAAGAAGTAGAACTATCAAACTCCTAGAAGAAAACATAGGGAAGCATCTTTAGGACCTTGTGTTAGCCAATGATTTCTTAGACTTTATACTCAAAGCACAAGCAACAAAAGAAAAAAAAATGGATAAATAAGACCTCAGCAAAATCAAAAACTTTTGTTCCTCAAAGGATTTAA
The DNA here is from genome assembly GCF_015220235.1 of Choloepus didactylus. Lineage (NCBI taxonomy): Eukaryota > Metazoa > Chordata > Mammalia > Pilosa > Megalonychidae > Choloepus > Choloepus didactylus. Next base: position 212,320,942 of record NC_051307.1, on the reverse strand, counting down.
TCATGAAAGTAAAAAAAAAAAAAAAAAAAATATATATATATATATATATATATATATATACACACACACACACACACACATATGTACACACACACACACACACACATACACAATGGGAGAAAATATTTGGAAACCACATATCCAATAAAGGATTAATAACCAGAATACTTAAAGAAATCCTTCAACTTAACAACAAAAAGACAACCCAATTTAAAAAAGGGCGAAAGACTTGAACAGACATCTCTCCATAGAAGATATATGAATAGTCAGAAAGCACATGAAAAGAGGCTCAACATCATTAGCCATCAGGGAAATGCAAGTCAAAACCACAATGAGATACCATCTCACACCCATTAGAATGGCTGCTATTAAGAATATGGAAAATAACAAGTGTTGGAGAGGATATGGAGAAATAGGAACACTCATTCATTACTGGTGGCAATGTAAAATAGTGCAGTCCCTGTGGAAGACAGTTTGGCAGTTCCTCAGAAAGCTAAATATAGAACTACCATATAACCTGGCAATCCCACTGCTAGGTATATACCCAAAAGAATTGAAAGCTGTGGCTCAAACAGGTATTTTCACACTGATGTTCATAGCAGCCCTGAACATCTAATGATCAGTGCCAGAAGTTGGAAGCAGCCCAAGTGTCCATCAACTGTAGAATGGATAAATAAAATGTAGTTTATACATACAACGGAATATTATTCCGCCATAAAAAGGAATAAAGTACCAATACATGCAAGAACATGGGTGAACCTTGAAGACATCATGTTGCATGAAATAAGCCAGACACAAAAGGACAAATATTGTACAATCTCACTGATTTGAAACAATTAGAATAAGAAAACTCATAGAGTCACAATCTAGAATATAAGTTTCCAAAGTATGGGGTGGAGATAGGGAGTTGGAAGTTAAGATTTAAAATGTACAGACTCCTATTTGGAATAATGGAAATGTTTTGGTAACGGGTGGTGGTGATGGTAGCACAACATGGTGAATGCAATTAACAGCACTGAAATATGTATCTGAATATGATTAAAAGGGGACATGTTAGATTGTACATATGGTAACAGAATAATTTTTTTTAAATCCATGGAACTACACTGCACAAACAGTGAATTCTAAGTTAAACCATGGACTTTAATTAATAGTACAATTATAAAAATGTGCTATCATTACTTGTAGCAAATGTTCCACACCAATGCAAGGTGTTGGTGGTGGGGTGGTATATGGGAATCCTATATTTTATGCATAAATTAGTCTTGCATAAATCCCATAGAGCAACCAATTTCCAAGAATCCTTCCATCTAGCCAGCTGTTTCTCTAACATGAGGACTCAAACCTTCTTTCAACTGCTTCCCCAGTGGGATAGCCAGCCTATCAGAACATAATTATCAGAGCACTAATTCAGAGCTATTTTCCCATGCAAACCCTTCAAGACAAGTACCTGGCACCATTTATATGTTTTAATCCATTCCTGTGGGTAAGGACCTCTTGCAGGTAGGACCTTTTGGTTGTGTTGTTTCATTTGTGATATGACCCACCCCATTCAAGATGGGTCACAATCATTTTACTGGAGTCTTTATGAGAGGATAAAGGACAGAAAAAGGCAAGAGAGCATAAAGAGAAAAGCTGCAGAGTTGCTAAGAGACAACCCAAAGAATCTCAGAGAGGCACCACTGGATCCAGGAGCTGAAAGCAACAGAACCTGGGAGGGAAGGACCAGCAGACACCAGCCAGGTGCTTGCTATCTGACAGAGGAACCCCATATGCCAGCAGCCTTTCTTCAGAGACGGTATCATCCTGTTGATGCCTTAACTGGAACATTTTCAAGGCCTTAGAACTGTAAATTTATAACCAATAAAGCCTATTGTAAAAAGCCAACCCATTTCTGGTATATTGCATTCTAGCAGCTTTAGCAAACTGAAACACCTCTCCATTAGCCTGGGTCCTAGAATGAGAACAAAATGGCCCTGGGAAAAATAGGCTAAGAGCATTATTTGATCTTCAAAAGGACCCTAAGAGGGAGATACCATTTATACCCCACTTTGCAAATGCGAATGCTGAGGCCCTCACACAGCTAAAACAAGGGGTAGACAGCTGCCAGTCACGACAACCTGCTGATAACCATCCTGCCACACTGCCTCACACTTGACTAGAAGCAAACAGGACTGTATAAAAAATTGTCACGTGTTGATGGCCCCTTTCATTGCCAACAAAGGTACAAGAATTCTTCCTAAATTCAAAGTCAGAAAGTTTTCCAAGAAAGAAGGAAAATGTTCTTGCAAAGAGAACATAAATGCCAACTTCTATGTTCTTTCATAATATAACTGTTGCTAAACTGGTAAGACTGCAGAAAGTGGAATGTTGTTTACATTACATGGCTTAAGTTTTTCCATTAAAAAGGATAACATTGGATGATTGTGCATTTTGTTTTTGTGGAAGAAGGGGGAAAAACCTTTTCCCTTCTGAAATTGCAAATGTCGGTACAAAGTGTTGCATATTTATTAGCCCATCTGCTACAACACCATTAGAGGAGGGGAAAATCTTACTACAAGCAATTTATTCACAGTTACAGTTTTACCACCTGATGTGCAAAATAACAACACTTGGTAAGCATTCATTATTGTGCTGAGTAATTCCAATTTTCAATTTAATTCATAACATTTTTTTAAGGACCACGAAAGGGAACATTTGCTTAGCATCGGGTTTTGTTCCCATGTTTTGGTTGAAAAGAATAAACTCTAGTATTTGGGGTGATCAAGATGGTTTCACCAGCATGTTTTTCAGGGATTTCAACCGTTTAGGAATTTAGAAAGCTGATTATGTTATCAAGAATGTGACAGCTGCCCATTACCAAAATTGAAAAGGTAACAATTTAAAGGTGAATTTGGACAGAGGGCTCTGCTGGGAGGCAGCTGTTGTGTTTTGCTAACACTGAATCCAGTGGTACTACAAGCTGAGACTGTTTCTCTCTCTTGGCAAAATACCAGCAGTGTGTATCAAGCTCAGGGATCTTTCAAAAACAACTGATACTAAAATAACAAATAAGGTCTCAGGCAGAAAAATCACAATCAGTGTTTAACTCACATTTGTCTGTCTCCTCTACACCCTCTCCCACCGTGGCCCTGCTTGAAAGGGGAGAGGTGTGCTTTTGAGTTGAGATGGTGTCTCTCAGCTCTTCTACCCCATCCAGAAGCAGAACTGGAATCCTTTAAGCAGAATCCTCCAAGTTCCAGTCTTATCATAGGAGACAAGGTGAGGGTCTCCTGAGGGAATTGCAGCTGACTCAGCTGCCACCCTGCTGCCCTGGGCAAAATTGCCCTCTGTGGCTCCTTTGACATGAGTTCTGTTTACTTATTGCTGTGTAACAAAACACCCCGAACTTAGGGGGTATAAACGCACAACCATTTTATTATGCTCACAGATTCTATGGGTCAGAAATTCAGACAGGGCATAGCTGGATGGTTTAGCTCGGCCCTGCAACGTCTGGGGCCTCAGCTGGAAAGGCTCAAATGGGGGTAACCGAACAGCTGGGGCTGGAATCATCTGGAGATTTCTTCACACACATGTCCGGATCCTGGGCTGAGATGAACTTGAAAACCGGCCTTTAGCTGGGACTATTGCTTGGAACAATAGTCCAGGCCTCGCCGTAGAGCTTGGGCTTGTCACTGCATGGTAGCTGGATGCTAAGAGGGCATGTCCCAGCAGGGAACCTCCAGGAAAGGAATGTTCCAAGAGAACCAGGTGAAAGCTGCATGACTTTTTCTGAGGTGGTTTCTGAGGTAACGCAGCTCCTCTTCCACTGCATTCTACTGGTTACAGTTCAGACCAGCCCAGATTCAAGCGGGATGGGAGCTGTGGATGCAGCCATCTTTGAAAAATACAATCAGCCACAACTTGACCAGAGCACGTTGGACTCCCCATGGGTTGCTGTCCTGGTTCTCCGAAAGTAAGGGCATCTTTGGAAAATCCACATGACCCGTCTCTCTCCAGACACACGGCCCTTTATAGGTCTCTTTTACTTGTCCCCGGGCTCCCACGGTCCCAGGGTCTTTCCCTTACTTGCCCCCTCTCCTCTTCAGCTTGTCAATACCCATATGCAGCCTTTAAAGCTCAGCTCAAACATCACTTCTTTGTGAAACACTTTCCTGACCTCCCTGACCAGGTCAAACCTCCAGTAAGACACTCATAGCACTAAATACTGTGGTTTTATATATATTAAATGGTATTATTTAATATTTGTCTCCTCATCTTGACTGTAAACTCCATGAGGTCAGTAACTCTGTTTTTGATGACCAATGTAACACACACACACACACACAATGACAGAATCCTGGCACAGAGAAGGTATTTGTTGGTATAGATTTATTGAGTTACTGAGCATCTCGTATCCACCAACCCCTGTGTTGGGTGTGGGGATACAGTCATGAGACAATCCCACTTCCGCCATCTTGGAACTCACACCTAGAGGGGAAGACAGATGACAAACAGATAAACCTGGGGATGCATGTGTTAAAAGGACTCTGAGGGAAAAGTAGGGGACCTACCCTAGCCTTAGAGTCAGGAAGACTTTTTTGAGGAAGTGACGTTTCCACCAGGTGCTTCTCTCCACCACACACCCCTGAATCCTACTTCCCAACCAAGCATGTAAGCACACCGACCTCAATTTCTTCCTCTCTTTTAGGAGCAAATAATTACTTCTTTGTAATTTACATTTATGGTGTGTTGCGGGATAAATCAGTGTAAGCCCAGGACAAAGTATAAATATATTTCTCAGTGTGAACAGGCTATTTAATGTTACCATGTGCACTAATTAAGTTGTATGTAATACAGAGAGCACTTTGACACTGTTAAACTTAATGACCCTCTGTCTAAAGAGGCAAGACACATTTACAGTGAAATTACAGCCTGAGCTATAATGCCTAGCCTGAGGAACGCCTCCAAGGATTGTTTCCAAACGCCTCAAAGCACCAGCTTCGAAATAACAATAATGTGAAAGTGGCAGTGCCATCCTTTAAGCAATTCAGTTGTTTGCAGGAATATTTCTTCCACCTGTCCACTCAGCAGAGCAAAGTCAGAACAGCGGAGGCGGGGCAAGATGGCAGACTGGTGAGCTGTATGTTTTAGTTACTCCTCCAGGAAAGTAGGTAGAAAGCCAGGAACTGCGTGGACTGGACACCACAGAGCAATCTGTCTTTGGGCATACTTCATACAACACTCATGAAAATGTCGAACTGCTGAGATCAGCGAAATCTGTAAGTTTTTGCGGCCAGGGGACCCGCGCCCCTCCCTGCCAGGCTCAGTCCCGTGGGAGGAGGGGCTGTCAGCTCCGGGAAGGAGAAGGGAGAACTGCAGTGGCTGCTCTTATCGGAAACTCATTCTACTGATCCAGACTCCAACCATAGATAGACAGAGACCAGACACCAGAGAATCTGTGAGCAGCCAGCCCAGCAGAGAGGAGACAGGCATAGAAAAAAAAAAACAACACGAAAAACTCCAAAATAAAAGCAGAGGATTTTTAGAGTTCTGGTGAACACAGAAAGGGGAAGGGTGGAGCTCAGGCCCTAAGGCGCATATGCAAATCCCGAAGAAAAGCCAATCTCTCTGCCCTGTGGACCTTTCCTTAATGGCCCTGGTTGCTTTGTCTCTTAGCATTTCAATAACCCATTAGATCTCTGAGGAGGACCCTTTTTTTTTTTTTTTTTTTTTTAATCCTTTTTTCTTTTTCTAAAACAATTACTCTAAGAAGCCCAATACAGAAAGCTTCAAAGACTTTCAATTTGGGCACGGCAAGTCAAGAGCAGAACTAAGAGAGCTCTGAGACAAAAGGCAATAATCCAGTGGTTGAGAAAATTCACTAAACACCACAACATCCCAAGAAAACAGGGGTGTCCGCTCACAGCCACCATCCTGGTGGACAGGAAACACTCCTGCCCATCGCCAGCCCCATAGCCCAGAGCTGCCCCAGACAACCCAGTGTGACGGAAGGGCTTCAAATAACAGGCACACACCACAAAACTGGGCGTGGACATTAGCCTTCCCTGCAACCTCAGCTGATTGTCCCAGAGTTGGGAAGGTGGAGCAGTGTGAATTAACAAAGCCCCATTCAGCCATCATTTGAGCAGACTGGGAGCCTCCCTACACAGCCCAGCAGCCCAGAACTGCCTTGAGGGGACGGCACTCACCTGTGACATAGCACAGTCATCCCTCAACAGAGGACCCGGGGTGCACAGCCTGGAAGAGGGGCCCACTTGCAAGTCTCAGGAGCCATACGCCAATACCAAGGACTTGTGGGTCAGCGGCAGAGACAAACTGTGGCAGGACTGAACTGAAGGATTAGACTATTGCACCAGCTTTAAAACTCTAGGATCACCAGGGAGATTTGATTGTTAGGGCCACCCCCCCTCCCCGACTGCCCAGAAACACACCCCACATACAGGGCAGGCAACACCAACTACACACGCAAGCTTGGTACACCAATTGGGCCCCACAAGACTCACTCCCCCCACTCACCAAAAAGGCTAAGCAGGGGAGAACTGGCTTGTGGAGAACAGGTGGCTCGTGGACGCCACCTGCTGGTTAGTTAGAGAAAGTGTACTCCACGAAGCTGTAGATCTGATAAATTAGAGATAAGGACTTCAATAGGTCTACAAACCCTAAAAGAACCCTATCAAGTTCAGCAAATGCCACGAGGCCAAAAACAACAGAAAATTATAAAGCATATGAAAAAACCAGACGATATGGATAACCCAAGCCCAAGCACCCAAATCAAACTACCAGAAGAGACACAGCACCTAGAGCAGCTACTCAAAGAACTAAACATGAGCAATGAGACCATAGTACGGGATATGAAGGAAATCAAGAAGACTCTAGAAGAGCATAAAGAAGACATTGCAAGACTAAATAAAAAAATGGATGATCTTATGGAAATTAAAGAAACTGTTGACCAAATTAAAAACATTCTGGACACTCATAGTACAAGACTAGAGGAAGTTGAACAACGAATCAGTGACCTGGAAGATGACAGAATGGAAAATGAAAGCATAAAAGAAAGAATGGGGAAAAAAATTGAAAAAATCGAAATGGACCTCAGGGATATGATAGATAATATGAAACGTCCAAATATAAGACTCATTGGGGTCCCAGAAGGGGAAGAAAAGGGTAAAGGTCTAGGAAGAGTATTCAAAGAAATTGTTGGGGAAAACTTCCCAAATCTTCTAAACAACATAAATACACAAATCATAAATGCTCAGCGAACTCCAAATAGAATAAATCCAAATAAACCCACTCCAAGACATATACTGATCACACTGTCAAACACAGAAGAGAAGGAGCAAGTTCTGAAAGCAGCAAGAGAAAAGCAATTCACCACATACAAAGGAAACAGCATAAGACTAAGTAGTGACTACTCAGCAGCCATCATGGAGGCAAGAAGGCAGTGGCACGATATATTTAAAATTCTGAGTGAGAAAAATTTCCAGCCAAGAATACTTTATCCAGCAAAGCTCTCCTTCAAATTTGAGGGAGAGCTTAAATTTTTCACAGACAAACAAATGCTGAGAGAATTTGCTAACAAGAGACCTGCCCTACTGGAGATACTCAAGGGAGCCCTACAGACAGAGAAACAAAGACAGGACAGAGAGACTTGGAGAAAGGTTCAGTACTAAAGAGATTCGGTATGGGTACAATAAAGGATATTAATAGAGAGAGGGGAAAAATATGGCAAACATAAACCAAAGGATAAGATGGCTGATTCAAGAAATGCCTTCACGGTTATAACGTTGAATGTAAATGGATTAAACTCCCCAATTAAAAGATATAGATTCGCAGAATGGATCAAAAAAAATGAACCATCAATATGTTGCATACAAGAGACTCATCTTAGACACAGGGACACAAAGAAACTGAAAGTGAAAGGATGGAAAAAAATATTTCATGCAAGCTACAGCCAAAAGAAAGCAGGTGTAGCAATATTAATCTCAGATAAAATAGACTTCAAATGCAGGGATGTTTTGATAGACAAAGAAGGCCACTACATACTAATAAAAGGGGCAATTCAGCAAGAAGAAATAACAGTCGTAAATGTCTATGCACCCAATCAAGGTGCCACAAAATACATGAGAGAAACACTGGCAAAACTAAAGGAAGCAATTGATGTTTCCACAATAATTGTGGGAGACTTCAACACATCACTCTCTCCAATAGATAGATCAACCAGACAGAAGACCAATAAGGAAATTGAAAACCTAAACAATCTGATAAATGAATTAGATTTAACAGACATATACAGGACATTACATCCCAAATCACCAGGATACACATACTTTTCTAGTGCTCACGGAACTTTCTCCAGAATAGATCATATGCTGGGACATAAAACAAGCCTCAATAAATTTAAAAAGATTGAAATTATTCAAAGCACATTCTCTGACCACAATGGAATACAATTAGAAGTCAATAACCATCAGAGACTTAGAAAATTCACAAATACCTGGAGGTTAAACAACACACTCCTAAACAATCAGTGGGTTAAAGAAGAAATAGCAAGAGAAATTGCTAAATATATAGAGACGAATGAAAATGAGAACACAACATACCAAAACCTATGGGATGCAGCAAAAGCAGTGCTAAGGGGGAAATTTATAGCACTAAACGCATATATTAAAAAGGAAGAAAGAGCCAAAATCAAAGAACTAATGGATCCACTGAAGAAGCTAGAAAATGAACAGCAAACCAATCCTAAACCAAGTAGAAGAAAAGAAATAACAAGGATTAAAGCAGAAATAAATGACATAGAGAACAAAAAAACAATAGAGAGGATAAATTTCACCAAAAGTTGGTTCTTTGAGAAGATCAACAAGATTGACAAGCCCCTAGCTAGACTGACAAAATCAAAAAGAGAGAAGACCCATATAAACAAAATAATGAATGAAAAAGGTGACATAACTGCAGATCCTGAAGAAATTAAAAAAATTATAACAGGATATTATGAACAACTGTATGGCAATGAACTGGACAATGTAGAAGAAATGGACAATTTCCTGGAAACATATGAACAACCTAGACTGACCAGAGAAGAAATAGAAGAACTCAACCAACCCATCACAAGCAAAGAGATCCAATCAGTCATCAAAAATCTTCCCACAAATAAATGCCCAGGGCCAGATGGCTTCACAGGGGAATTCTACCAAACTTTCCAGAAAGAACTGACACCAATCTTACTCAAACTCTTTCAAAACATTGAAGAAAATGGAACACTACCTAACTCATTTTATGAAGCTAACATCAATCTAATACCAAAACCAGGCAAAGATGCTACAAAAAAGGAAAACTACCGGCCAATCTCCCTAATGAATATAGATGCAAAAATCCTCAACAAAATACTTGCAAATCGAATCCAAAGACACATTAAAAAAATCATACACCATGACCAAGTGGGGTTCATTCCAGGCATGCAAGGATGGTTCAACATAAGAAAAACAATCAATGTATTACAACACATTAAAAACTCGAAAGGGAAAAATCAATTGATCATCTCAATAGATGCTGAAAAAGCATTTGACAAAATCCAACATCCCTTTTTGATAAAAACACTTCAAAAGGTAGGAATTGAAGGAAACTTCCTCAACATGATAAAGAGCATATATGAAAAACCCACAGCCAGCATAGTACTCAATGGTGAGAGACTGAAAGCCTTCCCTCTAAGATCAGGAACAAGACAAGGATGCCCACTGTCACCACTGTTATTCAACATTGTGCTGGAAGTGCTAGCCAGGACAATCCGGCAAGACAAAGAAATAAAAGGCATCCAAATTGGAAAAGAAGAAGTAAAACTGTCATTGTTTGCAGATGATATGATCTTATATCTGGAAAACCCTGAGAAATCGACGATACAGCTACTAGAGCTAATAAACAAATTTAGCAAAGTAGCGGGATACAAGATTAATGCACATAAGTCAGTAATGTTTCTATATGCTAGAAATGAACAAACTGAAGAGACACTCAAGAAAAAGATACCATTTTCAATAGCAACTAAAAAAATCAAGTACCTAGGAATAAACTTAACCAAAGATGTAAAAGACCTATACAAAGAAAACTACATAACTCTACTAAAAGAAATAGAAGGGGACCTTAAAAGATGGAAAAATATTCCATGTTCATGGATAGGAAGGCTAAATATCATTAAGATGTCAATTCTACCCAAACTCATCTACAGATTCAATGCAATCCCAATCAAAATTCCAACAACCTACTTTGCAGACTTGGAAAAGCTAGTTATCAAATTTATTTGGAAAGGGAAGATGCCTCGAATTGCTAAAGACACTCTAAAAAAGAAAAACGAAGTGGGAGGACTTACACTCCCTGACTTTGAAGCTTATTATAAAGCCACAGTTGCCAAAACAGCATGGTACTGGCACAAAGATAGACATATAGATCAATGGAATCGAATTGAGAATTCAGAGATAGACCCTCAGATCTATGGCCGACTGATCTTTGATAAGGCCCCCAAAGTCACCGAACTGAGCCATAATGGTCTTTTCAACAAATGGGGCTGGGAGAGTTGGATATCCATATCCAAAAGAATGAAAGAGGACACCTACCTCACCCCTTACACAAAAATTAACTCAAAATGGACCAAAGATCTCAATATAAAAGAAAGTACCATAAAACTCCTAGAAGATAATGTAGGAAAACATCTTCAAGACCTTGTATTAGGAGGCCACTTCCTAGACTTTACACCCAAAGCACAAGCAACAAAAGAGAAAATAGATAAATGGGAACTCCTCAAGCTTAGAAGTTTCTGCACCTCAAAGGAATTTCTCAAAAAGGTAAAGAGGCAGCCAACTCAATGGGAAAAAATTTTTGGAAACCATGTATCTGACAAAAGACTGATATCTTGCATATATAAAGAAATCCTACAACTCAATGACAATAGTACAGTCGGCCCAATTATAAAATGGGCAAAAGATATGAAAAGACAGTTCTCTGAAGAGGAAATACAAATGGCCAAGAAACACATGAAAAAATGTTCAGCTTCACTAGCTATTAGAGAGATGCAAATTAAAACCACAATGAGATACCATCTAACACCGGTTAGAATGGCTGCCATTAAACAAACAGGAAACTACAAATGCTGGAGGGGATGTGGAGAAATTGGAACTCTTATTCACTGTTGGTGGGACTGTATAATGGTTCAGCCACTCTGGAAGTCAGTCTGGCAGTTCCTTAGAAAACTAGATATAGAGCTACCATTCGATCCAGCGATTGCACTTCTCGGTATATACCCGGAAGATCGGAAAGCAGTGACACGAACAGATATCTGCACGCCAATGTTCATAGCAGCATTATTCACAATTGCCAAGAGATGGAAACAACCCAAATGTCCTTCAACAGATGAGTGGATAAATAAAATGTGGTATATACACACGATGGAATACTACGCGTCAGTAAGAAGGAACGATCTCGTGAAACATATGACAACATGGATGAACCTTGAAGACATAATGCTGAGTGAAATAAGCCAGGCACAAAAAGAGAAATATTATATGCTACCACTAATGTGAACTTTCAAAAATGTAAAACAAATGGTTTATAATGTAGAATGTAGGGGAACTAGCAGTAGAGAGTAATTAAGGAAGGGGGAACAATAATCCAAGAAGAACAGATAAGCTTTTTAACGTACTGGGGATGCCCAGAAATGACTATGGTCTGTTAATTTCTGATGGATATAGTAGGAACAAGTTCACAGAAAGGTTGCTATATTATGTAACTTTCTTGGGGTAAAGTAGGAACATGTTGGAAGTTAAGCAGTTATCTTAGGTGAGTTGTCTTTTTCTTACTCCCTTGTTATGGTCTCTTTGAAATGTTCTTTTATTGTATGTTTGTTTTCTTTTGAACTTTTTTTTTCATACAGTTGATTTAAAAAAGAAGGGAAAGTTAAAAAAAAAAAAAAAGAAAAAAGACAAACAAGGAAAAAAAAAAAAAAGATGTAGTGCCCCCTTGAGGAGCCTGTGGAGAATGCAGGGGTATTCGCCTACCCCACCTCCATGGTTGCTAACATGACCACAGACATAGGGGACTGGTGGTTTGATGGGTTGAGCCCTCTACCATAAGTTTTACCCTTGGGAAGACGGTTGCTGCAAAGGAGAGGCTAGGCCTCCCTGTATTTGTGCCTAAGAGTCTCCTCCTGAATGCCTCTTTGTTGCTCAGATGTGGCCCTCTCTCTCTGGCTAAGCCAACTTGAAAGGTGAAATCACTGCCCTCCCCCCTACATGGGATCAGACACCCAGGGAAGTGAATCTCCCTGGCAACGTGGAATATGACTCCCGGGGAGGAATGTAGACCTGGCATCGTGGGATGGAGAACATCTTCTTGACCAAAAGGGGGATGTGAAAGGAAATGAAATAAGCTTCAGTGGCAGAGAGATTCCAAAACGAGCCGAGAGATCACTCTGGTGGGCACTCTTACGCACACTTTAGACAACCTTTTTTAGGTTCTAAAGAACTGGGGTAGCTGGTGGTGGATACCTGAAACTATCAAACTACAACCCAGAACCCATGAATCTCGAAGACAGATGTATAAAAATGTAGCTTATGAGGGGTGACAATGGGATTGGGAAAGCCATAAGGACCACACTCCACTTTGTCTAGTTTATGGATGGATGAGTAGAAAAATAGGGGAAGGAAACAAACAGACAAAGGTACCCAGTGTTCTTTTTTACTTCAATTGCTCTTTTTCACTCTAATTATTATTCTTGTTATTTTTGTGTGTGTGCTAATGAAGGTGTCAGGGATTGATTTAGGTGATGAATGTACAACTATGTAATGGTACTGTAAACAATCGAAAGTACAATTTGTTTTGTATGACTGCATGGTATGTGAATATATCTCAATAAAATGATGATTAAAAAAAAAAAAGAAGGGAAAGTTAAAAAAAAAAAAAAGAAAGAAAGAAAAACAAGGAAAAAAAATGATGTAGTGCCCCCTTGAGGAGCCTGTGGAGAATGCAGGGGTATTCGCCTACCCCACCTCCATGGTTGCTAACATGACCACAGACATAGGGGACTGGTGGTTTGATGGGTTGAGCCCTCTACCATAAGTTTTACCCTTGGGAAGACGGTTGCTGCAAAGGAGAGGCTAGGCCTCCCTATATTTGTGCCTAAGAGTCTCCTCCTGAATGCCTCTTTGTTGCTCAGATGTGGCCCTCTCTCTCTGGCTAAGCCAACTTGAAAGGTGAAATCACTGCCCTCCCCCCTACGTGGGATCAGACACCCAGGGGAGTGAATCTCCCTGGCAACGTGGAATATGACCCCCGGGGAGGAATGTAGACCCGGCATCGTGGGACGGAGAACATCTTCTTGACCAAAAGGGGGATGTGAAAGGAAATGAAATAAGCTTCAGTGGCAGAGAGATTCCAAAACGAGCCGAGAGGTCACTCTGGTGGGCACTCTTACGCACACTTTAGACAACCCTTTTTAGGTTCTAAAGAATTGGGGTAGCTGGTGGTGGATACCTGAAACTATCAAACTACAACCCAGAACCCATGAATCTCGAAGACAGATGTATAAAAATGTAGCTTATGAGGGGTGACAATGGGATTGGGAAAGCCATAAGGACCATACTCCACTTTGTCTAGTTTATGGATGGATGAGTAGAAAAATAGGGGAAGGAAACAAACAGACAAAGGTACCCAGTGTTCTTTTTTACTTCAATTGCTCTTTTTCACTCTAATTATTATTCTTGTTATTTTTGTGTGTGTGCTAATGAAGGTGTCAGGGATTGATTTAGGTGATGAATGTACAACTATGTAATGGTACTGTAAACAATCGAAAGTACGATTTGTTTTGTATGACTGCGTGGTATGTGAATATATCTCAATAAAATGATTAAAAAAAAAAAAAGTCAGAACAGCTACTAAGGCTCAAGAGTTATTTTTCTGACCCTTGGAGCCTAGAAAGGGCCAAGGAAGTCTTCAAACTCACCATCCTGTATCAAGAACTCATATCAAGTCCATCACTTTCCATACATTATCTCAATTAATCTTAATAACAACCCTCTAAGGTATTTTTATAGCCATTTTATAGATGAGGAAACTGAGGCTCAGAGAGATTAAACAACTTTCTTCAGTTCTCCATTCATACAAGGCAGACAAAGCCTCTGTCCTCATGGAGCTTACATTCTAGTGGAAAATCCACATAAACCCAGGGCCAAATGTGTTTTGAAAGAATAAAACAGGGAACAGGTTAGAGAGGAACTGGCAGGGAAGGGGCCTGTAGTTGAAACGGCACAGTCAGGAAAGGCCCCTCTGAGGAGCCTTTGCCCAGGGACTGAATGCTGAGGAGGGAGCGGCCATGAGAAGACATTTCCGGGGAGAGGAAATTGCCACTACAGAGGCCTGGAGACAGGACTGAGCTTGGCATGTCCATGGGCAGGAGGAAAGCCAGAGCAGCTTAAGCACAGTGAACAAGGGGGGCAGTGTCCCTGGTTTGGGACCGCAGTGTACCCAGTTAGAATACTCTCTCCCTAGATTCCCAGGCAGCTGGAGATGACCATGGCACCAATTCTAGCTAATGAGGTGTCAGCCAAAATGTACAGGTTGGGGATTCCAGGAAAATTTTCATTTTCCTGGTTAAAATGGACAGAGTCTGCTGGCACACATTTTATTCTCTTCCTCTTCCCTATTCTTCCTACCTGGAATGCAGAAGCAATGCCTGGAGGTGCCACAGCCATCTTGCAACTAGGAGGGCAAAAGTCACATGCTAAGGATGTCAGAGCAAGAAGGTAGAAGTCTGGGACTTTGATTCTTCCTTGAAGAGCTACACCAGCCCTGAGTGCAACCTCCAGACCACATCCCACATGACAAGAATAAGCCTCTTTTCAGGGTCTACAGTCCCCAAAGCATCCTTGGACAAAATTCAGGGTTTCATGAACTTGAGGGGGCAAAGAACAATTCTTTAATTTTACAAACCTCTGAGATTTACCAGTACCTTCAATTATGAATATAACAGACCAGGGCAATGCCTGTGACTGTCAATAGAAAGCACAGATATCTTCATTTGACATTAGAGTTGTTGCTCATATCTCAACTTATCACTTAAACTTATCACTATTTTGAAATTCTTGTGGTTGGTTATTAGATCCACTACTTGATCTAGTTATGTAATGCATTAATTTTTAAAAAGCATATATATTGCTATATCCCAAATTTGGGTTTTCAAAAATGTTTTGATAACTGTTTCAATATAACTGGTTTCCCTCATAATTCTAGGAATTTTATTTTATTCATGTAAAAACATTCTTCTGTTAAAGGGTCCACAGGCTTCCTTTCCTAACTGCCAGAGGAGGTCATGGCAGGAAAAAGATTTAGAACCTTTTTTCCATTGAGTCAAGCGCTATGGTCAGGTCAGAATTCCCAAGGGGCCCTCCTGTTTTCCCCAGCAACTCTGAGGGGATGGTAATTTCTGGATCCAAGATTGGAGACTGATAAATAGAGAACCACCTTTGCGTGTGAATTGTTGTGCTTTAGCCTGGACTCCTGCTCAGAAATATCTTCTTCACGATCCAACCCAGTGTCTGAAATGCCACCATTTGTAGCTTGTTGCCCTTGGACCATGGTTGGTAGGTTGGCTTGTTTTTCCCTAATTCTAAGAGTCCCCTGTTGAACTGCAGATGCCCCTGGAAGGCAGAGGAGGCCCACAGTGCCTTCACCTCTTTTACAATCTTCCCTTTGGCTGGGCCTTCCTGCCCTTCCCAGGACAACATCCAGCCAATGAGGTGGGAAATGGCTTCATTCTTGTCAGTATGGGGGCCTGCCAGGGCCGGAAAGGTTTAAAAATTAATGGAAGCATTAGCCCACCTGTGCTGTCATCCTCAGGCAAGCCCCCCCCCCCCCCCGAGAGCCCTGCTGGCGGTTTCCATGCTGCTTGCTTTATGGTGGCTGACGTTATGTCTTTCTGCTGCAATGATTTGCACTCTGACAGTTAGCCAGCATGGTGTGCCCAACCTTTGGGCAACCTGCCCTTCATCACAGCAGCCAGTTTGCCCAGAGCCATTTGTCCAGACTGCAACCTCTTGGCTTCTTGTGACGTGACCCACAGGCCCACTGGGGAGCAGAATGAAAATATGTCACATCCACAGAGTGAGCAAAGGTCACCCCTGCTCAGCGACAATAGAATATTTGCCCCCTGGGAGATGAATTGATGGCCACTTCATCACCAGACATGCTGAAGGCTGATCAACTTTCTTTTCCTATTTTCTTGGCTATAGAACAGGGCCAGAACCTGAGGTAGGAAAAGTCCTGAGATCTTGGACACCCACTGGAGCTCTGGTGTTGCCTGTGGCTGGGTGGCAGGAGACCCCTGTGGAGTTAAGGTCATCTGCTATCCTCAGCCTGGGATCCTGAGACATATGCTGCTGTATGTGGTTCTTAAGAACACATGAACAGCACTGTCTTCCCTCCCAGGAGGCTTGCAGTGATGCTTTCTGAGCTTTCATGTGGTATTTTGCACCTGGAGTCAGACTGTGTGTGTATTTGTTACCTATTGCTGTGTAACAAATTTCCCTGAAAGTTAACTGAGCTAGCAGCTTCTGTCTCAAGGACTCTTACAAGGCTGCAATCAAGGTGTTGGCTGGAACTACGATCTCACCTTAAGGCTCAGCTGAGGGAGGATCTGTTTTCAAGCTCACACACATGATGGTTGGCAGGATACAGCTCCCCCAGGCTGAGGGTCTCAGTCCTTCACCGGCTGTCGGCAGGGCTTCCCTCAGGTCCTTGCCAGGTGGGCCTCTCCATATGGCAGCTCTCGACATGGCAGCTGGCTTCCATCAGAGTAAGCAAGGAGCAGAGCCCCAGAGGGCGAGCAAGACAGAAGTCAGGGTCTTTTGATAACCTAATCTCAAAAGTGACATCCCATGATTTTTGCCATATTTCATCTCTCAGAAGCAAGCCATCGGGTTCAGCCCACATTCAAGGGGAGGAGATTACACAAGAGCATGAATACCATGGGCACAGATCATGGGGAGCCATCCTAGAAACTGCTGACCAGTTTTTTTGTGTCTTGTGACTCTCTATTTATATTTTATACATGAATTTTCTGAATGCAGTTTCTTGGGCTTCTGTCTCCAAAATGTGCAAATATTATTACACAACACCAAGAGTTCCTAATCTGGGATCTACAGGCATTGGAGGAAGGTTCTAGGAATCTTCTGAAGTTCTGGGTCAAATATTGCATGTATGTGGATTTTGCTAGGAAGAGTCTGTATATTTCATTAAATTTCAAAATGGGTTCAAGACCCCAAAAGAGCCACTGCCTTTAATGTTTGCTATCAGATTCTGTCAGGGCTGAGGGCATTGTATGAGGGCATTAAGGAAATGCCTAGCCACACAGCAGGCCAGAGATGACAGGATTCTGCTGGCCTGCTCAGAGTCCATCTCCTCCAACAGGTTGAAAAACCAAGACCTGGGAAGCGGGTAGGAGACAGGTTTTACTGGCCCAGGGTCACAGGTGACTGACAGGTTTGAAGGCCGGGGCTTGTTTCCTCTTTGCCACACTATTTTTATTTTACGCAATCTCACTAAGGAGTGGCACCACAGGTTTCGAAGGCCATCCCACAAGCATGGATCTTTGCCAGCAAATCAGTAAAACTGTTGCTTCAACAAGCTGTTCTGACACGTAAAATCCATTCTCAGTTCCTTGCTTTTCCTTTTAACTATTTGTTCCTTCATCTTCTTGAAAAACCTTGCTTTATACTTATACAACACTTCACTGTCCACAGGACAGGAAGTAAACAGCAGCCTCTTGGGGTCTCAGACTGTTTACTGCAGGAAGGGAGACGGGCTGGGGATGACAGCTGCTGCTCTCTCAGGACCTCAAATGAGCAGGTCAGGCTTCCTCAGGGATGCCCAGAGCCAAACTTGCCTTCCCAACTCCAGGCGCCCTTCTCAACCACCTGTAGCAGACAATGCTAGTCACGCATAACCCCTGGGAAGGACAGGGTGCAGGCAGGGCTGCAGTCCATTCAGTTCTCCAGCCAAGGCGGGTGCTGGAAAGAAAGAAAAATGGCCCAATCAAATCCCCTCATAAGCATGCTAATGACAGGTCTCTTGGCAAGCACACTGATAGTATTTCCAGGGGAGGGTCCTAACCCATGAATGTTTCAGCAGGAACCACCTGGGGGGGGTCCAGACAAACAAACCTGGAATCCACAACTCCCTGGAAGATGTCATGCAACCTTTGTGACTATCAGAGCATAAAATGGAGAGATTTGTGATCGAAATAGCTCTCTCTTGCGTAAGTGCTGCTCCCACAGGCATTGCTTAGAGATTTCCTGTGTTAAATCTGGATGAGGAAGTATTCTAATTGGCAAGAGAGGCCTGGGGAGCGATGCTGATGGTCTCTCCCTGTCTCACCTGCACCTCATAATTACTTGTATCCTTAAAATTATCAGTAAAGCTGGATAAAAGGTAAGATCTCTGATGATTGCAAGTCTGAGTTGGCAATCTAGTCCTTTGTGTTATCTTCGCACCCTAGGAGTAAAGAGGGATTGGGCTCTACAGACTCTGTGAGAATATGGGCAGCAACCTCCTTGTGGTCAGGACCCTTCTGGTCCTGACTCATAGTAGGTGCTCAGTAAACATTCATTGAATGACTGTTGGTTGATTCATCCTAGGAATTGATTTTGGGGCCTTGACTCTTCAACAGAAGCAACTGGTGATTGTGCTTCAGGTGGGAGAACAAGAGGAACTGGGTGAGGGGGGAGACGTCGTGGAGAAGGCCGAGCATCTCCTCAAACCCATTTTGAAAACTTTGAGCCACTACCCCAAAGCCACTGCCAACGCGATACAGGCATCTGGCAGGGGCCGAACACCCTTCTGAAGCAGTCTCATCAGCTCGGCGGATTTATTGCCCGCCACTGTCATAAATAATCCAGGAATTTAAAAGAATTTACACTGGTAACTAAAGACATTACAATCCACCAGGCTGAACTTAAGAATTCCATGGAAACAGCCAATTTTTGAAGCATCTAAGCCCCACAAGTGTAAGTTTCCACAAAGCTTTCCACCAAGCTTCTCCTATTAAGGGAGGATATCAAATACCATCTCTTTTCCCTCTAGGAATTAACGAGTGATATTAAAAAAAAAAAGAGACTCAGAAATGGTAAAGAAAATACAGCAGGCTTTTTGTCAGCCCATTTGTCTGGGATTTACACATCTTTAATGCAGAGAAAGAAAACATTTGAACATGTGGCAAAGAGACAGAATGTTCAGAAAAAATGAAATTCAACATTTATTGGAAAATAATTTTCCACAGCATTATAATAATCCATTAACCCCAGAATAAACCCAAAGTTAATGATTATTATCATTATGCAGCCATGTCTCATATCTTCCAAGGCAAACAAAACCATCATAAAGCACAATGGTGTCTCCTTAGCAGCTCCTTAATGCTCATTTTTGGCAAAATAAAATCCATTACCCAGAGGATGAAATGCCCAGTGCTGACCACAAGTTTGCGCCTCAGTGTCAGGCCTGTGTGGCATCATGCGCCTATTTTAATAGAAGAAGAGCCCTGACATTGAATTACTGCCTGAAGATTTTGTGTAGAATAGGACATTGGGAAAGGAAACTTGTCAAATCATTTTTGTATGTTTTATAAGGCATCACAGAGTACACATTTAACTCTCTCAGAGATTTTATGCTGGGGCACCAGGCCCAGAACTGTGAGCGCACTGAGGTGTTAGAGGACAGAGATACGGTGAAATAAAATGCTGTCATAATTCTTTCAGCTTACAAAGTGAAGGTGGAAAAAGAGACTTGTGTGTGAGTGTGTGTGTGTGTGAGTGAGAGAGAAAGAGCGTGCATCTCATGTCTTGGAAGGTAGAGTTGAAAGAAAGGCCTGTTTTGTTAGTTAACAGACCAGGGTTTCTCAACCTTGGCACTACTGACTTTTGGGGCCAGATAATAGCTAGTGGGGTGGGAGTGGGGCTGTCCCATGCATTGCAGGATGTTTAGCAGCAACCCTGGCTTCTATGTACCAGTATCACCACCCGCCCCTCACCCCCAGTTGTGATGATAAAATGTCTCCAGATGTTGCCGTTTGTCTCCTGGGAGGCAGAATTGCCCCTGTTGAGAACCACTGATCTTGGGCTAAGATTGAACCCTCGGGCCTATCAAAGGGGTCAGGACACAGGGAGCAGAAAAGACACCAGGTCTCTGGTGTTTCGTGCAGCTGGCAGGGGGCCCAATGCTGCCAGACAGGGATCTGCTCAGCTAGGAAATCCTATCTGCAGCTGCAGAAAACAAAACAAGTTTCCAGAACCTTTCCACGTGGTGTCATTAAAATGAATTGTACACGTATTCTCAGACTTTCCTCACTCCCTGCCTTCAAAGGGGAATCAGACTTGGCCTACTTCCTAACTCCACCTCCAAAGAGGGCCTGACCTAGCCAGAAAGGTTCTGTGGGTTTTGTGGTGGGAGAATTGAGAGGGAAGGGGAGTGAAGCAGGGTGACAGGAGGCAGACAAGGGCAAGACTTCAGCTTTTCTGTGTTTGTTTGTTTATTTTTTGTTTGTTGGCGGGGGGTGGGGGTTAGGTGTGGGAGCAACTGTGTCATGAGAGGGAGTAGATAGCAGACATTTATAAAACAAGACTTCAAGAGCATGGTTGAGGCTGTCATTTTCAGAGTAACTCAAAATAATACACATAAAGGAACTGAGTCATCTTTATTAGCACTTTTGATGGTGTTGACAGTGCTCCTGTAATTGCAACACCATTCTGGGACTGGTCGAGGGTCTTGGCTTTATAGGCTTTACCCATATGGGAGCCACCACTGTGCCAATAGGTCCCTCAGGCCAGGGGCTCTTGTAGGGGTGACCGGAGTCTAGGGTATTCATTGAGCCATATACATCAATAGAGGGGCCCATAGTTTCCTCCCACCATCATTTCCTCCCCACCAGAACACCTCTGGGAACCCTCCATTCCCTTCTCAGAGGATCTTCTCAGCCAGCCCATGCCCATCAGGCAAGGTGAACAGATGGCAACATGGTTCAGCTTCCAGTCACAGCCGACGGGGGCAGAGTAGACACTGGTGGACCACATTGGTCAGAAGGATCAGTCAGATTCTCTCTCCTCAGAACCTGCAATCAGCTCTGCTGGAATCATGAACTCAAAGGCCTTATAAAGCCAGGACTGACATAGCATGTGCAGACTGCAGCAGAGAACACCAGTTAGCAGAAATAGGAGAAAGAAACGGATGCACAGAGAGAAGTTGACAGGATGCAGCTCCTGAGGGTGCAGATGACTGAGAGCTGAGAGCATAGAGTGAGGCCCACAGAGCCATTCTAGTTCCCACACTGCCTGCGACTCTGTGAGATACTCCAATATCCTCCCAATAAATTTCCTTTTCCCTTAGGCTCAGTTGAGTTGGTTTCTCTAGCTGACAACCAAGTGATACTGGGTGAAGACAGACCACCTTCTGCCTCAGCCATCTGGAAAGATCTTACTATGTTCTGTTTCACTGGCTAAGGAGCTCAGTCAAGTCTTGTAGCAGATTCTGCTGGTCGGCCACCCAATATCCTTTTTCCCTTCTTCCTTGCTGGATTGACCTGCACACACCATGAAGTTCGAAGGAATAAGAACCAATCCCCAGCCCCAGGGGTAAATCAGGGTCAGGCTAACATGCCCACGGCCAGTGATTGGGTTAGGCTGACCATGTGACAGAATCCTGGCCAATGAGACACAGAGAGAAGTCTGCTGAGGGACACATGTCGGCAAAAGATTTTACTTACTGATCAAAAGAAACCCTTGGAAGAAACAGTCCCCTTTTCAACCACAGCACACATTTCTGTGCATGGATGTCAATTTTGCTGCTTCATCTCACACACTAGCCAAAAACCAGGTGTTTTAGTTTCCTGGGCTGCTCAAGCAAATACCATGCAGTGGGTTGGTTTAAACAATGGGAATTTATTAGCTCACAGTTTTGAGGCTAGGAGAAAATCCATGTCAAGGCATCATCAAGGCGATGCTTTCTTCCCAAAAACTGGGGTTCTGGGCCTGGCTGCCCGCAATCCTTGGTCCTTGGCTTGTCACATGGCAAGGCACATGGAGGTGTCTCCTGGTCTCTCCCTTCTATTCTGGGTTCTGTTGATGTTCAGCTCCTGGCTGCTTCTTTTGTGGCTTTCTCTGTGTGTGTGTGTGTCTGAATTTCATTCTCTTATAAAGGAGTCCAGTAATAGGATTAAGACCCATCCTGATTGAGGTGGGCTACACCTAAACTGAAGTAGCCTCATCAAAAGGTTCAACTTACAGTGAGTTCATACCCACAGGAATGGAATAGTTTGAGAACATTTCCTAGGGATACGGCTCCAGACCACCATGCCAGGTAATGAAATGAGCCTGGCAGAGCAGAAGGGAGAAAAGAGCCTGGTCTTTAAAGACGTCTTTGAGACCCTAAGACTTGGACTTTTTTTGCTACTTGAGAAACAAAATTCTTTATTTTTAGGCTAGGTGAACCTATGCTTTTGTTACTAATAGCTAACCTCATTTGATCTGCCATAATGCAAAAATTATCATCTCCAACCTAAAAGAGCAGAGAATCTGAAAGAAATCTTATGATGATAGTTACAATGATGATAGAGGAGGAGATGATGATGGTGATGATAATGGGATGGTGGTGTTGATGCTGATGGCGGTAGTGATGGTAACGATGCTGATGGTGGCACTAGGGATGATCGATCGGGATGACAGGGATGTGAATGAGGCAAGGTGGTGGTGGTGATGGTGGTGGTGATGGTGATGGTGGTGGTGGTGGTGGTGATGGTGATGGTGGTGGTGGTGGTGGTGGTGATGGTGGTGGTGATGGTGATGGTGGTGGTGGTGGTGGTGATGGTGATGGTGGTGGTGGTGGTGGTGGTGATGGTGGTGGTGATGGTGATGGTGGTGATGGTGGTGGTGGTGATGTTAGCAGCTACCATCAGTTGGGTGCTTCCTATGCTTCACACCTACTCACAAAGTCTCTCAATTTCTTGGTCACTATAAAAGATGAAATAAGAGAATAGATACAAATGCTTCTTAAAATGATTAATTCAACCATAATGTTAATAACCCATTTCTTAAACACTTACTATAGCCCTACGAGTGTGCTAAGTGTATTAGCAAATGTTTTCTCACAATAACCCTGTACTAAAGAGTCAGTCTCCATTTTTTATGTTTGACCACTAAGAGCTTTCAAGCCTCACCATTTCCATTTCCCTTTTGCCCCACATCTGGAAAGTCGATAAGAAAGCCCAGACGTTCCCTCCCTTGATGCCAGTGGAGAAATTCAAACCCCCACACAAACCCCAGAGAAATTCAAACCCCCACACAAACCCTGCCTGCACAGGGGAACTCTCACCCCAGCCCTCACCACCTCCCAGAGCCACTAGCCCCTTCCTGCACTCAAGTCATTTTTAGACCAACTTGGGTGCCTGCCCTGCCCTCCCCAGAAAGCCTCATGATGCAATTAATAAATATTTTTATATTTATTACTATGTAAGTCTCAACAACCAGAGCAACTTGGGGTTGGGGGAAGGAAGGTCAATCCCGCCTTCTGCACAGAGCAACCACAAAGTGAACCCCATGAGATAGAGGGTCTTATTATCCCCATTTTACTGATGAAGAAATGGAGGATCAGAGAGGTAAATTAACTTGATCCATACCATATGGCTGACAAATGGCAAAGAGAGGATTCTGCCTGACTCTAGGACTGGCTGTATTTTCTTTCAGCTGACCTCTCCGCATCTG
This sequence comes from Choloepus didactylus, assembly GCF_015220235.1. Lineage (NCBI taxonomy): Eukaryota > Metazoa > Chordata > Mammalia > Pilosa > Megalonychidae > Choloepus > Choloepus didactylus. Next base: position 212,297,159 of record NC_051307.1, on the reverse strand, counting down.
AGGATCAAATACATAAGCACTGCAGAAGATCTTTGAAAAACTAAAATGATTTGTTCACTTAATCGTTCTTTTAATCATTCAACAAGTAGTAAATTGAGCTCCTGCTACATCCTGAGCAGGGACTAGCCTCCTGGGACAGACATTTGTATAATCAGAGGCCCCTGAGCCAACTAGAATACAATGCTCTTCTGAAGGACATTAGAGGTTTCTGGGGCAAGTTAGGAAGATACTCAGATAAAAGGCTGGCTGAAATGGACAGGTAGCTGGACAACAAAGGACTGGGGAGAGGATCATCAAAAAGATCATCACAAAATCCAGCAAGTGTAAGGCAGCTTGCTAGAGCAGGAGACAAAACTTGACCAGGGAAGAAATTCATTTTCATGAATAATTATCACCTAAAATCACTGATGAGACAGTCACAATAATCCTCAGCCCCATAGTTTGGGTTGGGAGACTGCCTCGCTGCTTTAATTAACGAAATGAAGGATTAACTTATAAAGCAAATGCTCGTGTTAAAAATTCAGAGGACAGTATTTTTCGGCTCATGCTAAATTCATCTAATTTTCTATAAGAAATGGTATTAGAAGATGATTATAGGTAAATTAACAGACTGTCCAATTGAGGCCCTTCTTGTGTTTGCCAGTTCAGGGGCTCATTTATGGAAAATACAAGGCTTGAATGGATCCTTGAATGACAACTGTGAACAAATTGAGTCCTCATCGAGCAATGGATAGGTCCAGTTTGAATGGCATGGTGACAAATCAACCACAGCTATTTAGGGAAATTTAGGGAATTTGTAAATGTGTGGGGACATTTGCCTTTTTTTGGTATTGTTTTTTAACAAAATTGGTGAAGTCTTGTTTCTTCCCCACTGGCGCCTGTGACCAGCAGTGACCTTGGCCAAGCCAAACGGATACTATTTCCCTGATCTTTGAATTTTAACGGGGTGATTCAAAGGAGGAGCAGGTCAAGATGCGTCACCACAGTGGCCTCAGTGGCACACTGGCCACACTGCCCAGTGGCCCAGCCTTCCAGAAAGCCCCTGGTTCTCACCCAATTCCTAAGCTTGATTTTCAGGCCACCTATCAATTCTGAGAACTCTGATGTCCTTCCATTGAAATCCCTTGTGCCTAAGATGACTGGAGAATGTATCTTGCTAGCGACCAAGAATTTTGACTGAAGCATAAATAAACTGAGGGAATAGGTAAGGTGTGCATTAATCAAGTTTCCTGCCCAGGTTAGGCTCTCTGTGTAAGGGGAGAGGCTTGCTTTTAGAAATATGGGGGAAGGCAGCAGGAGGCTCTTTAGCTTTGATAAATGCAGGGAGTGTGGTTTGGAGGGCACCTGTCTCCAACTGAAATGGGAACAGAGAGAATTATTACAAGAGAGGGAGACAGGAGTGGGAGTCCATCCGTTTAACCAGAGCAGGGGAAATGAAGTCATTATCCAACAAAGGGCAGAAGTGCTATTGAGGCTGATGCAATTACTTGAGGCCCCTACTTAAAAGAATTATTAGGATAAATGACAAATATGTGGCTCTGGTTATGAATCAAGGCAGTAGTTCCTCTTGTCTTGTCTGTCTGGTTCCTGACAGTGCACCTGGGATATGCTTCTCTAGCAGGGCTTCCCCTGCAGAGGTCCTGAGCAAAGTGATAGCACATAGTAGGTGCTCAATAAACATTTATTGAAAGAATGTGTGATCTCCCCATGATGCCGCTTCTTCTGGTAAGGAAAAGTGATACTGTGTCTCTAAAAAATGGTATGAATATTCATGCACAGGTTTTTGTGCGGCCATACATTTTCATTTCTTTGAAATAAATACCTAGAGGAGCAATTGTTTAACTTTATAAGAAATTACCACAGTGTTATCTAGAGTGGCTGTACCACTTTTTATTTCCACCAGGAATGTATGAGTGATCCAGCCTCTGCATCCTCATCTGCATTTGGTATTACCAAAAATTTATATTCAGCTATTCTGATAGGTGACTCATGGTGGCTTTAATTTGCACTTCCCTAAGTTGAACATACATTATTAATGTGCTTATTTGCCATTATTACCCTTTGGTGACATAACTGTTCAAGTAATTTGTCCATTTTTTATGAGATTATTTGTTCCTTTACTGTTGAGTTTAGAGGGTTCTCTATATATTATGGATGCAACTCCTTTGTCAGATATGTGACTTGCAAATATTTCCCCCCAATCTGTGATTTGCCTTTTCATTCTCCTAATAGGGTCTTTCACAGAGCAAATGTTTTTAATTTTAATGAAGTCCAGTTTTCAATTTTTTTTTCTTTTATGGATCATGCTTTGGATGTCATGTCTAAGATCTCTTCATCTTACCTTAAGTCACAAAGATTTTCTACTATATTTTCTTCTATAAGTTTTATAGTTTTAAATTTTATGTGAAGATCTAATTCATTTTGAATATATTTTGCATAAAGTGTGAGGTTTAAGTTAAAGTTCTTTTTTTTTTTTTTTTTTCCTAAATACATCCGGTTGTTCCAATTCCATTTATTAAAAAGACTATCCTTGAATTGCTTTTGCACCTTTGTCAAATATCATTTGACCATACTTGTGTGGGTCTATTTCAGGACTTTATTAGGTGCCACTTATCTGTATGTCTGTCCCTTCTCCAATACGAGACTGTCTTAATGACAGCAGCTATCATTAAGTCTTACTTAACATTGACAGAACCTGGTTTGGATCCCAATTCTTTCGTTTACTGTGATAGGCAAAATAATGGCCACCAAAGACGCCCTAATCCCTGAAATCTGTGAATATGTTACCTTAAGGAGCAAAAGGAACTCTGCAGATAAGACTAAGGTTAAGGATTTTGAAACAGGAAGATTATCCTGGACTGGCTGGGTGGGGCTAATCTAATCACACAAGTCCTAAAAAGCAGAGCACCCTTCCCAGCTCTGGTCAGGGAGAGGTGTGAGAACCGGAAGGAAGTCGGGGAGATGCATTTATATTCCATGCTCCAAGAGCGCAGGTGGCCTCTAGCAGCTCAAACAGATCTGCCCTGGAGCCTTCAAAAAGGAATGCAGCCCTGCTGACGGGGTGATTTCAGCCCAGGGAGACCGTGTGGGACTTCTGGCCTGAGAACAGCAAGATCATAAATTTTTGTTGTTTTAAGCCTCCGAGTTTGTGGTAATTTGTTACGGCAACAAATAGGAAATATGGAGATAATGATGTTGAAATTTAGCACCTATCTGAGAATTAGAAGTGTAATTTACAAAGAGAAAAAATGGAGCCATAAGAAGGAGGAGAGAGTTCTAAGAATAGGAGGTAAGTTGAGATGGAAAGGAATATTTTAGCTTAAGCATACGTTCTCAATTTTCAGAGCATTTGTTTCCTCATCTTTGCAATGGAGATAATAATACAACAAAAGTTCTGGGCACTGACACACTGACACACACACACACACACACACATACACACACTACCCAGTCTACCCAGTTAACTCACCTTCCAGGTGCAGCTTTAGCAAACTAAAACAATATGCTTGGAAGTGGTTGAGGTAGAAAAGCTTATGTTATATGTATGTTCCCACAATTAGGAGATTTAAAAAGAAAAAGAGCAACTAAAGAGACAATGGCAATTAAATGCAATATATAACTCTGGATGGGATCTAGCAAAGGAGGAAAAAAGGTTAAAGGGACATTGTTGGTACATATGAAAAAAACTGGAATATAAACTGTAAGCTTTATATCAGTGTTAAATTTCTTTGACTTGATAACTGCTCTCAAGGTAGTTACATAAGTAAATATCCTTGTTCTTAGGAATTGTACTTGGCAGTATTAAGTGTTCAAGGAATAGGATGTATACAACTTACACTCAAGGGTTCAAAAAATGGATTAATAGAAAGATGAATGGATGGATAGATGGATGATAGATAGACACATAGATGATAGATAGATAGATAGATGATAGAATGATACAGCAAATGTGGCAAAATGTTAAAATTGGTGGATCTGGGTATCAGGGGTTGGTAGGTAGGGTTATGTTGGAGTTCTCTGTATGGGGTTTGTATTATTTTTGTAAATGTCCTGTAAGTTTTAAAGTATTTCAAAATAAAAAAGTTAAAAACAAACAAACAAACAAACATTTCCTGCCCATATGAGAAACTCTTAAAAGAATTCCAATTTTTACTTGGGTTTCTCAGGAAACGCTAAAGGGGAGCCAATTAATATCCCTCAAGTACTTTCACCTCTTCTCCCCAATTTTCTCACACCCAGCAGCAGCCTCTCTGGACAACACCTCTCCAACTCCCTCCACCCCTAAACGCAAGGGCATTTTTCTTTTTTCTCCTCTCCCTCCTCCACCCACACACCTACCCTTTATATCATATTTCAGCTAGGCCTCTCCAGCCAAGTTCTTCTCCCTCTCTTCTCCAGCCCATCTCTAGATCTTTTCTCCAGACTGTATGACAAAAGCTCTGACAACTGGGATGTCAACCACAGAATCTACCTTGATAGAAGAGGGGAAGGGTGTCAGGTGTCAGAGACAAGTCAGAGTAGTCAAAGGTAGCATCCAGCAGGAAAGGAAACTTAGGAAACACCTCTGTTGTTGTCTGATGGGAAGGACATCCCTGGGTGGGTTTAAAAACAGGTTGATAAGTAGAATGTCCGAGTTTGCAGGGCCCCATCTCATTCTCTCCCAATCCCCAGCAGCATCGAGAATTCTCTCTGCTGGAACCTGGCAGAGCCATGTTTCCCCTTGAGCCCTAGACTGTGAAGGGCTCATGAGACTGGGTCTGCAGCAGGAGGCCTCAGCCAAAGTTAAACCCACAAACTGCTCCAAACAGACAGGGTCTGCCACAGCCATCTCTTCCCGGCAGAAAGATCCTGAAGAAATGACTAGGGAACAGCAAGATGCAAGCAAGGGAAAGGAAGGAAGAGAGGGAGGAGGTGGGTACGATAGTGCCTTTGCCTGGGCCTGGGTCCTTAGCCAGTGGAGGCCCAGGTGAAATCCCACAGTCTGTTTCAGGATGTGTCACCCAGAGCACCGGACCCATCTTCACCTGCTGTCCTGAGACGGTGGCCTTGGGGCCCTTCCCCACCTCGCTCCCACCATTATAGGCAAAGGCAATCTAAATGCTCATTCTCTCCGTTTCCCTCCTTTCCCAAGACCTCATCTAGGTGCTTAACCAAACCCATGCAGAGGAGTAGGCTTCTTCATTTGAGGTGCACAGGAACCCCTTTTAGACTTGGCATTGGAAGCCATTTTTAGTACGCATGCATCACTCCCACATCGCGCCCTTGCCACCCAAGGAAACAATCTGGAATCATGGCTTTCAACATCATCCCCAGCTCTGTAAATGCCCACTCCCTGCTCACGGGCTGGGGCCGATTTTCCCACTTCAACAGCCCTGGGTCTGCAACAGTCTGGCTGTCAGAGACAGCAGCAGGCATATATCAGGGTGGGGAGACAGAATGGTACATTTAAGAGTTTTTGGAAACTAAGTGTACTCTTCCTCTATTGTGCTATTGGGCAGCCATCCAACAGTACCAGCTGCTGTCATGGGGACACAGCTGAAACAGCTGGATAGGCTGCTCAGAATGGGAGCCGCTGGTCTATGATGAGATTGTATATGAGGTGTGAGTGGGAGCTTATTTGAAAGGTAACAGAGGGAGCATTTGAACAGGACGGCTTTGGAAAGAGCAGATGCTGGGAATAAAACAATGGAACCTTTCTCTTCAGAGCAAAAGTCAAAGAATCTAATCTGGTATTTGATATGAGAACATGAGCTGAACATTCACACTGCTCACAGTAGAGAACAGTGCTCAGTGTCTGTCGACGTGGCCTCTTCCAAGCACTGGCAAATCAAATGTTTTGAGCAGGAGCTGCATGGATGTTGCTGTGTTATGGGCTCTGGGTGACCCAGAGATGAATCAGGCATATATGAGGGGTTGTGCGGTGAGGGCTCCCATCAGAGAGAGCCCAGGCACATCCCCGCTCCGCCACTCACTGGCTGTGTGTCTTTTTCTGTGTTCTGAACCTCTCTGTGCCTCAGTTTGTTCATCTTAGAAATCGTTCCTTTCTCATAGGTTGTAGGGATTCAGTGAGATAGCACATGCAAAGGGCTTAGCATAGTGCCTAGCACATTGTCAGTGTCAAAAATAGATATCGATTTTTAGCAAGTTAGTTTTTAAGAAGGTGGATGCTGATTAGTGCTACAGTAGAGAGAATTCAAAAGAAGGAGTGATGATGAGCATATGAGAAGAGGAGGGAGGTCTCTTGGATGAGGAGACGGGTAAATTTGACATCTGTCCCACGATAAGGTAGTGATGGGAAAGGCATCGTGGTCTTGAATTCTCACACTCGTTTTAAAAGACTTGGAGGAATGGGAGAAGTGTTGGCAGATGAAAATTAACCAGAAGTGGAGGTCATTCTAAGAGGCAAAAATAATAGTTAATAATTATCAATTATTAATTCTCAAATGTCCTGGAATCTAAGACACACCATTAGTTCACGGACCACCAAGAAAGAACACAAGCCTCTAATTAAACAATGACCCAGTGCTTTCTTAACAACAATTATAAGAGTCATCCCAATTTTCAGATATGTTAACATGAAAAAAAGTTCGTCTGAGAATCAATGAAGTATGGTATTTGCCATGCTCTGTAATAATAACAGTGTGCTTTAAAGGCATGTTTCATTGAATCCCCACAATTAAATAGATACAATGGAATCCATCTGGAAGATGAGGTAACTGGAGCACAAAGCAGTGAAGTAATTTGCCTATGGCTCCATTACAAATAAATACTAAAGCTTCAAATGAGATCTGGTGCTGTCTGAAAAAAATGTCCAAGGGCTTATCCACCAACCGTACTATGCACAAAAAGCCTTAAAACCCAGAGCAACTGAGTGAAGAGGCATAGGTATAAGGACCACAGAGCAGGTCCAGATTCTAGACAGCTCCAGTGCCAGGGACATCTGCTCCGGGAGGCCTCCCAAGCTCTGCTGCAGTGCAGGCCCTGTGCTGAGCCCGGAGGGGAGGGCAGCACCGAGCAAGAGACAGACCTGGTCCCTGCCTCCGCAGAGCTCATGCCAAGTGAGGCAGCAGCTGGCCAGACCTTTCCGGGGAATGCCTGCCAGGGTGAGAGTCTGCATAGGGCACCCAGAGAAGCAACCATAGAAGAAGGTGCGCTGGGGAACCAGGGAGGGCTTCCCAGAGGAAGTGACTTCTCATGGAGACCGAAAGGATGGGTCAGAAAAGGAGAATGGTGTGGCATCAGAGTGTCGGTGCTCACAAGCGTTCCACGTGCTCCTCTAAATTACCCAGCCTCTCTTGCAGTAATGTTGGAGCCATGTGACCAATTCTGGCCAATGGACAGTGAGAGAAGTGACATATGGCACTTCCAGACTGTCAGTTAAGAGCCAAGTGTCATCTCCATCCTCTCTTCCTCTGCAGCAGTGACTTCATTGGAACTCACAGGAATTAAATATAAACTTTTATTGTGTCGAGCACTGAAGTTCAGTGACTAATTTGTTATCAACACTTAACCTAACTGATCCTGACTAATCCAGCAGGAAAGAGTATTTTGCACAGAAAAGGTGAGCAAGAGCATGGCAAGCTGGAGGAACTGAATACCTCCTACCTGGAGCACAAGCACGAGGGGCAGGGCATGAGATGAGGCTGGAGGACAGGTGGGAAGTGTCCTCACCAGGCCCCGCCAGGCCCCGCCAGCCACATAGGCAGTGTGGACTGCTGCATCTAAGAGAAGGGGTTAGGAGAGCTAGACAAGGTGAGATGCTGGAGAATCCAAGTACTGAGAGTGGCGATGATCACAAAATTAAAAAGATGTATGAGACACTTCAATGCGGAATGTATAGGACTTGTCTGTTGGTGTGAATGTGGGGAACAAGACAGAAGGCTGGGTCCAAGCTGCCTGCAAGGTCTTCAGTGAGAGAGACCAGGAAAATAGGGCTGTCCTCATGAGAACAGGAAAATCTAAAGAGAAACTGATCTGATTTGAAACTCATTGAGGCTGAGGTTCTAAAAGAGCATCTTCCAAGTGGATTCAAGAGAGCTGGGCTCGGAGGCTCTGCTTATTCCTGGGCTCTCCATTCACAACAAGTTTAGTTAGATGGGCTCTCTAGCATAAGGCTTCTTATGATCGGCAAGCTTTCCTAAGTGCTTTATAAAGACCAATTAATTGCACTAATTTATCAGCTTTTTCTGGAATGTGCTTCTTAGACATAATTAGACAATTTTCTTTAAACCCATGGAATAGCTTCTTGAGAGCAGTTAGCAATGAGATGGTGTGTTTTCCTTTGTGACTGCCACCTGAGGTGGCTGCGGGAAAATACAGAAAAACTGAGGTATAGAGGTGATGGGGGAAGAGAAGGAGCTCCAGGGACTTAAAGTCATATCCTGGCAAATCGTGCCTAAGAGAGGAATGAGGTGAGACCCCGTGGTGGTTTAGTATGCTGGAGCCAGCTCTGATCAGCTCGCAAGAGCTGTTGGTTAACTATTCAGGTTTCCTGTGAGCTGGTTGATAGCTTGAAGTTGGCCATGGTGCCAGTGTTTACAGCATGGAAATCAGCCATGCTACAAATCAGGGCTAGTTTGTACCAAAAGAAGGCTGCAGGGCAGTGAGGGATGGAAAGCCTCCCTGGTACCTGTCTCCTCCAGGTGCTCAATGAACATCTGGGGGTCATTCTTGATACCCACCTTCGCTTCAGCCTCTACTTACATCCTCTCAAGTCTGTCTCCCCCAAATACCTACGTTATCTGGCCCCTGCTCACCTAGCACTTCTCTCCCCCTTGCTCACTACACTTTAGCCACACCAAGCACTTCCCCAGTGTGGGACTTGGCATGTGCTGCTCCTTCTTCCTAGAATCTTCTTCTCCCCCACCTCTCTGCTCCCTTTTGGAGTGGCTGGTGTGGTCTTATCTTCCAGGTCTCAACTTAAATGCCACTTCATCTTGAATACATCCTCTGACTATGCCATCTAAAGTAGCACCCCTTTTGTCTCCTTCAAAGCATTTTTCACACCTTGCAATTCTTTTGTTGGCTCCCTTACCAGATTGGAAACTCCATGAGGGTAAGCTTGTTTTCTCCTCTATTACTCATGCCTCCCATGAGACCTGCCTAATTGGGAATCAATAAGTATTTACTGTAGAAACATTGGATGAAGTGGTAAACTCCCTAAACTTGTAGCTGTAAGTGGTTCCAGGACCCCCTTTGCAAGGTCTGGATCCCTTTAAAGTTGGAGGCTTTGCTAGAGAAAATACAAGCTAATTGAACTAATAGCATGGATGATTCCACTGACCCCCTGAGGCCTTCTGGGGAGCCCCATGGAAGTGACTTTGATAATGGTCACCTGCTTTCCTGATATTGGAGTGCGTTTCAGATGAGGTCCATCCAAGTTACTGAACCCACTCCACCCCTGACATCATTTCACAGCCCCCTCTCATCACCATGGCAACCTCAGGTAAATTGAGGGGAGGAGTCTGTCTGCCACTGTGACCTTCACTCCTAAGCCCCTGGTATTTGTTTTTGGTGTCTCCTCTTCTCCCTGAGGCCTCTTATCATCATGGGACACACAGGGCCTGCCCCAGAAATACGGAAAGATTTGGGTTTACCAGATATCTTGGCACCAAGGGAACTACTTGGTCCCCCCGTGTGTCCAACATCAGCCTCAGATAAACACCAAAATCATGTAGGTCTACCATCTCAACGAGGGGAAGGCAAACTCTTCTAAGGTGAGAGAATGCAATCACTGGCTGACTTGGCTCTGTAGCTAAAGCTATACTACATGGCAGGGTTGGGGGCAGCGATATGGAGCAGTTTGGCAGACAGATGCTAAGGTGACCTCTAATGATCTCCACCTCCTGCTACTGACTTTCTTCTACCCAATAGCAAGGTGAAGGGATTCTGCTGATTTAGAGTCCCAGATCACTTAATTTTGAGTTACTCAAAAGAAAGGTTATCCTGGGTGGGCCTGGCTTAATCAGGTGAATGCCCTGAAAGGGGACTGGCCCTCCTTGAGGTGAGAGCCTCCTTCCTGGCTTGATGAAGTGAGCAGTCATGTTGAGGAAACCCACATGAAATGGAACTGCAGGCAGCATCTAGGAACCGTGGGCAGCCTCCAACCAAGAGCCAGCAAACATTGTGGCCTTTAGTCATATAGCCACAAGGAAAAGAATTTTGCCAGCAACCTGAATGAGCTTGGAAACAGATTTCTCATTCGAGCTGAGATCAGAAAATGGCCTGGCCGTCATTTGTTATGCTGCAATGGATAACTAATCTAGGCAATAGATAGTGGGGAAGAAATAGTCAACAGAAATTCATTACTCCCACCCTTTGTGACTCCCCATTTGTAGCAGTTGTGGGACACTTCTGCTCCCCAGACAAAGAATTTCAGGTACTCCCTGGAGCGTACACTTAGTCATTAACTGACTGAGCACCTACTATGTGCCAGGGCACATGCTGGGGGCCAAGGACTCAAAGATGACAATTGCACGGTGCTTCTGTCCAGGAGCCTACAGACGGTGGGTGGCAGAACACAGAAGTAACTAAAATGCAAGTCTCTCCTCCATGCAGCACATGTCTATAGGTGGCTGACAACACGGCAGGAACTGTGGCCAGAGATGGATAAAGACCCAACAAGCTTGAGGCGCCCGTCAGATGGGGGAGAGTCCTGGCAGTGTGCTAGAGCTGGCTCATGCTGGCTCACAAGAGCCAACTGTTAGATTTTCAAGAATCTTGTGAGCCAGTTATTAAACACAGCCATTATTAAAATTTAAATTATATAAACTTACAATTAAAAAATTATATTTAAACAAGGATAATAAATACTCATAGCTCATCCATTCCTAATTCTTTTACTATACTATATTAATGCCTGTGCTCTTGAAATTATTTAAGTACATCGTATCTGCATGGTGGAAATTCTATATAACGGCACGCTACTGCACATCTTCCCAACTCCACATTTAGTGATAGGATGGCAGCTTGAAATCTGCCATAGTACATTTACACCACAGAACTCGGCAAACGCTGCAAAGCTGAGCTTGATTTATTGCTTTACTGATTGCCTAGATTCCAGACTTAAGAAAATGATGGAGAAAATGTGAATAATACAAATTAAACTTCAAAGTGTGTCATTTCCGTAGCCATTACTTGTGACTAGCACAAAAAAAAAATCGAGGAAACATTTTCCTTTTATTTGAAAACTATTATCTGATTCAGAAAGGAATGGTTCATATCATTGACAATTGAGTGAAGTATTGACATATGTCTTCAGTGTTTCACTTTCATCCTATTCATTAACATAAATGAAAATATCAACCACCGTTCACATCAGAACTACAATTGTTTATCTGATGACCGGAGCGACTTCTTTGCTGAATCGAAAAGTAATCAAGCATGTATTCATGGTCTAATTTTATCAAATCAGGGTTGAATTGCAACCACAGACCAGCTAATACAAGAATCCAGCAAAAACAAGTGAAAGCATTCTGCAAGTCGATTGGCTCTATAGAATTTTCAATAGAGTATGGTATATTTTACTAGTACCCGTGAATTGTTTGTTACACCTCCTCACACCAATAAAATCTAGTAAACTTGGGTATATATGTATGTGCATCCATTCTGTATCTGGAGAGCTTGTTGTTAAACATTTATCAGCACAAAGGTGCAGAAGACTCTGTGAGATGAGCACAAGTACTTAAGTGAGGACAGGGAAATACGCCAGGACACTGCTGGCAACCAAAACATGGCAGGTGTCATTCTACAGACTGAGGGAAGACCCCAGCTCCCACATCACCGTCTCCCCAACCTGGCCACAGGCTGGCCCAGCACTGGGCTCCTGGCTGGATGCAGAGATCGCCTTTTGGAAAGCAGTGTCAGTCCTGGAGCTCCCTCCGCTGCTCCCTGCCTGGGCCCTGGTGTCAGCTCCCACCGCAGCCTTGGAGATGGAGACTGCACCCCTGACTGCAAATCCTCACATAGTGGGGACCATCTGCCCGTGCACAGCAAAGGAGAAAGGCAATGAAGTCAAGGGGCTCACAAGCAAAATGCCGGCTAGCAGGGAGGAAGCTAGAACCTGCTCTGTGCTGTGAGCTTTTCCGGCATCTTCCTTTAATCCTCACAACAGTCCCAGGAGGGCATCTCTCTTAGATCAACCCCATTTTACAGAGGAGGAGACTGGGGCTCAGGGTGTAAGGGGACTTGCCCAAGCCAGCTCACATGGCTGACCAGTGCTGGGGCCAGGATTTGAAGCTGGTACACGGACCCCGTGCAGGCGGAAGCAGTGGGAGGGGCCGGGTTTTCACAGGTAGCCGAGATGAATTGTGAGAGTGAAAGGAAAGTTCATTGGAGAGCATAAGGCTCATCCTTATTACAACAGTGATTGTGGTGATGATGATAATGATGAATTATTTCTAAGAGTGAGGAGGAAAAGTCTTCCATTCAGATTCCTTTAGGGATGGATTTCCTTCCTCCAACCTAGCAAGAAACAAGTTTTTCATCCTTTTCACAAATATTTAGTATTCCTCCCATGTCATGGGAGACAGAGCAAAGAACAAGACAGACAGGGGGAAGGAAACGGCAGAGCCCCCTCCAATGGCATCTGCCCCAGAGTGTATCAAGAAGTGGACCTATTTTGTTTTTCAGTGAACTTTCAGAGAAGACATTCATGAAATATTTGTTAAATGAACAGCTGAATGGATGCAAACTGAAAGAATCGTCATGTCCAAATCCCAGCCTTCCCTCCCCAATTCCAAAGTGCCTGGAAACAACCTAAGAAACTCCCAGAGGCCCTTCCAGCCCCAAGGGGTTCAGTGCCTGCCTTCCCTGGGCTGACCCCACTTCCAGCTGCCCCTGGGGGGTGACCCCCCAGCCCACGGCCCTGACGGGACCAACCACTCAGAGCCCAGCCCCTGGGAGGGGATCACTGTATCACCCACCCTGTGCCACGGCTCCCCGGACCTCGGCCTCCCCCTCGGTCACTGGGGGAACCAGACACCATTGCAGGTGGGCAGGTTCAAGCCAGCCCAGCTACCTGGACCTCCCTGCTGGAATACAACGACAATAACCCCGAATCCCAATAAAAAAGCTATGAGATGGCCATAAAGGCCACTGCTTCCTCTCCAGACCATCAGGTTCCCTGCCCCACCTAAACCCTCCCCAAACCCTGCAAAGGCAGCTGCGAGGCAGGAAAAGGAGCACCTCCAGTTGGTATTCCAAGAACTAATCTCTGGAAGGCGGGGGGGGGGCGGGAAAGGAGTCGGAGACACAACGAACATGGCGGCGGCTGTAACGGTGACGAAGACGGCGGCGGTGGCGACGGCTGCGGCGTTGAACAAGGCGGTGGGGGGTACTCGGTGCAGCTGCCAGGAGACCTTTGTATGGCTTTTCAATTTTAGTTGAAATTCCCTCTATGGCCTTTTGGAGTCCTGTGGTGTGTCTCCAGAGTAAATTTCGATTACTCTACATTTCATCAATGTTGGCGTGGCAAGAAAAAGGAGGAGCTGATTTGGGTGAAAAGCTTTTTTTTCTAGGTATAACAAACTGTAAACTTTAAAAAGAAAAAAAAAGTGAAGATGGGTGAAAAGAAACCAGAGCCTTTGGACTTTGTGAAAGATTTTCAGGAATATCTGACTCAGCAGACCCATCATGTGAACATGATTTCTGGATCAGTTAGTGGGGACAAAGAAGCAGAGGGTCTTCAGGGAGCTGGAACAGATGGTGATCAAAATGGACTTGATCACCCATCTGTTGAAGTTTCCCTGGATGAAAACTCAGGAATGTTAGTAGACGGGTTTGAACGGACCTTTGATGGAAAGCTCAAATGTCGGTACTGCAACTATGCCAGCAAAGGGACAGCCCGGCTTATCGAACATATCAGAATCCACACAGGTGAGAAACCTCATAGATGTCACTTATGTCCATTTGCATCTGCTTATGAGCGTCATCTGGAAGCCCATATGCGTTCCCATACTGGAGAAAAACCATACAAATGTGAATTATGTTCCTTCCGCTGCAGTGATCGAAGTAACCTGTCCCATCATCGAAGACGCAAGCATAAAATGGTACCAATCAAAGGTACTAGGTCTTCTTTGAGCAGCAAGAAAATGTGGGGGTTTTTACAGAAGAAAACAAGCAATTTGGGGTATAGCAGACGAGCACTAATCAACTTGAGTCCACCTTCCATGGTGGTTCAGAAACCAGACTACCTTAATGATTTTACCCATGAAATCCCAAATATTCAGACGGACTCCTTTGAAAGTATGACGAAAACCACACCAACTGGTGGCCTACCAAGGGACCCCCAAGAACTCATGGTTGACAACCCTTTAAATCAGCTCTCAACTCTAGCGGGACAGTTGTCCAGTTTGCCACCTGAAAACCAAAACCCTGCATCCCCTGATATAGTTCCCTGCCCTGATGAAAAGCCTTTCATGATTCAGCAGCCCTCAGCCCAAGCAGTAGTTTCTGCTGTGTCAGCAAGTATTCCTCAGGGCTCCTCTCCCACAAGCCCCGAGCCTCGGCCATCACATGGTCAAAGGAACTACAGTCCAGTGGCAGGTCCGAGCAGTGAACCAAGTGCCCACACAAGTACCCCCAGCTTAGGAAATAGCCAGCCGAGCACTCCAGCCCCCACCCTGCCAGTCCAGGATCCTCAGCTTCTGCACCACTGCCAGCACTGTGACATGTATTTTGCAGACAATATTCTTTACACTATTCATATGGGATGTCATGGGTATGAAAATCCTTTTCAGTGTAATATATGTGGATGCAAATGTAAAAACAAGTATGATTTTGCCTGTCATTTTGCAAGAGGGCAACATAACCAACACTGATTTAAAACAATCACATTGTGCTCTATTTGGTTTTTTACCTTTTTGGGCTTTGTGGGTTGATTTTGTTAGTTTTGGTCTTCCCTATTAAGGTGTCTCCTAATTTAACATTTATACATTATATTTCTAGAAGGTAGGTTTGACAGTGGAAACAAAATATTCCCATTTTTTTCATAAAAATTTGGTCAGGACAATTTATGTGTTAGAACAGTTAGGCAGATTGGTGTCTCTATCTTTCATCTAGACATTTGAGAATTGGAGTTCGAGCATAATCTTATAGGTGTTCATTTAAATTTCCCACTTTTATGGCCCATAAAAACTTCACGACTTATCCTTACTTTTGAAATATCAGTATATTCTTGGGTAGTTCTGCCACATATCAAAATGATAGAATATTTCCTCTTACTATATTTGTTACAACTTATTTCATTGTTTAATAGGGGAATTGCTTTTAAATTTGTTCTTAATTAAAATACTATTTAATTCACATGATTTAAGTTCAAGCATTAGTTTCATTTCAACTGATCATTAATGAAGCTAATTTCAATGTAGTGTATCTGTTTTCTATAAGGGAAAATGTAAAGCAATTTCTTTAATGAAAGTTACAAAAATATGAAGTGAAAGTTAGAAAAAGAAATGAAATCCAAGACTTTAAGGTGAAAATGTATCATCTCTTTCCTCTGTAACAGAAGAAATTGAAGTTTATTGTTTAAAATATCTGTTTATTCAATTTCTGGCTTGATCATATGTCAGCTTTCAATTGGATTATTTTTATTATACTTCTAGTTCATTAAAAACAAACAAAAAAACGCAGGTAAATAAATGCAAAGGTAATGCCAGAGGATTATCTATGAAGATTCTTTTTTCCTTTTAACTTGAACTGTTCACTTAAATCCTTTATTCTGATGTGATAACGTTATTAGCATCACGGGAGATTGATAACCATTTGAGAACCTGTTATTCTTCTTACTCCTTTGATGACCAAAGAAGTACAGTGGGATTTTATCCATCTTCTTAGTCCTAGGAACTAAGACTAAGACTTTTCCTGCCTTCTATCTATTTCCTGTCCATAATTTCTGGGTACAAGAAACGTGGGAAAATGTGATGATGAATTTACATTTAAAAAAATGAGAGGATGGGTCCAAAATGGATTTTGGTCTCCTCTTCAGAATTGGCCATTTTGAATATTTTCTGTGAATTCAAATTGTGTAATGCTCATTTGCAGTTTTACCAATCTTCATGTATAGTTAAAGAAAACTATATGGAAACTGTGATTAAATTGTCAGCTTAGGAGGAAAAGATAAGAAGGTGTGAAAATGGATATAAAATGCACCTAAACGATATTTGTTTACAAAAATAAGACTTGCTAAATAAATCTAGAGTAATTCATTTTGAAAAAAAAAAAAAAAAAAAAAGAACTAATCTCTGATGTTAAACCCGTTCCGCACCCACGGCTGCCATGGTCCTCGGAGTTCCCAGGGCAAACGCTCAGCTAAAAGGAAGGGCGGGGGGAAGCGGCGTGGGGTCTTCATAACAAACTGCATTATAATGACTATAAAGCGATATGTGTTCACTGTAGAAAATGCAGGGAAAAAAACCAGTGGTGTCAAGAAGAAAATTAAAATCACCATAATCCCACCTCCAAGAGACAGCCACTGTTGGTGCTTTGCTGCATTTCTTACAGGCTTTCATCTATGTGTGGTGTGTGTTTGTTTCTTTATGTTGTTTAATTGGAATCATTCATGGATTGCTGTTTAGAAATCCATGACTATATGGAAAGAAAGGGAAATGCCACATCCTGTTTCCTCAGTATCATTAAGCACCCACCAACCCCATCCTCATTTTTCCTAATTCTGGAGGGGAACTCCAGAATTAGGATTGTTACTGAGTTCTCATCACCCTGACAAGCAAAAGCTTGGAGTGAGCTCTAACTCGATTTAGAAAAAGAAACACGGCATTTCTTATACCGTGGTGTTGGGTAAAAGTCATACCAGCTGAGTGGATGGGTGGCTGGCTAGATGGCTGCTGGGATAGCAGGCAAAAGAGAGAGAGAGAAAGCAAAAGAGGAAAAGAGTAAGACTGAGAACAAGAGAGACACACTTAGATATGCTTGCGCATGCATAGAAAATTCTAGAGGGATATTTAGAAATGGCGAACAAGGGGCTCCCTCTTAGAGACGAGGTAAAGTTGGACATTTTAATGGTTATTTAATATAGGTCTGCACAGTTCTGAATATTTAACCATGAACAAGTATTATTTTTAAAATTCTTAAAACATTTGAAGTAATTTTCCCAAACAAAAGACAACTTCTCCGTTGTGGAAGATCTGGCCACCCTGTCCGTCCCCTCCGCCCCCTCCCCCTCCTCTGTCTGGAGTTTGACCACCGGGATACCAGGCCTCTGAGACCCCACTGCCCACCCCAGTCCTGGCGTCGACGGAAAGTCGTCCATTCCTCTTGTTTGTTATTGCTGTTGTCCAAAGGAACGGCCATAGCACTAAAAGAAATGAATGGAGGAATAAATTATTAATGCTTGCAAAAGAAATTTCTAACTCTATTAGTATTCCATCATTAAATGTGTCTCTCATATCAAGGCACAGATTTTATTACAAAGCAGATCAGGCACAAGGCACACATGGCCACATCGGATTTGGTCAATTAACGAGGGTGAGGAAAACTGTAAATTGTTGGTAGTTTATTGATGTGCTGCTACTTGGCATAGTAATGCTAATGTGCTTTTCTCCCTTGGCTTCAGAGAGCACCTGGTCCCTTTTATTATCAAGGCCCGTGGCTGCTGTGAAAAATGCTGCAGGTTCAATGCTGAAAGGAGTACAGAGAGATCCCTGCCCAGGCCCTGGTCCAGTTTCTTTTCAAAGGTTGGAAGTGGAAAAATCAGTGTGGGAGACATTTATGCCATTTGAGCCGACTTTTTTGTCTCTGAACCAGAAGGTCAAATTCAATCTATACAAACCCTTACATCTGTGTACCCTGTGCACACACACATGCAGACACTTGCAGATACCCCCTCTCAGATACACTCACACGCTAAGGGGTACCCCCACTTGGACACACGCATGTGCACACACACGTATGGAGACCCACACCCAGATACACACGCAGCGATTGCTCTGCCATCCTTGGGCAGAATTGCCAGGGGTAGTTCTGTTCCTCTGGACTTTTCCCTTTGAATGAATCATTGTAATTTAGAAACTACCCCAGCTCTGGGGAAATAATCTTCAGGGTAGCTTGTCTGCCTGCCAGGAACACCAGATCATTTTCAACAGAATAGCTCCTCATTTCAGGAAATGCTGGGGGCTCCTGGGAGTTCAGAAGCCCAGGAAAGCTGCAGCTGCAGTTTTCTGGAACCCTCATCACTGTGACATCTGTGGCTCTCATCACTCCTCAACTTCCAGCTGTGTCACTGTGGGCAAATTACTCAAACTCTTTGTGCCCCAGTTTCCTCATTGGTAAATTGTAAGGAATAATAGTACTTCCCCTGGAGGTTGCAGTGAGGACGAATTAAGATTATGTGTGGTCTAGAACCGTGTGTGCTCTTTGGGGGACAGCAGTAGGGGAGTTCCCGGTCAGACAGACTGTGGGGTCCCTGAAGTGCATAGAAACTAGCCCCAAATGCCAAGATTCCTCTCAGCTGATTCCTCGCAGTGTGGACGCTGGGAAAGAGGTCCCTTCAGAGGCCTGGTCAGTGGGGTTTTGCCATTGGAAGGAAAACAGTGCCTGGCACGTGGAGGTGCTCCATAAATATTTACGTTGTTACTGCTATGCCTGGTCCCAGGTTCATCTCTCTCCCAACTGTTCAGAAACACACACACACACACACACACACACACACACACCTCCAAGAGGTGGTGCTCAAAAACCTCACCTTCCATTTGGATGGCTCTTTTCTCCACGGTTTTCAAAGCACCTTGATATCCATTTCTCCTTGGAGCCTCATAAAACCCTGTGGGGTAGGCAGGTCCTCAAAAATAAAGGCGAAAGTTAAGACATACAAGACATGCCTGCAAAGACATGCCTGCAAAGGGTCATCGCCATGCATTTATAATCTCACACATGCGCACACGGGCACGCACATCTGTGCACACTCACACAGGAAAACAATCTAAATGCCAAGAGGTCGAGGAGAGTAAGTGAAGACAGTGCTTTGTGGCAGACAATCATGTGCTGTCATTAAAAAATCACATTTGCAAATTTTTAATGAGCTGGGGAAAGGCCTCAGTCAGAATGATAAGTGAAAAGCCAAGGACACAGGAAGAGCTCAACGACACAGCCCAGGGGAGGGAAATAGGCCAAAATACTAACAGCCCTGCCCGGGGGAGGCTGTGCTTGCCTGATTTCTTTTTCCTTTATGCTTTTCGGTGTTTTCCAAAATTTCCACAGTGGAATGGTGTTATTTTTAGAATTCAATAATAGAAATAAGATTGTAAGTTACAATGACTTCCCTGAGCCAATACGGAAACGGAAGGGACGGTGCCCATTCCCGCCTCCCCCTCACCGCCAGGTCAGCCTCAGGCGCCGAACCCTCCCCAGGGAGCTGAGGGATCGCCCTTCAAACGCCAGCTGTAGCTCTTGTGAGGCCTCCCGCTCAGCCCCGTACGTGGATGACACTGACCCCCACTCCTTCAGTGCTGGCATCTCAGAAAGAAGAGAAGGCCCCACTCACTGGGAAGTGAAATTCACAGATGACATTAGACCTGTAAGAACTGACAGTAATCACAGTCAGAGTTTATTGGGCATCAACTATGGACCAGGCCTTTTAAACAAGCTCTCTTACTTTATCTTCGCAACCACCCTGTGACACAGGGCTTATCCCATTTCACAGAGGAGGAAACTGAGGCTCGAAAGGGGAGGTCACTTCCCAAGGGGACTCAGCTGGTCAATAGCAGTCAGGACACCCGCCCAGGCCTGTCCGTCCCAAGAGTCTGTGTTCTCCATCTGCATTGCAGCATGGGCAGTAGGGGAGCCCCCGGTCAGGCAGGCCATGGGGCCCCTGACATGCATAGAAACTAGTCCCAAATGCCGTGACCCAGCTGATTCCTCTGGTGTGACACTGGGGAAGATCACAGAGGCCTGGTCAGATTGATGCTTCAGTGGAGTTTTGCCATTGGAAGGAAATCAATGCTGAGCAGTTTACAGGATGATTTCATGATGGTGATTAACGTCTCCAAGCCCTGAAGCCCTGAGAGAAACTATCCCATTCCTCCACTTCCACCCAGTGCTGCCCCAGGAGTGCCTGGGATGGGGAAACAGAAGCTCAGAGAGGAGGTTGGACTGATCCACAGTCACACAGCTTCACAGGTAGAGCTGGGTCACAGCTCCCAGCTCCCAGACCAGTGCTCTCTGTGTTAACAATAAAGACAGAGCCAGCACTCCTTCACTCATTCCTTCACTCATTCGTTCAGCAATTGTTGAG
This sequence comes from Choloepus didactylus, assembly GCF_015220235.1. NCBI lineage: Eukaryota > Metazoa > Chordata > Mammalia > Pilosa > Megalonychidae > Choloepus > Choloepus didactylus. The sequence goes on along the minus strand of NC_051307.1, from coordinate 212,276,914 downwards.
AACCTGCTGAGTACCAGACCCTGTTCTAGGGGAACTGCCCTAGTGGGATTCACTTTCCAAGAGGGCAAGACTGGTGACAAGAAAATATGCAGGAAATATCATTTCAAACTGTTGTAAATGCCATAAAAAAAAATAATAATAAATCAAGATGGCACCTGTGGTTGGCTGATTATGGTCCCCAAAGATGCAACATCCTAACCCCAGAACCTGTGACTGTGTTAAGTCACACAGCAAAGGGGAATCAAGGTTGCAGAGGGGAGTGAGGTTGCTCATCAACTGACCTCAAATTAGGGAGATTATCCTGGATTATCCGGGTGGGCCCCATGTGATCACAAGGGTCCTTAAAAGTGGAAGAGGTGGGAGAGAGGGTCGGAGAGAGATGTGACGAAGGGGGAAGGAGCAGATTGCTGCCAGGCTGCCAGCTCTGCAGATGGAGAGGCCTCCGGAAGCCAGAAAAGACAAGGACACGGATTCTCCCCTCGAGGCTCCAGAGAGGAATGCAGCCCTGCCACGCCCTGATTTTAGCACCTTGAGGCCCTCAGCAAGCTTCAGACCCACAGAACTGTGAGATAACCAATGTGTGCTGTTTGAAATCATCAAGCCTGTGGTGATTGTTACAGCAGCAATGGGACAGCTAATACAGCACTTCCAAGATGCCCCCTGGGAGAGGTCTTCCCAGGCCACCTGCTGAAAGCAGTCCTCCTGTCACTCCTGTCCCCAGGCTCCTTGGGAGAACTTACCACCCTTCTGAATTGTTTGTTTTCTTGTGTACTCTGGTGAGAGGGGATGCCCGAGGGCCTCCCTGAGGAGGTGGCACCTGAGGTCAGGCCTGGGTGATAAGAAGGCGCCAGCCACGGGCAGAACTGTCTGCACAAAGAAGGGGAGAGGAAACAGGCAGCCGAATGCAACCAGGTCAGAAGGCAGGAAAGCTCAGACCATGCCAGGGTCGCAGCCCGGGACCCCTTGTCCTCTGGGGCAGCAGGGCAGGGGCTGCCTCAGTCACCCTGCACGCCCCCCTCAGCAGGGCCTGCCTCCTGCTGTTCCCTCCCCCCTCCTCCTGGCATCGTCTTTCTTTTCTGACCAGTTTCTTCACCTGTGTCTCTGGATACTCATTTCCAAGGGCCTCGGGTCCTTGGTGGAAGCAGCCAGGGTAGAAATCACCAAGTACAGCCAAGCCCCCAGCAGTGAGCCAGTGAGGAAGGCCCCGGGAGCCTGTGTGTGTGTGTGAGGGCGAGAGAAGCATGAGTAGTGACAAAGCCTGGGGGTGCCGGGGTGGAGGAGGAGACCCTGAGACCCCTCCAAATGCAGCTGGGGTCTTAGGGAGAAACAGGTGGGAGACAAACACTGCAGCCACTGTTTCAGTAAAATTCCACCACATGTTGGGGCCCAAGCAGCCCTGCTGTGAGACTCCTTCAACAAACAGCACACGACTCCAGGGACAGACAGTCTTTGTCCCCCTCGGCCTGTCAAGGGTCACCTCCTGAGCTCAGCTCCCATAGGGTCACCCTGGCCAGAGCCACAGACACTGCCAATGGTTCTCTCTCTCTCTCTCTCTCTCTCTTCCGTTCTCTTCCCCGTCCTGCCCTCTTCCTAACTTTCCCTCTTCTTTTTTTTTTTTATCATCATTTTATTGAGATATATTCACATACCACGCAATCATACAAAACAAATCGTACTTTCGATTGTTCACAGTACCATTACATAGTTGTATGTTCATCACCTAAATCAATCCCTGACACCTTCATTAGCACACACACAAAAATAACAATAATAATAATTAGAGTGAAAAAGAGCAATTGAAGTAAAAAAGAACACTGGGTACCTTTGTCTGTTTGTTTCCTTCCCCTATTTTTCTACTCATCCATCCATAAACTAGACAAAGTGGAGTGTGGTCCTTATGGCTTTCCCAATCCCATTGTCACCCCTCATAAGCTACATTTTTATACAACTGTCTTCGAGATTCATGGGTTCTGGGTTGTAGTTTGATAGTTTCAGGTATCCACCACCAGCTACCCTAATTCTTTAGAACCTAAAAAGGGTTGTCTAAAGTGTGCGTAAGAGTGCCCACCAGAGTGACCTCTCGGCTCCTTTTGGAATCTCTCTGCCACTGAAGCTTATTTCATTTCCTTTCACATCCCCCTTTTTCCCTCTTCTTTTTATCTTCTTTTCCCCTCTACCTCCCTTCTTCCTTCTTTCCTCTTCCCAACCCCCTCCAACTTAATCCTCTAATTCAAAATGTCCCAAACCAAATCCAGAATCTTTCCACCAAACCACTTCCTCCTCACCAGTTTCCTCACTCCTGATCAAGAGGTCTCTCTTTTCCACCAGCCAGGCTCACTATCCTGCAGTCGCATTTGACCCACCCCCCTTTCCTTTGCTGCCTCCTACCCCCACCCGAACTCTGCCTGTGCTTCTCCCCCCAGGCTTGCCTCCTCCCGATCAGACCTGGGCAGAACCTCAGAACAGGTGGTCATTACCTTCATGAGCTCGCCCCCTGGCCCTGCTCACCCACCCCACACCCACCCCAGTTGTGGTTGTCGTTGTGTTTGTTTGTTTGGGAGCAGCTATTGCAGCACATCATTCCTGACTAAGGTGCTCAGTTTCCCAGCAGAACCTTCCCTGCCAAGGCCAGGACAGCTCTGCAGAGAAGAGAACGCTCACAGCCCCTCCCCCCATGCTCAGCTCAGGGCTCCTAGTGGCTCCACAGCCAGGCCAGGACGGTAGACTCATTTCCTTCCAAGTGAGCCCTTAGATTAAACTTCCTCCTTCCTGGTGAGATTGTTTAACAGGGCGGGACAATTTACTCCAGCCTCTTCAAAGGAGGGCAGGGGCTGGGCAGGGCCAAGAGCAGCTGGCCCACTCGAAGTGCCCCTGAGCCGCCCTGTCCCTCCCGCTGTGCCAGCTGCACCCAGAGGAGGGCCGCCTGGGGGCCCCAAACCCGCTGAGAACCCGGAGGCTGGACTCTCCTAGCGCCCGCCCCGGGTTGCAGGGTGGCTGGGTCAGGGACCCAAAGAACCAGCGGCACCATCTCACCTTCTCCACCGAGGCAGGGAAGTGGGAGTCCTGAGCCCTCAGGTAGGTTTCCACCAGATTGGAAAGGGCTAGACCTCTGGGTTCAGATTATTGAGAGAAAATAAAATGGAGGTGGGAAGGGTGGAAAATAAGACATGAAAGATCCTGAGCCAGAGGAGGAAACCTGAGCAGGAAGAAAGGAAAAGAGAGGAAGAAGGGAACCACATAATCAAGGACATTTCTGAGAGCAGAGTGGGGAAGGCAGACTTCATCTGTGGGGCCAAGTGTGATCAACTGATAGTGGACTGTGATGAGAAGGGTTCTGAGGCTGGGTCCAGGCTCAGTGCAAAGCCATGCCATGGCTGATTAGTTACGTCTGCCATGTGCATAAGAAGGAGGTGTGGGGCGCTCAAGCCAGGGATTTGCCAACCCACACTGCAGGGTTTTTCCTGCATCGCAGAGGCTCCTTGACTTTCATTCATTCATTCACTCATCTATTTAGCCAACAAACACATTCTGAGCGTCAACTATAAGCTTCACAAAAATTTAGAGAATGAATAAAGAAAGAAAGAATGTTATTCCTTGGCCCCCAATTCTCTGAAAATAATAACCTGAAAAGTTATGTGGTCTTGAGAGATTTTCCAGTTGTGTAATTTTGGACTAGTCCCTTCCCTTCACTGAGCCTCAATTTCCTCATCTGTAAAATGGGAGTGATAGCCTGGATGTTCCCTAAGAATCCGTGTAGTTCTAACCCTCTAGGCATTATGATAATATTTGCAAAAGCACACACAATAGCCCCTTTTCGGTGCCAGGCTCTGTACTATGTGCTTTTTTTTTTTTTTCTCCTTTTCTTTTTTAATGTAATTTTATTAAAACATATTCAATAGATACAATCATCCAAAGTGTACAACTGTTCACAGTTTCATCATATAGTTGTGCATTCAACACCACAATCAATTTTTGAACATTTTCATTAATCCAAAAAATAAAAGTGAAAATAAGAGTAAAAATAGGAGAACACTCACAGCATCCCATACCCCTCCTCCTACCCCATTTACTTTTTTTAAATTTTTTAACTGAAATATATTCATATACCATACAATCATCCATAGCGTAAAACAATTGTTCACAGTATCATCAAATAGTTGAGCATTCATTACCACAATCAATTTTTCAACATACTCATTACTCCAAGAATATAAAAATAAGAATAAAAATAACAATAAAAAGTACAAACAAAATGTCTGATACCCCTCTCGTCCCTATTATTTGTTTACTTTTTGTCTCCATCTTTCCACCCATTTGTCCATAAATTGGGTAAAGGGAGTGTGAGCCATAAGGTTTCACAATCACACAGTCAAACCATATAAGCTATATAGTTAAAAGATTGCCTTCAAGAATCAAAGATACTGGATTGAAGTTCAACAGTTTCAAATATTTCCTTCTAACTATTCTAATAATCTAAAAACTAATAAGGGATACCTATATAACACATAAGAGTTACCTCCAGAATGACCTCTCAACTCCATTTGAAATCTCTCAGCCACTGAAACTATATTTTGTTTCAATTATCTTCCCCTTTTTGGTGCAGAAGTCTTTCTCAATCATATAATGCAGGGTCTGGGCTCATCCCTGGGAGACATTCCATATTGCCAGGGAGATTTAGTCCCCTGGGAGTTATGTCCCACATAGGGAAGTGGGCAGTGAGTTTACATGCCAAGTTGGCTTAGAGAGGCCACATCTGAGCAACAAAAGATACCCTCTGGGGGTGACCCTTATTGTGCTATGTGCTTTTTATATATTGACACATTTCATCTTCATATCACCTCGAGTGATATTCCCACTTCGCAGATGGGGAAACCAAGGCACTGAGATGTAAACTAACTCACCCAGGCAATCTGGCTGCAAAGTGTGTGCTCCCGACCCCTCTGCTCCACTGCCTCTAGGATGCAGTTAATTCTGAGTCCATGGCTACAAGTGGGCAGGCAGGGTATGGGGGTCCATCCAGGTGATTATTCAATGAGCATTAATTGGGCACTGCCTGAGTGTCAGGTAAACAGGGACACAATGATTAACAAGACAGAGTAACAAACAGATATGGTGCTAGCCAGAAGGTAAAAAACAACTTACACAGATGATCGTTTTTAAAATAGTTTTGACATGTGCCATGAAGTGATGGCTGGGAAACAGGGCTGATTTCTCTGGGGACACTCAATTTGCTAAAGAATGCTGGGGAGGACGGGAACACAGGGAAGGTAAGAATTTGGTCCCTGGAGAATCCAAGAGAAGATGGGAGTGTGGGGTGGAAAGGGGAGTGCGGGGTGGAAAGGGGAGTGTGAGGTGGAAAGGGGAGTGCCAGCAGGGAGAGAGAAGGGGCTGGGGTGGGCAGTGAGGCCTGAGACGGGCACACACCCAGGCTGAGCACAGCCGTGGGGAGGAGTTTGCCTTTGCCCAGAGTTTGCTCCAGTCTGTCTGTCTGTCTGCTCCAGTCCATCTGGAGGTTTAGGGATTTCTGCCTTGTGGTCATATTTGCATACTTCTTTCTGATCTGAACTCCATTCCAATGGGAATTTTGGAGCCTACAGAGCTGAGGGGGCTGAACTTATTCATTGACACTTCCCTGGGATGGGAGATGCTGGAAGCCAAGGTGGGTAGGAGATGTTTTCCTTCCATGTCCTTGGGCTGGGCAGCCGCTTCTCTGCCTAATCTCAGCAGGCCCAGCACAGCTTCAGGTGGGCAGTGGGCTGCCTGGAACCCCATGGGGCAGTGTTGGGCCCTGAAGACAGACAACCACACCCTTGCTTTAGGAGGTTCTGGGAAGCAGGGGAGGGGACTCTAAGGTCTGCTCCCCCAGGATGTGGCCTGGGGAGAGGAAGATGTAGAAGTCATGGGGAGAGGGCAGCCTTTGGAGTTTGGATCCCAGTTTTGCCTTTTACAGGCTGTGTGACCTTGGGCAAGTCGCCTTACCTGTCTGAGCTTCAGTTTCCTCATCTCAGGAAAATAGGGACATTAATACCTTCTTTGGGGGCTTGGCTGATGTGAATTTTGGAAAAGATGATGCCTGGCACCTGGTAGGTACTGAAAATAGGATGGCGTGAGCACCTCCTGTACCTGGGGTTGGGCACTGAGAAGTGAGGAGACCCTAACTCAGCAAGCTCACATCCCATTAGATGGAATAGTCCCCTAAGTGCCTGGGAGTAAAGGACCTGTGGGGGCACCGTAAGAGTGATGTGTACAATACAAACAACAATCTTAATAATGGATGATGCATACAGATGGTCAACCATGTGTCTAACCCAGTGTTAAGCACTTCTCATTGAAGTTTAAATATAGCAACGGTTTTGCATAATAGGTTTTACTATCCCCATTTTACAGATGAAGAGCTGAGGCCTAGGTAGGTGAGGTAAGTTGCCCAAGGTCACAGGTTATGAATGGTACAGAGATGCTTTGCTCCCAGATGGGGTCCATGCTCTTGACCACTGCACTGACTGCCCCACCCCATCCCCAGCATAGGCTGCAGCAGGATGACATCACAAAGGAGTTAGCATTCTACAAAGTGTAGATTTCCCTGGAGACAAGAGGTGAAGGCGGCCCTGGTGAAGGAAAGCACATGTGCAGGAGCACGGAGGTGAGCTGGGAGTCAACCAGCAGGGTGAGAGGCTGGGACCCAGCCACGATGGGCCTGGGGTGTCGTGCCAAGGACTTGGTTCTTCTTGTAGACATGACTGGTTCTGTAGGAGAGAGACAGTCTTCCCATGAAAATGTCAGGAATGATGGGGCACCTGGCTTCTGATAGGGAAAACATCAAGAGGCCTTGTAAAAATACAGAGAAAAAGCCAAGTGTTGAGGACTGAGGTGGTCAAACTTCAGGAGGGAAGGGGTAAGGTGGGAACTTAATTTGAGTCTTTCTCAAAGAAGTAATTGAGATTTGAAGTGAGAAAATCTATGTGTATCAGGGAGAAATGACAGAAACCAACTCAGACCAGCCCAACAAATGAAGGGCCTTTGTTGGCTCTCACAGTGGAAAAGTCCAGAGATAGACTGACTTTAGGCAATGCTGGATCTAGGGACTTGAACGCCATCACCAGAACTCTGTCTCTGGGATCCTTTCCTCCATGTTGCTTTATTTTCAGGCAGGCTCTGCTCACACCGAGGCACAGATACCCATCAGCATCTCCAGTTCTAAGTTTTCTTGACTCAGCAACCCTAGCAGAAAGGCAGCTCCTCTTTCCTGGCAAGTCCATCAGAAGCCCTGGAGGGCTCTGAACTCCTCAGCTTGGGTCACCTACCCATCTCCGGTCCCATCTCTGTGACCAAGGGAAAGGGTGCACTCATTGACCAGGCTGGGCCACGCTGCCAGCCCTGGGGTCAGGACATGGCATCAGCCCTACCCAACTGCATGGGGTGGGGGGTGATTCCCAAAGAAAATCAGAGGGGTCACCAGAAGGAGGGGCAGAGATGCTAAACAGATGACCAGAGCAACAGATGTCCACCACTCCCTGGCTCTAAACATCCCTATTTCAGTAAATGACAGTTACTACAGTAAACCAGTTAGCAATATTGCACAGGTCATTCTACTTGTGTGACCTTGGGCAAGTCACTTCACCTTTCTAAGTTTCCTCATCTGTAAAATGTAGTTAGTAGAATAATCTGCCTCACAAGACTGTAGGGAAGATTAAATGACAGGGCTCAGGACTCAAAACTGGTAGAATAATAACGATACTATATATAATATACATTATAATTAATAATACTTGTTAGTATTATTATTGTGATTATTATTATATCCCTCAGTAAGATCTCTGGATCCCACACCTCCTGAAGTAAGACATTTCCTAATGCCTTCCCCACAGCCCATTGACTTCATTGTGGAGGCCGCCATCTTGGATAATCAAAGAGGCCAAGATCCAGCTGCCTCTGATGGAAAGGAATAGGTTTCCCACTGGATCCGAGGTGAATTTCTTCAAGCTTGACCTACTCAAATGATTCAGACAGACCAGCAGCAAGCCTGCCAGGGCTCAGGGAATGAACCCAGGTCCTCCAGGCAGCCCGATAAGTCCTCTTTCATGATCCACAGCCAGGCCTCAGGAAACAGAAATCCTGGTGGCACCAACTGGCCTCTTGGGCTAATGTACCCAAAGATGCCCAGAATCCTGAGATTATCCAATCCCCTTGGTCACTGGAGGGGAGGAAAGAGCTGTGTTTGGTCAGACAGCTTACTTCAGTCTCTGGCTGCTCTGTTGGGCAGGGCCTGGAGGAGCCCATACCCCACTTGGACACACCCCCTTTTCTCATGCTGGTAGAATTCCTGCCTACTGGGGAGGGAGGCCAGAGGGCACAGGGGCATCCCCAAGGGACAGGGCAAGGGGGAGCTGCATGATCAACAACATCCATCACTTATCAAGCTTTTCCTGGGTATGGCACAGCCCTGGGCACTGCACTTAGGGTGCATTCTCACATTTGATCTTCACTAACTTAGGGGTTTAATGTCCATGCACAAAGTAACCAAGACTGAGAAAACCGTGTCCACAGTCCCATGGCAGAGGCCAAAGGCAGTTGCACAGCCCCCACTCTTTTTTTGTTTTTTTTTTTAATCAATTCTATTGAGTTATATTCACAAGCCATACAATCACCCACAGTGTACAATCAATTGTTCACAGTGCCATTATATAGTTGTGCATTCATCACCACAATTTTTGAACGTTTTCATTACCACAAAAAAAAGAATAAGAATAAAAATTAAAATTAAAGTAAAAAAGAATACCCAAAACATCTCATACCCCCATCCTTCCCTATAAGCTATATAGTTATATAATCATCTTCAAGAATCAAGGCTACTGGGTTGCAGTTCAACAGTTTCAGATATTTCCTTCTAGCTATTCTAATACACTAAAAATTCAAAAGGGATATCTATAGAATGCATAATAATAACCTCCAGAATGACCTCTTGACTCTAATTGAAATCTCTCACCCACTGAAACTTTATTTTGTTTCATTCCCCCCCACCACCACCACCACTTTTGGTTCAAGAAAGCTTGCTCAATCTCATGATGCCAAGCTCATCACTGTGAGTCATGTCCCACATTGCCAGGGAGATGTACAACCCTGAGAGTCATGTCCTACATAAGGGGGGACGGCAATGAGTTTACCTGCAGAGTGGGCTTAGAGAGAGGGGACATATCTGAGCAACAAAAGAGGTTCTCTGGGGGGGACTCTTAGGCACAATTAAAGTAGATTTAGCTTCTCCTTTGCAGTAACAAGCTTCATAGGGACAAGCCCCAAAATCGAGGGCTCAGCCTTCTAAATTGGTAGTCTCCAATGCTTGTGAGAATATCAGTAATTCCACAAATGGGGAAGTTTAATATTTCCACATATTCCCCCAGTCCCTCAAGGGGGGCTTTGCAAATACATTTTTATTCTCTGCCCAAATTACTCTGGGATATATCAGGGCTTCACACTAACCTGTACAAACCAACCAGATTTCACTCCCTATTCAAAGTTCCTTGTAATTATGGTGTTTGAATAAACTGACCATACATGTTAAATTATATGGTGTGCTGCAAAAAAATATAGATTTTGCACCTAATAAACACCTCTTCCTTTGGTCTCACACAGAAGTTGAAGTTTTAAAACACCATCAATATCACCCTTTACCCTTTAGTCGGATTTACCTTAGTCCTAACCAAGTCCATTTTGTTCATATCTCTAATTGAAGTCTGATCTCTTTTTGAGACTCTTTAACGTTTTCTGTATGGGGTAATGCTGACATTCATAGCTGCCAGACTCTGGCTCTGAATCTCAGGTGTCACACAGATACCCAAAGTTCCAGGGACCAACCAGGTTATACACAATGCACCTCAGAACTCAGAAATAGCCATTACAACTCAGGAATAGATGTAACTGCTGTAAGAATTTACAATCTAGGAACCTTTACCATAAACCTTCCCCTGATAACTTATGCTCCCAGATTCATTTCTCAGAGTTTGCACATTATAGTTAGTCCATATTAGTGAGGCATTATAATGTTTGTCTTTTCATTTCTGGTTTATTTCACTCAACGTACTGTACTCAATGTCCATTCACCTAGTTGCCTACCTCACAATTTCATTCCTTCTTGCAGCAGCTCATTATTTCATTGTATGTATACACCATGGTTCACCATTCCATTCATCAGTCAATATACCCTTAGGCCACCTCTACCCACTGCGAATCATGAATACTGCCACCATAAACCCCACTGTACAAATGTCCATTCATGTCCCTCTTTTCAGTTCCTCCAATTATATACCCAATAACAGGGTTACAGGACCATATGGCAACCCCATGCTTAGCTTCCTGTGGAACCACAACACTGCCCTCCAGGAGGGCTGCACCATTCTACTTCCCCTTTCTCCACATTTTCTCCAGCACTTGTATGCCTCTGTTTGTTTTTAGACAGTTTTATTCACACACCATGCATTCCCTCCTAAGTAAACAATCATTGGTTCCCTACATAATCACATAGTTATGCATTCACCACCACTATCTATATGAGGACATTTCCATTTCTTCCACAAAGAGAGGAAGAGGCAGAAAAAGAAAAAAGAAAAGGAAAGAAAAAAACAACTAAAAAGCAACAAAAAAAGTTAAAATTAAATAGAATAAAAAGGTCAGACAACAACACCAATGCCAAGAATCCCATACTTATATCCTTATTCCCCCTCTTACAGACATTTTGCTTTGGTATATTGCCTTTGTTACCATTAATGGAAGCATATTACATGTTACTGTTAACTATAGACCCTAGTTTACATTGATTGTATTTTTCCCCAATACCATCCCATTTTCAACACCTTGCAAAGTTCACATTCATTTGTTCTCTGTCATGTAAAAACATTCTTATATTTGTACATTTAATCATAATAATTGATCACTCTAGGTTTCACTAAGTTATACCATCCCAGTCTTTATCTTCCAACTTCCCTTCTGGTGTCCTATATGCTCCTAACCTTCCTTTTTCAACTATACTCAAAGTCATCTTTGTTCAGTGTACTTAGAATTTTTTGCTACCATCATCCAGTGTTGTGCTATCCATTTCTGGTTCTATACAATCAATCCTGTTGAACATTGTGTACTCCTTCAGCATCAAATGCCCAATCTTTACCCTCTTTCTATGTCCTGGTATCTTCCTTTCTAAACTTTTCTTCAAATCTCTCTCTTGTCTTTTCCTAAATGCCTATAGTGCTCCCTTTAGTATTTCTTGTAAAGGAGGTCTCCTGTTCACAAACTCTCTCAGTGTCTATTTATCTGTAAATATTTTAAACTCTCCCTCATTTTTGAAGAACAGTTTTGTCAAATATAGGATTCTTGGTTGGCAGTTTTTCTCTTTCAGTATCTCGAATATATCATACCACTGCCTTCTCACCTCCATAGTTTCCACTGAGAAATCTGCATTTAGTCTTATTGAGCTTCCCTTGTATGTGATGGATCAATTTTCTCTTGCTGCTTTCAGAATTCTCTCTTTGTCTTTGACATTTGACAATCTGATTATTAAATGTCTTGGAGTAGATCTATTTGGATCAATTCTGTTTGGGGTATGCTGTACTTCTTGGACCTGTAATTTTATGTCTTTCATAAAAGTTGCGGAATTTTCATTGATTATTTCCTCTATTCTTCTTTCTGCCACTTTTCCCTTCTCTTTCTCCTTCTGGGACATCCATGGCACATATATTCATGTGCTTCATGTTGTCCTTCAGTTCCCAGATCCCCTGCTCATGTTTTTCCATTCTTTTCCCTATCTGTTCTTTTGTGTGTATGATTTCAGATGTTTTGTCCTCTAGTTCAGTAATCCTTTTTCTGCCTCTCCAAGTCTACTGTTGTATGTCTCCATTGTGTTTTTCATCCCTTCTATTAAGCCTTTCATTCCCATAAGTTCTGCCATCTGTTTTTTCAAGCTTACAGATTCTTCCTTATGGTCACCCAGTGTCTTCTTTATATCCTCACCTCTTTTGTCACATTTACTTTCAACTTGTTGATTTCATTTAGAAGATTTTTTTTTAACATCTTTAATTAGTTGTTTCAACTCTTGAATCTTAGTTGAGGTGTTAGTTTTTTCCTTTGACTGGGCCATGTCTTTGTGTTTCCTGGTGTGGCTCATGATTTTTGCTATCTAGGCATCTAATTTTCTGGATTAGCTTATTCTGGAGGTTGTTTTCTCTCTTTTACCCTGGGTTTTCCTGTTCATTTTCTTTGATCTCTATATTTCCTTGTTCCTCTCACTGGCCGGTTGTCAGATTGGCTCTGCCCCCAGTCTTCCCCCAATATCAGGCACCCACTGTGGCCTGCCACAGGGATGGGAGGTAGGCACTGGGCACCCCAGCAAGTTCACTGTGTGTGGTGATATAGATCTGCTGGCTTCCAGTGGTGCTCTGTTTTCCACCGGTCAGCAAGACCTGGGTTTGTTTTAGAGCCCTGCTTTGACAGTTGGGTTTTCCATATTTGTCAGCCAAAACCAGACTGGGTTTTTGTGCAGGCAATGTAGACCAGCTCCTATGGTCCTAATAAAGGGTCTGAGCATCTTTTTCAAAGTTTCTATTCCCTTGCACTTCCCCTCCTGTCCAGCAGATGGCACTGTTCAGTAACTTAATCGTCCTCAGAGGCTGCCTTGCCTCTGAGCACAGGCTTTATCTGACCCAGCAGGGCTGAAACTGCAGAATTCCTATGCCCTCACTTTGCCAGCCAAAATCTGGCTCAATGTGGGGCTCTACCTGTGGCAGAGTTCTTCCTCAGCTGACCCAATACTCCAGCCATCCCCAAGGCAAGGAAATGGCCACTGGCTGCTACTTCCCTCAAGGGTAGGGGAAGGGCTTCAGACCCATGGCTGGAAACACAGTCTCTGTCCACATTTTCTTGGTCTCTTTGTCCCTCACTGACCTGGGCCTTGAATTGTCCTCCTCTGTCCCCTGGGTCTTCAAACAGTGGGGGAATGTCTCACTTCTGTGTCCCTGGTGGGAGGGGTCCCATCTGCTGATTCTGTGCCTTTCCCACACTGAGCCCGAGTGAGGGGGTGGGGAGAGGACCGGCTGGTTTGGGACTGAAGATTCCTACCTGATATTTCTTCTCTTTCTTCAATTCGGCATCTGCAGAGTCCTTCTCTAGTCTATATCCACCTCCAGAGTTTCAGATAATACAGAATTGTCCTTTTTTGGTTGACTCTCTGGAGAGGAGCTTTCAGTAGCTTTACATTGCCATGTTGATGTCACTCCTCAGCCCCCATTCTTGACCACCATGTTACACAGACCCTCAGTGCCTGGACCAGGGAGGCCTCTGCCAACCCAAAATTACAAATATGATTAGAGCCACCCTTCCCTGAGTGCCTCTTCGGTGCCAGGCACTGAGCAAGTTACTTTTAGGGGATGATCTAGTCAGAGAAACTGAGAGGAAGGACCCCCTGGACACCCAGGTGAGGTCAAAGGACAGGCAGCTGACCTCTTCAAAGTAAGCGGGGGGCTCATGGATCTGCTCCCTGAGGAGGGGCCAGCTGGGCAAGGCAGAATCTTAGAGACTCTCTCTTATCCCATGGAAGGCTTCCTTCTCCATCACCTTGGCTGAGCCAAACCCAGAGAGGTTGAAGCTCAGCAAAGGGACACCCACAGCTCTTGTCTGCCAGGGCCAAATGGGGTCAACAAACTAGAGCCCAGGTCAACAAACTATGGCCCAGGGACCAAACCCAGCCCACCACCTGTTTTTGTAAATAAAGTTTTATTGGAACATAGCCACAGTCATTAATGTACATATTTTCTATGGCTGCTTTGTTTTCACTACAATGGCAGAGTTGAACAGTTGTGGTGGAGAACATATGGCCCACAAAGACTAAAATATTTACTATCTGACCCTTTACAGAAAGGGTCTGCCCTTGACCTAGAGGAGTAAAGCAACGTGGTTAAGAAAGTGGGCTCCTGCGGGGCTCGCTCCAGGTTCACAGGCTCCCTCTGACTCATACTAGCTGTGTGATTTGGGCTTCAGTTTCCTTATCTTCCTCACTGAGTTGTTGTAGGATTAAATTGTTAAAATAAGGAAGAGTCTCAGAGAGCGCCTGACATGTGGTAAGTACAATGTGTTTGTTGTATTACTCTGGGAAACGCCCCAGGAACTCGGGGAATAAAATCCCTCCTAGTGTTGTGCCTCTCCCTTGAATTTCCTGTTATGCAGCGCTGCATGGCCCAATAATTCTCCCATTGGCCAGAGCTGGAGAAAACCATCAGAACCAATAAATAAAGTTTAAACAGGGCATAATGGAAATAATGGGCTTATTTCCTTCTGAAATAAATGTCACCAGAACAAATTGTATGAGGCACCAGCCTTATTGTTTATGGGTTTATTTGCTATTTATCTCCCTCTGTATTGGTGACGTGATCAATAATTGCCTATAAATACACGGAGTTTACAAGGAGGACCATTTAGAGAATGAGAGGTGGCCTCTGGTTACTTTGCTTACCTCACACAGGCCTAGGCTATGCTTGTCAGAGTTCAGCGGCTTTGGGGGATGACGGGAAATTCACAGCAAGGAGCAACCAGGTCTGAGTGCTCCAATTCAACTGTGTGTGTGTGTGTGTGTGTGCATGCATGTGCTTGTATGTGTCGGCTTTTGTGAGTGATCATGTGTGCATTTCACACGTGTGTGTCTGTCAATACGTCTGTCCCTCTCTGTCTTTTAGTGTCTCTCTTTTCTTTCTGTTTATATCTCTCCACCTCAGTCCTGTCTCTTCCTGAGTCTCTTTTCCTCAGATCATATCATTTCCTCAGTGGAGCTCCTATCCCCCCTTCGCCACACACACACACACACACACACACACACACACACACACACACAGGCAGAATTTTTTACTTGGAATGAACCCTACTCATGCAGTGTTGCTAGAGGAAACGAGTGGAACAGAAGGGAGGCCATGGCAGAACAGACAGCGCCTCTCTGCCTTTGGCAATGAGACTCAGGCCACAGAATTTCCAGGGATGACAAAGAAAACCACCTGAGCTTAAATTTCCAGAAGAGGCTTGTTAGATTCTAAATTCTGAGCAGAATTGCAGAACAGAAAAGAGATATACATTGTTGGACATGGGGCAAAGAGGAGGAAGCCATTTAGGTAGAGAGCAGCTCTGGGGTTTTTCCCCAGTTGAGAAGGCCTGGCTGAGCCTGGGAAGAAGAGAAAGAGAATGCACCCCCACCCCCACTCCCATGGGTGGGGGGTGGTCGGCTGGATGGTGCTCTGAGAACTGCTGTGGAAGACAGGGAGGCCCAGGAAGGGGAAGGCTGAGGGGAGAGAAGGACAGGTCAATCTTATGCTGTCTTGAGTTGCTTCCCCCAGAGGTAGGCCAAAGAAAGAAAGATATAAGGAAAAGTAGTTTAACTGAGAGGTGACACCAGATAGCACTGGTAGGGGAGAGGGTTAGTGAGATGGGACGGGAAGGAAGCTAATAAAGGGTGACTGTGCGAGTGGATTGCACCTCAGATCTGACCCACCAGGGATGAGGAAGCTTGGGTGTGAGCCTCAATCTCTCAACCTTGTTGTCCAGGAGCTGTTCTGGGGGCTTCAAACCCCTGGCTCTCAGCCTGACCCCAGAACACAAAGGCATGTCCTAGAATGGCAAGTTATCTGCTATTTTCTTCTTCGATAAACCTACTCTAAGATAGGAGGGGAAATTGATTGTTTCTGCCTGCAGTGCTATGTGGAAAAGGTTTCTGAGAAAAAAAGTGTCATGATCAATTGTTGATGTCTGCTGTGGACACAGGAGGAGTAAGAATCAGCATGGATGGCAGGTGTTTGCCTTTTCTTCTCCAAGGTGTATCTGAATGGGTTTTTCCTTTTATGTGGAATCCTAGGCTTTGAAATTTGGACAGCCATTAAGGATGTGGTTCTGGGGAGGAAGAAGGAAACCTGATTGCTAGTAGGTGCTAGAAAAGCTGAAAGACTAAAGCTAATAAAAGTGTGACCAGCCCTTTCACCCAGAAAAGCTGCTGGTGCCAATTGCAACTTGATTTCTCTAACCTCCGCATCTGGCCCCAAGTTCCCACCTCCTTAGAAATGACCTAGGTAAACATATAGCAAAGTTTAACCCCTGGCTAATGTTCACATCAGGGAAGATTAAGAGCGGAGTTCAGTTTACATTTTACCTGTGACTTGGAGGTGATTCAGAAGTAACTGTTGGTTGAGTCTGGATCCCTATGCTGAGCTAGGAAACAACTCTTCTGTCTTTCCAATGTCAAAGCAAAAACTGCCCTGGACAACGATAAACAGGCCAGAATGACTTTATTCACGGGTTGCTATAGCAGGGAGAATAGATCCCAACTCCCTCAAAACAAAGGACAGCAAGCTTTTTAAGGGCTGGGAATGGGTTGGAGAAAAAGTACTGGAAGATCGTAAGGGGGACGTTGATCACTGGGATAAGTGAATAATTTGCTGAGATTGCAGTTAGGACAGTTTGGTTCTACCAAGATGGGTGAGGAATTTTCTGAAGTTGTGATTAGGACCACTTGGTTCTGAATGTTTTCCTTTGTGGTAATTAGGCCATTTGGAATGTAAGGGCCCGGAGGGAGGAAAAAAGGGGATAAGGAAGGACCCAGTTAGAAGCCTTTCAGGCAGGAGGTAGCCGGGGTGAAAGGGAAAGGGGAGGGGGAGGTTGGGGGCAAGTGTGATATTTAGGATAGCATCTCAAGTTGTCTTTTTTTCCTTTTTTCCCCTGCAGTCTGAGCTGGTTTTCTCTGCTCCCACAGTTGCAAGATTAGTTTCAGGGTAGTCAGGATGGGGGAGAGAGTAGGAAGGGCATGCAAGGATCCAGGCTGGCAGCTTGGTCAAGAGAAAGAAGTCTTGGTCACCAGCAACAAAGGGGCTCCATGAGTAAGAACCTGAAGGGCAAGTAAGAGTTAAACAAATGAACAAGCAGAGAAAGGTAGACCAAGCAGAGGGAACCGAGTGTGCAAAGCTGGAGAAGGAGAGAGTCCCGTGCATTCCCGGAAGATCTGGGTGGCTAAAGCAGATGTGAAGGAGGGATCAGTGTGTGGTGAAGTTGGCAAGGTCAACCAGCTGTCAGCAATCAGATTGTATGGGACCTTATAAACCTCATTAAAGACTTTCAACTTTATAAAGGGAACAATGGCCCAGGTGTAAGCAGGGGAAAGGCCTAGTTATTTCTCACACACACCCCCAGTGGCTCTCCCCAACCCTCCCAACCTGAAGGGAGAGAGTGACACTTCCTCCTTCCATCTCAGCTCCGAGACAGGCTGTGGCTGAGCTGACAGGAGTCTGTGTACAGAAGGACATCCCAGCTCCGTATGGCCACTAAGCAAGCAGGTGGCGACGATGCATTTTGCTTTCGCAGAAAGAACAAACATCCGGCTAAGAATCCTGCCTTGGGGGTGCACCAGCGGGAAGCAGGAGGCATGACTGGGGCCTGCCAGCAGGGAAGGGATGGGGCAGACCTGCCAGGACAGCAAACAGGCTGCCTTGCTGCCTGGCACCCTTCTGGGACAAGAAGAGAGTATCACCCTCATTTTACAAAGGAGGAAACGGAGGCCCAGAAAGGCAGAGTAACTCGCCCCAAAGCACACAACTACTAAGTGGCAAACCCAGGTCTGTCTGATCCCAAAGTTCATCCTCTTTCCCCAGCATCACAGGCTTTTCATTGCCTAATTCTCTCAAGATCAAGATCACATGAAACTGCCCCAGCTGTTCAGCCCCTTGTATTTGCATCTTCTGAAAATACATCTACAAGAAGAGGTGATGTATTACAGTGGCTGAAAAAGGGTCCCCAGACTCGTAAGATTGCTAGCTTAGCACCCCCAAGGAGAAAAGAGCTTCTCTCTCCCTCGGTTTCCATATCCCATCCCTGGGAAAACTCTGATTGGCCCTGCTTGGGTCATGCTCACTGCTGCACCAATCACAAGGGAATCCCAATGCTCTGAATGGCTCCTTCAAGATAGGGGGAGGGTGCCCTGATGGGTGACCCCTCCCCACTCCACATACAGGACCACAGTCAGGGGTCCAGCCTTGACTTGGAGGGTGAGGGAAGGCTTCCCGGAGGAAGTGACTTCTACTGTGAGACCTGAAGGATGAGTAGGAGTGTTCCAGGCAAAAAGACAGGGGAACAATGTTCAGGCCAAGGGACTGGCACGTGGGACACCTCAGAGCATGTCTCACTCATAGACATATCCCCCATGCCTTAGTGCACAGCCCGCCTTCCTGGAGACACTCAGAGAAAGCTTCAGGAATGAAATCCACAATTGGCTGTGTGACCTTAGATAAGCTTCTTGCCCTCTCTGAATTTCTGCTTTCTTCTCTATCTGGTGGTTTGATGATCTTAACCTCCCAGGGCTGTGCAAAAGCCAGTTCATTTAATCCCCAAGGATTCATCAAGCACTTCCTCTGGGCTGAGCTTTGTACTAAGCCTGCAGGAAGGAAATGCCTTGGAAAGAAAAGGTGTGTTTGGGGCATATACACATGGCTGGACCTAAGCTAGAAATCAAAAGGGATCCGGGGGACGGGCAGGACAGTGGGAGATCCCAGGAACAATGAGGACAATTCATGCCCTCCCCCCCGTGCCCGCCTGCCACCTGCTATTCTCTACCCTCCACCCTTCCCTCCACCCACCACAGTGACCACATACTACCCCTGGGGTCACCTTATCTGTGCCTGGACCCACCCAGCCAGCATCCAGGGCAGTAGCACCTTTGCCTATGACTTGATAACCTGAATAACAGGTTGTGACAACCACCAGGAGGAACAAGGAGGAAAGAAACTTACTTCCGGTTTGGGTGGTTGTAGAGGCAACTCTTGCCACACCCTGCACTCCTGCCCCGGGCCCCAGGCTCAAGTTCCTCCCTCCTTCCTCCACCCCTACTGACCCACCCACCCAGGGAGCCAGTCCCGAGCTCCAGCTCCAGCGCACCCACGGGACACCAGGAAGCCACGCAGGTGCTGTGGAGCTGGCTGGGGACTCAGACAAGAGGGGATACCAGGCTAGGAGACCCCTCCCGGCCCAGCAGGACTGGCCCCTGGCCCCACCTGCCTGTCCATCCCTGAAGCCAGAACCCCTGCCCTACACGGGCATGACGGCCAGAGGCTAGCCCCTGCCCAGGTACGTGCCTCCACTCTCCACCGCTCTCCGGCTCTGTTGCTTCTGTCTCTGAGTGTCACTGTCACTTTCTGGGTGTGTGTCGTCTGTCATGAGTATGTGTTCATCGTCTCTTTCTTATCCCTTGTCCTGTCTCTCCCATCTTCTCTCTCTGCCTCTGTCTTGTTCTTTCTCTTCTCCCCTCCTTGTCCCTGTCGCTCTCTGCTCTGTGTCTGCCTTTCGCCAGCCGTGTGCTCCCCCTCTGTGAATATCCATGTCTGTCAGTTCATCTATCCACTGCTACCTGTCTGACCCTGCCTCCATCCTTCCATCCTGGCCAGCCCCTGCTCTCCGGCGTCCTCCACACACAGGTGACTGCAGACAGTGTCCTTTCCGTCTCCTGGACTGTGGATCACATCCCAAGAGCATTCAAGATCATAAAATGCTTTTGTATCTGGAAATAAAAAAATTGGCAATTAAAATTTCAGGAGGTTAAAGTTCTACAAAATCTCTGTGGGTGGAGCTGGGCAATGGCTCAGTTTTCTAACCAGAAATGCCGTAAAGAGGTAGGGCCAGGGCTGGTGGGAGGTTTTTATAATCTTAGAACGTGAAGAAGGAGATAGGATTTTGTAGTTGCTGTTGATGTTGTTTAAATATTAATAGTTATATGTATATAACACGTAATCCAGTCCAACTGCCTCAGTGTAGAGGGGAGGCCTCGGAGGCAGTGGACTTGCCCAGGGTCCGAGAGAGTGTTGGGGACAGTGGAAGCGATCAGTCCAGCTCTCCTCTCTCGGGTCTGAGCCCTCGGGGGTGGGCTCTGGGGTCCATGTCAGATGATGCGGACTCTTAGGATAAAGACAGCTCTGGGGTGGGTAGGGGACAGGAAGAGCAGTGGCAGCAAGTCGTTCCAATCAGAGAAAGCCACGTTCTTCCAGAGAAGAGGAGACGGGCCCTTGGGCTGGTCGGGGAAATTGTGAGCCCCAGGTCAGTTACCTCCTGTCCTGTCCTCCCCTTCCCTGAGTATCCAGTTTGGTTTTCAAAACTGCCAGGTCACCTGGTAACTACCCAGCCCCTGGGGCAGTTGGGGGTTCACCCAGGGAACCAGTGGGGAGGAGGATAAGCCCGCTCCTCCCAGGACTCAAGAATGGAGGAACTTTGGTTTCACTCTCCTCCGAGACAGAGAGTATTGGCATTGGAAAGTGTCGGGGATTTGGCAGCAGGAGACCTGCACCCAAATTCTGGCTCTGACCCTTGCAAGCTGAATAGCCCTGAGCTTAACCATGGTGAGCCTTACTTAGTCATCACCAACGCTGAGGGAACGCTGTGTGTAAGGATTAAAGGAGACGGTGCCTAAACAGCACCAGGCACCAACTCACCTGCAATATGTGAGTTCTGATTATTCTTCATGTTGGTACAACAGCCTTGAGCTGCTGCTCCCTAACGGTTTCAGTGCAGCCAGTGCAAAGTAGGAATGCAGTATCTCCTGGCCGAGTGGCTGAAAGGGTGGAAGGACAGATGAATGGACAGACTTACAGATGGATAGATGGATGGACAGATGGGTGGATGAACAAATAAGTGCACAAATGAATGAATTTCTCCAAAGAGACAGTGGCTGCCGACTGCACAGCCCTCTACTTTCCAATCTCTGCCCTCAAATCAGACATGTTTATATTAACTGAATATAAAATTCCAGGGACGGGAGTGAAGGAGGGGTGAAGGCAGAGAGGGAAGGAGGAAAACTGCTCCCTGTCTCCTACAGAAGGTGGTGAGGAACCAAACGGAAAGGACTGTGATCTCCTCAGTGAGAGGTATCCGTCCGTAACCTTTAGTCTTGGTCATTTTCAGAGTCCAGATTCCAGTTTCCAATTCAAGCTCCTTCTCTCCACAGGTGAACGCTGACCCCAAGCCGCTCTTCTCCGGGACAGGATGAGGGTGTCAGGTAGGACCAGCCCTGAGGATTCCCTGACTCAAGTGCTGGGTCTGAAGTTGGTTTGGGAATCATTTTTCTGGGCTCAGGTGATTTGGCCATGTCCACTGGGATAGTGCTCACAGACCACAGGCCGGAATTTCAGGAGGAGACCAATCCAGGGGGAGCTCGGAAAAGTGGGAAAGGCAACTTCCTGCCTCTGCTCTAAAGGGCGTGAGAAACCTGTCTGGGATCACAGGGATTTACCCTGTCCTGTAAACACCTAGCCCTGGTGGGAAATGAAGGACCAAATATTTACCTCAAGAAGGGCTATTCTAGAACCCTCAGGCCACAGGCTGAGGCCTCTGCCTTCTAGTCCACACCCTTGTACTGTACCCTCTTTATACAGATAGGGAAACTGAGGCACCAACCAGGAAGTGGACACACCCCATTTACATTCTCAAACAGATGTGAGGGGTTAACACAGGCTTGGGAGCCAGCTTAGTTTCCAAGGTTCACATCCCACCTCTGCCACCTACCAGCCGAGTGACCATGGGGCAATGACAGTTTCCCTGAACCTCAGTTTCCTTATCTGTAAAATGGGGTAATCAATAGTATCTGGCACATAGGGTGGCTGCAAGGCTGAATTGAGATAATGCCTGTCAGAGTTGTTGCTCAGAGGCTGGCACAAAATGAATGTAATATAAATGTGGGCTGATACCCCAGTGGGAATTCTGGGTGCCTGGAGGCGTACCATGCCCATGGGATCAGGGGCCCTTCTCCACCACTCCAAATAGCCAGAGACCAGAGCAAGACCAGAGAGCTCAATTCAGGGCTAAGGAGCAGGGCTGATGCCAAGAGGGAGCTCAGAGTAGGAAGAAGCAGAACTTGGCCTGAGCCTTGAATGCCAAGCACAATGGTTGGATTTGATCCAGAAGGCAGCAGGGAGCCAACCAGAGCCCTGAAGCAAAGCTGGCAAGCAAAGTAGAGCCAGCTTCCTGGCCCTCTTAGAAGAGGGAGGACAGGGAGTTGGCCAGGGAGCTCTGTGTGGTTCATCCCCGTGTGAGGGGGTGTTCACCAGTGATGCATAGGGAGTCAGAGCAATCTGGCTGCAAGACAGGGGAGGACCACGGAGCTGTCGCTTGCTTGAAGCTACACAGCAAGTCCAATGAGTTTCTTAGAGAGCACTGTGTGGTTCTTTGTGGTGGCTTTGAGGGGAGTCGATGGAGAATGTGGGGAGACCAGAGCCCCCCAAAGCTGCCCTTGAGGCTGCCTACTGTTGACAACTATAACATCCCAACAAGATGAGAACTCAGTGGTAAGGGCTTTACCACTCTGTGACGGAAGGACTCCAGCTCAGAGAGGCTGAACTGCCACCTGAAGTCACACAGCAGCCACTGGCAACCTTGAGCACTGGACACAGCTATTCCCACTCTGGATCCAGTGCTCCCCTCCCAGGGCTGTTTGCAGCAGAGCCTGCCTCCTGCTCTCCTCCTGCAGTTCTCAAGCGTCACCTCAAGGTGCCATATAAAATGCAGATTCCCAAGCCCCATCCCTAAGGATTCCCACTCTGGAGAGCCAAGTGGAGCCCAGGAAAGTGCATTTTTCACCTTTCTCCCAGAGGACCCACATTGGAGAATGTTGCCACATGACCCACAGCAGGATCTCACCATTTCATCACACATGGATTTGCACGTGGTCTCACCACATAGTCACGGGCTGGCTCACGGTGTGGACCCACGTGGGGTCTCACGACATGGTCCCGTGGCGTGGTCTCACGGCAGCATCTCCTCGCTGTGCAGGTGTGCTTCGCCTCCTGGCCTTCATCTTCGCCCTGGTAGCCACATGGATCTTTACTCGCACCTATGTGAGCTTCAGCTGGAACACCGTCCGTCTGCCCCGCTGGCTGAGTGAGTGGCGTGCACACGGTGGGGGCAGGGTTTGCCAACCAGGGCTGGAGTCTAAGAAACTAGCCCACCCTCCATCCTTGGGTGACTCAGGAAGACAGCCAGACAGGGCAGGGTGGGAGCCTGCCTTTGGGACCCCAACCTTTTGGGCAGGGGGAGGGGGGAGCAGAAGAGTAAAATCCTCAGACTCTCAGGAAGGAAAAGGGAAGTGCTCCAAGGCCCCGGCCAAAATGTGCCAACACCAAGGGCCATTTTGCAAAGGCAACACCAAGTAGAAAGGGAAGAAAGAAGGAAGGACAGAGGGAGGAAAAGAAGGAGGGAGGAAGGGAGTGAGGGACAGAAGGGTTCCGTCTGCCTGGAACCCTCTTCACGCAGATCTCCCTGTGGCCAGCTCCTCACCTTGCAAGTCTTTGCTCAGATGTCACCTCCTCAGAGGGTCCTTCCCTGACAGCCCCAGCTACAGCCACACCCCTCCTCCCAGTTTACCCTTTCTCATGTCAGGCTATTTCTCCTTCAAAGCATCATCATAATCCATCATTACACTATTTATATATTTACTTGGTTGTTGCTTGTCTCCACTTCTCTAGAATGTGAGCTTCCTGAGAGCAGGGATTTTATGTTTTTACATCTGTCTCTCCAGCACCTGGCACAGAGCAGATGTTCAGTAAACATTTGCTGAGTGAATGAAAAAACAGATGGATGGATGGTTGGATGCTGGATAGGCAGATGAATGAATGGATAGATGGATGAGACAGATGATAAATGGATGGATGATGGATGGATGGATGGATGGATAGACAAATGCATGCATGATGGATGGACAGTGGACGTTAGCTTCTTCACGTGCATGGTACCAGTGAATTCTTACAAATGCGCCACAGAGTGATCCATGGTGTGGTTGTGGAACGGACTCATTCATGATATCATGGTATGGTTTCATGTGTGAGCTGAGAAAACTGAAGCTCAGGGAGATCAAGAAACTTGCCCAAGTTCCCCTGGTAGATGTCAGAACAGAATGCACACTTAGGTCTCCCAGGTCCAAATCCTTTCTGAGCAAAGGAAGGAGGGAAGGGAAGGAATTTAGGCCTATGGGTTTGTCCTCCTTGAAGACCTCCACTGACAAGGTCACATGTAATAACCTGTAGTGACCCAGGCCAGCTCACAGCTTCCCAAGGCAGTGAGAACCCAATTGCCCCTTCTTCAACACAACCCCACAGTCAAGCGTATGCAATCCTTTACCTCATCTGCTTTTGTCAAGGGTTGTCCATAGCCTCTGTCGGGATGACTTATAGGTTCACATAGATGACTTATAGGTTCACATATCCCCAGCCCAGGGGCAGTGCTTTTATACACTAGAGATGTACTTTGCTTGTGCTAGAGACCTCAGAGGAAATGGGCCCAGGTCCATTTGTGAGGCTCAGAGTGGGGTGGGTCTCAGGACCGTCTTTAAGAGGGGAGAACCCCAGACCAAGATGGGAGAAGGGACAGTGGTTGAGGGGAGACCCCAGAAATTGTTTCCCTCTCAGAACACAGCTTCCTGGAGTTTGACAAATCAACACCTCCAATAAACGAACTTGAGTAACCACTGGGTGTGGGGCTCAGTGTTAGGTCCCAGGGACCCTGAAATTAGAAACATGTGGCACACTCTTATTGGGGGAGACAAACAGACTTGATTATAGAATGTACAAAAATGGAAGTCCATTACTGTGATCAAAAGTCATGAGAAATGCTTAAAATGGCAGAAAATATAACCAATGGGAAAGATTGCCATCAAAAACCATTAAAGGCACCTAAAAAGGTAACTTTCATTTACTTCGGAGGCTCCTATCCTGGGTCTGCAGTCCCCGTTTTATTATGTAATGCATTATTGTAGAAGTCCATATATTACTATAGCACAAATTTATTTTTTAATATTTTGATTATTACATTTATATAATTGGTTTCTTTATCTATTTTATTTTACACATTTAATGCCTTGCAGTCTGTTGGAGCAGGAAGTGCTAAGTGACCCAAGAGAAGTGGGGAGAAATTTATTCTGATGTTATTAAACCAACAGCAGCACGATGATCCCCTGCACTGCGGCCCAGGGGGTGGGCACTGGGCTAGTGCCCTTCCATACTGAGCTCACTGCATCTTCTCCACAACCCTGTGGTCTCCACTGCGCAGTCGAGGAAACTGAGGCTCAGGGAGTTTAACTGTCTTGCCCAGGGTCACACAGACAGGATTTAGGGCTCCAACTCCAGTGAGATCACACATCAGAGCATAGCTTCTTCTTAACCATGACAAAGTGTACGTGGATGTATGTGGATGTAGGTGTGCATATACGGTATATGTGTTCCTGCGTATGCATGTTTGGAGGGTGGGTGTGCCTGTGTCTGCATGGTGTGTCTGTGTGTGTGTCTGTGTGTGCATGTATGCTGTTTGTGTATGGTGTGTGCATTTATGTGTGTATGTGCACATATCCGTGTATGTGCCTGTGTGCATATATGTGTGTGCATGTGTGTGTCTGTGCATTTATGCATATGGATGGTGTATGTGTGTGTATTTCTATGTGTATGCATGTATGTATAGCATGGGTGTGTTTTAGTTTTCTAGGCTGCTGAAAGCAGATACCATGAAATGGGTTGGGCTTAACAAAGGGAATTTATTAGCTTACAGTTTTGAGGCCTGGAAAATTGTCCCAATGTAGGCATCATCAAGGTGGTGCTTTCTTCCCAAAGACTGGCTGGAAATGATCCTCGACTCCTCTGCCGCATGGTGAGGCACATGGCGACATCTCTCCCTTCTCTTCCCTTCCGGATTTCACTGCTTTTCAGATTCTTGCTTCCATAACTCTCTCTCTCTGTATTCATCCCATTTATAAAGGACTCCAGTAAGAGGATTAAGACCCATCCTGAATGAGGTGGGTCACACCTTAACTGAAGGTCTTACTTACAATGGTTCCACACCCACAGAAGTGGATTAACTTTAAGAACATGCTTTTCTGGGGTACATACAGCTTCAAACCACCACAGTCTATGTGTGAAGGGGGAGCAGTGGTAAGCGAGGAAGGGCTTCCAGACAAGGTGGGATTTTTAGCTCATTCCAAACCTCCCAAGGGGGTACTCTACATGGCTAGGCCAACATCACATTAAAAGTCCCATCTTCCCACTCCTCAACCTCCACGGCGCATTGGGGTCCAAAGCACTTTCTCTCTCACCAGGGTCTTTCTTCTCTCCCAACAGGTTCTACCCACAGGGAGACTCGTGAGTATCCACTCCGTGCCCCCTCCCCCATTGTCCTAACGCAAAATGTCCCGGGGTCCTTCACCTGGTCTTGCAGGTCCCAGAGAAGCCTGGGGTTCCGAGGGGCTGCCCAGCTTGAAGCCCCAGAGCCCTGGGCGGGGGCAGACACCCCTAGGCCATTGAGACTGTTAGGGTTGGCTCAGCTGGGCCCCTTCCCCGGGCCCCACCCCCCAGTCGGGACAGGACCCCACCCCTGCCTCCCCGACCACAGCACCTGCCCCTGCACTGCCATCTCCCCTCTCTGTGGCCCCACCTGGCCGGGACCCTGAGGGCAAAGCACAGTGACCCCAGGCCTGGCTCATGTTTCTGCTCCAAAGTGCCAGAGCCCATGGTGGGTGCTAGAGGGGCCCCAAGAGACAAACAGAAGAGGGGGCTGGCTGGGATAGAAGTGCCAGATGTCCCAAGGCAGGTGGGGAAAGGGCTCTGGGTTTGAGGCAGGGCACCCCTTTCCAAAGGACTGGGGAGGAGGTGGGCTTCAGCTGTGCCTTGGGGAATGAGGAGGTTGTGGGCTCCTGGAGGAGGGAGTGGCCTGTGTGCAGAGGCCGAGGCAGGAACACATGGGGCCCCAGGGGAGACCCTGGCTGGGGCATCAGGCACGTGTGTGGAGTGGTGGAAAGAGTCCTGGAAGGCAGAAACGCGGAAGGCCTCAAATGCCAGCAACTTGAAGCCATGCGGACATCAGGGCTTCAGCAAGGACCCTGCTCCCGAGGTGGGGGGAGGCAGAAGCAGGGACAGCAGTATAGTGGCAACAGTAACAATGACTGAGAGCCTGCTATGTGCCAGACCCTGCTCAGAACTTCACAGGCACCTCCTATAAACCTCACAACAATCCTAAGCAGGTGCTACAGTTCTCCCCAGTGTGTAGAGGAGGAACTGAGGCTCAGAGAGGTGGCGTCCCATGGTCAAGCCCACGCACTGTAAGTGGAGCAGGAGTCGACCTCATTGTCGAATCCAGTCCAGCCTCTCAACGCCTCTTTGTAAGAGCAACATCTCCAGGCCCCCTCCTCCCCCATCCCAAAATGGTGGTGACTCTCAGATGGGGGCAGTTCCCTGAATAAAATTTCAACTCAATTGAGAGGGGCCTGGAGGCCCCATTGCACTCTGGGATTACAGAAAGCAAAGACTATATGAATCAACACAAACCATTTACCCCCCACCATCAATTCCATCTCCCTGAAGCCTCTTGGGTCATATTCTGACATAGACATTTAGCTTCACAGTATCTTCGCTCTGCACAAACACTTAGACATTGTCTCCTGGGGAGGTGGCAAATCCAAGCACTCGTGCTGCCTTCCCCCTGCCACTCCCATGGCAGACATCACCAGTCAATCCCAGCACTCTTTCCTGCCAAGCCCAAAGGCAGCCTGGGGAGCTTTTTCAGTCACCCTCTAACAGTAGATCCAAATTGAGTTTTAAGATGAGACCTGTTTAACCCTGATCTCAACCAACCCCCTCGTTTTACAGTTGGCAAAGATAAAGCGATATTTCTGGCAAGTGCACTGGAGCCCACATTTTCTGACTGCCCCCACATTCCTGCCCTGTGCCCCCGATGACACACCAGCTCCACGCCATGAGCCACCACGCTGGGAGTTGGGCTGCAGGGTTTGAGGCAGCTGGTGGGGGCAGCCCCTTCAGCCAGAACCTAGAGAGCAAATCCCCTGCCTCTCAGTGGCTAAGACTCTTCATCCAGCAGCTTGACCGTGAAGGCTGGATGGACAGAAAATCAATTCCGGAAAAGCCTTCTTAAGCTGGCCTGTTGACATCGGGTTTATCAGACTTAGCTGCAGTTGATTAGGCTCTGGGCAAACTTCAGGGTGGTCCCTGAGGCCTGGAACAAGCCCCCTCTGGTCTCAGATGTAGGCAGAGCTCTCCATGAGATGGCCAGGCCGTGGGATGTGGGGGTCAAAGGTCAGAGGAGAAGAGGAGGCGTGCCCTGGGCAAGGAGACTCCCAACCCCAGCATCACGCCTCAGTCGGGCCTCTTCACAGGGTCCAGTCCAGAGCGTGGGGAAGGGGAGTCGGGGCCATGCCCCCAGCCCCACCTCTGCTCTCCTGAGCCGCAGGGCTGGATGGCCCACTCTCTCCTCAACAGCCCCCGGTAGTGTCTCCACGTCCTGTCCTGGAACTCTGGGTGATAATGTCCTGGTTTGAACTCCCGTTACCTGCAGTGGGTGGGTGTGCTGAAGCCGGAGGCCAGGGCATTTCCTCCCAGATCATCCAGCAGGGTGCCCTGGCATTGGCCACAGGCACTGCTAGGAAGGGGCACCTCAAACCCTACTCAAAGACGCCACTGGGTTGCCGAGCCTCACGCCACTGGACTGCATCCACCCAGGGGCACTTTTTCCTGATTCACGAAAAGGTTCCCAACAGGCCAGTGGGGCCCTGCAGAGCCTGATCATCCTGACCAGATCATCCCTCCCAGCCTCAGGCTCAATCTGAGTGCCCACTATATGCCAGGTGCAGGGGTTACTGCAAGAATTTAACAGATAAACATAAAGTGCTGGCCACAGGGCCTCACACACAGCAAGCGCTTGGCGTGCACGAGCTTTTGTCAGGAATCTGTGGGTTTGCTCCAAACCCAGCAGTGGCACAGCCCTCAGCCCAGGCCCTGAGGGACTGGAGGAAGCAGAGGCCGTAGAAGCACAGCTTTCCCTATGCAGGTAAAAATTCCGTAATTCCACATGTATCCAGTCCTCCCTAATGCTGCCTTCTGAACTGCCAGGTGGTATTAAAAACACACATTAATATAAAGTACAACCTGTCAGGCTGAAAGCACAGGTGAAATCCAAGCTTGCAAAGGGCCAGCTGAGGGCTGAGTGACTCTAGGCTGTGCCTTTGGGTCCAGTCCACACTGCCTACCATCCACCGGTCTCCTCGGTTTGCACTGAGCGGGACACAGGGAGAGGACAAGGGTCGTAATAACAGCCACAATTATCAGAGGTGCCATGTTTTGAGTGCCTGGGGATTCTAAGGCGGTGCTAAGCATGAGTGGGAGGGCCGGGACCACCTGCCTGTTCCCTGCTGAATCCCAGCGTCTG
This sequence comes from Choloepus didactylus, assembly GCF_015220235.1. Taxonomy (NCBI): domain Eukaryota; kingdom Metazoa; phylum Chordata; class Mammalia; order Pilosa; family Megalonychidae; genus Choloepus; species Choloepus didactylus. The sequence goes on along the minus strand of NC_051307.1, from coordinate 212,247,679 downwards.
GCACATAGTAGGTGCTCAAGAAATGAGTGCTGCGTGAATGAATGAATGAATGAATGAGGGGGATAATAATAACCGATGTGCTCCTTTATCCTCCCAAGTACCCTCTGGAGAAGACTCTGTAATTTACAGGCAAGGAAGATGAGGGACGAAAATTTCAAAGGCCTTGCCCAAGGCAACCCAGTTGGCAAGCAGTGCCCTAACCACCCTGCTAGGGCCCCCAGGGTGTGGTCAACAAGGGCCTCTGGGAGTGCAAAAGGCTGCTGTGGCCCAAGAGAGAGCTTCCCAGGGGACTCCCTTAATCCTGGTGACTCGGGTTCTTTACTAGGCCCCTTACTCTACACACATTTGCTGAGGGGCTGCCTTGGGCCAGCCATGTGCTGGAATGGGAAGCCCAAAAAGCTCAGTTCTAGGTGGACAGACACACAGCCAGGCATTCAGTCCGCAGCATCATATGTGCTTTGATGGTGGCCGTCCACGGTTCTGTGGGAGCACAGAATGGGCTCATCTCCCAGGCATGGGGGTTGAAGGCTCCTCCAGGAGAAGCTGAGCCCTGGGTCCACCCTGCTCTCCTCCTACCTGGACCCCCTCCCAAGCCGCTGCCCACTCAGGCTGATCTGTTCCCTCCCCAGGAGCTGTGCAGGCCAAGTGCAGCATCAGCAAGCCCTGCCCAAACAACTTCTTTGCGTTTAAAATCTGCAGCGGGGCGGCCAACGTGGTGGGCCCCTCCATGTGCTTCGAAGACCACACGTAAGTGTCTGAGGGGCTCCTGTGTTTCCTTTTCTTTTACTTCATTCATTCATTGGCAATTTCAGGGGCTGCAGGGGGCAGGCCCATGAGATCAGCCCACAGCTTCCCCAGCTTCCTTTTCCCCTAGGGCAGGTGAATCATATAATCCTCACACCTGGCTAAGCACTTGACTGCATCAGCTCATTCCAGCCCCCAGCACCCCGAGAGGTGGGGACTATTATTATCCCTCAGGTAAAGATGAGGAAATAAAGGCCCAAGAGGGTCTCCCAGCTAGCCGGTGGCTGAGTGAGGCTTTAAACTCAGGTCTGTCTGACAGCCAGGCTGCTGTGCTTCCCATAAAGGGAAATGGCTACAGAAGGGTTTGAGAATGACATCAAAGCCCAAATGTAGCAGGTACCAAGCTGTCCACTGTGGTGCAGGAGAAAGACTATGTACCCAGTTTCCATCCCAGATAATAAAGGCCCAGGACAGCAAACTCATAGAAAAGAAAACCGGAGAACAGGTGTTTTAGTTAAGATTCTGAACCTAACTCAGACTTACTTAAGCCAAAAGAGAAATTCATTGGTTCACATACCCAAAAGGGCAGAGGCAGCGGGCTTCAGGCATGACTGGATCCAGGGGTTCAGGCCATGTCTTTAGGGCTCCCTCTTTCCTCACCACTGCTTCCCTCTGTCTGCTCCTCTCAGTCTTCCCCACCACAAACGCACTACCCCTGTGGTGGGAGGGAGGCCGCCAGCTGCGGTCACATTATCCCAGCCTCACACCCCGCTGGGAAGAGGGCTTCCCTTCTGCACTGTCCTGCAGAAGTCCCAAGAGGCGGCCTGATTGGCTGGCCGGGGTCACATGACCAAGGCCGTTCCCATCTCTGTGGCCAGGAGCGGGGGATGCCCCTGCATGTCCAGGCCTGAGAGAGGAGGACGATAGTCCTCCCCGGGAACACAGAGGATGGAGGGGTGGGTGCTGGGCATGCAGGAAGCCACTGTGCTCCCCATGGTGACCCCAGATGCAGGACGGCAGCAACTTTCTGGGTTCTGCCTTCCTCCCATCGGCCTCACCACCTCCAACCCCTCAGAGCCCCAGGCAGTGAACTTGCTCAACTCTGAGCAGGCTGCTGGGGCCCAAGCCAGCCACGAGAGGCCCCTCGGAGAATCCAGCCCACAGCCAGTTTCCAAGAGAAAACAGATGGCCTAAATTACTCTGTTTCTGGATGCGTCTGCATTGTGTCGTGTGGGCCCTCTCAGCCTTCCGGAGTGTTCATTCCACACCCAGGGACAGACTGTTGTGTTTTGTTGTTGCTCTTCAGGATCATGAGTCCTGTGAAGAACAACGTGGGCAGAGGCCTGAACATCGCCCTGGTCAACGGTAAGGCCCTGAGCGCCCCCAGACAGCCCCCCATTCACAGTTCCCACCATTTCTTAGCACTGGGAAGGGGGATGTTTGTTGCACATTCATTCAACAAGCATTGGCTGAGCTCCTGCTGTGTTCCCTGCTTTGTAGTGTGGTGCTCAGGAGCAGAAGGCCCAAAAGACTGGGTCCTATCACAGTCCTGGCTGGGTCCTGCCACGTGTTCATATCCCACGAGGATGTCCTGTCCTAAGAAACATGACCCCATCCCCATGGTCTTTCCAGCCTAAAGCAACACACATGAAACTATGGGATGCAACCGAAGACAGTGCACGGTTTCATTCATTCATTCAACAGATACCAACAGCAGCTACTGTGGGCCAGGCCCTGTACGGGGCGCCATGGGTCTGTTGTGAACTAGAAGGACAGGCCCTGGCTTCACAGCCCCTTGCGGGTGCCTGTGAAATTCAGACAATTGCAGACATCTGCCGAGGAGAAGGAAGTTCAGCATGTGTGGGAGTCAGGACGCGGAGCTGGGGAGGGGAAAGTCAGGGAGGCTTCCAGAGGGAGGTGGGCACCAGCCGAGGCCTGAAGAATGAGTACGCATTGGCCAGGAAAAAGTTGGGGAGACTCCCTCCAGGAAAGGGCAACACTGTGCAGGGAGCAGGGAAGGGAGGAAGGAGGAGAGGGTTTCATGAGCTCAACGCAGGGTTTTTCTGGATGAATCTTGGAAGTAAATGGGCAGTGATGAGAGCGAGGCTGGAAGGCCAGCAGTGCCAGAGGATGAGGGGCCACCATGTCCTGCTAACGATTGTGAACTTGAAACTGAGGGCAGTAGGGAGCCACTGAAGACTTTGAGGAGGGCGTGAAGAGCCAGCTCTGTGTTCCAGAAACATCCTTTAAGCTTGGACTGGAGAGGCTAGGGCCAGGAGATCCAGAGGGAGGCCCACAGTCTCCCTGCCAAGAAGAGGCCAGACCGCAGGCCAAACCTGAATTAGGGACGCATTACAGGAGGGTATGGGCCTACAGGTGTCAGGTGAGAACCAGGTGGTCAGGTTCTGCTCTTACACGGAGAACGAGAGCCGTATCTCTGGCTCCAAGGGATAGAGCAAAGATCAGGGCACATGTGGAAGACACAGTGGACACTAGGAGGGACAATGCCAAGCTTGCGGGTGGCTTTCCATGACCACAGTTAGGAAAGGACAGGCAGGATTTGAACCCAAGCCTTGCCAACTCCAAACCCCTGCACTTTGCCCCTAGAGGAGCCACATCCACCTCTGCCAAGAAGCCCTGCTGGGCAGGGGAGAGGCAGGCTTGGAGCAGAGGTGAGGCCTGCCAGGGCAGAGTCAGAGCCTCGGCCAACTTCCTGGGAGCCCAGGAAGGGCTCGAGCAGGTTTGGGTGATGGCCTTAGCCATCTTGGGGTCCTTCCTGTGGGGAGGGCATGTGGGCTGCACATGCCAGACCAACATCCAACAAAAACCGGTGAGTTCTCTGCCTGATGCACTCAACAGCCAATCTACGACCCCAGGGTTTCAAAGAGAGTTTATTGCTATGCACAAAGCAGGAGATCAGATGGCCCCAAAATCTGTTTCCCTGAGTCTAAGGAGTTCAGGGTTTTTATGGATTCAAACAAGGCAATGGAGTTGTTACATTACAATAGCAAGTCTACACAGGGCTGAGACTAGGCTAGGATAACCATTAAAATAGTGAGTGCAAACAAGGGAGAGACTAAAGTTTCAGTAATTTCAGGTATTAACTTCTGCCTATTCTACAATATAGAAAGGAAAAAACATCTATATAATGATTCAATCATCATAACCATTTGTTAATTCTTAATTTCTCAGTTACAAGACCACAGATGACTGTAGAATCTTCATTGCATCAACTGTACCACACAATCACTCATCCCATGGTGGGGAGGAGCCGAAAATGGCTCCTGACTGAGAGTTTCTGGAATTCTCTTCCCCCAAATGGGCTGCCCCCCTGAGAACAACCTCTTTGAATGACCTTCCCCACCCCACAAGCCAATAGCTAAAAATAACCATCAATAACAAGAAGAGCTAACATTTATTGGGCACTTACTGTTGCCAGCTATATTGTATAACCTGTCAAATACGACATGGAAATATGCTCAATATCCCCATTCTTCAGGTAAGAAATAGAGGCTCAGAGAAGCTAAGCAACTTGCTCAAGGTCACACAGCCAAGAGACAGAATCATCTTTTGAACCCAGATCTGGCCAACTCCAGGTCTTAATTCTTTAGGAGATTAAATTTATATCAGCATCTCCTGCATGCCAGCTGGGAGCAAGTGGGACAAATCACTCTGGGGTCCTCAGGGTCCCCATCTGTGTAATGAGCCAGAAGAACAAAAGGATTGCTAATGAGCTGGAAGGTTGCAAAGCAAAGTCTGAGTGGTTTTTTCCCCCTTAGATTCCGTCTGGATGATAACCAGCTGTGTGACCTTGCCCTTGGCTGCTTCCTCTAAGAGCTTTAACTTGGGCTATTATGATGGTTCTTAACCTTTTAGTCCGGCAGAGATTCCTTTGAGAAACGGTTCTAACTTCACTCCCCAAACCCACCCCACGCCATCCCCTCCATTCCAAAACAGCCACAAATGAACACAATCACAAAAGCAGTTGGGGGGGATTTATAGATGCCACCGCCCCTTCCCAGGGCCCCCAGGTGAAAGCCCAGAGGAGCCTGGACTCTTTGTGACTCCGAGAATACAATGTGAGCCTACCCCGCCCCACCAGAGAGCTGCAATGCCCCCCAGGGCTCAGTCCTCCCCTAGCCAGGACGCTGTCCACATCCTCTTCAGAAATCCACAGGCTGCCGTTGGAATGCTGAGCTCCCATCCCCTCTGCAATAGCTCCATCTTGTGGCCATACTTGAGAACTGCAACTTTCCTCCCAAACGCCAGTCCCTGGAGAACTTGGACCCTTTGCCTCCTCACCCGGCAAACTCTACACAGGCAGTTCAGAAAGCTGGGCTTGGAAAACTGAGTAACTTCAGCCCACGTTAAACCCCTTTGTCCTCAAGAGTTTGTGTCTCAATTTACAGGTTTTCTCTTTAAGTGGGACTAATGATGATGATTGTCATTGTTTTTAATATTATTTTGCAGCTAAAATTTATCTTGTACCCTTGTTATGTATTTCAAACACATCTCATTTAATTCCCACAACCCACTGTATAGATGCAAAAGTTGGGGTTAAAATTTTAAGTCACACATTAGGAAGTGGCAGAGCAGGACATAGACCCAGATCAGTTAGATTCTGTTCGATTCCAGAGTCCCTCAGACATTTTATTCTTGTACCTCTCAGATCAGCCCAACAGTTCCTGAATGCCTACTTTAGTCCTGCCTGCTTTCTACAGGATCTAATTTTATTGTGTTATTGTTATATTTTCAGTCTTTAGATCTGAAGCCCAAAGAGTAGTCTTTTTCAGTAAAATGACAGACAGAAAGACACGTTTCAAGAAATAAACTTTTGTTTTCTTCAACCCTCAGGATCCACGGGAACCGTGCTGAGACACAGCTCCTTCGATATGTACTCTGGAGGTGGGCACTTTTTTGGCACTGAACGCAGGGTGGGCTGAGCTCCTTCCTGTGCCAGGGGAGCCCCTGAAGGCGGAGGTGCTGGGTGCTTGTTTCCCTGGAGACAACCAGAAAGAGGCACTGTGGGGCTGAGGGTCACCCACTGCCTGTGAAACGCCCTCCTACTTAGTGTGGGCTCTCCCAGGGGCAGATCCTGAGAGACAGACCGGATGGCGATGATTTATTTGGGAAGTGATCTCAGGAAGCACACAAAGGGCAGCAGGGCTGTGAGACTAGGAAAGGAAGGCAGCCAATGAGGACTGTGTGATTCCCCATTTAACACTGCAGCAACTGGGGCTCAGTCCTGCCAGGGAACTCTGGGAGCCCGCTCCGAATATACACCTCAGAGATCCCCCCCCTCCACCTGCTCCCCAGAGGCGCGAGAGCTGGGCTGCTTGTACCCATAATTCCTTGCAGTTCCCAGCACTTGGGGCCTGCCCCGAGGGTGGCAAAGTGGGGTCCAGAGGCCAGAGGCAGCCTCAAGCAAAGGCGCATGGGTCCTGGCAGTTGGAGGTCAGGCATGTGTGCACCCAAGGGCCAAGGGCAAGTGCGTCCTGTCCTCTACATCCACTCAAGCTCAGATACATAGAGTATTTTATTTTAAGGTCACAGGAGTTTCTTGTGGGCCCAAGGACAGGACAAGATCTCCCAAGGCCCAGGAAGGACGGCTCTGAGCCTCTGAGCTCTCCATGTTTCTGCAGTTTTCTTTTTTTCTCTCTCTGCACAGATGACTACCCCTTCAGAAGGCACCCTCCTCCTTGCTCTTAGCATGGCCTGGCTTAGCACAGCTGGAGTCCCAGACACCCAAGCCCCCAGCAGCTCCCTCACCAGCCAACACTCCCGACATCTTTCAAACTGGGGTAGAATCAGCTCCAGGCCCCATATGCCAGCCCCACTGCCCAGCTGGCACCCCAGCCTCCCGCAGCCCCAAGGAGCCTCAACAAGGAATGGAAAAGCAGCAGGGCAGCTGGCAGTTTCCTTGGTCCTTTGCAAGCAGGGCAGAGATCTTGACCCTGCAAGGACTGGTTTCCATTGGGACAGATAAACTGAGCACCAGCCCCACCTCTTGAGTCCAGCTGGACCCAGTTTCTCCCATCTCCCTGAAACCACAGGGCACAGGGTACAGAGCAATTGTGTCCTGACGCCCCAGGAAGCACCTCACACAGTGCAGGGAAAGCAGTGCTCCTGCCAAACAGCTGGGTTTCCTCTCCTGATTTTCCCATCTTTGCCTCCATGCCAGGCAAAACCCACCTAGCCTGAGTCTACCTAATGTGTGAGTCCAAGAGGAGAGACAGACACCAGACCTCAGAGAGCAGGGGAAAAAAAGGAGGGGGCCGGAATGTGGGAGCTGGGAATCTGCTATCCAGAAGCCACCCCGGGGAATGTTTGGGACAGTGGTCTGCAGTACCCCCCTGAGAGATGGCAGCTGGGCCCTAGCTGGCCCTCATCCAGCAGCACCCACCTCATGGGTGAGGAGTCAGCAGGACCAGGGGACATGTGACCTGGAGCCAGCAGAGACACCCTCAGGACAGAGGGGTGGCTGCGGGTTGAGGGCGGCTTCTGTGCGATGGGAGGGCGGCACGGATAGAGCTTGGACCAGCAGACTTGTGTGCCCACTTGCAGGCCTGCGAGGCCCCTCCTGGTGCTGGGGGTAGGGGTGAGAAGACAAAGAAGGTGGGCCAGGGCTGAAGGCCAGAGGTCATGTGTTCTCCAGCCTGGGGCCTGCAGATGTTATAGGGGACCTGGAACCAGGTTCATGGAAAGGTCCAGCCTCTGAAGTCTAGAATATGAGGCTGCTTGACTATAGCTTATTCATCTATAAAACAGAGGTAATGATAATGTCCACATCATAAGACTGATGTGAGAGTTGTGTGATAATTTGCAATAGTTGGTGTGGGCAGGGACCCATCTTGGCTGGTGCAGGGGCCAGGGAAAGCTAACTTAGTCTTCTCCCTTCCCTCCCCTCTTTCCCTCACTCCTTTCGCACAATTAGGAAGTATGGGGGTCATCTGTCAGAATGAAGGGTGGGGGGGGGGAGGAGATGAAACCAAGTTTTTAAATGCTTTATATGAACTTAGGCATAGACCTGATTGTTGGAGAACCAGTAACAGAAGCATTTTGAGAACAAGTTGCCTCTTCCCATGGGAGAGAAAGGAGGAGAATGTCTTTTTGAAGTGCAATGGTAATTAATAGAAGGAACAAATAATTTTTTCCAAATAGCCACTGTCCATGCCAGAAAAGAGCCAGATTTTAATATCTGCTAATAACTCAAATAAGATATTGACACTTTAAGAGCTCCCTGTGGCGACTGTTTGGAGGCCCCTATGTAACTGAGGTGGTTGCTGGCCGGCCGTGGGGGAGATTGATCCCTCCCCTGGGTGCAAGGGAGCCTTACGGGAACACTAACCACCAGGGCCAACTCCACAGGCCTGCAGCCTGTGAACCACACATGCTCCATTTGATGTTCTGCCATTGCTGTCTTGTAATTCTTCAGAATTGTTTAACAAGGGCCCTGCATTTTCATTTTGCACTGGGCATCGCAAATTATGTAGCTGATCCCGTAATTACTGGATTCTGATGCATTGTCATAGTCATTCTTTATGAAAATGCTATGGTTAGGGCTGTTAATCATCCTCATTTTACAGATGTAGCCAAGGTTTAACCATTAATCCCTTCTTGACCATACTTCAGTCATTCAAAAGCCCCCTTCACAAGTTGTGGCTTCATTATTAGTATTTTCCGTTAAATTGATTCACTTTATTTTTTTCTCCTAAATACATGTATTTTAAAGGGAAAACTATCACCACCCTGGGGTGATCATAAAAATAAACACGGAAAACAAAGCAGTGTCCCTGAAGCAAGCTAGATATTGATGCCTACCTACCTCCAGTGCTGAGCCCATGGCCTGCTCTCTGTTGAATGGAGATTAGCAAATTTAGAGAGTTGTTTAAGACCCAGCAGCATCAGTCAGTGCTTGCACCTTAGTGTAAACAGGAGAACTGAAGGAGACTAACCTTCTCCCTCAGTGATCTGAGTTATTGAAGGCCATGTGGGTGTACTAAAGTCCCACAGAGCTGTGCCACAGCTGGATCACTAAGGGAAGAAGAGAATGACCAGCATCATTTCCTTAAATGAGCAGCTCCTCATTCTTCTTCCTCCCCCAGATGTTAAGGAACTGGTAAAATTCCTTAAAGAAATTCCAGAGGGTACTCTGGTGCTGGTGGCCTCCTATGACGACCCAGGAACCAAGTAAGTGGGAAACTCCAGCTGCCGGGCTGTGGGTCAATTCAACCACACACTTCCAAATTCTGCATCCTCTTTTCTGCTCTCCTGCAGCTCCATCTTCTGGCAATCTATCTGTTTTAGTTTGCTAAAGCTGCCAGAATGCAATATACCATAAATGGGTTGGCTATTAATGACGGGGATTTATTAAGTTACAAGTTACAATTCTAAGGCCATGAAAATGTCCAAATAAAGGCATCAAGAAGAGGATACCTCCTCTGAAGAAAGGCTGCTGGTATCCGGAGTTCTTCTATCAGATAGCAAGGCACATGGCTGGTGTCTGCTGGTCCTTCACCCCCAGGTTTCATTGTTTTCAGCTTCTGATTCCAGTGGCTTTCCCTCTGAGTGTCTGTGGGTTCTCTCTTAGCATCTCCAGGGTGTTTCTCTCTCTAAACTCCAAATGTCTCTGTCTTCTATCCTCTCATAAAGGACTCCAGTAAAGGATTAAGATCCACCTTGAATGGGCTGGGTGGTCACATCTCAGTTGAAACAACCTAATCAAAATGTCCCATGCACCATAGGTCTGCACCCACAAGAATGGATTAAAAGAACACGGCCTTTTCTGGGGTTCGTAACAGCTCCAAATCAGCACCTATCCCAAGGAAATAATCAGACAAGTGCACAGAGATGGTCTAGATGTTCCTTACTGCCTTACTTACAACAGAGAAAAATGGAAACAATCTCCCTGTTCAACAATAGCTAACTGCTTATATAAATGATGATATATTTTATACTACAATATATAATGGTGTATGATACTGTTCCAGTTTGCTAAAGCTGCCATTATTTAAAGTACCAGAAATGGATTGGCTTTTATAGAGGAGATTTATTAGGTTATAAATTTACAGTTCTAAGCCCATAAAGTGTCCAAACTAAGGAATCAACAAGAGGATACCTTCACTGAAGAAAGGCTGATGGCATTTGGAACACCTCTGTCAGCTGGGAAGGCACGTGGCTGGCATCTGCTGGTCCTTTGTTCCCAGGTTGCATTGCTTTCAGCTTCTGAATTCAGTGGCTTTCTCTTTAAGTGTCTGTGGGTTCTAACTTAGCCTCTCTGGGGCAAACTCTGTGCTTCATCTCTTAGCTTAGCTTCTCCAAACATCCTCCTGTCTGCATCTCCAAGCATCTCTGTCTGTGTTGGTTCTCAGCTTCTCCTGGGGCAAACCCTGGATTACACATCTTAGCTTCTCTCCAAAATGTCTCTCAGCTTCTCTGAACTCCTTCTCTCCATGAGTTCTCTTAAGGACTCCAGTAACTAATCAAGACCCACCTTGAATGGGTGGGCTCAAACCTCCATGGAAATAATCTAATCAAAAAATCTCACCCATAGTTGGGTGGATCACATCTCCATGAAAACAACCTAATCAAAAGATCCCACCCATCATAAGTCTACCCCCCACAAGACTGCATGAAATAACATAGTCTTTCCTGGGGTACATAAAAGTTTCAAATGGCACAGATATATTATATATTCATAAATTATAATATTCTACATCAGAAATGATGATATAGAAAATATTTAAGTACATGGAAGAATGTTTATCCTATAGTACTAGGTGAATAAAGCAAGGCCACAAAACAGTTGGTACGATCCCACTGTGCAAGAAAAAAGACATGAAGGAAATAAATGTGTAATGTTTACAATGACTACGTCAAGGGGCGAGACTTTGTGTATGTTTGTTATTTCTTTGTGATTTTCCATATTTTCCACACAAACGTGTTATATTTGTAACCAGAAGCAAAAACATTTGACAGCACCCCAGCTCCATCCAAGTCCCCTTTTGAAAGTAGTCTTGGGACACATTGGTCCTGCTCTCCCTGAGTGTGGTGTGTGCCTCGTTCCACTGGGCACAGATGCTGAACATGGTGGTTTGGGGTCCCTGAGTCCGGGAGACAGGACTGGAGAGATTTGCCATCACCCATCCCACCACCCTGCCGTCCTTCTAGCCTTCACCATGTCCTTGCTGTCTGCTCTGGCCCTCTGCAGAATGACTGATGAAGCCAGGAAGCTGTTCTCAGACTTGGGGAGTTCCCATGCCAAGAACCTTGGATTCCGAGACAGCTGGGTCTTCTTAGGGGCCCGAAACCTCAAGAGTAAAAGCCCCTTTGAGCAGGTGGGTTCATAGCTCCACCCCCAGCCCCAGTGAAGGGAACTGCCAGGGATGGATGGACAAGGGGTAGACTGGGGTGGGGAGGACACCCACCCGCCACAGGCCTTCCTGTTGGAAGCACTTTTCACACAGGGTAGTGTGGGGAGAGCCACCCACTGGTCAGAGTCATCCAACCGGCTAATCCCCCAGTAGGAACTGCTCTGGCCATTTTGGTAGGAGGTAGATCATACATAAATGCATAGACACATAGATACATACCCAAAAAAAAAAGAGGGAAGAGGAGCAAAGGATGAAGGGGAAATGAGGCATAGAATAAAGCAAAAAGAATTTAGAGATGAAGCCTGTACGGTAGGGAAAGGGGGAGCCCAGAGCAGGGCAGGGCACCTGGCCCCTGTCCCCCCAGGCCTCATGTCAGCCCCGAGGCCCCTTGAAGCTAGAGCAGATGAAATGGACCTAGAAGGGGACACTGGGAAAGCCACCTGGGCATGTGGAACGGTCAGGACAGGGCTGTAATATGGGGCCTGTTCTAGTTTTCCAGCTGCGAAAACAAATACTGTACCGTGGGTTGGCTTAAACAATGGGGATTTATTAGCTCATGGGTTTGAGGCCAGGAGAAGTCCAAAATCGTGTCAGCAAGGTGATGCTTTCTCTCTGAAGACAGTCTCCCCGAAGACTGGATGCCAGCCACCCTTGGTCTTTGGCTTCTCTGTCACATGGTGATGCACATGGCAGCATCTTCTTCTTTCTCTTCTGGATTCAGTTGACTTCCAGCTTCTCTCTATGGCTTCTCTTCTGTGTCCAATTTCCTTTGCTTATAAGGACTCAGTCATATTGGATTAAGGCCTCCCCTCATTCACTTTGGGCACCTGAACTAATAACATCTTCAAAGGTCCTATTTACAAATGGGTTCACACCCACAGGACCAGGGATTGGGACCTGGATGTGCCTTTCATGGGGGACATGATTCAATCACCAACGGGTCCCAAGGGCACTACCAGGCACGACCCGGGGCAGAGGGATCCAGGAGACACCCAGACATAGTGTTTGAGGATCACCCACAGGAGGAGAGAGGGAGTCGACAGAGGGTGGGGGGACCCGGGGAAGCACTGTGCCTTCTCCCTTGTCAAGGACAGCCCCACCCATGCACCCCCAGCCAGAGCAATTCTGAAACCTGGGGGAATCAGCCAGGCCTGCCTGATCTCTGCTTAAGAACATTCTAGCTCTGCCCAGATCCTGAGACAGGAATTGGGACCAACACTCCTAAAATGCAGTACCCCTGAGGGGAGTAGACTGTCCTGAAGGCAGTAGGGAGCCAGCAGGGCTTAAGAGGTGACAAGATCAGATCAATCATAAGAAAGACTGACATTCAGCAAACACTTGCTCTGTACAGGCACATTCTGAGAGGTGTATGCAGGCTCTTATATAACACAATGAAGTATGATTATTGTCCCATTTTACAGATGAGGAGAGATTTTAATCAGCTTGCTCAGGTCTCAAAAATGACTCAGTGATGCTGATGCATTTCTAACCCAGGTCAGCCTGCCACCACAAAGATTTTCTGTCTTCATACTTGTAGAGCAGCCTCTCTGGCTGAGCATGGAAGGAAAATGAGGCAGGAGGCAGGGAGGAGGCCCATGTAGTGATCAGGGGAGATCAGGGGAGAAAGTGGCCTGGGAAGGGGCTGTGGGAAGGCAGAGAAGGGACAGATTCAAGAAACCATAAGCTGAACTCCAGGAAAGGGGTTAGAGAGGAGGTTGGAAGAGTTTTTGCCTTATCTGTAAAATTTTGGTTAGGTTTATTTGTGTGTTTTTATGAAAATATATTCAAGTAATTATAGATTACTTTTAAAAAAATGGAATAGTACAATGTAGCCTGTCTAGAGGAGAAAATGAGAGGACTCTCTCTTTATACCCTCTGGGTGGAGAAAGGGAGGCAGGGAGGGGTCTCCAGAATGACCCATGGGAGATGCCTGGGGCAGGATTTGGTAAGAAGCAAGCCTTGCACTCCACGGGCAGAGCCAGCCCTGTCCTTCTTTGAAGAGTAGATTCCAAACCCATAAAAATTGGGCCAAAACATATTGGTGGGAAGATGGCAGAAAAGGAAGCTCCAGGAATCAGTCCCTCCACCAGAACAACTATTAAACATGCAGGAACTGTCTGAAACAACTCTTATGAAACTCCAGAGTCCAGTAGAATACTGTGCAGCATCCAAAGAAGAGCAGGAGGAAGAGACTGGTAAACTGGGTTAAATGCCACTGAATTGCACACTCTGTGCAGTGGCAACCTCCGCCCACCACCCAACCTCATGGCAGACAGCAGTAAGGTACTGGTGCAGCTTCTTGGTGCCAGAGTGGTACATAAAAACCAGTTCCTCAAGGTGTGGAGTAGATGTTCTGAGCACTGAACACTGCTTTTGATTAGCTACTTCAGATCTCTACAGGCCTGGCTCTGAGGGTGGCCATGGTTCCAACCCCACCCCCACTCCTGACAAGGGCTACAGAGGAGACTTCAAGGCTGTACATTTCCTCAGAGCTGCAGAAAACAGTGGAAGGTCTGCATTTGCTTTGAGCCATGAGGGAAGCTCCTGGCACCCTCCTGGCCCCTCCCTCCCTCCCTCCCCAGGGCAGTGCAGAGCCCCACAATTCCCACCCCCTACTACCCCCACTCCCCACTACCCCCACCCCTGGCACCGGGCATGCCCTCTGTGGGACACTGGCCTTGTTTCAGCTGGAAACGTCTGACTTGGGACACTCCTCTCTGGCAAGCACCCCCTCCCATAATTTACCCTCCAGGCAAAAGCAACTTGAGAAAACAAAAACAGCTTCAGACAGCAAAAGAAACAGAGCAAGAAATAATTGAGCCAGGTGCCCTGGGGCAAAGGCTTTAAGTCCCACAGAGGAACACCCTGGACAGGGAGAAGATCTATTTCCTGGGAATTTGAGGGAGTATTCAAATTCCTGTAAACACGGGAATACCTAAGGCCACTAGCAAGCACAAGACCAGGGCAAGATGCAGGCCCAGAAAAGACAGGGAAGGCCCTGCGCTTTGCATTTGCCTTGGGCTGACCTTCTTGATAGGAGGGCTGAACCCTCACAGAAATCACCAGCCAATGCAAACCCAACTTGCAAGACTGTGAAAGGTGTTTTTTTGCTTAGGTTTGCTTGGTTATGTTAGCTCCTGACACTCAAGAAAGTCACTGTCATATCACTAGCTGGATACAGACTCAAGAAACAGACATCCAAGGGAATCAAATCCCAGATACAGCATTTTAAAATATTAAGATATACACTGTGCACCAAAAGATTACAAGTCAAACAAAGAAACAGGAAATGATGGCCCATTCAAAGGAAGAGGATAAAAATCCAGAAAACGTTAATGAAGAATACCAGACTGTGGACCTATTGGACAAAGACTTTTTAAAAATGATATTTGAAATATGCTCAAGGAGATAGTGAAAAATGCAGAGAAAGAACTAAAGGATATCATGAAAACAATGAATGAACAATATGAGAATCTCAATAAACAGATAGAAATTTTTCAAAGGAACCAAAACAGAACTACTAGGGTTGACGACCACAATAAATGAAATGAAAAAAATCCCAGGAGAGTTTCAACAGCAGATTGGAACTGGTAAAAGAAAGAATCAGTGAACTCGAAGACAAGACCATTAAAATGAGTTGGGCAGAGGCACAGAAAGAAAAAAAAGAACTATAAAAAGTGAAAATAGCCTAAGGAGAACTTTGGGACACAATCAAACATATCAATATATACATTATGGGAGTCCCAGAAGGAAAAGAGGGGCAGAAGGAATATTCAGAGAAATAATGACAGAAAACTTCCCAAACCTAGCAAAAGATGTGGATATGCACATCCAAAAATCTCAGAGAACACCAAACAGGATAAACTTGAAGAGAAATACATCCCATCACATAATGGCCAAACTTGAATGCAAAGAACAACAAGAGAGTTCTAAAAGCTGCAAGAGAAAAGCAACATGTTACGTACAAAGGAGTACCAATCAGATTGACCATTTCTTGTCAGAAATCAAGGAAGCAAGAAGGCAATGGATTGAAATATTTAAAGTGCTGACAGAACACAATTGCTAACCAACAATTTTATATCCAGCAAGACAGTTTAGCAGTTCCTCAGAAAGGTAAGTATAGAAATACCATGTGACCCGGAAATCCCCTTCTAGGAATATATCCACAACTATTGAAAGCAGGGACTTGAACAGATATTTGCACACCAGTGTTCATAACAGTATTATTCACAATTGCCAAAAGATGAAAGCAACCCAAGTGTCCATCAGCCGATGAATGGATAAACAAAATGTGGTACATACATACAATGGAATATTACTCAGCCATAAAAACGAATGAAGTTATGGTACATGGCACAACATGGATGAACTTTGAAGTCATCATGTTTAGTGAAATAAGCCAGGCACAAAAGGACAAATCGTATGATCTCTCTGCTCTGAAATAATAAGAATAAACAAACTCATTGAGTTAGAATCTAGAATATAGGTTACCAGGGGATGGGGAGGGGTAGGGAATAAGGAGTTAAAACTATGTTTAAACTATATGGAAGTTCTATTTGGGAAGATGGAAAAGTTTAGGTAAAGGATGATGGCGATGGTAGTACAAAATTATGAACATAATTAACAACACTGAATTATATATTTGAATTTGGTTAAAATGGGAAATTTTAGGTTGTATATATGTTCCTAGGATAAAAATTACCTTAACATAAACCATGGAACTATAGTTAATAGTACAATTATTAAAAAGTTGCTATCAATTTTAACAAATGTACCTCACTACTGCAAGGTATTAACAATAGGGTGGTATAGGGGAACCCTGTATTTTTTTTAATAATTCAATTTTATTGAGATATATTCACATACCATGCAGTCATACAAAGCGTACAATCAGTTGTTCACAGTACCACCATATGGTTGTGCATCCATCACCAAAATTAATTTTTGAACATTTTCATTACCACACACACAAAAGTAACAAGAATAAAAATTAAAGTGAAAAAGAACAATTAAAGTAAAAAAGAACACTGGGTGTTTTGTTTTTGTTTTTGTTTTTGTTTTTGTTTTTTGTTTTTTGTTTTTTTGCCCCCGTTTTTCTACTCATCCATCCATACACTGGACAAAGGGAGTGTGATCCACATGACTTTCCCAATCACATTGTCACCCTCATAAGCTACATTGCTATACAATCATCCTCAAGATTCAAGGTTTTGGAGTTGTAGTTTGATAGTTTCAGGTATTTACTGCTAGCTACTCCAATTCATTTGAACCTAAAAAGGGTTGCCTATATTGTGCATAAGAGTGCCCACCAGAGTGACCTCTCGGCTCCTTTTGGAATCTCTCAGCCACTGAATCTTATTTCATTTCACTCCCCATCCCCCTTTTGGTCAAGAAGATGTTCTCCATCCCACAATGCCAGGTCCAGATTCCTCCCCAGGAGTCATATTCCACATTGCCAGGGGTATTTACACCCCTGGGTGTCAGATCTGACATAGGGAGAAGGGCAGTGATTTCATCTGCCAAGTTGGCTTAGCTAGAGAGAGAGAGCTACATCTAAGCAACAAAGAGGCATTCAGGAGGAGACACTTAGGCACAATTATAAGCAGGCCTAGCCTCTCCTTTGCAGTAACAGTCTTCCCAAGGGCAAGTCCCATGATTGAGGGCTCAGCCCATCAAACCTCCGGTCCCCAATGTCTGTGACCACATCAGCAACCATCGAGGTGGGGAAGCCCAACACCCCTGCATTCTCCCCCAGCAATATGCACATTAGTGGTAGCATATAATATTCCTCTTTTTGTGCCTGGCTTATTTCACTCAGCATTATGTCTTCAAGGTTCATCCAAGTTGTCATATGTTTCACGACATTGTTCCTACTTACTGCTGCATAGTATTCCATTATGTGTATATACCACATTTTATTTATCCACTCCTCTGTTGAAGGACATTTGGGTTGTTTCCATCTCTTGGCAATTGTGAATAATGCTGCTATGAACATTGGCGTGCAGATATCTGTTCATGTCACTGGTTTCAGATCTTCCAGGTATATACCGAGAAGTGCAATTGCTGGATCAAAGGGTAACTCTATATCTAGTTTTCTAAGGAACAGCCAGACTGTCTTCCAGAGTGGCTGAACCATTATACAGTCCCACCAACAATGAATAAGAGTTCCAATTTCTCCACATCCTCTCCAGCATTTGTAGTTTCCTGTTTGTTTAATGGCAGCCATTCTAATTGTCGTGAGATGGTATCTCGTTGTAGTTTTAATTTGCATCACTCTAATAGCTAGTGAAGCTGAACATTTTTTCATGTGTTTCTTGGCCATTTGTATTTCCCCTCCAGAGAAATGTCTCTTCATATCTTTTGCCCATTTTATAATTGGGCTGTCTGTACTATTGTCATTGAGTTGTAGGATTTCTTTATATATGCAAGATATCTGTCTTTTGTCAGATACATGGTTTCCAAAAATTTTTTCCCATTGAGTTGGCTGCCTCTTCACCTTTTTGACAAATTCCTTTTTAGGTACAGAAACTTCTAAGCTTGAGGAGTTCCCATTTATCTATTTTTTCCTTTGTTGCTTGTGCTTTGGGTGTAAGGTCTAGGAAGTGACCTCCTAATACAAGGTCTTGAAGATGTTTCCCTACATTATCTTCTAGGAGTTTTGTGGTACTGTATTTTGCATTGAGGTCTTTGATCCACTTTGAGTTAATTTTTGTGTAGGGTGTGAGGTAGGGGCCCTCTTTCATTCTTTTGGATATGGATATCCAACTCTCCCAGCCCCATTTGTTGAAAAGACTGTTATGTCCCAGTTCAGTGGCTTTGGGGGCCTTATCAAAGATCAGTCAGCTGTAGATCTAGGTGTCGATCTCCGAATTCTCAATTCAATTCCATTGATCAATATGTCTGTCTTTGTGCCAGTACCATGCTGTTTTGACTACTGTGGCTTTATAGTAAGCTTCAAAGTCAGGGAGTATAAGTCCTCCCACTTCATTTTTCTTTTTTAGAGTGCTTTTGGCAATTTGAGGCATCTTCCCTTTCCAAATAAGTTTGATAACTAGCTTTTCCAAGTCTGCATCTATTGAAATGATCATTTGATTTTTCTCTTTTGATTTGTTAATGTGTTGTATTACATTGATTGGTTTTCTTATGTTGAACCATCCCTGCATGCCTGGAATGAACCCCACTTGGTCATGGTTTATGATTTTTTAATGTGTCTTTGGATTCAATTTGCAAGTATTTTGCTGAGAGTTTTTGCAGCTATATTCATTAGGGAGATTGACCTGTAGTTTTCCTTTTTTGTGGCATCTTTGCCTAGTTTTGGTATTAGATTGATGTCAGCTTCATAAAATGTGTTAGGTAGTTGGAATTTTGATTGGGATTGCACTGAATCTGTAGATGAGTTTGGGTAGAATTGACATCTTAATGACATTTAGCCATTTTATCCATGAACATGGAATATTTTTCCATCTTTTAAGGTCCCTTTCTATTTCTTTTAGTAGACTTACATAGTTTTCTTTGTATAGGTCTTTTACATTTTTGGTTAAGTTTATTCCTAGGTACTTGATTTTTTTAGCTGCTACTGAAAATGGTATCTTTTTCTTGAGTGTCTCTTCACTTCTTTCATTTCTAGCATATAGAAACATTACTGACTTATGTGCATTAATCTTGTATCCCACTACTTTGCTAAATTTGTTTATTAGCTCCAGTAGCTGTATCGTTGATTTCTTAGGGCTTTCCAGATATAAGATCATATCATCTGCAAATAGTGACAGTTTTACTTCTTCCTTTCCAATTTGGATGCCTTTTGTTTCTTTGTCTTGCCGGATTGCCCTGGCTAGCACTTCTAGCACAATGTTGAATAACAGTGGTGACAGTGGGCCTTTTCTCATTCCTGAACTTAGAGTGAAGGCTTTCAGTCTCTCACCATTGAGTACTATGCTGGCTGTGAGTTTTTCATATATGCTCTTTGTCATATTGAGGACATTTCCTTCAATTCCTACCTTTGAAGTGTTTTTATCAAAAAGTGATGTTGGGGAGAACCTAAGATGGCAGCTAGGTGAGACAGGGCAAAAAGACACCTCCGTGAAAAATATTAGATAAAAACCAGAAAGTGACCCAGAACACCACTTCCAGCTATGCACCAGCTGGACAACGTCTGCTAAAACTACAGGGAGCATGCACTTGGTGAAACCAGGAGTCTGCATTCTGAAACAAGTGAGTAAGCCAGCTGAAAGTCCCACAGCCATGCTGTGGTCTGGGGAAACTGCGGGTTGGCATTTGGAGACGGACTAGTTCTTTTTAAAAAACAAAAACAAAAACAAAAAATCTGGGAGTGGCTGCAGATACAGCAGTGAGAACCATATAGTGAAGCACTGCAGGAGTGGGCTGTAGCCAACACCTCAGTGTCTGGCATGAAGGATAGCCCTCCCCACACCTGCTACTGATTGTCCTGAGGCCAGAGGGACAGAGGGGAGAGCCAAAAGGAGAAAGAAACTGCACCCCTTGCAGCTGGCTTCCCAGCATGCTGGTGACACTCCTGCCCCGGCTGGACCCACAGCCCAGAGCCATGCCAGGAAACCCAGTCTAATGGGGAGTGTATCCCATAGTACCATGCACACGCCGCAATATCAGCCGTGGACAGTGGCCTTGGGTGCACCCACAGATAGTTGCTACCCACAGATAGCTGGGAAGGCAGAGATGTGCGAAAAGAGGGGAGGGGTTGAGACGCCCCATTCAGCCATTTTTGCATCAGGCTGGGAGTGACCCTACATGGCCCAGCGGCCCGGGGCTTCCCTTGAGAGAAGGCGCGCACTTGTGACGTAGCACAGACTTCCCTCAGCAGAGGTCCTGGAAGATCACAGCTATCAAACAAAGCAAATGCCAAGAGGCCAAAAACAACAGAAAATCTTAAAGCATTTGATAAAACCAGACGATATGGAGAACCCAATCCCAAACACCCAAATCTAACGATCAGAAGAGACACAGTACTTGGTGCAATTAATCAAAGGACTACAGTCAAAGAATGAGAGCATGGCACAGGATATAAAGGATATGAAGAAGAACATGGCACAGGATATAAAGGACATAAAGAAGATCCTAGAAGAGCATAAAGAAGAAACTGCAAGAGTAAATTAAAAAATAGAAGATCTTATGGAAATAAAAGAAACTGTTGGCCAAATTAAAAAGACTCTGGATACTCATAATACAAGATTAGAGGAAGTTGAAAATTAGAGGAATTAGAGGACCACAGAACAGAAAATGAAAGAACAAAAGAAAGAATGGAGAAAACAATTGAAAAAATCAAAATGGTTCTCAGGGATATGATAGATAAAATAAAACATCCAAATTTAAGACTCATTGGTGTCCCAGAAGGGGAAGAGAAGGGTAAAGGTCTAGAAAGAGTATTCAAAGAAATTGTTGGGGAAAACTTCCTAAACCCTCTACACAATATAAATACACAAAGCATAAATGCCCAGCAAACTCAAAATAGAATAAATCCAAATAAACCCACTCCAAGACATATTCTGATCAGACTGTCAAATACTGAAGAGATGGAGCAAGTTCTGAAAGCAGCAAGAGAAAAGCAATTCACCACATACAAAGGAAACAACATAAGACTAAGTAATGACTACTCAGTGGCCACCATGGAGGCGAGAAGGCAGTGGCATGACATATTTAAAATTCTCAGAGAAAAAAATTTCCAACCAAGAATACTTTATCCAGCAAAACTCTCCTTCAAATGTGAGGGAGAGCTTAAATTTTTCACAAACAAATGCTGAGAAAGTTTGCCAGTAAAAGACCTGCCCTACTTCAGATACTAAAGAGAGCCCTACTGACAGAGAAACAAAGAAAGGACAGAGAGATAGGGAGAATTTTAACAGACATATGTAGAACCTTACATCCCAAATCACCAAGAAACACATTTTTCTCTAGTAATCACGGATCTTTCCCCAGAATAGACCATATGCTGGGACATAAAACAAGCCTCAATAAATTAAAAAAAAAAATTGAATATATTCAAAACACATTCTCTGACCACAATGAAATACAAGCAGAAGTCAATAATTTTTGATTTGTAACTCCACTATTTACTTCCTACAAGATATAAAATACATAAACTCTAATGACAAATCAGTGGTTTTGGACTCAATGTAAAATATGTAATTTTTGACAAGAACTATATAAAGGCAGGAGAATGGAGGAGTATAGGAACATAGTTTATGGGTCCTATTGAAGTTAAGCTGGTATCAAAGAAAACCAAGATTGTTATGGATTTAAAAGGTTAAATTTAAGCCCCACAATAAACACAAAGAAATTATCAGAGAATATGACCACAGAGATGAAAAGTAGAGTTTGGGTTATGAGAAGTGGGGGAAGGGGCAATGAGGAGTTAAGAAATGAGTGTAGGGTTGCTGTTTGAGGTGAAGGGAAATTTCTAGTAATGGATGGAGGGAAGGTGATACCATTACAACATTCTAAATGTGACTAATCCCACTAATGGAATGCTAGGGAGGGGGTGGAATGGGAAGATATAGGCTGTATGTATGTTTCCACAATTGAAAAAAGGGGGAAAAGACTAAATAGATGACAATTGAATGCCAGGGATGATCCTGGATGGGATCTGAGGATGGAGGACAGGAGGCTCAAAGGGACACAGTTGGGACATAAGAAAAAAAAAAGGAAATATAGAATGTAAGCTTTCTGTCAATGTTGAATGTCTTGAACTTCTTAGCTGCGCTTAATGGGATTGCATAAAAGAATGTTCTTGTTCATCGGAAGTGTATATGTGAATTATAGTGTTTGTTCAAGGATGTGTGCAGCTAGCTCTCATATGTTCAGAAGACAGAGCAATAGATGATGGATGATAGGGAGGGAGGGAGGGAGAGAGGGAAGGAAAGAAATGGCGGTGTGACAGCATGTTGGAGTTGATGGATCGGGGGGTCAGGGGAGGGGGGTCAGGGTATGCTGTGTATGGGGTTTGTATTGTTTTTGCAACTGTTCCTGTGGCTTTGAATTTATTTCAAAATGAAATTTAAAAAAAAACTCAGTAATCAAGATAAGTAATATTTTGATGCAGTATTTAAAAAACTGAACTTAATGCTAAAAAATCCATGATGAAAAAATATCAAAATGCTAACTATAAAAAAAAAAGTGATGTTGGATTTTGTTGAATGCTTTTTCAGCATCTATTGAGATGATCATTTGATTTTTCTCTTTTGATTTGTTAATGTGTTGTATTACATTGATTGATTTTCTTATGTTGAACCATCCCTGCATGCCTGAAATGAACCCCACTTGGTCATGGTATATGATTTTTTAATGTGTCTTTGGATTCGATTTGCAAGTATTTTGTTGAGGATTTTTGCATCTATATTCATTAGGGAGATTGGCCTGTAGTTTTCCTTTTTTGTGGCATCTTTGCCTAGTTTTGGTATTAGATTGATGTCAGCTTCATAAAATGTGTTAGGTAGTATTCCATTTCCTTCAATGTTTTGAAAGAGTTTAAGTAAGATTGGTGTCAGTTCTTTCTGGACAGTTTGGTAGAATTTCCCTGTGAAGCCATCTGGCCCTGGGCATTTATTTGTGGGAAGTTTTTTGATGACTGATTGGATCTCTTTGCTTGTGATTGGTTGGTTAAGGTCTTCTATTTCTTCTCTGTCAGTCTAGGTTGTTCATATGTTTCCAGGAAATTGTCCATTTCCTCTACATTATCCAGTTTGTTGGCATACAGCTGTTCATAGTATCCTCTTACGATTTTTTTTAATTTCTTCAGTATCCACAGTAATGTCACCTTTCTCATTCATTATTTTGTTTATATGGGTCTTCTCTCTTTTTGATTTTGTCAGTCTAGCTAGGGGCTTGTCAATCTTGTTGATCTTCTCAAAGAACCAACCCTTGGTGTTATTTATTCTCTCTATTGTTTTTTGTTTGTTTGTTTTTTGTTTTGTTTTGTTTTGTTCTCCATGTCATTTATTTCTGCTTTAATTCTTGTTATTTCTTTTCTTCTACTTGGTTTAGGATTGGTTTGCTGTTCGTTTTCTAGCTTCTTCAGTTGCTCCATTAGTTCTGTGATTTTAGCTCTTTCTTCCTTTTAGTATGTGTTTAGTTTTTGTATGTGTTTAGTGCTATATATTTCCCCCTCAGTACCGCTTTTGCTGCATCCCATAGGTTTTGATATGTTGTGTTCTCATTTTCATTCATCTCTATATGGTTAGCGATTTCCCTTGTTCTTCTTCTTTACCCCACTGATTGTTTAGGAGTATGTTGTTTAACGTTCAGGTATTTGTGAATTTTCTAAGTCTCTGATGGTTATTGACTTCTAATTGTATTCCATTGTGGTCAGAGAATGTGCTTTGAATAATTTCAATTTTTTAAATTTATTGAGGCTTGTTTTATGTCCCAGCATATGGTCTATTCTGGAGAAAGTTCTGTGAGCACTAGAGAAGAATGTGTATCCTGATGATTTGGGATGTAATGTTCTGTATATATCAGTTAAATCAAATTCATTTATCAGATTGTTTAGATTTTCAATTTCCTTATTGGTCTTCTGTCTGGTTGATCTATCTATAGGAGAAAGTGATGTGTTGAAGTCTCCCACAATTATTGTGGAAACATCAATTGCTTCCTTTAGTTTTGCCAGTGTTTGTCTCATGTATTTTGTGGCACCACGATTGGGTGCATAAACATTTATGATTGTTATTTATTCTTGTTGAATTGCCCCTTTTATTAGTATGTAGTGGCCTTCTTTGTCTCTCATAACATCCTTGCATTTAAAGTCTATTTTATCTGAGATTAATATTGCTACTTCTGTTTTCTTTTGGCTGTAGCTTGAATGAAATATTTTTTTCCATCCTTTCACTTTCAATTTCTTTGTGTCCCTGTGTCTAAGATGAGTCTCTCGTATGCAACATATTGATGGTTCATATTTTTTGATCCATTCTGCCAATCTATATTTTTTAATTGGGGAGTTTAATCCATTTACATTCAACGTTATTACTGTGAAGGCATTTCTTGAATCAGCCATCTTATCCTTTGGTTTGTGTTTGTCAGATATATTTTTTCCCTCTCTCTTTTATTGTCCTTTAATGAACCAATATTGAATCTCTTTAGTACTGTACCTTTCTCCATATTTCTCTCTCCTTTCTTTGTTTCTCTGTCAGTACGGCTCCCTTTAGTATCTGAAGTAGGGCAGGTCTTTTGTTAGCAAAATCTCTCAGAATTTGTTTGTCTCTGAAAAATTTAAGCTCTCCCTCAAATTTGAAGGAGAGCTTTACTGGATAAAGAATTCTTGGTTGGAAATTTTTCTCTCTCAGAATTTTAAATGTTGTGCCACTGCCTTCTTGCCTCCATGGTGACCGCTGAGTAGTCACTACTTAGTCTTATGTTGTTTCCTTTGTATGTGGTGAATTGCTTTTCTCTTGCTGCTTTCAGAACTTGCTCCTTCTCTTCAGTATTTGACAGTCTGATCAGAATATGTCTTGGAGTGGGTTTATT
This sequence comes from Choloepus didactylus, assembly GCF_015220235.1. Taxonomy (NCBI): domain Eukaryota; kingdom Metazoa; phylum Chordata; class Mammalia; order Pilosa; family Megalonychidae; genus Choloepus; species Choloepus didactylus. Next base: position 212,223,071 of record NC_051307.1, on the reverse strand, counting down.
TGGATTTATTCCATTTGGAGTTTGCTGGGCATTTATGCTTTGTGTATGTATGTTGTGTAGACAGTTTGGGAAGTTTTCCCCAACAATTTCCTCGAATACTCTTTCTAGACTTTTACCCTTCTCTTCCCCTTCTGGGACACCAATGAGTCTTATATTTGGATGTTTTATTTTATCTATCATATCCCTGAGGTCTATTTCGATTTTTTCAATTATTTGCCCCATTCTTTCTTTTGTTGTTTCATTTTCCATTTTGTCATCCTCCAGGTCAATGATTCATTGTTCAGCTTCCTCTAGTCTTATACTATGTGTATCCAGAATTTTTTTAATTTGGTGGGCAGTTTCTTTTATTTCCATAAGATCATCTATTTTTTTATTTACTCTTGCAGTTTCTTCGTTATGCTCTTCTAGGGTCTTCTTCGTGTCCTTTATATCCTGTGCCATGCTCTCATTGTTTGTCTTTAGTTCTTTGATTAATTACTGCAAGTACTGCATCTCCTCTGATCTTTTGATTTTGGTGTTTGGGTTTGAGTTGTCCATATCATCTGGTTTTTTCATATGTTTTAAAATTTTCTTTTGTTTCTGGCCTCTTGGCAATTGCTTAACTTGATAGGGTTCTTTTAGGATATGTAGGCCATTTCAAAGACTAATCTCTAATTTGTCAGATCTACAGCTTGGTGGCGTACATTTTCTCTAACTAACCAGCAGGTGGCATCTATGAGCCACCTATTCCCCTCAAGCCAGTTCTCCTCAACTTTGTCTTTGTGGTGTGTTGGTGTCTGATTCTTGTGTGGTCCAATTGGTGCACCAAGTTTGGTTGTGTTGTTGGTGCTGTCCGCCCTGAATGTGGGGCGTGTGTCTGAGTGGTTAGGGAGGTAGGGCAGCTTTAATAATCAAACATCCCAGGTGTTCCTAGAGATTTAAGGCTGTTGCAAGAGTCTAAACCTTCAGTTTACTCTCACCACAGATTGTCTCTGCCACTGACCCACAAGTCCTTGGTATTGGTGTATGGTCCCTGGGATTTCTGAGTGGGTCTCTCTTCCAAGCCTTGCCCTCCTAGGGCCTCTGCTGAGAGAAGGCTGTGCTACGTCACAGGTGAGTGCCATCTCTCAAGGGAAGTTCTGGGCCACCAGGCCGTGTAGGGGCATTCCCAGCCTGCTGTAAGGATGGCTGTATGGGGTGTGTTAATTTCCCCCTTTTTGCACTGCTCCGCCTTCCTAGCTCTGGGACAATTAGCTTTGGGTGTGCAAAAGGCTATTGTCCACGCCCAATATTGTGGCGTGTGCTTGTATTGCTATAAACACTTCCTGTCACACTAGGTTTCTCGGCGCAGCTCTGGGCTGTGGCACCAGTACCAGGCAGGAGCATTCCCAGCCTGCCGAGAAGATGGCTGTAAGGGGCATGGTTATTTTCCCCTTTTGGCTCACCTCTGCCTTCCTCACTCTGAGACAATGAGCAGCGGGTGTGCGAAAGGCTATCATCCACGCCAAATATTGACGCGTACCCACAGCCTGTTCCTGCCATGCTTCATTGTGCAGTTCTTGCTGCCGTATCTGCAGCCACTTTTGGGTTTTTTAAAAAAGAACTAGTCCGACTCCAAACGTCAACCCACAGTTTCCCCACACCACAGCGTGGCTGCTGGATATTCAGCAGGCTCACTCACTTGTTTCAGAATGCAGACTCCTGGTTTCACCAAGTGCATGGTCCCTGTGGATTTAGCAGACCTTGTCCAGCTGGTGCATCGCTGGAAATGGTGTTCTGGGTCACTTTCTGGCTTTTATCTAGTATTTTTCATGGAGGTGTTTTTTTGCCCTGTCTCTCCTAGCCACCATCTTCTGAAAGTCCGGGTACCCTGTATTTTATGCATGGTTTTTCTGTAAACCCACAACTTCTCTAATTAAAAAAATAAAAATAAAAAACATAAAAACAAAAAACACAGGCCAAGACAGCACATAAAAAGTACGTAACTATAAGATACTCAGCACCATTTTCCCCTCATATTTATGATCAGCTAACTTGGACCCATTAACTGAAAATGAACCAATGACCATGACATGTTAAAATCAATGTCCTTTGTTTTAGAAAAAGCAGAATCCAGATTTTTTTTTTTTAATTTCTACAAATCAGCTCCATTATTCCAAGGTTAGATTTTAGCATTTGCTTTCTCCCTCCTACCAACCAAGCTGTGACACTACCAGCCTGAGCATTTTAAACCCAATCCTAACTGACTTCATTCTTTTTATATATGTATTCTTAGTATTAATTAATATTACAGAGTGGCTCCCACTTACCAACTGGGTTGCCACAGGCAGTTCCTCTGTCTCTCTGTGCCTCTGTTTCCCCATCTGTAAAATAGGATGATAACAGAACCCATCTCCTGGGACTCTTGTGGAAATTAAATATGTAAGTTACTTAGAACACTGCCTGGCATAGAGCAAGGGCTCAGGAATTGCTAAGGATCTTCTTTTTATTGCTGTTGTGATTATTTGCGGTGTCCTGGGGGCTTATGGAGAATTGGGGGGAGGGGTTAATGCTGTCCAACACCCATGCCATTCCCAGGCTCCTTGCCCCACAGGGCATGACAGGCAGTGATTCGGCTCTGATTCCAAGACCTTTGCATCCCCTCTCTGGGCCTTAGTTTTCCCATCTGTGAAATGGGATGGTGATACCCAACACCCCTGCCACCACCCTAGGGGCTGTGGTGAGGATGAAGTGAGTGAAGGCATGTAGATTTAAAAGCGCAATTGCAAATCCAGATGTGAGTCTCAGCAGCCTCCCCCATTGTTGGCATTTCTCTCTTCTCTCTCTCTCCAGTTCTTGAAGAACAACCCAGACACGAACAAATACGAGGGATGGCCGGAGCTGTTAGAGCTGGAGGGCTGTGTGCCTCAGAAGATCATTTAGGGAGCTGTGACCCTTCCTTGGTCTGGGACCTGAAAATGCACTTGCCTGTCTTAGGAGTCAGAGCCTGGAGCGCCAGGGGCTGGGTTGACGCAAGGCAGAGAACATATTGACGTGTTAACGGCCACAGCACACTGCAACGCACTTCCTTCTTTGGAGACAAAGCCTCACCACGGGCTGAGATGTCCTATGTGGGAAATGAGCAGCCTCAGAGGGTCCTTTGCCTGTTGGGAGTGCACGTGTGCCTTCCATCAGGGGCTGCAGACTGTCGGTCCAAGTAAGGACTGCCCACACTTGTGAAAAATTAAATTTTATTTTTGCTCATTCTGAAAGAGCTTTCTGACTACACGAGTTGCAGCATTTCTCCCTGGAATCGAATTGGTCTAAACTCAGTTTGCTTGAGGCTCTCCGTTTGGCAGCTGGAAAGGAGCTCACTTTCATAGAGATTTCATTTAGGTGTGAGAGAATCCCTCAGTTCCCAGCAAAATGTTTGATGCAGACAGGATCAGAGAGAGCCAGGGAACAGGATGCAGAGAATATTGTCATAACCTGCTGTTTGAAAGAGAGTTGGAGAAAATCAGAGCTGGAGAGGTAGAAAATGGGAAAGGATATAAGAAAGACTGGAAAGAATAGGTGGACTGTGAGGCAGGTTGGAGGGAAAACATCCTGGCTTTGTTACTTTGGACTCCCCAGGAGCAGACCCTGAGACGAAGGATTCAAGTGCAGGTAGTTTATTTGGGATGTGACCCAGGAAACTCTGGTAAGGGAGCGGGGAAGTGAGGCAGGGGAGGGAAGGCAGCCAGTAAAGGGTGTGTTATCAGTCCACTTAGCATTGTGGACACCTCAATTCCATGGGGAACTTCTAACATAGAGAACACACCTCAGGGTTATCTTACCCACAGGGCCATGGAGGGGAGGGAGCTGGGGTCTTTGCCCACCAACTCCCACCAGTCATTTGCCAAGGGCTGCTGGGGTGGGCAAGGGGTGATGTGAATTCCCAGCACTCCTCGCCTGCCCTTTGCAGAGAAAGTGCCACGTGTGGCTTCCGAGTGACCCTCAGCCAAGAGCTGTAGAGACTGGCCACTGGAAGGCCACTGGAGCACACTGAAGTGGCAAGGCCCAAAGGCTATGGTGCTAAGACCCTGCCCGGGGTCTCTGCAAAGGGGCCCAGGTCCCAGGCCCTAGAAAGAGCCCCAGGAGGGCATCACGGGAGTGGAAAGCATCAGTGCTCAGCTTCCTGGAGTGTTTACCAGGGAGATGCAGGCCTCTTCCAGAAGATACCACCACCATCCCCAGTAAAAATACCCAAGCAGTAGATTAGCAGACATTGAAGTCCTGTACACACCAGTGGAGTGGGGCTCACAGTTCCCAAGCCTGGGGACAGGGAGGGCTACAAACGTGCCGAGACCCAGGAGGTAGAGAAGAGGACAGAGTGTGGAAGCCTTTGACCAGGGACATGGCGGGGCCATGACAATGGGCCGCAGTTGCAATGCGGTTGACGTCAAAGCCCTATCCTGGCAGGACACATCTCACCCAGGCAGGCTTGGCCAAGGAAGTCAGAGGAAGGTGCCCAGCAGTTTCCCTGCCAATTCTATAACCCTCTTCCTCCACCAGGCACCCTAGAGCACCCTCAGGGATAAAAGGGAGAGTCTGCCTGGCAGCCCCAAATAACCACTTACATAGACACCCGCATCAATATAATTCTCTGGAAAAACATTTGGCCAGATACCTACTCTGAGAATTTACCATAAACACCTCTAAATTGTTGTACCATTGGAAGTTTTTTTTTACAACAAGCAAGAACAACTTATGAAATTAAAAGAGAACCCATAAAGACATCTAAAGTGAGCTCATGGCCTGAGGCAGGGCTAGGCAGAGAGCGCTTAGCATGGCCACTATTTGGAAAGGACATAGGGAGGCCAGCTGGCTGTATGAGAAGACACAGGGGACTCTTCTAGAAGCTGCATTGCACAGCACATTAAAGAAGATACAGAAAAAACAGGTGGATGAATCAGAGAATTGGGGTAAGATTCCCATGGAGACGGGGGAGCTGGGAAAGGCAGCACCGTGGAAAGTGTCACTGCCCACCCGGGTCCCCTTCCCCAGCTTTTGCGTCTAATGGTCAGTCTGTACTCTCCTTTGGAGAGCTGGCCCTGAGCTACTCTCAGGGAATGCAGGGAGTTGACAGCAGCCCAGGACGGACTGAAGGTGAGGGAGGGTGAAGGCCCAGCTCCTTTGCCAACCACACTCCAGAGCTCTCCGTGGGATCAGGCGAAGACTGAGGCTTTGCCTAAAATTGTCCCTTTGCTTGGTTCTTCCCCTTCCCCAGCTGCTCCCCACTCCCTTACTGATCTCCCCCAGGGGCCAGTCCTTATTAAATCACTTGCAAGGGAATCCTCTCAAAGTTGATTTCTAGGACCTATCCTAAGGTAGGGCATGAGCATGCCCAGCTGGGTCTGGGCTGGAAACAAAACCACCAGCGTGCAGGAACTGTCACAGAAAAGGGTCAGCTCCCAATGAGGAAGAGCCCAGAGAGAGGGACCTAGGAGCCAGACAAAACCACACTTGCCACCGCCACGTGGATCTGTGAAAGAGACCCCCACTCCTCCAGGCTGGGGAAACACGACGCAGAGTCTGCAGATCCTGCCCTCTCCCATTCCCACTCCTGGACACAGTGACAAGCTCATTAGGTGCACCCTGCAGACAAAGTTACAGAAAAAATGAGCCCTGATGGCCATCATTTGCACCTCCAAAACCCTCCAAGGACATGGCATTCCTCAGCCCTTCGGGCTGTGCCTCACTGCAGTGAGCCTCTCAAAAGTGGCAAACACCCAGCAGACACTCAACATCATCTTCAGGGCACCATGGCCACTACAGGGACCCCCAGGTCAGCTCAGGATTGGGACAGGACAGAGTCCAAGAAAATGGCTGTAGAGAGTTGGGTCAGTATCCCCATTAAGAACCAGTGTCCTCACTCAACAGTTATCTCTCACCTGCTGTGTGCGCCTGCTGTGTGTCGGGAACTGGGTGGGCACTGGGAATACTGCAAGGAAGAAAACGGCACAGTCCCCGCTGGTGGTCTAGTGGTGGACACTGATACAGAGGAATATGACTCGGTAATGGCTACGATGGGGAAGGGCGTGCTGGCCTCCTCCTCAGCCTTAGGGAACCAGGGGAGGCATCCTGGAGGAAGCAGCATCCACCCTGAGCTCTTGAGGCTGTGTAGGAGTTGGCCCAGCAGGGGTGGGGTGGAGCAGAGTGCCACACACAAGACCTGGAAGCTGGAGCCACCTGGAGCAGGGTGGGGAGGTGACAAGGGCTGAGGGGGCAGGGGCGAGAGCCTGAAGGGCCTAAGTCAGGCAAAGGAGCTTGGGCTGACCCAGGGGCAGTCGGGGCACACTGAGTGATTTAGGTTGACATGATCAGATTTGCATTTTTAAAGAACTCCTCTTGGCTGCTGTGTGGAGTAGGGAGTGAAAGCAGGGAGGCCAGTGAGGAGGCTGCTGTATCAGCCAGGTGCAAGAGGGTGGTGGCCTGGGGATCTAAAGTTAGGGATGGCAAGATAGGGATGGGTCCCAGGGTTATTCAGGAAGCAAAATGGACAAGATTTGGGGACTGATTTTTCCCATCTTTGGAAATCAGCCTTCAGGAATCTCTGCAAGTTAATCATGGCCTCACCCCCTCACCCACACATGCCCCCACTCCACCAACATGCCACCCACCCCAGGAGTGAGGAAAGGGCAGTGAGGGGGGTGGGGAGATGTGTATCTGTCCTTTTAGGCACAGCAGGATCTTTCCAGCAGCTGTAATTCTAGTCCTCATCAGTAGGTGGCAGCCCAAGATAGAAATGGAAGGGTGGCAAAGTTTTCCCCTGTAGAGCTCGATACCTGGGACTTACCAAAGGACAATGGATTTATCACGAGTATCATTAACAGCGAATAGCAGCACCTAACTTTTATGGAGAATTGCTGTTTTCCAGACTCTTTGCTCAGAGCTTTACATGGATCACTTCATTTCATCCTCACAGCCCCATGAAGAGGCAACAATTGTTATAACCTTTTACACATGAGGAAAATGAGGCTCAGAGAGGTCAAGTGACTTGTCCAAAGTCACACAGCTAAGAAGCCTCAGAATAAGGATCAGAATCCCGAACTGTCTCCATCACTACGCTAAACAGACCCTCCAAATACCCTATGCTGAACCAAACAATGTTTATCTCCCCCATCTCTGCTTCCTGAATTCCTCTAAAGACATTTGAAGATGCCTCAGAACCTCTGAGCCAATGTTCTCACCATCCACCATCATTGCTTTGGGAAAGATGGAGAGGGAGTGGGTGTGGGAGATTTGGAATTCCTCTTTTTAAAACCTTCCCATACTTTGTAAGTCTTGCTTCCTTTTAGCCTTCAACAACCTTGTGGGACAAGGGGCAGAATGTCCATCCCCATTTTGCAGATGGAGAAAGAAAACCTAAGAAATGTGCCCAGGCCACACAGCAAGACAGGGCAAAGCCGGACCTAGAACGCCTGATCCTCGCTCCTTTACTGCCACCTTTCACAGGTCGCTGGGCATGTATTTCAAGCAGCCACTGCAGGCCAGTCCCTCTGCTGGTTCTGGGGCCACCAACCTCACTCCTCTGCCCTGGCACGTGGTCTGAGTGTCGCTTTTCAGACCCAGTCCCACCAGGAGCAGGGCTCCTGACCTTCAGCCCCTCGAGGGCTCCAGTCATCCCAGCTTTCAGGGCAGCTTGGAAGTCATATTTCAGCAGAACTCCAAGCAGATAGAACAAATAAATGTGTAAAATTCCTTTTCCCTCCTCCTATCCCACCAAGAGCAAAGCTGGTGGATAATTATGGGATGGCTGCCAAGGGAGTTTGATCGTTAGGGTTGACTTATGGCATTTTTACTGACCCGACTGACTGCCAATTTAGTCATTGCCCTTTATCTTGTGGACTCTCGTCTTACTGTAGGAAATCAGAAGCGGTGTCTGAGCCATGTCTGGAACAGAGAGAAAAAGGACAGGGGTCATCCCAGGCAGGGGCTGGACCTGGGAGAAGGAGGAAGCCACATATTTGCTTGGCTGGAGGGGCCATAGATATTGGGGAAATACAGGATCAACAATCGCCATGCCTTGAGCCCTTGGCTGAGACAGGACTGTCTAAGCGCCCTACGTATGCACTTAGACTAATCCATTTAATCCTCCATCATTTATTCATTCACTCCACAAATATTTATGAGGGACTACAATGTGCCAAGTACTGTTCTAGACCCAGAGGATAAATGGATGAACAAGACAGCCAGGTCCCAGGCTTTGTAGAGCTAACATTCCAGGCAGGGGAGATAGACAATAAACACAGAAATGATACAATCCCAGTTAATGATAAGTACTATTAAAAAAAATAATAAAAAGAGAGCCCGGGAGACTATTTGGCACAGGGGATCAGGAAAGGCTTCTCTGAAGAGGTGATGATTGAGTCTGAAGAATGAAAAGGAAAGAATCGTGCAAAGATTGAAAGATTTGGGGGAACTTGGGCCAGGAAGCATTCCAGGCAGAGAAAACTGCAGATGCAAAGGCCCCGAGGTGGGAAAAAGTGTAGTGTGACCCAGGAACTGTCAGGCAGGGAGGGAGAGGAGTGGGAGATGAGGTCCAAGAAGCGAGCAAGACACGTGGACCATAGGAGATTTCTTTCTATTGGCAACAGAAAGTCAGAGGAAGATTATAACCCAGCTAGTGACATGATCTGATTTATGCTTTAGCAAAATGATAACTCTGGCTGCACATACCTTACTGTGCTGGTTTGGATGTATTATGTCCCCCAAAATGCCATGTTCTTTAATGCAATCTTGTGGAGGCAGATGTATTAGTGTTGATTAGGTTGGAATCTTTGTAGGTTGTTTCCATGGAGATGTGACCCACCCAACTGTGGGTAATACCTTTGATTGGGTTATTTCCATGGAGGTGTGGCCCCACCCATTCAGCGTGGGTCTTGATTAGTTAACTGGAACCCTGTAAAAGCTCAGACAGAAGGAGCTCGCAGCTGCAGCTTAGAGAGACATTTTGGAGAACACCATTTGGAAATGCGACCCTGGAGCAAGCAGACACCAGCCACCTGCCTTCCCAGCTAACAGAGGTTTTCCTGATGACATCGGTATTCTTCAGTGAAGGTACCTATTGTTGATGCCTTTTTTGGACACTTTTATGGCCATAAGACTGTAACTTTGTAACCAAATAACTCCCCTTTATAAAAGCCAATCCATTTCTGGTATTTTGCAAAATGGCAGCATTAGCAAACAGGAACACTTACCCTGTGGGGTAGGATTGATTATCTGACCCTCCACACACACAGATGGGGAAACTGAGGCTCTACGAGGTCAAATCATGTTCCCAAGTTCACACAGCTGTGAGGGGCAGAGCTATGATTCAAGCCCAAGGGTGCCTCCAGCCTTAATCTCTGCCCCAGGCTGGCATCAAGGGAAAGGAAGGGGGTGGCAAGGGAGGAAGAGGGAGACTGCCTGGGAGGACTTTGAGAACTTGGCCGGGAACCTGGAATCCAGCCTCTAGATATTTTCCTGGCCTGAGCCCAGGCCGGCCGACTTCCAGCCCTCCCCACCAGGCTGCTGCCCATTGAATGAAGGATTCTGCTCTCAGAGTTTCTGCTCTGGGAGGGCCCTGGACGCCGAGGGTCTTCAAGGATCTCTTATTAATGAGGCTGTCCAGTCCGAAGTTACATCTCCAAGTGAGCCTGCCCTGATCCCGTGCCCCCGGCCACCCCACACTTCTGTTGCCCTGGCCTTGTCTGCGGAGTGGTGTCCAGCCTGGCAAGAAGGCAAGTCCTCCCGCCCAGCCAGCCAGAGGTCACCTGCCACGCCCGAGCTGCCGGCACTCAGTGAGAGGACTGCTCTGCTTCACCCTAGCCCCAGCTGCCTCAGTTTCCCTTTCTGAGAGTGGAAAGGGTCCAGGAGGTGAGGAGCCACAAGGATCCAGGAGGGCATGTGGGCTGCCTGGGGATGCTGCCCCACAGTCAGGATCAATCACCCTAAGCCCGTCTGAGGTGCTCTGGAGTTAGGAGCAGCTGTGAAAGCCATCGCTGTGCCTGAAGAGAATGAGCTGCGAGAGGACGGAGGGCCCTGGCCCGGGGAGCGCCTCAGGCCTCGGCTCCTGAGATCAGCACCAGCAGGCAGGACCCCCGGCCTGGCCCCTGCAGCCCAGCAGGCCTGGAGCCCACCTCGTGCCATGGGAGCCGCCCAGGGGAAGAAGGTAGGAGCCCCCGAGGGTTCTGTTGGGGTCCTGGGCACAGGGAGGGGGACCGGATCTGCCAGGTGGGATCCCCCATCCACCCACCTGCCAGCTCCTTGGCGCCTCAGTGCCCACCAGCCTCCCTCACAGAGCTCGCAGCTGAAATTTGCCTCTGGAAACCCAGTCGGGACTCAGGGCAAAGCTGGTTGCTCATCTCTCCTCTAGAGCACACCTGAGGGCTGCCCGCCCTCTCCAGCTCCCTGGGATTAACATGCACACCCTCCCAGCTCCCCTGTGTCTAGAAAACTGGCTCCCTGGTCACCCACCACCACCACCACACCCCAGCAGAGTGTCAAGTACAGGTGGATGCAGGAGAAAGATTTTTTTTTCAATAGTGATAATTATAATTAAGCTGTCTACTGAGTTACCAGTTGTTAGCAGATGAAGATCATGTTATTTAAGCTTTCTGTAACTCATTTCCTCATCTGTAAAATGGGGACAATAATAGTACCTACTTCCAAGGGTGGTTGTGAGAGTTAAATGAATTCCAATATGTAAAGTGTTTGAGATCATACTCGGCACACAGTGGTTATGTATAAACTTTGCTCTATTATTATTAAGATTATATTCATCTTATTATCCATCACCTTCTAAGGCTGGGCTCCCAGCTGGGGGTTTTGCAGACAGCACAGCCTATGCAGTATTTCTGATAATGTGGCTTGTGGACCCCCTCGTCAGCATTATGTGGCATGGTATTGGGAGGGGGCTTGTTAAACAGTCAGCTTTTCGGTAACTAGGTCAGAGTCTCTGGAGCGAGGCCTAGGAATGTGCATTTATTCACCAGCTCTCCAGGAATTCTCACACTCACACTCAAGGCCCAGGGACTGTAATCCCAGCAGTGGGGTCAGGCTGCCCAGCTCCTGCACCTACCTATGGTAGTGAGAATCTTAACTCCTCTGCACCTCAGCCACTCGCTTGTGAAATGGGACTAGTACCCACCTTGCAGGAGGGTCAATGAGAAAACAGCTATAAAGTGCTTAACATGCTGCCTGATACTAAGAAACCCCAATAAACAGGGGCTCTAGTTCTCAAACAACTCCATGTTACACCCATTTAAAAAAGGATGAGGCTCAGAGGCAGGAAGTGATTTCTTAGCCAGAGTCATGCAGCAAATTGGGGGTAAAGGTGAGGTTGTTAAGCCCTATTCTACTTGACTCCAGACTTTCTGCTAAACTAGCCCATCCCATATTTTTAGATTTGAAATAAAGCACATCATAGGGCCCATGGACGAAGCTCTATAGGACTTGGTTTCCCATCTGTAAAATGAGGGTGTGGGACTAGATAATTCCTAGGGGCTGCCCAGCTCTGACCTATGCTTCCTGCCTCCCTTCGATTCATGCTCAGTCAGGCCTGGAAGCTCCTGCCTCCCTGCAACAGCCCCCAGCAGCGTTATTCCAAAAGCCTAATACCCCGGGGCTGTAAATTTCCCCACGTGCTCACTCCTCGCTGCATGGGTCAGTGTGGGTCACTCAGACTCTAAGACCCACTTTCAGGGCACATAGATTACCTGACACCATGACACAGCCCCCTGGAGTCCCAGAGATGCCTCTTCAGCAGGAACCTTGAGCCCTGGCCCGGCCCATCCCCCTCCTTCACTGACATTCTCCCTGCTCCTCCCCTCTCCCAGGGACTGAGAATGAGCTCAGCCTCTAGAGCCTATCTGCGCTGAATGTGAATGTGGGGACAGGGTCACCTTGGATTTACCAGGCCTGGAAAAGACCCTAACAAGGTCTAACCCAGGAATGGCAAATATATAGTACATGTAATACCTGCTCATTCTCTCATTCACCACAGACATCACAACTCAGTCCCTGTACTCTTTCCCATTAAGCCCAGACACAGCCTCAGAACCTTTCTCAACACAGCCTCTTGCACCAAGCAATCAGACCTAGCATTCAGGTTGAAAGCCCTGCACCATCCAAACACTCTGCCTTTGGGGAGAGCCCTCCCGGGGAGGAGGCAGCAGGGCACAGTGGCCGGGGACATAGGCTGTTGAGTCAGACAGACCCGAGTCAATTACCCCACATACTCTCTGTGGCCTTGGACAAGTCAGCACACCTTTCTGAGCATCAGATAATGCCTCAATAAACTAAGATAACAATTTTCAGATAATTGTTGTAAAACCTAGATGGAATACTGTGCAAGCCTGCAGCACCGTAGTCATTTGGCCAATCCTCTCAAATCTATACCCAACTCTGAGCATCACAACCCAGCCTCTGGGTCCATGAAGGCATCATCATCACACCCAGTGGATATATGAGAAACTGAGGCTCAGAGACAAGACCTCCCTTAGCCAGTCAATAATGGAGACAACCTGGAGCAAGGGCTGGGAACGTCCCCAGCAGGGCCTTTGGGGGGCCCCATTTTTGGGCCCCTCCGCTGCATGCCCATCTGCCTCTCTGTTTCTGGAGGCAGCAGCCCCACTGGCCTCTGTGTGATGTCTATGTCAGGTCTGGTGTGTGGGGCGTGAGGCCCAGCACCCACTCATTTATTCTCCCTCTGGCTTGTCCTTTAACAGTCACCCCACTGTCCTCAGGCAATCCCCAAACCCTCTTCATGTTGTACAGCAAGGGAGACTGAGGCCCAGAAAGGGGAGGGGCTTGCCCAGGGCCATGGATCCAGGGCCAGAGCCTTTCCATGATGCCTGGCGGCCCCCAGGCCAAACTCCAGAGCACAGAGGAAAGCAGAGTGGGTGGGCTTTTCCCCAGCAGCACGAAGCGGGGTACCGAGCCCACCCCTTAGAGGTGACTCCACTCACTAAGTGCCCCCTCTCCTGGTATGCAACCCTGTCCACTGCATCGTCCTACACTCCCAGCTGCCCATAGAAAAATATTAATTAGGTACCTGCTGCCCGTGCCAGGCCTTGCACCGGGAGCCCAAGAATGAAAAGACACAGTCCCTGCCCTCAAGACCTTCCCCACTGGTTTCGGGGACTGACATGCAAGCTAATAAGGGTCATTGGGAGCAGTGTGTGTGTACTTTAGGACCATCTCTAGCTGCAGTGTGGGAAGGGGACAGTGAAAGTGGAGGTGAGGACTCCAGGTAGGAGACAGCTCCTGAAATCCCAGTAATGCTGATGCCTCATTTAGGATGCCATCCCTTGCAAGGAACAGAAAGCCCGAATCAAACTGGTTTAAACAATAAGGAAATGTATTGGGTTCCCTAAGTGTAAGTCCAATGGCTCACTATTGTCACCAGGACTTCTCCATGGAACCTGTAGCAAATCAGTGGCTGACATCCCTCCCCCAGGCTTCCAAGGGCTGCCCCGACACAATCCAGCAACCCAGGGCATGACCCTAATTCCACTCTGAAGGGGTCACACCCAACACTAGAAAGAAAACACTATCATTGTAGCTTACATGCATTTTGTGTGAGTGGCTTTTGCAACCATTCTCTCACTGAATCTTCAACAGCTCTTGGAGGTGGGAATTTTTATCACCCCAAAAAACTGAGGCACATAGAGTTTAAGCAAGAGGCTCAAGGTCACCCAGCTAGGAAGTGGTGGAGCCAAGACAGTCCAAAGAGCCTGCCCTCTCAACCAAAGCACTCCAGTGTTTATGAAGGTGCACAGGCAGAACAGTGTTCAAATCCCAGCTGGGCCCCCTATCAGAGCAACTGAGTTAACCTCTCAGAGCCTCAGTTTCCTCATCTGTAAAATGGGAGAATGATTTTACCTTCCACTAGGATGGCTCTCAGGGAATGGTGGGTGGCATTTGATTGATGCCTGAGTGCTGCAGGAGGGGCCTCAGCAGGCAGGGGGGTGGCCACATCTCCAAGTCCACACTGTGAGCCCTTGAAGTCCCGGGAACTTGGCTGTCTCTAACACATTTCTCCAAACTCAACACCAGTCAGGTTTTTCACTTCCCGGCCTGAATACTGAATTCTGACCATTTATGTTTGCCAAGATGCTCATCGCTTTGCATTTGTCTTCATTAAGAGACTGTTCCTTTTAAATGAAACAAAAGAGAAAAGCATATATATAGGAGATGTAGCTAAATTTGATAAATGGCCTGAAAGGGAGTGTTCATTCCGACAGAACCCAAAAGGCACACATCTGGCTGGGCCCTGTGCGCTCCCCAAACAATTATCCCCACTGATGATGGATGAGTCTGCCTGGCACTCAGGGCCGGCCTGGCCCAGCGGAGGGTTCCAGCTCACTGGGCATCCAGTGCCGCACCGCCTGAGACCTCATTAGGATGCCCTTGCCGCCCACACCAACCTGTCACCCCCACTCTGCCCACCACCTCCAGCTGCTCCTCGCATTCTCTGAGGGAAACTGGGGCCAAGAGCTCCTGGGCCGGGAGTGGAAGGCTCCCATGAGGACGAGTGGAGACGTTTGTGGGGAGTCCCGGGGGTGACAGAGAGAACAGCCCCCCAGCCCCAATGGAGCTGGAGCCTCTGCTCCTGCAGAGCAGCCTCCTCATGGAGCTGGGGCGGGTCTCCCCAGCATCCTGCCAGCCTCTGGGCTCACCGGGTCACCTGCCTGGAAGGCCCTCACTTCTCCAATCCACAGTCCAACACTTCTGAGTTCGAGGCCCAGCTCCGGCCCCTTCTGCTCTTTTCAGTGTTCTGTGGCCAGGTGTGGATTGAGTTGTGAATACACGCCTGACAGATACTAAGATGGGATGGAAAATAAGGTGGAGGAGGGGAGGGAGTCAGTGATCGAGTCTTGACCTTGTGCCGGTGGCGAGGCTGGGTGCTGGTGCACGTTTTACCTCCAGCCCCCACCACAGCCAGCAAGGTAGAGGCTGCCACCCCCCACCCGGAGGAGGAGCCTGGGAGCCGCCCTCCCCTCTCGCCCCCTTGGGCAAGGTCGTCTGCACCACAGAACACTGCTTGGGGCCTGCTCCCTGCCTGACACTGAGCCAGGCATTCCTCCTACTTTTTCTCACATAAATCCTCACAAATGCCCCATGAGGGGGTACTGTTCTCCTCAGAGACCACCAGAAAGGAAATGGAGGGGTCAGTGTTTGCCCTGAGTTCTGCCCAGCCATGTGGCTCTCACGAGGGCCAGATGAGGAAACTGAGACCCAGGCTGCCAGGTCAGGTTCTCTGGAAAATGTCTGGGCCAGCGGAGAAGAGGCCTGCGGTCAAGTTGAGGCTCTGGTACATACTCACTGGCAAGACTTGACGTCCAAGACTTGATTTCTTCAAAAATGGGGATAAAAATTATACCTACTTTGGTACTACAAGCGTAAGGTTTATGTGAGAAAATTATTGGAGCAACTTGGTTGTGTTCCTTCCCCTCTCTGGGCCTTGTTACCCCATCTGGATACTGACAGGTTTGGAATAAATGATTTCCAATGCCTTGCCCCAACTGCGGTCAAAAATGACAGGCTCCAAACCTCTGACAGGAAAGGGGCTTTCTCGACCTTTTGGCTGGAGCCCTGAGATCAGGTTCAGGGCACTAACCTCACTGCTTTGTCCTTAGCAGGAGCCAGAGCAAAATGAAAATGTGGGCTCCTTTTAAAAAATTTTTAAGAATCTCAAGACAGCAACAAGCATTCAGCCCAACCCAGGGCCCATCTGAGCACACCACCCCTGAAACCACCCGATGGCTTGCCCAGGAAGCCAGCCCTGCCCTTAGTGCCTGTCAAGGGGACCCCGGGCAGGAAGGCCACATCCCCAGGGCTCTGGGATTAGGCTCACACCACATGCTGGGATGCTGGGACTGGGAGCAGCCCAAGCCCTGTCCTTAGTCATCCAGCTCCACAGCACCCCTTTCACTCCATGTGTTCACCCCTGGGGTTTGGAAGCTTCTGAATGTTTTCCTCCCTGGTCTGAGCAAATCGTTAAGCACACTCACGTGGACTGTCTTCCCCACCTATTCACTCCACCTGCACAAAGCCTGTTCTGAAACCCTTGAAAAAGTTGGAAAAAGTTAGACAGTTGAAATTTCTTCCTTGGGGACGGGGGGTGGAGTGGGGCAGCAGGGGAGGGGTATGGGGGACTGGCCACAGCTGAAAGGGGCATTTGAAGCAGGCAGAATGAACTCTGGAGGCAGGTAAAGGGCGCGGTTTTCCTGCCCCCAAGGTCTCCCAATGGGGCTTTCATTCTCCACCTTTGGCCTTCCCCAAGCTGGATTCAGGGGTTGAATGCCCAGGGTGCCTCACACAGATGTGCAGAGGCAACCAATGGATGGGTGAGTGGGGGAACCCACCTCTGCCACCTGAGTATGGCCAGTGCTGGCCAGGTCTGCCCAGAGGAAGGAACGCTGCTTGTAATTTCACAACACCATCACCTGCAGCCCGGCAATCACCTCTTCCAATACTAAAACCTCCTGTCCATTCTTGTGGCTGGGAGTCCAGCTTGATAGGAGATCGAAAGCAAAACAGAAAGATGCAGGCTCAGGTGACAGTTCTTCCAGGGAGCCTTCCCTGAATGGATCCCCAATGTCCACACACAGTAAACAGCTTAAATATGGAGGGAGGGAGGAGGGAGCTTGTCTCAGAGTCGCACCTGCATAACTAGGTCCATCCTTTTTACTAAACCTGTAGAATTATCTGCGATTGCTGGGGAGGGGCCAAAGAGATCAGGAGGGGGTAAAGCTTCCTCAGGGACCTCATGACACCACCACGCCTCTTGACTCAGGAGCGGTGCCTGGAGAAGGTTCCAGGCAGGGGAACAGCCTCTCTGCCAAGGCCTGGAGGTCTGAGAGGTCGTGGCATGATGCAGGAACTGAAAGAACATCTTGATTTCACAGCTCTGCCCCGAGGACTTAGTGGGGGCCTCCTAATTCCTGGTTCTGAGGTTTGGGGCTGCCATAGGGCTGGTTCAAGGGGCACCTTAACTCCCCACACCCCTGTACCTATCCCTTCCACCAGTGCACCCCACCACACCATACCCCCTTCAAAAAAAAAACAAAACAAAACAACAACAACAAAAAACAGAATCTCTATCTCAGACCCTTTGGTCAGTAAGAACATTCTTTTTTTTAACTGCCTTCTTTTGCTCAATTATTCAAAATAGCACTGAGAGAGACCATGAGGGCGAGAGAGACACAGAGACAAGAGGCACAAAGAGAGAGTCCTCTGGGAACAGGGTGAGGGAACCCTAGGACCGTCCTTCCCAACCTGGCCCCTCTCCACCCCACACACTTCGGGTGCCCCCCACAGGTCTCTTCTTTACTCTCAGATATTTTGGTGCCTCAAGAGAGGAAAAACGGAGAAGCTCAGATGGCCGCCTTTACCCCATCCTAGGCCAGTGGTAGCAAAGTTCCTTTCCTAGATGGTAGAGAAAAGGAAATTATTTTTAATTCCTTTTCCTTATTTTATCTACCTCCTCTTAGTCCAATCTTCCCTGTCACTAACATGAAACAAGGCTTTCCACAACCTTGGGTAAAACAGTCTCCCTCTCTAGGCTCCAAGTTTCCGATCCTGCTGAAGCACTGTTGACAGCTGTGCTACCCACTGTCTAGGGGTAAACTGGGGCAGTGGGGAAGAGGGAAGGCAGAGAACAATCATCCCCTGAGGCCCACCCTGCCCCAGGTGCAATGCCAGGGCCTCGTGCATGCCATCCCAATAGCCCCTCTCGGCAGCCCCAGACAGGTTTCCATATTCCACGGCCACAAAGGGTCGATGAGGTCACGCTGTGCAAATGCAAGGTGGCTTTCAGATTCCTCCCACCTGCAGTGAAAATCCCTGTCTTGCAGAGACCCCGTACAGCACAGCACGGCCTTGGCCCCGTACTCTTAAGCTAGACTGAAGCCACCCCCCAGTGGTTCAGAAGCCTTAGGAGCTAAGATTCCTCTCTGGCCTCCATCCTACTCATCTGTAAAATGGGCTCTTCCTGGAGGTAAAAATAATAAAGTCTTCCAATAGCTAGACTCCCACTCTTGGCCTCATCCCTTACCACAAACCCTACCCAGGACATATTAATATCCACCTCTCACCAGGCAGAACCCCAGACTCAAGAGGCCTCACACCCAGGTGCATCTGGCACCACAGTCCCCATTCTCAGCGATTTGTTTTTCAAGCGTCCAGATTGAAACTGTTCCTCTCAAATTAGACTAAATCCTCCCCGTGCTGGAGAGAGTTAATAGCCAAAGATGGCCCCAGTCTCTCTGGGAGCAGCACTGAAGAGGGGCCTTAATATTCAGAAGAATTTAATTTCCATCTTGAAAGGGCTTGGAAGTGGGGCAGGAGGGGCCGAATCCAAACCCCGCTTTCATGCAGGCAGAAACCCAAAGACGCAGCTCCCTCACTGGGCCCCAGAGATCAGCTTTCAGAACATTGTGTCTCCTAAGCCGAAATGAACAAGGGTCTTTGTTCAAGTGAGAGATCAGATCTCAGGGCCTGGGGCGGAGGGAAAGAGTGAGAAGCTGGAACTTTCTTTTGCTGTCTAAAAATCTAAGACGAGGCCAGAAAAGTCAATCGAGTCACCCCAGGGAAGTGGAAAGAGCCTGGCTTGGTCTTGGTACCTCTTGCTTCCAAGGATACTCCGGATGGGGCCTGGGGTGCCCCACAGGGAATGTCACTCTCAGGATCTGCATGAATTCGGCCAGAAACAGGTGGTGACTGCTGCTTTGAGGGACCATCAGGAGGTTTTCCTCCCCCTGCCTGAGCTCTTAGGAAGGAAACTTTCAGGTCGTTTGGGGGTATACAACTTGACAAATGTCTATGGAGAGTCCTGTCCCTGCGGCCTGCAAGCCCTGAGGGGCCAGCATTTGTGAAGGCCCCTTGGTGACTGTGGTCACGGCCAGGTGCTATGGGGCGGCCCTTGCCCTGATGGACCTCTGGACTTGGTGGACACTTCTTAGGCACTTGAAGTTTTACGTCACTATGGTTGACACCCGTCTGTCCTCTGTGGGCTGCTCTGTAGACGCCTCAAGTTCACTTAGCTCCTGTCTACTTGCAGTTGTTTCCCACATAGCAGAGCCAGAGTAAACTATTTTGATACAGAATCTGAGCCTCTGTTCTCCCAGGAAAACCCTTCAATGATAATTACAACTGCTACAATCACACGCACTCCCCTGCCCTCCCCAGTGGTCTGCTATGGCCTCCCCTCCTTCGTTGCTCCCTCTCACTCACTCTGCCTGCAATGCTGGACTCCCCGTGTTTCTACAAGTGCTCTCCACCTCGGAGCCCTCAGCTCTACTGCCCCTTCACTGGTACATCTTCCCTGGCTCTTCCCACAGCAGGCTTGTTCCTGTTTGCTAATGCTGCTCTTATGCAAAATACCAGAAATGGATTGGCTTTTATAAAGGGGGTTTATTTGGTTACAAAGTTACAGTCTTAAGGCCATAAAGTGTCCAAGCTAAGGCATCAACAATAGGATACCTTCACTGCAGGATGGTCAATGGTATCCAGAACGCCTGTGTTGTCTGGGAAGGCACATGGCTGACATATTCTTCCTTTGCTCCCAGGTTGTGTTTCACAATGGCTTTCTCCCAGGACGTTTCTCTCTAGGCATCTGGGGGTGTTCTCTTAGTTTCTCCCAGGCAAACTCTGGAGTAGCAAATGTGTACTTTCAATGGCTGTCTTCAAAATGTCTCTCTTGGCTGAAGCAGCAAGCTCCTTCTGTCTGAGCACTTTATAGGGTTCCAGTGATTTAATTAAGACCCATCTTGAATGGGCAGGGCTGCACGTCCATGGAAATAACCCAATCAAAGGTATTACCCACAGTTGGGTGGGTCACATCTCCATGGAAACATCCAATCAAGAAGTCACACCCTAATCAGAAAGATCTGCCCCCACAAGATTGCATTAAAGAACATGGTGTTTTGGGGGACATAATACATCCAAACCAGCACAGGGCTCCTTCAGGCCTCAGCTCAAAAGAGATCTGCAACTCCCTCTGCTAAAGTATGCCCTATCCTGGTCCCCAGCTCCACAGTTCCTTCACAGAACTTACAACAGCCTGAAATTACCTCCTTTGGTTTTATCTTTAATTGTTTCATATCTGGTTTTCCAAACCAGCATGTCAGCTCCATGAGGGCAGGGATCTAACCTGTCCCTCGCTCTGGATCCTCTGCATCTACTCTCTGGTCTGACGTATGATAGGGTGAGAAAAGAAGTTAATTTAGCCTATAGCTACTGTCTCAGTTTGCCAGGGCTGCTGTGACAAATGCCACAGGCTGGTTGGCTTAAACAACAGGAATTTATGGTGTCGCAGTTCTGGAAGCTACACGTCCAGAATCAAGGTGCTGGCAGGTCGTGCTTCCTCCGCAGTCTGTAGGACTCTGGCAGTGGCGTGTAGGCAATCTGTGATATACTCATGGCCGTCTCACCCTCTCTCTGTCAGTCTCTCTGACCAATAAGAACTCTGGTCACATTGGATTAGGCCCCCCTGACCTAGTTTGGCCTCATCTTAACTAATCACATCATCAAAGACCTTATTTATAAATGGGTTCATGCTTGCGGGATGGCAGGGCTAAGACCTGAGTATGTCTTCTAGGGGACACAATTCAATCTCTAACAGCCACCACGGAGGGACCTCCCTCCTTCCTTCCACAAGTATTTCCTGAGCAGCCACTCTGCATCAGACACGGCCTCAGGCCTGGAGCACAAAGGAGAGCCCAGCCTGTCCGGGCCCCTCGGCAGTCACGGTGGGCCCAGGCAGACAGCACAGGCCACACCGGCTGCCTGTGAGGGATCAGAACAAGGCCCCCTTCCCCAAAGGCCTTTATCACTAGCTGCCAGAGAATTGTAAAGTCAGGTTGTACCATCTATCATGACCACAGCTGGATGCCAGTAGAGAGGTGCTCCCCAAGGCCCAGCCACCCCCTTCCTGACGTCTCAACCCCTCCCCATATAAACCCCCTACACCCAACAGCCCTGGAGCAAAAAGAGAGAGAGATCTCAAACCATGGTGATAAAGTTCCCACCAGCCACCAGGTTGGAGGCTTGAACTGGAACTTAAGTTCCATCAAATGATCAAGAAATACTCTTGGGCCTGCAGGGAGGTGTGTACGCGTGCCCTCAGAAGGTCATGTCCCTGAGAAAACTCCTCCACAGCCCTGCCTGCCCTGGCCCCAGGTACCAGGGTAGCCACGGCCTGGGCCTGCTCGGGGAGCCTCGGCCCTCCCACCCCTGGAAGCCCCCTCCAGGGAACACACACTCTGCTGATACTAAGGCCTGGCAGCTCCGCCAGGCAGGACTTTCCCAAGAACCCCAGCCTCAGCCCTTGTCCCCAGGAGGCCCCAGGTGAGGCCAGCCCTGAGGCTATTTATTAGCTTTCTTCCAAAATCCCCACTTGGATCCTTTTGCATAACTGGATTCAGGTTTTCCTAGGGATAGGGCACAGAACAAACTGGTCCTTGCATAATATCTGTCACAGTATCCTTCAAAGATGATTTTTGGATGGATTAACCTTAATATTTTCATATTATAATTACTAATTTTTAAAACTATTTTAATTAAATATTAATTAGCTACACAAGTGTATATTTGGAAAACATACTTATATATAAGGTATAAAGAGGAATGGGACAACAAACACTTATGTACCTAACCACTCAGTTAAGGAAAAAGCACCTGACCGTTGCCTGGGAAAACACGGGCTCCCTGCCCCACTCCATCCCCTTCCCTCCCCTCTCAGAGGTCAGTACTCCCCCAGGTATTGACAAAGGATCCCTAAATTCTGTGTCTTCCTCTACAATTGCTATTTTCATTTAATGTTATGTTCCTGAGATTCAGCCGTGTTGTTGTGTGTATCTGTAAGGTGTTTTCAAGGCTGGATAGTGTTTCATTATTTAAACATAGGACTGTTTATCTACCCACACTATTGTCAGTGGATACACAATTTGGATTATTCTGGAACATTTGCTGTTACAAAACTGTTGCTGTGAACATTCCGCTATATGTCTCTGAGAGCCATGTGTCTCGCAGATGTGTATCTAGAAATGGGATCGCTGAGTGTGAGGGTATATACATCCTCACCTTTACTAGAGAAAACCAAACTGTTTGCCAAACTGATGATAGCAAATTACACTCCCACTGGCAGTGTGTTCAGTGTTCAGTTGCTCCACATCCTTACTGACATTTTATACTTTTCACACTTCTTAGTTTTTTGTGGAGCTGGTGGATGTATAGTGGTATCTCGTGGTTTTTGCTCTATTTTTTTAAAGACTTGATTTAATAGATATATTTATAAATCTTTACCCATAAATGAGAGAAAATCCTTTTTTTCCAAGTATGCAGGGATCATTTACAAATGCTGACCACATTCTAATTACAAAATAAATCCAGATGCCAAAATATCAGTACCCTATATACCATAGCATGCATCTACAACATAATCAGAGAACAAACAAACACAAACAGCTAAAATATTTTTGGAAAATGTAAAACACTTCTCAATTGACCCAAGAAGATATCAAGAACATCTTTAGACAAGAATGATAATGAAAATACTACATATTGAAACTTGTGGAATGCAGCTAAAACAGTATTTAAGGAGAATTTATAGCCTTAAATGCATATATTAAAAAAGAAAGCTGAGATTTAATAAGCTAAATGTCAAAGTTAAGAAGATGGTAAGAGAAAAACATTCCAAAAAATGTAGAAATAATGAGAAAATAAGCATAAGAATAGAGAGGGGGTCTTTAGGAACTCTCTATACTTTCTGCACACTGTTTTTGTAAACCTAAGACTGCTCTTAAAAACTGCAGTCTATTTTTTTTTAAATAAGAGCAGAAACTAAAGAAGTGGAAAGCAAATATATGATAATGAAGGTCAATTTGGCCAAAGGTTGGCCCTTTTAAAAAGATGGCAGACTGCAGTCACTGACTTTATGCCTGTAAAATTTCAAACTTTCTAGAAACATCTGGAAAATATCATTAAACAAAATTTCTTAAGGAGAAACAGAAAACTTGAATAGTTAATAACATTTAAAGAAGTTGAATCATGAGTTAATCTTCCCACAAAGAAACCATTAGGCCCAGACAATTTTGTAGGTGACTTCTATAAAACTTTAAAGGAATTCATCATTTCAGTTTTGCACAAAGTCTTCTGGACAATAGAAAATGAGGAAACACTTCCCACCTGATTTTATGATGATAAAATA
This sequence comes from Choloepus didactylus, assembly GCF_015220235.1. Taxonomy (NCBI): domain Eukaryota; kingdom Metazoa; phylum Chordata; class Mammalia; order Pilosa; family Megalonychidae; genus Choloepus; species Choloepus didactylus. Next base: position 212,199,874 of record NC_051307.1, on the reverse strand, counting down.
ACTTTGATACCAAAAGTAAACAAGGACAGTGAAAGAAAAGTAAATTACAGGTCAATTCACTCATGAATGTAGATGCAAAAAAAATCCTAAGCAGGACTCCAAATCCCACAGCCAGTATCTGGTGGAGCTGGAATTATTTTTAAACCTTGAGCTATAGACATCCTTCCCTGAGTCTAGTCTGGGCCAGGCAGCTAATGGGCTCTCTCTCCTCTGGCTTCTGCCATTCCAAAATCAGGCAGGAGTCAGTGGAAAGTTCCAGTGGCAGCCTTTCCAAGGATGCCCTGACCAGGCTCAGCCGGGCGAACCTTGTAGCGAGGGAGAGACGTCCCAGGGGTGACTGCCTCTGGTGCAGCCCTGTCCCTGGCACTGCGGCTGAGGGCACTTCCTTACCCGGGCCTGCTCTGCCCGTGGCCAGGAGCTTCCTGGGGGCCCAGCCGGCCTGTCTCCCACTCCCCCATCCCCCAGGGAGTCATGGCCCCTGCAGGCGCCCGGAAGGCTGTCTGGGGCAGATGTGACGTAGACTTTGGGCACACCACAAGGGCTGAAGTGTCCTGCTTTCTGCCTCCCGCCCAGCATGGGCTCCACCATCCCAGGCCAAGGATGCAACAGCCGTGGGAAGCCAAGCTCCTTGGAAGGCTGGGTTGGGAAGTCTCCAGAGAGCAGGGACCCCCTACTCAGGCCTCCCAGGGTGCTAAAGCCCTTTCTTCCCATCACCCTCTCTGGCCCTGGCTGGAAACCCCCCAGCCCTGGGAGAGTCTGGCCTGCCTCCCAGTGGAGACCTGGACAGGGCTGAGCAAGTGAAACCGACCACAGGCCACAGCACACTCTTTATCACTATCAGTGTTTCCTGAATTTCTGCAGGCCCATAACGCCATCACCATATTTGCCCTCTCCTCATACCATTATACTATTATTTAATTTCTTAAAAAAATCAACTCACTATTTAACTTATATAAATTTATTTTAAACTGAAATTTTCTACCACTACCCTAAAAAGAAAACCAATACTGCTTGCCATAAACAGTAAATATATAAAAATGAATGAAATGTAAAAGAAAACATTGTCATTAACTTCTGGCTAGATATGGTACCTATAAAAATTCTGAGTCTACAGGCCTGATTTACCTTCATTAAAAAGAGTGATTCATAAGTTCTACGAGTTGTTAAAGACCGACGAGCACCCAACTGAGACGTTCTCCTTGATAATATCATGTCAGTGTAACCCAAAGTGTTACCCACGTTGGGAAACAGTGCGTATAGTATGTGTGTGTATAATTCAAATCCCAAAGTTTTCATCTACACTGGCACTTGGCACCTGGAGGCCAGGGTTGCTAAATGTCTGTAAATGCTTGGGACAGTCTCAAAATGCAAAAATTATCCCAATCAAGTGCCAGTGGATCTCCTATTGAGACACAATGCCAATATTTGGAACTAAAAATAATCCTTTTGGAGAGATAAATGACCTGATTTTACTCCCTGGCCAGGCATAATACACAAACCCCTTCTAAAGGCTAAGAGGGCAGCAACCCTCAAACCGTTTCATTCATTCTCCATAGATTGACCAAGCACTTTCTATCTGCTGGGCCCTGAGCTAGGAGCTGGGGTTACAGTGGGGAACAGGACAGATAGTCCCTGCCTCCTGGGATCCAGAGTCTGGAGAACAGGAGAAAGAAGAGGTAGGGATCAGAGTGTGGTTGCCGTTACTCAGTGAGAAGCCCATGGCACGTGGAACTCAGACAAGGGTGCCAACCCCCAGGAGAAGGCATCAGAGATGGCTTCTGGGGGAAGGTGCCATCTAAGCAGAGTCCTGGAGGAGTGAACCAGCCAAGAGGCGGGGGACAGCGCCCCAGGTGGAGGGAGCCTCTAGCAAAAAGGCAGAGGAGTGAGGCCTTGCTGCCACTCCGGGAACCACAGGCAGCTCAGCCAGGCCAGAGCGGGAGGCAGAGGCTGAGGTCGGGTTGGTGGGGAGGGGTGAGTGTTCCTGGAGAGAGGGCAGCAGGGGTCAGAGGTTGAGCGGGCCTGCAGAACCAGGCCAGGGAGCTGGGCGTGGGAGGTCTGAGGTCAGTGTCTGAGGCTAGCTGGTTGGAGTCAGTTCTAGTGTAGCATTTAAAAGCCTGGGCCATGACGTCAGACAAACCTCAGTTTGACCCCTGGCTCCAATACTCACTAGCTTTGTGACCTAGGCCACCTCCTTGACCTCTCTTAGCCTCAGTTTCCTCACCTATAAAATGGGTTATTAACAGAACCTACTGAGCGCAGTGTTTAGCACATAGTAAGAACTCAGTAAATGGCTACTATTTTTGTTACTTTTATCTGGCCAAGAAGGCAGTCAGCTCCATGGGGCTGGAATTCAGGGCAGAGTCGTGCCTGACGATATAGATCTGCCCATCATCACCATGCACATCCTTCCAGAGAGATGGTAACTGAAGGTGCAGGAGCGGAGGAGGTAGTGGGGGATGGAGGGAGCTATAGAAACAGTGCCCTATACTCCACCAATTGCCAGAAAAGCAAGAATGGAGGGTGGAGCAGATTTGCTTCCTAGGAGGGAATAGATTCCACCTGGCTGCCAGCACAGTCAAAATAAACCAGACTCCAAACAATCCATAAAGAGGAATGATAACAGGCATAAGGAGAGGGGGATTATGGGCGATCGGTTTTTTTCCTTTTATTTTCCAAATTTCCCACAATTCTACATTTTTATTATTTTAAAAAGCCAACTTTATGCCTATCATTTTTTAGAACTGTTCCTGTTCTTTCTCAACTGACACATTTTTATCATGCAAATAACACATTTTTATTTGCAGAAAAAAATTTTTTGAAGATCAGAAAAGAAAAAGAAATACAATCGCCCATCATTCCTTCCTCCAGGTATGAGCACTGTTAACATGGTAGTGCAAAAACTTGCAAACTTTTTCCTGTCCACTTTACATTTATTGTACGTGACACCTGTTGGGACTTCCTTTATTCACTCAAAAGATCATGAGCATCCTTTCATGGCGATATATTTTTCATAGATAAATAGTATTCCACTACTATGGCCATGCTGCAGTTTGTTTCACCAATCTGTAATTTTTGGATATTTAGGTTGGTTTGGGTTTTTTCCTTCCACATGCTGAAAGACATATTTTGGTGCACATCCTTTATTATTTCCTTGGGATAAATTCCACTTTTAGGTTAATGGGTAGGTTTCTATGAAGTTGGGTGTAAAATGCTGTGCAGATTTTGTTTTACATATGTCTCAAGTCTTCTTTGTTCTTCTATTTCTCCGTTACGGCTTTCTTTTGCATTGAGTCAATATTTTCTAATGTAGCATTTTCATTTCGTTAATGATTTTTTTTCACTACATATTTTTAGGGTTTTGGGTGGGTTGCTCTAGGGTTTACCATATACACCTTATCAGAATCAGCTTCAGATTTATACTAGCTTAATTCCAATAATACATAGAAACATTACTCCTAGATAGCTCTATACTCTTTACCCCCTTTTTGGAGGTATTGTTGTTACACACATTTACATCTATTAATGTTACAAACCCAACAATGCATTGTTATAATTATTACCTTACCATCTGCCATCATTTCCTTAGCCCACTACAGCTTTGCTCCCACCCACCTCCATTGAGCTGTGATTGGCAAACATATTACACATATATTACATTTCTATATGTTACAGGCCCAAAATACATTATATACAGATTATTTTAAACAATTGCTTTTCAAATCAAGTTAAGAAAAAGGAGAAAAAATACACTTCAATAGTATCTATTATAATTACTACGTTTACCAGTTCTCTTTGTTCATGTGGATTCAAATTACCATCTTGGATCACTTGCTTCCAAATTGAAGATCTTCCTTTAGTATTTCTTGTAAGGCAGGTCTGCTAGCAACAAATTCTCCCAGTTTTTCTTTATCTGCAAGCTTTTATTTCACCTCCATTTTTTAACAAAGCTTTGCTGGATATAGGATTTTTGGTTGACAGTTTTTGCTTTCAGGGCTTTAGAATACATTATCCCACTGCTTCTGAGTACTCAGCTATTAATCTTATTGGGTTACCTCATAAGTGATGTGCCATTTTTCTTTTATTGCTTTCAAGATTTTCTCCTTGTCTTTAACTTTTAGCATTTTCACTATGATGCGTCTGTGGGTCTGTGGGTCTCTTTGCATTTATCCTACCTGGAGTTCATTGACCTTTCCGAATGTATAGGTTATTGTTTTGCAATAAATATGGGGAGTTTTCAGCCATTATTTATTTGGATATTTTTTCTTCTTCTTTCTCCTCTCCTTCTGTTACTCCCAGTATGTATATGTTACTGCACTTAACTGGCGTCCCACATTTCTCTGAGGCTCTGCACATTTTTCTCTGCTCTTTTTTCTTTCTGTTCTTTAGTTTGGGTAATCATTATTGATCTATCTTCAAATTCACTGATTCTTTCTCCTGCCAGTGCAAATCTACTGTTGAGCCCCAGGTTAGAGTTTTTCAAAGGAGAAGAAACAAGGCTTTGTCAGATCCTCAAAGGAGTTCATTTCCTGGAGTCATAAACCTCTGCTATACTCCCTTTATCTAGTGTATGGATGAGTAGAAAAATGGAGAAAAAACCTAAATGAAAAATAGGGTGGGATGGGGGGGGTGATCTGGGTGTTCTTTTTTTATTTTTATTTTTTATTCTGATTCTGATTCTTTCTGGTGTAAGGAAAATATTCAAAATTAGATTGGGGTGATGAATGCATAACTATAAGATGGTACTGTGAACAGTTGATTGTACACCATGGATGATTGTATGGTATGTGATTATTTCTCAATAAAACCGAAAAAAAAAAAAAAAAAAAACCTCTGCTACAGAAAACGTGAATTCAACTTGTCTCCTCCCCTTCTTCATTCTCATACAGAGTAGCTTGGCAACTTGTAGCCCCAGGTTTCAAATAATTTCATTCCAAGGAAATAATTGTTTCCCATTTAATTATTATGTGCCAGGTATATCCAAGTACTTTATGTGCCCTGTTTCAGAACAATCCCATAAGGTTGGTTCTACTTCTTTTGCCATTTTACAGATGGAAAACAAAGCTCAGAGAAGTTAAGTGCCTTATCCAAAGTCACACAGCAAGTCAGTCATGAACTCAGAATCAAACCAGGTGGCCATCTCGGAGCCCATTCTCTGAGCCAAACTCCTACCCAGGCATCACCATAAAGTACAATGGGTGGGATTCCCAGAACTCAGGAAGCAAGTTCTGAAGCAGCATTTCCCCAGCTTCTCTAGATCGAGTTGTCAAGGCTCTCTGGATTGAGATACTGTCAGGACCTGTCTAAAAACAGATTCTGCAGAAAATCTGTTTGCCTGAGTGAATGAGCCTTCCAGGGTGGGCAACCACATCAGCCAGGCTGGTCCTAAGGAAGCTATACAAGCCCAGGAACCCCCACCTGCCAGAACAACCCCCTCTCTGGGAATATAACAAAATTGGCTGCCAAACTTCTGCTGATCCAGATTGGCAGCAGGGAGTGCATCAGGTGGATGTGGGGGATATCTGGGCAGAGCCCTCGCCACCTCATCTCCATGCAAACTGGGACTCACGTCTGCAGCAGCCCAGACTGAGGGCAGCATTATCTCACACAAAAGCAGCAGCTCTTTTAGTTTCCTAGGCTGCTGAAAGCAGACACCATAAAATGGGCTGGCTTTTAACAGTGGGAATTTAAGAGCTTATAGCTTTGAGGCTGAGAAAAATGTCCAAATCAAGGCATCATCAAGGCAATGCTTTCTTCCCCAAGACCAGCTGCCGGCAATCCTTGGGTCCTCTGTCCCATGGCAAGGCACATGGCAGTGTCTCCTGGTCTCTCCCTTCTCTTCAGGGCTCCATTGCTTTAAGCTTCTGGCTTCCATGGCCTTCTCTTTCTCTCTCTGTACTCATCTGTTTTATAAAGGACTCCAGTAAGAGGATTAAGACCCATCCTGAATGAGGTGGGTCACACCTTAACTGAAGGTCTTACTTACAATGGTTCCACACCCACAGAAGTGGATTAACTTTAAGAACATGCTTTTCTGGGGTACATACAGTTTCAAACCACCACAGCAGCCAACTCCAAATGCTGGGGAAAAGGCCAGAATTTCCTTGAGGTAAACTAGCCATGGCTTTGCCCACCACTCAGATGGAAAGAAGGGCAGACCTCAGAAATATAATAAGTTTTCTGGGAATAATATTAGTGATAAAGCTAATAACAATAGCAGCTGGATTTATTGAGCCCTTATTATGAGCCAAGCTTTATGCCAGGAGCTTTAGGTCATCTAATTTCTTCCTTTCAGCAACACTTTGATTATCCCATTTTACAGATGGGAAGCTGGGGCTTAGAGAAGTTAAGGTGTGGCAGAGCTCAGAAGTGTCAAAGGTGGAATCTACACAAACACAGCCTAACTCCAGAGCCCTGTTCCCTCTACCCCTCAAGAAACCCAGGGGACTCAGGGGAAAGTTCCAAATTTGGGCTCCTACCAACAGACAGTGAGCTCCCTGGGGAGTCTTTCTCATCCCAACCGGCTATGACTAATGGGTACAGTGGATAGAGTAAGGGAACCTGCATCAAACAAACCTGAAATGAAGTTCCTGTTTGCTACTTTACAGCTGTGCGACCTTGGGAGAGTTACTTAATATCTCTGAACTTCAGTTTCCTTGTCTATTAAATGGAGCTAATGATACCTGTTTAGTGTGGCAATTGTAAGCAAATGAGATGACATAGCACCGTACCTGGCCCACTGAACCCGATAAATGGAAGTGTTTGGCATTACACTGCTGTTGTTATTTCTATTATTTCTGTCAGCTGCAGCCTTCTCAAGGATCATTACAAATCAGAGCCACCAAAAGAAGAGAAAAAAAGGGGAATGACCTCAGGCTATCTCCCAGCTAGTAATAATAACAATGTCACTGTCATATCGGTGGCTCATGGGTGTTGACAGGACACTGTGAGCAGGCACCATTCTAAGCACTGTACATATGGACCAGTCGAGGAATACCTCTGGGATGGGGAAGCCGCTTTCTGCCCTGACCCCCCAGGGTGGAGAGATGGGTCAACAAGCCATGCCGAGTCAGCCCAGCTGAGCACGCGGCCTGCTGGAGGGAAAGGGCACGACTGTCCCCACTGGGAGGTTCCAGGCCCCACCTTTGGCCCCACATCCTCATCCAGGACCCACAGAATGGCTTTCCCTCCTCCCTATTCTCCCCTGGATGGATCTATGTCCCTCATGCCATTCCCTGCACCCCGTGGGAACTGAGGTCCTTGAGACTGGGGCTATTTCCAGTTCCTACATGAAGGGGCCTTGTCCCAGTTTTCCCACCAACAGGCCCTGAAAAAAACCCCCACCCCAATCCTACCAGCCCCCCAACTCCCAAGACAGTCTCCTCTGAGAGCCAAGGATCCCTGCAGACCTCAGGAAAATCACCAGTGGAAAAACAGGCATATAACCCGCTATTCCAGCTCCACAGACTTGTTGCTTATTCATTAATAAAAGAATGCTCAGGCTATTTTGGGCACCTGTAATTTTCTACTTGAATAACCAGGGAAGTGGCTGGCTGCCCGCTCCTCTGCCCTGATCACGGTGCCAGAACGGGGGAAATGCGATCTCCACTGGAGTAATGGGATCTGGAGCCAGGCCTCACTGCTGATTTCCTTGCCTTTGCCCTATTCCCGAGAGGTCCAGGTATCCCCCATGCCACCCCCGTGGGCCTGGGGAGGGGTATCCAGACCAGGTTGGGATGCTACAGACTAAGTGGAGCCTTCCAGGAGCAGGAGGCAAATCCCAGCTCTGCGACTTGCCACCCGTGGGATTTGGCACGTGACTCAACCTCTCTGAGTCCCAGTTTCCTTATCTGTAACTGGGACTAATTAAACCACCGTGAAGGTTTGGTAAAGGCAGGTGCCTGGCTCATCCTGTAGTTGTTATTGTTGCTGCTGCTATTATTCCAAGTATGGGGAGGGGGCTGTTCTGGACACAGCCCTGGCCCCAGAGTCTCAGTTCTGGCTCTACTGCTGACTAGCTAGGTGACCTGAGACAAGTTAATTCCCCCCTTAATTATCTTAAGCAAACTTTTTTTTTTTTTTTTTTGGTTATCAAAGTAATCCATGATCCTTATTGAAAATTTAGAAAAATGAATGAAGAAAATTAAAAATCATGATAACTCTTAACTGCTACTATTTATTGAGCATCTACTCAGTGCTAGGCCCATGCTAGGTGCTTTCATTCATTGTCTTTAACCCTTACAAATCTGCACCTATTTATAGATGAGAAAACTGAGGCTCAGAGAGGTGATGTGACTCATGTAAGAGCACATAACTGGTAAATGAGATAGAATTCCCAGATATCTGACTTTCCAAAGCCCACTGTATTAATTTTCTGTTGCTGCATAACAAATTACTACAAAATTTTCAGTTTCCACGACAAGAATTCAGACACAGCTTCACTGGGTCCTCTGCTCAGTCTCACAAGGCATTGGCCAGGCTGCATTCTCATCTGGAAACTCGACTGGGGAAGGATCTGCTCCTAATGTCATTCAGGTAGTTGGAAGAATTTATTTCCTTGCATCGTAGGACTGAGGACCCCAGATGTTTGCTGGCTGTTGGCTGAAGGCTGCCTAGGTCCTAAAGGCTGGCCACAGTCCCTTGCCATGCGGGCCTCCTCAACATGGCTTTTTACTTCCTCAAGCCAGCAAGGAAACACTTTTGCTAGTGCATATGAGCAAGGCAGAGTTGCACACACACGCACAAGCATGGAGCATGGGAGTGACCATCCCATCACCCTGGTGTATTCTCTGTTAGAAGCAAGTCACAGGTCACCCATACTTGGAGGGAAGGGATTACACCAGGTGAGAACAACGAGAGTGGGGATCACCAGGGGTTTCCTCAGGGTCTGTCCATCACACCCTTGCTCTTTTCACCACAGCCAAACTTCACTGGAGACTGGCCACTGTAATGTGATGTTCATGTTACATGCATCCAGTCATATTCTGGATCAATGGAAGGGAACAATGGCCCACGACACTTAATACAGTTGAACCCCAGCCCTCAATACCACACTGTGTAGGTAGCAAGCTGTGCAAGGCCCAGAGGGGAGCAAAAAAGGACAGGACACAATACTCAATCTCAGAAAACTTACAGGGAGGTTGGAAAGTATCAGTCAAGGGCTCTTTAGGTTGCAGGAACACTGGCTTAAGAGGAAAGAAAAGGCAATTTATTTTTTTTTTGTAGCTTAAAGTCTAGTGTAATGGCTTCAGGCAAGGCTGGATCACAGGTCTTAAATGATGTCTTCAGGACCTAGTCTCTCTTCCTCACAGCTCCTCTCCTCTGGTTGGCTCCATTGGTGGGCCAGTCTCCCCTCATGTAAATTCCCAGTAGATTCAGGCTTATATGGTTATAACCCCTAGAGGGCATGAAGGCAGGAAGGAGAAACAGGTATGGGTGGTGGCTTGTGACAAGAAGTCATGGGAAATGAAATTGAAAGAGTAGGTTGAAATGCAGAAAGACTGGAATGCAGACAGCAAGTCTAATTTTTCTTCTATGGCCCAATGTTTTCCAGTGTGTTCTACAGGAGTTTAATAGGTGTTAGATGAGCCAAGTGTTCCACTGCAATAACTGTGTTAAGCACAGACAGGTTTCTTTCCTGAAGAGCCTCTATATGTTCACACTTCCCAGCTGTGAATCTCCAAAAGGAGAACTGTGGGCTACAATATTCCCAAAGAAGCAGTTCTAGATTCTAGACTTTGGCAAGTGCCACTATGAGTCATAGGGAGCCACTGAAGGTGGTAGAGCAAGAGGGTAAGACAGCACAAGTGTTCTAGAAGGTATATAATTGAAACCCAGTAGGTGACTATAATCATCCATGTGAATGGTGATGATCACCCAGACCAAGAAGTCAGTGGCAGCAACTTGAATAAAGTTACACAGTAAGAGATAGAATATAGGAAAATATGTAAATTGGCTTAGAAAATGCTGATCTTTGGTGACAGTGACAGAGAAATTTAACTTGGGAAATAGCTTGGTCTTTGCAAGTATCCTCCCAAACAAAGTATAAACCACACCCACAGATTTTCAAGAGATCAGCCAGTAATTGTAATGCCTGCTAGAATAAAATTGAATGCTCTTTAGAAGATAATAGAATCCAGAATATCTACAACTCATCACATGCATAAGATCTGGTAAATAATAAAAAAATTACTAGACATGCAAAGATACAGGAAAATGGGAACTTTAGTCAAGAAAAAAGTCAGTAGAAACTGACACCAAGATTCACCAGAGATCAGATTTAGCAGACAAAGGCCCTAAAGCACCTAGCCCATTGTTTGGCATATAGCAGATGCTCAATAAATGTTGGCTGCTCATCTCCCTTTAAGCAACTCATAATTTGCCCCCTGCCAAGGCTTTGAAACACAAGGACAAACAAAGGAAAATGCATCCAGTCCTCATCTACTGAGTTACTGACCAGTACAGGGCTCACAGTGTTGGGGAGGCTGCCTTGCGCAGTAATGGGAGAGTCAAATCATGTCTATATGATTTACTTACAAATGAGTCTCTCAACTCTCTGTGCCTCAGTTTCTCCATCTTAATAATGAGGAGGGAAGTTATATCATCTCAAAGGGCACCTTCTCTTCAAGATTCTGAGTCTGTCTGGCACAGGTACTGTTCTCAGCCCAGGATGTATGAGCCTGGAAGAACCGGTTGGAGAAGGCGTCAGATCTACCTCTGATACCTTGTGGGGAACACATGCTGAAATGTCACTCTCCCAGGAGTAATAGTGTTAGACTGCGGGCAAAGCCTGGCTTTGTTGTCCAAATGAAACTTTCTTGGGCACAACCTTCAGGGACTTCTGCAGAAATACAAAAGCCTTTTGTGGCTCCTTTCACCTTCAAAAGCCCAGGTCAAAAAAGCTTATTAGCCGGTATGCTATCGTGCAGCACAGAAACCTGGTAGAGGCGGCAGTTGGTGGTACGGGGGCTGTTAGGAGGGTCTCTACCCCCAACCCCAACCTCTTTCTCCTCTGTGAATTCACAAGCAATCTAACTTCAGAGCTCCAAGAATGGGCTTCAGACCTGCATTCAAAACCTGCCTCCATTTCTTATTAGCTAATAACCTTATAAGGCAAGTTACTTAACCTCTCTGAGCCACAGTTTCCTTATCTGTAAAATGGGCTAATTGTATGTAGGAGGTTGGTGCTCTACCTAGAACCCCTCACTGGTCCAGCACACCAGTAGCTGTGAATGTTGGCTGCTAATAGTTGCACCCTTCTCAGGATAATTGCCCTTGGCTGGTGGGAAATGTCTGACCTAGAGATCCTTGGGAGGTTTGCTCTTTCTCCTTCCTTACCTCCTTCCCATTGTCCTGTGGTCAGTGACCAGCTGGGATGGAGGTATAAGAGCCCAGCTCTCTTGCCTCAAGTGAACAATGCTATGGTGCCATTCACATTTCCAGAGTTCCCCAGGGGACCACACTAAGGCTAGACAGCTCTCAGCTGAACCCATGTTTTTCCTTAACTTCTTCCCCTGCTGCATCCTGCTTCCCGTCCTCACTCCTTTACATATCTCTCTTGAGAGCTCTGTCTCAATAAATCACTTGTACCAAATCCCCATTTCAGGCTCTCTAGGCTTTTCAAACTAACACATGATAGTTCCTACCTCTAGAGCCACTGTGAGGATCCAATGAAAGAATGAATATAAAGGACTTGGCCGGTGCCTGGCAAATGACAGGTACTCAATAAATGGGCATCTTTATCGTCATCTTCCTTATTATTATTGCACATGAAGACAGGTCTGGAAACAGAGGGGAATTCTAATGTGAACAAGAATTACGGAAAATCTAGATATGGAGGAATAATTGCATTTAGACTGGCTAATACAGTTGAGACAGAGTTATCAATTTTACTTATTTCCTAAACTAATACCAAAAAATTCTTTTTCATATTATGAAAGTAATACAAGTCCATTGCAAAAGAAAACAGAAAATGCAGAAAACTACAAAAATGAATGATGAATGGATGAATGAAAGAATACATGAATATATTAAATCTCTCAATACTTGAATATAATCACTGCAGACATTTTGATTCATATCCTTCCAAACATTTTCCACATAAGTCCATACATGCACACATATATATTTGATATACATAACACTGCTATATACAGTGTGTGTATATATACACATATGTAACACATGTATAGTAAAACATAACATGTATTAATATATATAGCCAATTTTGTTACCAAAAAAAAAATGAATCATACTCTACGTAGTATTCTATGACCAGCTTTTTTTTCCCACTTGATTTTCATTTGGAGATAGTGGGCATCTTCCATGTTAGTAAACATAGATCTACAGCATCAGTTTTATCAGCCACAGATTGTTCCATTTTATGGAGATTATGCAGTTCATTTAACTAGTCCCCTATCTCCGGACATTTACCATGTTGCCTATTTTTTTTTACTATTATCAACAATGCTGTGATGCACATGCTTGACCCATATATCTTTGTGCATGTGTTCAGTCGCTTCCTTAAAACAAATTCCTAGAAGTGGAACAGTGTGGATACTGGTGTGCACAGTCTGTAGGGTTTGTGAACCCACACTCTCCTCCAGAAAGCCTGTTCCATCAGCATTCCCGCCCAGAGTAGACGAGCACGTCCATTTCCCCACATTCCCTCCAGCACCGGGTATCATTATGTTTTAAATTTTGCCAATCTGATAGGTGAAAAAGAATACTGCATTGTTGCTTGAGTGTGTGTTTCTTTGGTTTCTGGGGAGGCCAAGCGTCTTTCCTTACCTTCGAGGGCTGTTTGGATTTCACCTGGAGAGAACTGCTCTTGTCCAGTCTTGGCAAGGCCCTTCTGGGTGTCTGCTCTCTTCCCCGGCCCCACCCTGAACCGCAGGCTCAGGAGCCCCCGTGGTGTGCTATTTCATAAGCTCCCAAAGCCCTGCCTCCTACAGGATTGGCTCCCCAGGAAGGCAGGGTTCTCACCCCCTCCACCCAGCACCAGCAGCCAACCTGAGCTGGGATTAGTGGGGATCTGATTCCTTGGCCTCCAGGTGCCTCCTCCCCAAGTCCCCTCTCCTGGCTCCATACACATCACTGCTCCACAGAGACTTTCAAAACCAGATCTGCTTGAAGAAAAAATCTTGTTTTCTCCTAAATCCAAACCTGCCCAGTAAATCCATTCCAGGGGTGATTATTAGCGTGACTTGAAGAGTCTTTTCAAAAGAACCCACCAGAACATTTCTTTAAAGTCCAGGGCTCCTGAGAAGTTTGAAATGAGATTGTAAACATGCCAAGATCTATCACAATTGAAAACACCTGAACCACTGACCCAGGGATTCCACTGGTAAGAATTCTCCCTCTGGATGGGTGCACCTAGCCAGGTAAAGAAAGAGGTTTGTAAAATGTTCACTGAAACATTGTGCACGGCAGCAAAGCAATGGTAGCAACCAAAATGTCCCTCAGTAAGAACTGGCAAAATACGTTAGGAATTATCTTTACCATGAAAAGAGGGTGCAAACAGTAAAACAGTGGGGAACCTGAATGTGCCAGTGCAGACAGATGCCCTTGATATATCATAAAGTGACAAAAGCAAGTTGCAGATGGTGCATTTAGTGTGATTACATTTGCAATTTTCAAAGGGATAGACTGGAAGTGTTTTAATGTTTATGGAAGCAGAGATAATTCTAGATAGACACATCAGACACTACTTAACAGTGGTTTCATCTGGGAGAGGGATTTGAGGTTGAAGTATTTGGAGATTTTTAGGACACATTTTACACCTATATGCATTGTTTAAATTACCATGAATATGCTTTACTATTATACAATGAAAAAAACTTAATTAAACATGTAGAACTGAGCCTATGACAATAATAGTAATTATGGGAATAACAATATTATTATTAAATAGCTTCCTGAGTGCCAATTACATTCCAGGCACTGTGTATTCTCTCATGTAATCTTAAAACCAGCCCTATTTTGATCTCCATTTTATACATATGGTAACCGAGTCTTCGATTAAAAGGCTTGTTAAGGCCACACCCAATTACAAAGCCCTCACTCCTTCCACAAGACATGGTTCAGGTACCCGAAATGGGACCTAGCTGTGTGGGGCCTCATCTTTATGAACGGATTCCTTCTGGATAGTTGGCAGTGTCCACCTGGGTGGCTGTTCCCTCATCTGTATCTGTACCTATATCCTGTGGCTTTTCTCCTTCCACCTGACTTCTTAGAGCAGTGCTGTCCCATATGGTCTACTTAAATTAATTAAAATCAATGAAACTAAAGTTTTGATCCCTCAGTCGAGCTTGCCACCCTTCAAGTAGTCAACAGCCACCTGTGCCTAGGGGTTGCCATATTGTCAGTGCAGATATGGAATATTTCCATCAACACAGAACATTCTATTGGACAGCACTACCTTATCACAACTTTGGAGCCAGGCAGGCCCAGGCTGAAATCTGCTCCCCCACTTACTAACCAGGTACTCTGAGCCTCAGTGTTCTGTCTGTAAGATGGGATCACAATGTAGCTACCTCACTGGGCTGCTGCAGGGATTACTGGAGGTCATGCCTGTTGAGCGTTTATCCCAATGCCTGTCACTAAAGGGAAGGGAGGAGGGTAGGACTCGGCAGTCAGACAATTTTGTGACCTTGGGCAGGTCACGTCACTGCTCTGAACTGCTGCCTCTTTGCTGTAAAGTGGTGTGAAGAGTCTCTAACCTGGCAGGTCATTGAGAGGATTATAGCATATGCTCAGTGCTCAGGAGGGGTCAAGTGCCTTCTTCACTTTCTCAAGAGGGGTTTCACTCTTCGGGCAAAATACTCCCAGAAGACCCAGAAGTAAAATATTCCAGAAGGAAGAATCCAGAACACCAATGTACAAATGGAACAAGATCAATTGTCCAAAATAAAACATTGAGGAGGTGCCGTCACCTATCAGATAGGGGGGTCGGAAGGGCAGGGAGCAGAATTTGGATTTTTTCTTGAGGAATAATATACAGAATAATGCACCCATCAGAAGTATACTACTCAATGGATTCCAAGAAATTGAAAATACCTGTGTGACCACCACTCAGCTCAAGAAACAGAACATCACGAACTCCTCAGAAGGCACCGTCGTGGTCTCTTCCATCCACTACAGACCCCGCAAGGGTTACCACTGTTCTGACTTCCAACACCAGAGATCAGTTTTCAGTAGAAAGAAATAAAGATTCCTAACACCCAGATCAGTAAGGGTGCAGACAATCCAATAATCTCAGACACGGGTGGTGGGTGTATGAGGTAGTGCAGTCATTCTGGAGCGTAATTTGCAGTCTCTGTTAAACTTTTAAATATGTATGCCCCTCAGTCCAACAATTCCACTTTGCAGTATCTACCCTAGAGAAAAGCTCACACATGCGCACAGAGAGGCAAGCACAAGGATATTTGGAACAGAATTATTTGTACTAGTGAAAAACTGGAAACAACCTAAATATACAAATAAAGGAAACTGGTTAAAAAAAAAAAAGTACCAGACGTCATGCTGTTATATTTATAGAAGATAAAAAGAGTAGGGTAAATCTACATATGTTGACATAGAAATATCTCCAAGACATATCATGCAGAAAAACGGCTCAAACAATCGTGCCACATCAATAACACTGATGACTCTGGGTAGCAGGAGAGTACAGTTAGGGAGTGGGCAGTAAGGAGAGATTTTACTTTTTAATTAACATGCAACTGGGTTGTTCAAAATGTTTTAAACAGCAGCGGGTTTATATATTACTTGTGTAAACTACTTCGCAAGATCTTAAGGGGAATAAAACAGCCTAGCAGCCAAGGGTAGCGACTGGGAGAAGGCTGCTCTTCTGCCTTCTGGGTAGGATGGTGGCTCCTTGCTCATCGCCTGAGGAGGGCAGGTTTCTGGGCCTCCAAAGCCTGAGGGGCTCAAAGGAATGGAGCAGTGAGAAGACCCTGGAGACCGGAATTGCGGTGGCTCCCTTTGATGGAAGGCGGTGCCCTCGTTACCACGCCCAGGTGAGAACAGAACACCAGTACCATGTAAGAGGACCCCTGGAAAGGAACAGTTCCCAGTGCTTGGCGCCTTCTCCAAATCATGCTCAGCCTTAAAGGAAGGACTGACGGGTTTGATTCTCTCCGTGTCCTTGGGGAAGGAAGAGAAAGAGACAGCAGGTATCGCCTTGCACACAGGAGTGGCTTTGTGGGGAAGGGGTGGGGGTGAGGGCGCACAGGAGAAGTGGCCTGGCCTCCGCATTAGAAGTGCTCAACCTTTATGAATTAGTTTGTTGGGAAGGCTGGCCCAGCTGACTCCTTGGAGAGGAGTTCCCTAACCTCTCTGAAACTCACTTTCCCCCACTGTAAAATGGGGTGCACTTCCTTGCAAACACATACACGGGTATGCACACTCTGGTTTTTTAATGTGATTAAGATTGGAGGCTCCTGAGGCTGCCCCAGGTCTAATTCCAAGGCTGGCAGCTATATATCGTAACCTGTCCAAGGCCTTCACTTCCTCATATGTGAAACAGGAACCCCACTCTTCCCTAATCTCAAAGGACTGTTATGAGGCCTAAATGAGATCAGATCAGTAAAGTCTTATCCCAGTGCCAAACATTAGTACGTGTCCAATAAACATTCGCTACAATTTTTAATTTAAATTATATTTACTAAGCAGCTATTTGCCAAGAACTGTCGAGGCACTGAAGGCAGTTCCCTGAATAAGCCACAGTGTCTGTTCTTGTGGTATTTACAGTCTAGTGGGGGTAAATAAAGACACTCAGAGACACACCTCCCTCTGGCTCACTCCAGATTACAAGGACAGACGCCCTCAGGTTTTACCCTCATCCCTTCCAAGTTAATGCAGGCCCTTCTGTGTTTATTTACGACTCAATTTTGCTAACACCTCCCCCTGATCTGAAGGATTGTGCATAGAAGTGACCCAATGTATAGAAATTTTTTTAATTTTAAAAAAAACCTATGTCATAAAGATGTAAAAAACACAATGCATATATTGATATAATCGCTATCAGCAGTTATCTACTATCGCTAAACGTTCACCTATCTTTTGACCCAGCAATTCCACTGCCAGATATTTACTCAACGGAAACAAGCACTTGTGTTTATCAAAAAATTCATAAAAGGATGTTCAAAGCAGCTAATTCATTAGTGACAGCCAAAAACTGGGAACAACCCAAATGTCCATCCAGAAGAGAATGGATAATCAAGCTGCAGTGTATCCATAAAATGGAAAGCGACTCAGCAATAAAAAGGACTGAACTGCTGACACAGGCAGCAACACTGATGAATCTCAAACATACTGTTGAGTGAAAGAAGCCAGATTCAAAAGAGTACAGTGTAGGATTCCATTTATATGAAGTTCAAGAACAAGAGAAACTAAGCTATAGTGATAAGGGTCAGAATAGTGCTTCCTCTGGGAAAAGTGGGTAATGAATGGGCAGGGGCACAAGGGAGCCTTATGGGGTGCAGGGAATGTTTTATATCTTGATCTTGGAGGTGGTTATGTGGGTGAAAACTTCATTGAACTGCACACTTAATACTAGTGCATTTTATGGATGTATGCTATGTGGCAATTTTTTAAAGGTTTAAAAAAGACACAACAAAAAACAAGACCCCTTAAGTACTTGGTTTTTGCATGCTGTGAGGAAGACTGTGGTGGATGTGTGTTGGGTCCATGGACTCCTTGACAGTTTTTGAATAGAAGCATTAGCCTCCAGGGGAAGAAAAGGAGCAAAGTGGAGAAGAGGGGACTTTGGGGATAGTATTATGGAGAGTCACCAAGGGCCAATCCCAAGAGATTTTTCTCATTAGGGGCACAGAAAGGAAGCAGGACAAAAAAGGACAGGGAAAATGCAAATGCCTGTGGCTTCAGCAAAGATTGAGTTGTGTTTGGCCATATTTTGATACACCGTACAATATACAAGAGTATTTCCTCTAGAAATTGTGTGTGCTGACTTCACTAACCACAATTATAACTAAGCCAGCATCTCCCAATCCCCAAATGGTGTGGACCAGTGAGTATTGGCCGTATTTATAAACATATCCTTGAAAAAGATTATCAATTACCAGTAACACGTCAGCAGAGCTATAAGTGGCTTTTCACATTGGCTTGGCCTTCGCGAGTGGCTGCGTTTAAGCAGAGCGTTTCCTTTCCTACCACCCCCGTCACTGAAGGGGCAGAGGCCTCTGCCTTTGTTGTGGAGGTTTCACTGGACACAAGATTGGCCTCATTTTTCAACAAGTTCACAATGCAGGCCCTTTTATGCCTGGTAGCTGGCGTGCAAGGGACATTTCTTTGAACTCCAGGTCTGGGAGCGGCTCCTTATGGAGTTCTGGCTTTGACTCCCTAGTCTGCCCTTGGGACCCACCCTCACTTCCTGGGTCTGTGTGGGGAGATGAGAAAAGCTCAGATCTCCAAACCTTCTGGAGTAGGTCATTTTTCTTTCTATATTCTGGAATTTTCTTCCACAGATGAGGTTACTCATTCCCTTAATCTCTTTGCTAAAAACACAAAAGAGACTTGGCCAAACTGCAGATGCCCTCTCTCTGCTCTGCTCTCTGTGGAGACAGAGCTCGGAACGGGAGTCCCCGGGGGAAACGCCAGGACTCCAGGCCCTCTGTCCGCCTGCAGAGTCCCGGGGAAAGCATGCAGCCTGGGCAAGGCAGTGGGCGGGCCTCTCTTGGTTCTGGCCCTGGCTCTCTGTGGAATTACCCACGTGGGTACATTCATTCGTTCATTCTTTCATTCAACAAATTTGTATTGTGTATCCTCTCTGAGCCCCGCTCGGGACTAGGCCCTGGAGAGACAGTTGTGAACATTACCCAGTCTCCCCTCAAGGTGAGTACAGTCTGATGGAAGAGACAGGGCTTAAATAGTCATAATTCAGTGGTGAATATTAATACAGGGGTAATCTGGGGTGCACAAATCGAAGGGTCGCCCCTGAGAAAGTGGAATCTTGCTAAGAATGAAAGGATGAGAAGGAATTGGCCAGGCAGAGCTGAAAAGTGTATAGAGTAGAGGGAACAGCTTTTGCAAGAGCAGGGGAGGAAGGGAAAGCATGGCTTTTGGGGAATCTCAAGTAGTTTCTAGTGGTTGGAGTGTGGGGTGTGGGGAAAGGGACCCCAATTCCTTGCTCAGCCGCTCTCACATGAAGGCCCAGCAGGCCCTCAACTCCAGCCACTCTGGTCCCACTGCTGTTCCCTGAGACGCCAGGCACAGCCAGGCACACCCCAGCCTCAGGGCCTCTGCTCTAGCCATTCCCTCTGACACTCTCCCCCCAAGGCACGCATTTGGGTAACTCCCGTCTCCTTCAATGTGTACTCACATCTCACCCTCTCAGTGAGACCTTCCCAAGCAGCCTGCTGATTTACCATATTCTGTCCCACACCCAGCACTTCACCCTCTCCCCCGGCTCTAATTTCCTTTTCTCCAGTACCTGTTGCCTTCTAGCATACTACCCAGTTTATTCAATAAGTGCTTATTGCTTATAAGATGCTTATTGATGTCTCCCCCGTTGGAATGTCAGCTCCACAGGCTTGGAGACTTTGTTTCGTTCACTTGGACATCCCGAGCCTGTGAACATTTGAAGGACGCATAAATGGGATCTGAGAGGTTGGCAGGGAGGGGCGCGGAGCACTCCTGGTAAGGGGAAGAGGGGAAGGTGAGTGGGCTTGAGTCTAAGAACAAAGGAAAAGCACGGAGGGGTTTGGAGCAGGGAAGGATCAGGGTCTGAGTTACATCTTAAAGATAGCTCTGGATTTTGTGTGGGGAACAGCCTGAAGGAGGGCAAGTTGCCGCAGGTACCCAGGCATGGGGTGGCAGTAGCTGGGCTAGGGTGGTGACACGGGGAGATGGTGAGAAGCAGATGGGGTGAAGGCTGACTCACTATGCCTCAGTGAACTGAGGACTGTGGTGCACAAGGGAAGATGGTGCAAGGCAGAATCCCAGGCTCTTGCCTGAGCAAACAGCTCAGAGTAGGCTTTCAAGTGAAGATGTCAAACAACTAGTTGGACAAGCTTGAGGCTCAGAGAGAAAGTCTGGATTGGAATCTATATTTGGGAATCATTCGTTTATAGTTGTTTTTAAAGCCATGAGAGTTTAGATGTCCAAGAACTAACCCTGAGGACCTAGCCCTGAAGCCTTCTGAATTGTCCCTTGAGGAAGGAGGAGTTTGCCAGGAGGGTGGGGAGAAGGCAGTGAGGGTAGAAGGAACAGCATGGGCAGGAGGTCAACATAAATGGGCATGGGTCACAGCACTCCCCAGAACTGCTGAGGTCATCAAAAACAAAGAAAGCCTGAGAAACTGTCACAGCCAAGAGGAGCCCAAGGAGACATGATGACTCAATGTAATATGATGTAATATAGGCTTCTGGAAAAGAAAAGGGACATTAGTTTAAAAAAACAAAAACAAAAAAAAACCCATGAAATGTAAGTAACAACTTTAGTTAATAATTATATATCAATATTGGTTCATTAATTGTAACAAGAATATCATGCCAGTGTAGAATGTTAATAATTGGGGAAACTGTGTGCAGGGTATACGGGAACTCTGTGTACTACTCAATTTTTCTATAAATGAAAAACTGTTTCAAACTATAAAGTCTATTGAAAAAAAAAAAGCACGGGTCTCATAAATGTCCCTCCCTCACTGCCCCCCACACACACACACATATACACACATGCACTCCAAGGACTATAGTAATTTGTTTCTCAGGAGAGGACTTTGACCCTGACCAATCCCTTCCATGGTCAAAAGATTCAGGGACACTATGAATATCTCATCACCTTCCCCCTGCCAAAGAACAAAGGGTCCTCACCTCCACCTACTTTCTTTCTGTTCACAGAAAGAATACTTTCCTCAGGCCAGATTTCATAGTGAAAGTGAGAAGCAGAGACTAAATGGCTCAGGTAAGTCAGACCCACCTAGAATTCCTCAGGGAGTACACTCAGACTCATCCTTTTAGCATGTTCTGCAAAAGCCCACATTCCTTTGCCATGATTTTCCTGAATCCCACCTTGCTCAACAGCTGGCTTGGTTTCCTCCCCACTGCAAAAGTTTTGGCTCCATCTGGGTTCAAATTCCAGCTCCACTACTAACTAGTTATGTGACCTTGGGCAAGTTCCTTGAGTCTTGTTTTCTTCGTCTCTGAAAAGGGCATAACCACAGTTTGATCAAAGAGCTATTAAGGGATTCAATGAGATGAAATGTAAATTGGATATAATATCATCCTCCACAGAATAATCATGAGATAGTGGATGCCAAATGGCAGGCCTCGTGCCTGGCACTCATCATGTCAAAGGTCAAAGGGTGTCTTATGGGTCTTCAGGACCCTGAGTGGTGTCTGAAGTATCAGATGAGTCCTCAGGATCCTGGGTGATATCCAAATTGCAAAGAAGTGCAGAGACCTTGAAGTCAAAGCAGAAACTGGGCCTGGGAAGTAGCCAAGAGCTAGCCAGAGAGGGAGTGCTGAGGCTGGAAAGGATATAAAAGCAGAGGGAACTTGTATTCAGATGGCCCAGGCACCAACAGCCAGGGCAAAGCTCCTCAGCCCATTGAGGCACAGCCTCAGACAGAAGCCATCTAGAACCCTGGACAGTTCTCCAAGATCCCAAGGTCTGCAGTCTTTCAGGAGACCAAACTTTGTGGGAGGGAACCTGGGTTGAGTCTTGCCTCCTCCAACTAACTGTGAGCAAATCACCTCACCTCTCAATGACCTCATCTCTAAGTTGCTTAACTGCTCTGACCTTCAGTTTCCTCATCTGTGAAACTGGAATACTAACAGACCCTACTTCATAAGGTCATGAAGATTAAAGGAGATAGGACATGAAGTACACGGTAAACATTAACTTTCATTTTAGAAGAATCCTAGCCCAGCACCAGACAGAGTAGATGCTCAAAACTGTCAGCTTCTTACATCTTCCACATACCCCAGGAGCTGAAGTCGGCCTTGTTGACTTTGCCCCTCCCACCTTTAGAATTTTTTTTTTTTTTTTTTTTTTTTTTGTATTCTCAGGTTTTACTCAGTTATCAATACACAAGGGCAGGTGTGATGATTCTTGGTTTAAACTTAAAACACAACCCAAATGCCAGCATTGTATGCAAGAAGAGTTCATAGCCACAGAAAGCCCACCTTGCATTCTACCCATTCAGTTTAGGAATAGAAGCATCCACACAGTCCTCTCTCTTTCTTAAGGCACCTGGGCATTGTCCCTTTTAGTCACAGCCTAAGCTTAAGGAAACAAACCTGAGAGCCAGAAGAAACCTATAGACTCATGAAATCTGATCCTTCTCTTATAACTGAAACCCAAAATAATGGCACCAAAGAAGGCATCAAATCTAAACCTTCCACCTCCCAAGTTCAGTAGATGTCCCAGGCATATGAGAATGATGCCCTAGAAAGCTCTGGCCTGGGAAGCATGGGGCCTGGGTTCTGACTCGAGCCCTCCAGCAAATCCACCATGGCCAGCTGGCTGGATGTTCTCCAAGGTTCCTTTCAATTCTAAGAATCCATGGATCTGAAGTCTCATTGTGGGGAAAATGTTGAAAATGAAGGAACAGAAGAAACTGTGGAAGTGGCTTCTTCCTATCTGAGCTTTTAAGTTAATAGCAAAAGGCATTTCCTCACGGAATCCTCCCTACAGAACCAGGGCACAGCAATTTCCTCTGAGGAAGAAATTACGGGTTGTGAAAAGGGAGAAGAGAGCCCCACTCCTTTGGTTCATTTATGAATCATATTCAAGGAATAGGCTTGTCATGTGACTCCATTTTCTGTTCCAATTTCTCTCAAAAATGAAGAATTTGCAAGCTTACAAATGAGCTTACAAAAAAATCACATAATTCCTAAGAACATGACATTTAAACATAAGAAGGTCACTAAAAAGTTACATGAAGATGCTTTAACTGGAAAGGAACATGCAGTTTGAAATAAAATAGGTATGTATAGATGGAACTTTGAAGATAAAATAGCATAAAGAATTTTTTAATGTCCCACTGAAGACAATTTTATAGAGGATGTATTATTTCCAAAGGTAAAAGGTCTTAATACATTCCATAGAATAATATAGTAGGCAGGTTTGGCAATGATGGCAGTGTTTGGTATTTTTCTTGTAACTCCATCTCCTACCAAGTCACTGCAGTCGTGACAAATTCCAGTCCTGCTGTAGTGAGGTTCAGAGAACTCACTGATAGGTGAGACCTTTTCTAACAGAGAGGTTCTATTGTCTCTGGCAAACACAAAAGATGGTAAGGCTTCCTGATCCTTGAAGGGTAAACTATTGGGGTCTGGTGGTTTTTCAAAAGTTGATCACTTATTTTGAAAAATCTTTTTAAAATGCATTTGTGACACATTCATTGTACCAAGCTAGAATATAGCTGCGCCGAGACATGGTTAAGGCATGTGCAGTTGTTTGCCCTACAATGAGTATCTCTGAATTGTGCTATTCTTAGTGGCATTTTTTTTCTCCTCCCTACATCCACTGCAGATTTCCTCCCGCAGCTGGTCAGGGTCCACTGGTCCTTTAGACTTTTTTGGTTGGTCCTCCTATCTCTGGTGGTTAAAGGAATTCCACAGAGCCAGATAATCAATCTTGTGAATTCCCACAGCCCCCCGCCCCAAGTCTGCTTTCCCCAGCAGTCTCTTTCCTCTCAGTGCCACCCACCCCACCCCCCAGGATGCCCTGGGACACTTTAAAAATAACAGTATGTAGTTCTTGTCCTGTGCCAGCCCTTGTTCTAAGCACAACCCTGTGCGATAAGTACTTTGGTTATCTCCATTTTACAGTTGAGGAAATGAGCCTCTGAGAGGTAGTTAACGAAAGTGTGGGGTCCCACAGCTGGTAAATGGAGGTGCTAGGACTTAATCCCAGGCGTGGCACTCCGGAACCCCACACTTGATTGTAGTCAACGGAGCCAGAGGTCAAAGAAACGGAGAAAAGTAGGCGGAAGACCGAGGATGGAAGTCAGGACACCCGGCCTCTCCCGTTGGCCCGGGTATCCCGGGACTGGGAGTGCTCTCGCCAGACGCTCACTCGCGCGGTGCCCGCTGCCTGAGCCAGGATACCTGCCCTTGTCCCTCTCCCTCTCCCTCCTCCTGCGGCGCCGGGGTGCTCTCCCCTCCCCGTAATCTGATCCGCGGCGGAGTTTGGGCTGCCAGTCGGCGTCACCACCGCGGAGGCGCTCGGGCTCCGGGCTACACTCCCGCTGTGCGCTCCCTATCCGCAGTGCCCGCTCTGCAGTCGGGCGCGAGGAGCGCATGGCGCAGAGGCTGGGCGAGCGGACACGGGGGCCCGCCGAGGCCACCGGGCTCTACCGGGCCGTGCTGCTCAGGTCGGGTAAGTGGGGACAACGCGACCCCAGCCTCTGCGTGGAGAGAGAGGAGGAGGGCACGGCCTGCGCACCGCGCGCAGTTCCCGCCCAGCTCCCAGACAGGCGCCTCCGTCCTTCTTGATTGCTCTTCTTTCCTTTTCTTCTCTTTCTTTTCCTTTCCTCCCCTAGCCTATCCTTCCGCTCCCTTCCCTTCCTCCCTTTTCATACTTTTCACTTACTTTTCTTTTTTTATTTCCTGCTCCCCCACTCCACCCCTCCCCCTTTCCTTCTTTCCTTCCCTCTTCCCTCTCCTTCCCTCTTCCTCCCCTCTTCCCTCCCCTTTTCCTTCAGTCCTGCTTTGGAGGATCTACCCTTTATTGCTTTCTTTCTCTGTGTGAACACACACACACACACACACACACACACACACACACACTCAGTTCCTGATTACAAAAGTCCTGCGAGGTCCACCTCTGGGCCTGTCTCTTAAGCAGACCCATAAGCTCTGGAAGGCATTTGTAGGCGTGGGAGGTTTGGGGCAGGAGAGCAGGAAATGGACACAACCAGAGCAGCGAGCAGTGAGAAAGCACAAGGCGGGTGTTGCTCTTGTGAAGGACTTCATGATGTCCAAGGGTATTCCTCCAGAAAAAAGGGGGAGCAAATTACAGGAAGATAGGGAACCATTTTTCTATATGTATAGACGCAAGGAGGAAAGGAGGTGAAAAGAAACACGGTAGTTATTTTTGAGGGTGGCCGTTGGTTGACAGGTACTTTCTCTGTTTTTCGCTCTTTTTATTTACTTGTTTGCAGTGGGCAAGGATTACTCTTCTACTCGGGGGAAAATAGGCTATTTTTATCTCTAGAAATGAAGCAAAAGTGTGGTCATTTAGACTGTGAAAATAACTTGGAAACACAGGAATGTAGAAAGAAGAAAAAGAATGCCTGAGTGAGCGTTTGGGGCGTTTCTTTTCGGACTCCACGTGTGGAGAGAGACATTTGGGGAAGGTGAAAAGCGCTCGTGCCGCGGTCCCTGCCAGTTTTGGGGTACGTGGTTAGAAAGCGCCAGGGGCTTAGACCCACGGGCCAGCTCTTCTCCGCCTTGAGCAAGGAGGTGGCCGCACGCGGTAGTCCTGCCCGCAGTCTCCTGGAGCGCGAGTAGCGGAAGCCAAAAGTGAGGCGCCTGCGGCTGCCGGGCCTCCCGCGAGCGGCCGTACGCTCTGGAACTGATTGTCTTTCTTACTTAGACTAGCCCCGCTTTGGGGGAGCTCCCGCCGCCCAGTTACTAGTGGTTGGGAACACTGGAACAACTGTTCTCTAAGTTCGAAAGTAAGAACTGACCAAGACTTCAGGACTGGTGCCTTCCTCCTGAGGGAGGGCCTTAAATCTTGCTGTGCCGGGTTACAGAAAAAGGGAGGGGATCTATAATCAGGTCAGTCTGGTTTCAAATCCCAACTCCTTTGATTTCCCCATAAAGTATTCTGCCTGCGTGTCCCCATCCAATCCCTATATTCTCATAAGCTGTCAAGGAGGTGCCCCAAATCTCAAGACCTTGGGTTCTCTCTGACTTGGAGCTGCAGCTTTGAGCCTCCCTTGAGAGGTAAACATTTTTAGCTTCCAACCCATCCAGAACAGGGGAGATGTCATAGTCCTTGCACGCGCCACGTGCTTGCTGGGTGACTGCACCACACACAGCTAAAGCCAGGAAGGGAGCAGAGGCCTCTGCAGGGTGCCTCCCTGGTGGAGCTCTTACTATGTGTAGGCACTGTGCATTGCCTCATTCCATCTTCACGATCCTCGAGGTCACTGCTACTTGTCACCCCCATTTAATAGGAGACTGAGGCTCAGAGAGCTTAAGCAGCTTGCCCAAGGTCCTGCTAAGAACCCCTTCAATGGGGTAGAAAAGACATTCAAACTCATGTTCATCTATGCCAAAGTCCATGCATCTTTTGGGAATAGTAATAATAATGGTAAATGCTGTTCACTTGCTATTGCCATCTCTCTGCCAGATGTTGCACATCTGTCATCTCATCAACTTCATTTGCTCACCTAGCCATTCAGCCAGCATTTATTGGCCGCTACCAAACACTGGGCCTATGCAAGGCATAGGGATGTCATGATAAATAAAACGGGCATGTCCTTCCTCTCAGGGAGGTAAGTAGTATTAACCCCTACTTTAAACATGAGGAAACTGAGGCTCAGAAGGTGAGATGATTGTTAAAGTTTCACACAGCTACTCAGGGGTGGAGCTGAGATTCAAACCCAGGACCATGTGCCTCTAGAACCACTACTCTGGCTGTCTCACACAAGGAGGAACAAGAAGTTAGCATGGGGGTGAGAAGCAACTGGGCTGTTTAGTGAAGGGGCGAGTACCCCTCTGCTTTAGCAGCCTTTGGGGGGGTGGATCATAGAATCAAATTCAAGTGGCGGCCATTTTCATTCACAATAGCCTCAAGACATGCACCAGGTAATATAACACTTTTAGAAAAACTTTCATCCCAAATTATTTTAAAATAATTTCTTAATGTTAAAGTAATACATGATCACCATAGATATTTTTGGAAATAGAAAATAAAGAGGGGGAAGCTGGACCAAAATCCTGCTAACCGTAAGCAGCCAATGGTAACTTTTTGGGATGTTTCCCTCCAGTCTTGGCTGTGCACAGTTTGTATGTGTACCTGTGGGTGACTGCTTTACATTGTTCAGGTTGTACTGACTCTAGGCTATAATCACATTTTTTTTTTCATTTGGATGAAAATCTTTACAGCTCTTAAATGGGTTATTGAGATAATGGCTATTACTATTAAGTCCTGATGCTGTGGTGGCACTGTGCAAATGGTTTTTCATGCTATATCTCATTTCTTTCTCAAAAGAATGTCTGTGGTAAGTATTGCTACTGCCCTATTTTAGAGAGGAAGAAATGGGGAGTTGAAGGTCACCTAGCCATTCAGCAGTGAAGTCAGAATTGGTATCTGAGTTGAAACCAGCAGCCATGCATTTAACCACTGGGCTGGAAGGGTCACCTCTGGGGAAAAATACGCTCAGCCATGTCCAGTAAGCGACCCAGAGCTGCAGTAGAGGTCCAGCTGAGGTTCATTACCTGCATCCTACCTGGAGTTTAGGCCAGGTTCCTGACTGGACTGAAAGCGACTTTGCAGCATGGACCGGGGAACACCCCACACCCCCAGGTGCCTATGGGAGTCAATGGCTGTGCTTCTCTTCTGCGGCCAGAGGGGGGCAGCCAAACCCTCCATCCCTGCCTGCTGGGTAGCATTGCCAGATAAAATACAGGGTGCCCAGTTAAATTTGCATTTCAGATAAACAACAAATAATGTTTAGTACTAGTATGTCCGATGCAATATTTTTGTTACATCTGGTAACTCCACTGCCAGGAATCATGAAAGTTGGCATGACAAGCTATGGTCTGCCCAGGTCCCTGTGCTCCCCCCGACCCCACTCCCCAACACACACACACATATACTCACATATCCCTCTCCCCATCCCTAAATCCATTGTCCATTTTGTGTCTGGCTACAAGGGAATTAAAATGCACTGGGGCTGGGGGCCAAGGGCACCCAGGGCCCTTCTGCAGCTAAGAAACCAAATCAACCATTCCTAACTGTAGCTGGGTTGAAAGCCAGCTCTGAAACAAGACTCTTAGTCCTTCCCATCCCCTCACACTTTTCTGTTTTCCCTTGAAATGCTTCCACTGGGTAAATTCTTCCTGGTTCAAGCTTGTTGTAAAGGCAACTCTCATTCCTTTTATAATCTTCCATAGATCCCATGACAAGTTTTTCTGCCAAAACAGCTTTCCCCCCGTGTCCTTTCATCAGAGCATGGGTTTGTTTTTGTTTTTGTTTTGTTGTTCGGGGTTGGAGGGGTTGATCCTGGGGTGGGTTTGGGGTGGCTTCTCAGAAATCTCATTGAGGCCTTGAAAAGGGGCCTTGGAGGTTTGTACTGAATACAGGACCAAGAAGGAAGTTTTGAGTTGCCATGGAAACTTCTTTTTGTCTACTGTTTGTGGGCCCAGATAAGCTGCTCAAGACGCCTGTCGGTTTGGAGTAAAGGGGGCAAAGATGAAAGGAAAGACATTTTCCTGAGTTTTTTTTAATGCAAGCTGCAGCCCCAACACACTTTAGATGCAGAAAAATTCCCCAGCTCCCACTCATGACTGCCTCTTCCAATCTTCACTGTCCCCTTTCCTCTTAGCTCCTTCGTTCCCCAAGAAAACAGTTGTCTAAGGGATCAGGTGGGGAGTGTGGTAGGGGTGTATTTAGCC
Source organism: Choloepus didactylus (assembly GCF_015220235.1). Classification (NCBI taxonomy): domain Eukaryota; kingdom Metazoa; phylum Chordata; class Mammalia; order Pilosa; family Megalonychidae; genus Choloepus; species Choloepus didactylus. The sequence goes on along the minus strand of NC_051307.1, from coordinate 212,171,282 downwards.
TCTGGGGACCCCTGAAATCCTCTTGCCAGCCATGGAATTCTGACAACCAGGCACCTGGCATTCCAGAGTCCATCCTTTAGGAAGAATGGGAAGGCCTTCAGGGAAAGCCACACAGAGGCAGGAGGCTGTGACTGTGGCTTGAATTCTGCCACTACCTCGCATAAACCCCCAAAACCCTCATCTGCTACAAGGGCCTCTATTTTCCCTTATTCAAAACGGGTATGAATTGTAACCATAGTTGATTGGAAAAGGCTGCTTTTTTTCATATTTTAAATCTTTACTGCTTTTTTCAGATTGTAAAAGCAATATATGCTTGCTTGTTTATTAAGCCACAAACATTATATGAACATAGTGGCAGAGGAAAAGGGTCTGAAAGTTTACCCCTAGAATAGTGGTTCTCAGACATGTGATGATATATGAGTCTCTATGGTAGCCTGTTAAAAATCCAGATTCCTAGACCCTTCCTCTAAGGTTCTGATACAGAAATCAAAATATAAGGCCCAGAAATTCCATTTTTAACACTCATCCCAAATGATGTCTAGTAATGGTAATTGAGATACATTGATTCAGGAATGACCTCTGTTAACAGTTTAGTTGGTTTTCTATGTATATACTGTTTTACCTTGAGAGAAAGAGAACATACTACATGTGATTTTGCTATTTGATTTTTCACTAAATATGTCATTGGCATCTTTTCTGGTGAATAAATAGATGCATTTATTGATTTCATCCCATTATAGGTATAGCATAATCTCTTTATAATGGGGTATTCCTTGGGAAATGGTTGTTAATGATCATGAGTTTCATACACAAACACACACACTCACTCACATAGCAAATGGTGCTATAATAATAAGCTCGGGGATATCAATATTTTGGTATCTTCAGGTCAACAGTAGTCACTGGGCACTTTGGTATTGGGACAGGAATATCGAGGAGGATTAGATGAGGCCCCTGTCCTTGGGCTGGCAGTCTGGTGGGTGAGACTGGTGGGTTTGTATACAAATTGGACTGTGAGAAGATCTTTAGTGGAAGAAGTTCAGTGAGCCCCAACTGCCTGGGAAAAACAGTGCCCTCCCTTGGAGGATTCCTGCCCGACTGAGGCTGCCACCTGCATCTTCCAACAAAGGGAATGCAAAGTGGGAATGGAAGCTGTTGATGGCATGGGGGCTCTCCGAGTCTTCTCCAGGCAGTGAGCAGAAACTTCAGATGTCCCCCTGCCCCAGGATCCCTCTTCTTCCCCCAGCTGCCAAAAGGCACTGGGATTGGCTCAGATACCCCACTGAGGACCCCAGAAAATGGCCCAAATACTCATTTGTGGAGCAGAACAACATGTGGGCAGGAACCAGGGGCAGTGAAATATGGTTTGACAATAATTCAGTTGGAGTCTTCGCTCTGTCAGAGTTTAGTGAAGTTAAGCCACTGCAGGGTGGGAAGCTGGGGGAACTACCATTCAAAGTACCTCAGGAGAAGCAGAATTTATGAAGAAGAAACAAAAATGACCACTATGTTTCAGAAAGTTGTTCTATTACCCCAGAATTTGTGAGCCTCTAGGTATAAGAGGCTCCAGAACAGTCAGCCTGGCCAAGGCTCAGCACAGTGGCTGAGCTGCCCTGCCCACCTCTCAGCACCGGCCCCTACGCCCTCCCTGTGGCACTCCAGCCACACTGGACTCCCCCATGTGATCACACACAGCTTGGGCCCACTCTGGGGCCTTTGCACTGCTTCCCATCCACAGGATGCTCTCCTATGTGAACAGTCTTCACACAGCGGACCCGTTCTTCCACTCAGGCTGCCCTACAACGTCCCCTCCTCAGTGTCCACCTCCCTGCATTCCCAGTCACTCCCTTTCACCTCGCCTGGTCTAGCTTTCATCATAGCATTCATTACCAAGTGATGTTTTCTTGCTTACTTGTGATGGTTAGGTTCATGTGTCAGCTTGGCCAGGTGATGGTACCCAGGTGTCTGGTCAAGCAAGCACTGGCCTAACCATTACTGCAAGGATGTTTGTGGCTGGTTAATAAACCAGAAAACTGATTTATTGAATCATCAGTCAATTGGCTGCACTTGTGACTGATGACATCCATGAAGGGCATGTCTTCCACAAAGAGAGAATTCGGTCAGCTGGATTTAATCCAATCAGTTGAAGACTTTTAAGCGAGACAGATAGAGGATCCTCGCTTCTTTGGCTGACCAGCGAAGCGTTTCCTGAGAAGTTCACTGAAGTTGCCAGCTCGTTGCCTGAGGAATTCATCGAACATCTTCATTGGAGTTGCCAGTTTGCTGCCTGCCCTACGGAATTTGGACTCATGCATCCCCACAGTTGAGTGAGACACTTTTATAAATCTTATATTCATAGATATCTCTTGTTGATTGTCTTTCCCTAGAGAACCCTAACTAATACACTTGTCCTCTTGTTTATTGTCTGGCTCCCCCTTGAATGTAGGTTCCCTGAAGGCAGGGATATTTGTCTCATTTAGGCTGTATCCCCAGCACTTGGAACAGTGCCAGAAACACAGCCGTTAATAAATGGTTGTTGAAGGAATAAATAATATAGGCCAAAGATGGCAAACTTGCATATTGAATGCCCCCGTCCATGTTTGATTTATGTCCTGGACATCACTGCCTTCCAGCCAACCAAGACTGTTCATGAGAAACTAAGGTTGGAGTGAGACCACGTTTAACTGGTGGATGCCACCTTCCTCACTGGAGAAGTAAGGATAATGATCAGGGCTAGAAAACACTTCTAAATTTTCAAGTGAACGCTGACACTGAAATGAGGATGCCTCCATTCATCATCTGCAAGCACCCAGCATGGCCTGAGGCATCTACACACATTCTCTATTTTCACACTCACACATTCATTCATTGAGCTGGTATTTTTGGAAGGCAGATTCCACCAGGCACAGTGCTCCATGCTGGTCCAGGGCCTCAGACAGCATAGAGTCCAGTCCTCTCTGCGGGAGAAGTCGTATTTGCTGAGATTTACTACGTGCTTTCACCAGTGTCATCTCCCAGCCACCCTGTTATTCTCCACACCTGACAAACACAGAAACCAAAGTGCAGAGGCACTGGGTGGGTGGCAAGGCCACCCTGGGAGCTGGTGCCAGAGCCAGGGCTGACCATGGGCCTGCCCAGGCCCACCAGTGCCTGCCTTTACTTCCCCATGCCCTCTCCTATGCAACATCCTGCTGGCTCCTCGGTGAAATTCCGATGAACTGACAGGTATCGAATAAATAACATGTTTGGAGTTTTCGACCCATTCGTGGATGACCAAGAGCCAACCCAGGCTGAGTAGTTTTCCCCTATCTTTACTTCCTCCCCCTCCCATCAGGGCAGTGTCAGAATCCACTGTGGCCTGGCCCTCCCATTAGAAGGAAGGGAAATTCCTCTACGTGAGCTGCCTTGCTCAGAACAAAGCTTGGCATGTTTTCTATTCCTCAACAATCTGACAAAATAGGTATTTATTTGTGTCTTTCAAGCATGTAGCTCGGACATGATGTTCCACACTGTGGAAGTAGCCATGCACCAAGTGAAGTATTGGTTACTATAGTAACAGTTCCTTTTTATTGATACCAGAATAAACAGGAATGCAAAGCTGCCTCATTTGTTGGCACATTTTAGCTGCCTCTAATCCCCAGGGGTTTAAAAACCGCCCTTTGGAGGCAGCTTTTCTTGCTAGTCTGGGACTGCTCGGCGGACTGAGGAACCCAGCAACACTGCCTCCCAAGTTCCCTTCCTGACGACTCAGCTCCAGAAGTAAGCCCATTTCTTCTTGATTTCACCTGCTGTCCAGCTGGGTGCTGTTGCTGGGAGGTGCAAGGGAGGTGGGGCAGCCTTGAGCATGGCGGGCTGGGCTCTCAGGGGAACTGAGCTCTTTGGGTTTAGGCCCCCAAGCTCTGTCCCCCAATCTGTGAAATGAAGTGGGGCTGCCTCCTGGCATCCTCGGTTTGGGAAAATGACAGGAGAATAAATGGGGGCACATCCAGATACAGCCCTATATCCTTGTTGATATTTCTCTTCTAAATCCACAAGTGAATCTGAATTTATGCCTAACAAGATCTCACGTAAGTCCATTTTCACACAGTTTGGGGTTTTTAACTCTCTTGATAACCAGAGTACTGCAGGGTGGCACAGCTGAGAGGGTAGAGAAAGCACAGGTTCTGATGTCAGACAGTGCTCAGCTCAGATTCTAGCTCCCTTGTTCACCGGCTGTGTGATCTGGAGAAATCAGATGGCCTCTCTGAGTCTTAGTTTCTTCATCTGTAAAAAGGGGGTAATGATAATCCCCACCTCCTCCATTTGTTGTGAGGATGTCATGAGGTGCTTGGCACGGTATGTGGCATGTTGTGAGTGCATGTTAATTGATTTCCTCTGGGGTGACTTGCAGTACAAGGAAAGTTTGAGATTGCAGGAGAAATCAAGGGTTATAGCGTTGGGTCTATCACTTTTTTGAACTGCTACCAAACCTGGGTAGATTCCCAGCAGCGAGGCAGTCCGAGCACTCGTGTCTCCGGGCAGCTTGGTTCTGAGTGCCGCCTCTATTTCTGTCAATGGTAAGTACCTGTCTGGATCTTTCCCATGGAGACATCCGCCAAGTAGAATCTCTGGCATTGTGTCACTGGTGGCCTAGCTGCCCTTGTTCCCTGATCAGCTGCACAGCACTGTCCACCAGCCTTGCTGAGGACCACCCTGGGTTAGGCATCAAACCAGCCCTGGACTCTGCTATGAAAGTGACTCAAAACCCCAAATGCCCACCCAGTCCTTCTCACAAAACAGATGATCAGAGTGGACTCAAGGCAAAACTTTCAGGAAGTCTGTCTTGAGTCATTTCCTATGGGGTGTGGAGGTTGCATTTAAATGGAAAAAACAGCTCTGATGGGGGCTTCCAGGAATCAGCCACAGCTTAGGATATCCAGGGGTGGGGTCCAGATGCATTGTTCTTTGGTCACTGGCCCAGGGAAATACAAATACTCACTTTCCCCGTTGGGAGAAAAAAAGCCAGCAGAATCAGAAAATCCAATGGCCACACTTGTTACTTCTACTAAATGCCTCTTTTTCCTTTGCTAGTGCTCTTTTTTTTTTTTTTTTTTTTTTTTGTAATCTCCCCCAGCTCTTCGGGGGGGGGGGGCAAATGTATATTTTTATTATCCGCCCAAATTAGTTTGGGATGTGTTGTTATTTCACTCTAACTTATACAGACCTACCATAGCTCACTTCCTATTCAAAGTTCCATGTAATTGTGGTGTTTGAACAAACTGACTGTAGAAGTTAAATTGTTTAGGAAATATATATCCTGCACCAAATAAACATCTCTTCCCTTGGTCTCACATGGAAGTTGAAGTTTTAATACACAGTCAGTTTCAACCTTTACCCTTTTTGCCCTAGTCTTAACCAGATCTGCTTCATTCATATCTCTAATTGAAGTCTGGGCTCTTTTTCAGCTTTTTTTTTTTTTTTCCTTAACAGTTGCTGTATGCATTAACATGGACATTCATATCTGCCAAGCTCTAGCTCTGAGTTTCAGGTGTCACACAGATACCCAATATTCCAGAGACCAATCAGGTTATACACCAAGGGATCAGCATCTCAGAGTCTGGAGATAGCCATTACAATTCAGTAATAGATTTGACTGCTGTAAGAGCTTACAATCTAGGGACCATTACAATAACCATTTCCCTGTTAGGCTGTGCTCTAAGATTCAATTCTGAGTTTACACATTGTAGTTAGTCCATATTGGTGAGGCATTATAGTGCTTGCCTTTGTTTCTGGCCTGCTTCACTCAAGATGCTGTCTACAGGATCCATTCACCTCATTGAGTGTCTCACAGCTTCACTCCTTCTCATAGTTGCTCAATATTCCATTGCATGCATACACCACAGTTTACCATTCTGTTCCTGTCAGTGTACCCTTAGGCCACCTCCACCCACTGCAAATCATGAATACTGCCTCCATAAACACCAGTGTGCAAGTGTCCATTCACGTCTCTGCTTTCAGATCTTCCAAGTACATACCCCATAATGAGGTTGCAGGACCTTATGGCCCCTGCAAGTGGTCATTTTTAAAGTTTCTCTTCTTCTCTGACTTTCCACCCCCATGAAATGCTGAACCAAGAAGATCTCAGGTTTGTTTTGAACCCAGGAGCTTGAATAGAAGCTTAAAGCTGCAGGGGCCAGGCTGGGGCTCCCCAGTGAGAGTGTTTATTTCATATGGGCTGGGAATCTGGTTACCAGATTTCTATTTTCTCATCTGTAAAATAGGCTCGTAGCGCCTCTTCTTCATTAGGATTTCTTGAGTAAACAGAGAAAGGGATGTGAATCTGCTTTGTTGACTGAAAGATACTTTACACGTAGAAGACAGTGGAGTAGTAGAAAGAACATTGAATTTGGAGTCCAAAGTTCCTAGCTTTGCCATTTACTCTCTAAGTATTTTTAGACATATAGCTTCACCTTTCTGAGCCTCATCTTAAAAATAAGGATAATAAAATAATACTGCTGGTTGTCTTCCAAAAAGATTATGAGATCCAGATTGGGGTGAGAGGGAAGCTCTCTGTCAAATGTCAGGTGCTCACCAGAAGGAAACCCTGGACAGTGAAGAGCACAGTTAGCCTTCATTGAGCATCACTTTGCCAAGCCCTGAGTAGGTATTCCCATTACACCCACTGTACAAGGGCTCAGAGAGGTTAAGTTACTTGCCCAAAGTCACACAAGCTAGGAAAAGGTGCTGCCATGATTCAAACCCTGTCTTTCTCCTCCAAAACCTCTGCTTTAAACATGTCTCTTGTGTCATTTGTTACAATTAATGTGACAAAGACAGAACCAGAACTACCAGGGCAGGGCAGAGGCAGACAATGGAGACAGAAAGGCTTTAGACAGCCAGGTACCGCGGCTCTTCTCATGAGGAACTGGGAACTGGGTCTCCATTAGAGCCACTTCCCTTTGTCTCTCCTCATTGCTCTCCTGAGGCCAGGGAGCACCAATGTTTGGTTTTAAAGCCACCACCCTAACATTAGGCACCCTTAACCTGGGAGCTGGCCTAGTGTGGGAACGTACTGCAGAGCTTCCACAGAGGAGCTGAGGGACCTCTTAGGTTATCAGCAGAACCAGGGGAGAACCAAGCATAGGGTTCCCAATCTCTCCTCCAACCTTAGTACCCACTCCCACCTCCCTACTCCCAAGTCCACCATGAAAGATGAGGTCATTCCCACAGTTTGCATATTAAGTGAAAATTATTTGCCTATCACATAGCCATGTAAGACACTCAATTAGCTGTCACCTACTGGCTGCCTCTTCCCCATACCCAGCACTTTTCATCCATATTAGCTCATCCAATCTTTAGAGCATCAAGTTATAGAGAGGAGGAGAGTCACCAAAAGTCATTGCCCAAGGTCACACAGATGCTAAGAACTGTGACCTAAATCAGATCCAGTCACAAGAACCAGACTGACCAACAGCTAGAATCACTCAGGCCAAAGCAAATAACTTCATTTTTTTTTTTTTTTAAACTCAGTAATTCACAAAGATGGCTGAATATTGGAGTCACCTGGGGAGCTTTTAAAAATCCCAAAAGGCCAGTCTGCCTCCAGGCCAATTAAATCAGAATCCCCGGGGGGAACTCACCCATCCATATTTTTAAAACTTCCCCTATGATTTCAACGTGCAGCCAGGGTTAAGATCCACTGATTTAACCAGTACAGTTTTTAAGGAGGAAGAGATGGCTAAATCCAAGATTAGCAATGGGATTTATTAATAGTAATTGGTAATAATAGCCAACAGGGTGATCACACTATGCAATTCCAGGGGCACAATTCATGGTATAATACACAGGGGTGACACCCAGAGTTGTGCAGTGCACAGCCTGCCTTGCTGTAAGTGGCAGCCCTGGTAGCCTGTACTTACTGAGTAAGCACTTTACTGTGTGCCAGGCACAGTGCCAAGCATCTTGAAAATTTCACTTCGCTTATTTTAATCTTAACAACAACATCATGAGGTAGAGGGCTACTGTAATCCCAATTTTACAGAGGGAAAAACTACAGGCCAAGAAGCAGGGTTAGCAAACTTTTCTCTGTAAAGGGCCAAATGGTTTCATCTCACCTAATTTACTCTGCTGTTCTAGTGAGAAAGCAGCTATAGATAAGATACTTACAGATAAGTAATAAATGGGTGTGGCTGTGTTCCGAGACTGAAAGTTGGTCTACAGGCTCTACCGCCAGATGGTCGTTGAACTAAGAAGGGGCAGGGCCAGGATTCAAATCCTGGTCTGAATGGTCCAGACACTCCCTGCTTCATTCAACATTCCTTTGACAACCAGTAAGTTTAGCCCCTTAACTTTCTCCTTCTGTAATTGGCCAGTTCTTCTCCCCAACCAGCTCTTCCTTTGGGATGACCTTGTCTAATGAGCACCTCACCTCTTTTCCCCATTATGGCCATTTCCCCAAAGGTACAGAAAGTTTTGGATCCTCCATGACACCCCAACAGCCTCAGAGCCCTGGCAGGAGCAGCACTGGGAACCAAGCCAGGAGGCCCAACTGGCCCCCAGGAGGCCTGAATTTTCTTGGCCTAGCACCTGTTCTTTCTGTCAGGCTCTGTGTGAGGCTCTTCTACATGGAGGCATCACTCAATTAAATTAAAAGGCAGAAAGTCTGGCTCAGCATTTCTCCAAACCCTGGGGGGCCCTGCAGCCCACCCACATCCCACCCCATACACACGTGTGCATGCAGATCTCATACAAGCTGTTCGCTGGAGTTCAGCACCCTGACTGGCGAAGGCAGCAGCTTTCCCTGCCTGCAGCTCTGGCTGAAGAACCAGCCACATCCTTCCTGATGCCTGCCTCACCCACCTCACCATCCAGCCTAAGGGAAACACCATCACCCATAACTCCCAGCTGATTATTTTTAAAAAGTCTTAAAGGGGATTTTTGAGTCAGGACTGGCCAGTAATTAAACCTGGGGAGCCAGACCAGCTACATAATTTGCAGGGCCCAATGCAAAATGAAAATGAAGGACCTCTTGTTTGAAATTTATTAAGGTTATATAAGACCCTGTACAACTGGGTCGAACTGCCAGGACAGTCAGATGTTTTTACCCTAGAATTTAATGGGAGAGAGCCAGATCGGTCACAGACCCCGAGGCAGAGCCTTGGAAGTGTGAGAAACCAAAATCACATAAAGAAGCCAAAATGACCTTTTTAAAAGTGAATCAGGCTCTCTTTGCCACATCTACCACAAGAATGAAGACCATTTTCAGCAACCAGACTGTCAACATTCCAGAAAATGTCGACATCAGGCACAGTTATGGGGAAGGGCCACGGAGGAACCCTAGAAGGGACTTCCATCACATCAGTGGAGAACTTAGTCTCCTTGGGAAAAAAAGATGTTTCAGGTTGGCAAATGGTGGGGAAATAAAAAGGAATTGGCTACAGTTCCCACTATCTGTAGTCACATATAGAAAATGATCAAGGCTTCCGTTACAAGATAAAATCTGTGTATCCTCACTGCCCCATCATGTCATTATTCAAGAGAGTTGGTCTCTTGTTGAAATTCAAAATTTCTTGGGTGAAAATATATCCACAGGGTTCAGATGAGGCCAGGCAACGGTTGTTCAATATCTCAAGCCCAGAAAGATGACTTAATTCTTGAGGGAAATGACATTGAACTTACATCGCATTCAGCTGCTTTGATTCAACAAGCCACAACAATCAGATATAAGGATGTCAGAAAAATTTTGGATGGTGTGGTGGCTTGGAATGTACCCCAGAAAAACATATTCTTAATCTTAATCCATTCCTGTAGGTGTGAACCTACAGGATCTTTTGATGAGGTCACTTCAGTTAAGGTATGACCAAGCTGAATCAGAATGGGTCCCAATCCTATTACTGGAGGCCTTATAGAGAAGTCTCGGGGAGCAGCCAGAAGCTGGAAGTCAACAGAACCCAGAAGAGAAAGGGAAAGACCTCGCCATGTGCACTGCCATGTGATGAAAAAGTCAAGGAACCCCAAAGATTGCTAGACAGCCAGAAGATACCTACCATGTGAGGAAGCAAGCCTAGCCTTGGAAACCATGAGACAATAAATTCCTGTTTTAAAGCCAACCCATTGTATGGTATTTGTTTTAGCAACTAGGAAATGAAAATAGATGGTATCTACTGTCTCTGAAAAAGGGAAAGTTCAGCAGACTGATGAATAAGATCTGAGCTGTCCTGCTGTGGAGACAAATGCCAGACCTATTTGTGATATTTTAAAGATGCAATAAAAGTCATATGTTGAAAAACAAAAATCAAGTCAGACGCTCTCTCTTCCCAGCTTGAACCCACCCCTCCAGACATACTATGCTTTTTTGTTCCCTGAACAGACCAAGCTTGTTCAAGGTACATGAGTCACACGTGCTCTTCTCTCTGTTTCAAACAGCCTCCCTCCATGCTCCTTCTCAACCATCAGATCCTAAATGTCACCTCCTCAGAGAAGGTGGTTCCTCCTGTCATTCTCTACCATAGCTCAACTGTTTCCTTTATCATGCTTATCATAGTTTGTCATTGTTTACTTTTATTGGTTTGTGTACATATTTACTGCCTGACTCCCTAGTAGAGTGTCAATTCTGTGAGAGCCAGTTGGCATTGTTTAGTTTACCTCTGTGTACCCAGTGTCTACACAGCACTGGAAAATTACAGAAACTCATATATTTATGGAAAGAATGAATGTCTTTGTTATTATGTACTTTCTCAATGGTCATTCTTGTTATGCAGGAGATCTTGATTTTGTGTATTTATTTTGTATCCAGCCACATTACTGAATTCTTTCATTTGTTCCATATATTTTGTTGTCAATCTATTTGGCAATTCCAGATATATAACTGTTCTTATGCAAGTATTAATTCTGCCATCCCCTTTCCTAAAGTTATACAACTTAGTTCTGTTTCTAACCTTATCATTTTGGCAACACACTTCTTTTGTAGATTGTGAGAACAATGATAATTGTGTAGCTCTGGAAGGTTTGGGGCCCCAAGGGACTAAGGGCAGAGTGGATATTCAGGGAACCACAGCAGTTATTTAAATGTGGTATAATAATGACCTGGGTAAGATGAGTGCTGAGGACTTGGAAAGAAAGAGTGTTGCTGAGAATTATTCAGATAAAGGATTGGTGGGACTTGATAATGAAGACAGCAAAAGGAGAAAAGTATTTCTCAAAGCTCCAATCTAAATCAGGGTGTTCTAATCTATTGGCTGCCTGACCTCATTGACTAGGAAAATACCCACCCAGAAAGAGAGAGGACTGATACAAGCAACTGTTTATTTTGTCAAGTGCCCATTTTTAAGTAACTACCAAATACTATCACAATTACTTGTTAAGGACCAAAAAATTTGCAAGGATATAACTTGAAAACAATTGTAGCCTTGTGAAAAGAGATGAGAGGAAAGGAAGTTAATTAGAATTCTTATTTTAGAAACAGTTCTGAGAATGTGAATTCAAGAAAAAATCACCAGATAATGTCTCTTTGTTCTGACACTTAATCTGATTATATCCAAAATGTCTGTTAATAATTAACACTTCTCCAGTTTACACAGCACCTTTACATATATGGTCCTCATTTAAACCTCCTAACAGCACCCTGCATTGGGTAATAATAGAAATGCCAAATGTGTCTGGCATGCCACCGTTTGCAAATACAGTCTCCTCTGATACCTCTAGTCCCCCAGCACTTTTTCACACCCCATCAAACCCCCTCCTCCTGTATTTTCCAACTCCAAAGGCTGTTACCACTTCTAGGTTTTTACACAGAATAATATCCCTGTCTAGTCTACCTGGAAAATACCTGTTCATCCATAAAACCCCATTAAAGGTAGGCAATGGCTTTCATCCTCTTCCCAACGGGGAATTAAATGAGGGTCTGTCCACAGGCAACATGGCAATCCGGCCCTTGTTTAGGCCAGGCCTGGCAGCTGGGTGACTGAAGCAGGAGGGTGAGGGGGACACCCCCACTCATGGACACCACATGACTTGGGGCACTGGTTTCCCAAGACCAATGTCTCTTACCTTCAGTTTCCTCTTCTATACAACTTCAAAGATTTTATGATCCATTACCAACAAATATTTATTGAGTACCTGGCCAGACCAGACCAGACACTGCCAGTGCCTGGCACCTATTAGGGGCTCAACCTCAGAAAAGTTGGACTCATGAAACCGGCAGAGACAGTGCCTACATTTTCGCTGTTAATTACTCAGCTAATGTAATGTAAGCACCTAATGGTAAGGCTATGTTCACCCCCTTGAGACTTTTTTTTTTTTTTAAGAACTATCCACCTGTCTCTGTCTCTGTCTCTGTCTCTGTCTCTGTCTCTGTCTCTGTCTCTCGGACTTGCTTTTGATCATTTCTAGGAGATGGCTTATAGAGAAAAGGGAGCCTTTCTGCCTGAATTTCAAGTAAACTGGCAAGTTTCAAGCTGCTCTGGTGGAAGTGAAGCCATTGAAAAGAAGTGAGACATCTGCATAAAAGATGACAACAATCCCTTTGTAATTAGGGACCCAGCAGTCCCAGGATTTCATATTCTCCTCTTTGATCTGGAGAAACTGAAAAGCTGGAAACTTCCATGAGGGAATTTGGAACTATGGATAGGGAAGTTGGGCAATAAGGAGTGAAATTTTCTTTTGGCCACTGCATGTATCCAAATTCTCCTTAACAAAGTATATATTATTCTTTCTACATTTTCTGACACAAGCTCATTGAAAACAGAAACTCAAAACCATTCCTTGTACTGTGGGGGAAAAGTTGTTTCTTGCAAAGTCAGGACAATAATGTATGCATGTATCATCAACCCATAGTTTGTGATCTAGTATCACTTTACCGCCACACCCTAGGCACTTTACAAATATTATCTCCAATCTTTACAACAACCCTGTGCATAGGCTTGTTTATTATTTCCACTTTATAGATGAGGAAACCATGGCTTAGAAAGGTCTGAGGTAGTTTGCTGAGGCCACACAGTAGCAGGTGGTGGAGATCTGTCTGACACCAAAACCATTGCTCTTCAACTGTGCCGCACAGGGAAGGTGGGATTCTGGGCCCAGCTCTGACCATCTCCTTTGCCCATCATTACAGCCTCAATGTACTCAGAGATCCAGAGGGAGCGGGCAGACACTGGGGGCCTAATGGCCCGGCCAGAGTACAGGGAGTGGAATCCGGAACTCATCAAGCCTAAGAAGCTATTGAACCCCGTGAAGGCCTCCCGAAGCCACCAGGAACTGCACCGTGAGCTGCTCATGAACCACAGAAGGTGAGGGCAGAGCCCATCTGCCTCCCCTGGCAAGCACCTCCTCAGGCCTCCTGGGTCATGGGGGGATGCCCTTGTGGAAGGCAGGCCTGGTGGTCACACTGGGGCTCCTGGAGGCCAAGGAGGGCTGGGGGTGCCCCACAGGGTCACCAGTGGAAGCTGTGAAGGGCCAGTTTCAGCAGACTCCTGGGAACGAGAGGACCCCAGAAAGCCCTGTTCTCTCAATCAACCACCTACTTGATACCTGCCGTCCACATACATTTCCTGAGCATCTACTATGTGCCAGGCACTGTGCCCAGACCTGGGGGTACAAAAAGGAATGAAACCCAGTTCCTGCCCTCACAGAGGGGAGTGGATACATAGCCATGCAGTATGACTGGTGGTTCAATGGGGGCATGAATGGGCCTGGGACCCCAGAGGAGACCCAGGGGTGGGGTCCAAGATGCCCTCACAGAGGCAGTGATGCTTCAGCTAAGGCTTGAAGGTGTGCAGGACTCAGCCAGGCTAGGAGGTGGACATTGGATGGCAGAGGGAAGTATGTCCCCAGGGGAGGGATCAGCCTGTGCCAATGGATAGGAAACACAAGTAGTTCAGTGTGGCTGGGGCTTGGATGGTGAAGTGCAGGCCAGGGCAGATAAGGGAGGATGCAGGAAGGGTCTCAAGCAGGGGGTGCATATGCTCTTTCCTGTGCTCCAGAAAGGTCTCTCTAGTTGTGAAGAGGCGGGCCGCGGAGGTGGGAGAGGGAGGAGGGCAGACACATCACTGGAGGGCCAAGAGTGGCCCAGGGAGGCCCAGGATGGTGGTGGCTCTCCCATGCTATGCCCTGGGGATGCACTGAGAGAGAAGACTTGAGAGGCATGTGGAAGGTGGTAGGAATAGGACTCTGCTAACTGGCCGGCTGTGGAGCGGGGAGAGGGAGGCGGGAAAGGTGTCCCTGCTCACGGTACCAGGATGAGGACGGCAGCGGCTTGTCAGCGCCCTCTGCTGTCCAGTTCTGGTATTGCACTGCTTGTGGTTTTTCCTTTGGTTTTCAGGTGTGTGCTACCCACCTTCCAGCAGATACCATTTTGTTGTATCCTAGGGTTTTGTTGTTGTCATATCTTTTTTTCACTTAGTATTATATCATATGCATTTTCTCTAAATGCCTTTTTTTTTCTGATTGCCTTTTAGAGCCATCTCTTTTAATGTCAAAAAACACATCACCACAACCAATAACAAAACCCTAAAGACCAATCAGGGAAAACATTTGAAGTATAAATAACAGACCAGAATTAATATATCCATATATCTTATAAATCCATAAAGAAAAGATGAACAAAAGATCAGTACAGTTAGTTGACAAAAGAAGAAATGCAAATGGATGGTAAACACATCAAAGGCTGTTCCATGTAAATAATAATCAAAGAAACACAAGTGAATAACAGATATTATTTCTTGCCTACCATATTCTCACCTATAAAAAGATTGGCTGGTGACAATGGAGAGAAATTGATGCTCATGTACACTGTTGACAAAAGTATAAATGAGAGAAACTTTCTTGGCAGTGGAGGAAATGTTTCCAAAATCTTCTAAAAGGGTCTGACCCAGCAATTCCACCTCTAGAAGCTTGTCCTAAGAAAATAACCAAAAATAGCACAGGCCTGGTGTCTGCAATCAGGCAGGCCTGGTTTCAAAGTCTCAATCAACCCGTCCATAGGTGTGACTTGGACTAGTATCTTAAGCCCTGGGAGTTTCACTTCTCTTCCTGTAAAATGGGATAGAAATAGGACCACCTTCCAGTGCTGCCAGAAGAATTGCATAAGATAATGGGGGTGGGGGTGGGGGTTCCTGACAACTTCTCCCACTCCAGGGGCCTTGGCGTGGACAGCAAGCCGGAGCTGCAGCGTGTCCTGGAGCACCGCCGGCGGAACCAGCTGATCAAGAAGAAGAAGGAGGAGCTGGAGGCCAAGAGGCTGCAGTGCCCCTTTGAGCAGGAGTTGCTGAGACGGCAGCAGAGGCTGAACCAGGTGGGTAGAGGGTACCTACTCCCAGGCCAAGCACCCTCCAAGGCCAGCCAGCTGTCTCTTGGCCCAAGGGGGAGCTCTGCAAGTGGCCACAGCAAGTGAGAAGGAGGGTGAGCAAAAAGGGCACGGGACCCAGAGTCCACCACTGGCCTGAGTCCTCACTCTGCCACCACTTCACTATGTGACTTCAGGATGGCAAGTGGCTTCCTCTCTCTGAACCTGTCTCCTCATCAGCTCAATGTCCTGCAGGCTGATTCTGATTTCATTCTCACTACCCTCTGAGCCAGGTGGTATTCCTATATTAGAGGTGGGGAAACTGAGGCTCGGGTGAGGTAAGCAATTTGAACTCAGCTTCATAGGGAGAACTCGGTCTCATGCTCAGTCCCCTCCCCATTCACCCACAACCACCACCAGCCTCTAGGCTGGTGGCAAGACCTATCATCAGTTGTGTTTCCCCACTGAAAGGACCATTCGTCCAGATCCTGTGGCTCTGAGAATAGGAATTCCCCTAGTCCCATCCATTGCACACCTCTGTTTCTCTCTCCTTTAGCTGGAAAAACAACCGGAAAAGGAAGAGGACCATGCTCCTGAATTTATTAAAGTCAGGGAAAACCTGCGGAGAATCGCCACTCTGACAAACGAAGAGAGAGTGCTGTAGAGCTGGCTGCTGGGGCTCCGACACCCTTCTCCAGCCCTTCTGTACCTGTCAGCCCTGGGCCTTGGGACATCCATGATGGTCCCACTTGCTCCTGTAGAAATGTGTTACCCCAGAGGACCTGGGGACCCCTAACCTCCCAGGCTTTTCCTTCTCAGCACCCACCCTCCAAATCCAAGAGGAAGTCACTGCCGGGAAAACGTTCACCCAGGCGCCTCTCCCTGAAGGGGAATTGTGTGCCCTGCAGAGGAGATGGTTCTGGTAGGAAGGAGGGACAGACACCTCTCTGGCCTGACGAGCCCTCTAGTCTACCCAGGAACCTCCGAGGCCCAGACGGGGCCCTCTTCTTGGAGCAGCCCAGCTCCCAGGTTCCCCAAGAACTCCCCAGCCCATGGTTTTACCTGCTGCCAGTTGTGGGGCAGCCAAATGAGTATTTCGGGACACCTGTCCTTGAAAGCCACTTAGGGAAGGAAGGTTCAAGTGGCAGCTGCCTGCAATGGAAGGGTACTATGGCAGCTTTATAGGGTTGCCCAGGCTTTACCCCACACCCATACTCTTATTTTCTCATCTCCACAGCACTCCTTCTTCAGGCCTTGTAAACACACCTGGCCAGGGCCATAGTGTTCCTGCTCCCAGAAGTCTAGACTGCCACTTCTCTAGATTGTGCATACAAACCATCTGGGAATCCTGTTGAAATGCACCTTCTGATTCAGTAGAGCTGGGGTGGGGGCTGAGATTCTGTATTTCTAAAAAAGCTCCCAGAGAGCTGGTTTGAGGACCACACTGTGATGTGCAAGGCTGGAATATCCAAGGGTGGTGAATATTGGAAACATCATCCCTGAAGCCATCTCTGTCCCCCGAAGTCCATGGACCTCCCTTCCCCCAAACACACCTGGCCCTGCCCTCCTTCTGCAGCCCCAAGAACTTCTCATTATCTGCCCCACCCCCAGGGACTCCAGTAGCAAATGGTGTTGGTTATGTGATTGTTGCTTTCACCAGAGATGCTTCTAATTGCCAATCTGTCTTTTTTTTTCCACCGGTGTGACCATACTGTTATGATACAATTCTAGCCAAAAAAAAAAAGACAATTTGTTTTTTCCTTTCACCTTTCCCTACAGCTTTTTGAGAGCAAATACACGCTGATTTCCAAATAGGCTTCTGGAAATATAAACAGTGGTTTGAAGGCCCCTCTGCCCCTCTATGAACTGGCCATTTGGGTGCCCTTCCCAGCCTCTGCCACCTCAGACCTACCTCCTGCTTGGATTCTAGCTCCTGGGCCAGCTCCAAGGAATCCACCCCTTCTTCTTCCTCAAAAATCCCTTCCCATGCAAGACCCAATCTTTTAACCTTTTGCTCCTATCCCATTTTTAAAGACCTAGAGAATAAACCAAGCCTGTTTCTTTCCCCCTGAAGAATAAAATCCATGCTTCTGGCT
Organism: Choloepus didactylus; assembly: GCF_015220235.1. Lineage (NCBI taxonomy): Eukaryota > Metazoa > Chordata > Mammalia > Pilosa > Megalonychidae > Choloepus > Choloepus didactylus. Next base: position 212,153,927 of record NC_051307.1, on the reverse strand, counting down.
TTGTAAACCAATCATTTAAGGGAGAGGGGGGCAGTGCTGTAAAAGTATTTCCTTTCACCCCCAAAACTGCCAGAAGGAGCCGCTGCTGGGATGCTATTTGATTCTTGGAACCAAACGGGGTGGAGGGTTGGGGGTGGGCTCAGAGCCGGGGAAGGAAAGGGTTCATCCTCGTCTTATTCCTGGGCAGTTTGAGGGTGATCAAAGAAGTTGTCCTTTCCCTGTGTGGTACCAGCCTAGGGGTGTAAATATGTCATGCTGCCCGTGTGTTTGTGTAAGTTAAGCTCCTGTGCGTGTGTGTGTGTGTGTGTGTGTGTGTGTGTGTGTGTGTGTAAGTTAAGCTCCAAATGGCTCCTGAATGTGACTACCTTGGTGAAAATGTGGTAATATCATTCTCAGTGTCTGCCAGGTGAGGAAATGCTAAAGATGCATGACCTCTAAATAAAGACCACCACTTCCCCAAAAAACTTGTCCCCAAGGGTCTATATGTTGTGAAAAGAAGCCAGGCAGAGTGTCCATGAGGAGGAGAACCCTCCAGGGGATACTTGGGATTCCACCCAGAGGTCCTAGAGGCAGCATCACGGAGATGACGACCCCGGAGCAGAAGGGACCTCAAGCACCATGGCGTCCAGGGAGCAATGGCAGACACCCTTGGTTCCTTCCCCAGTGGACAGTCCCAACTCTTTGTCTTGAGCCACTCCCATGGTACAGGCTGAAAAAACACATTCTCACTTTTCCAGCCTCCTGGCAGCTTGGGCTATGAGATAGGTGTGGCCAATGAATTTTAAAAGGAAATCTACAGGTGCGTATGGGAAAGCTCCCCTGGTTTCTGTTCTGCTGAGGCCACACTCTCACAACTACCAGACCATGAGTCCTGGTTTTGGTCTGGAGAACACCCCTGGTGGCAGACCCAGCACTGAATACAATACCAGAGGCAAGGAGGGCAGACCTGAGGGGGTCTGTTCCACCCTTGTTCAGCAGTGTGTGCTCCAGTGGAGCCCTCAGAACCCAGTAGCTTTTGCAGGGTGGCCTCCCCAACCTTGAGATTACACCCACTTCAAGCCCCATGAGGGCAGGGACTGAATCTGATTCTGCACCCACGTCTGATTCGGCTCACTGTTTATCTCCAGTCCCAGACCAGGGCCCTGCACATTGCAGGTGTTCAAAAAGAATTGTGAATGGACTTCAGTAATGATAACTGCATTTATGGAGGGCCAGAAATGTGAAAAGCCATGACAAACAGGTGTCATCCTCCCCATTTTGCAAATGAAGAAATCGAGCCTCAGATAAGTTAAAGGACTTGCAGGAGGTCACAGTGCAATGCCCAAGAAGAGACAGGATTCCCACCTAGGGTCTTCTGTCTGCAAAGTCTGCATTCTTTCCACTAAGCCAGGCCTCACTCATAAAAAGAGCTCACAAGAGGATCCTGCACCATCTTGCCTTTCAGATGGGATTCGGGGACTGACATCACCTTCTGTTGGACTTGAGAGATTTGGCTTCCACCTATAAAAACAGACTGAGACTACATTCAAGTATGTGAGGCTGGGGGTGAGGTATGAACACAGGAGGCCGTGGCCCCACCCGCACATGCCCCACCCCAAATCCAACCACTCCTGGGGGTCAAGGAACAGGTCAGAATCTACCATAATGGTGGGATTTCTGGCCCTTGTAGCACTTCACTGATGGCTGGGCAGTGGTTAAACAATGATTTTCAGCATCCCAAGACTCGCCAACCCCCAACCATCCCACTCCCACCAGGGCCTTGCCTTACAGTGCTCTCTTCCACTGGGCCTAACAGGACAAAGCACTCCTTCCAGAAGCCCACAGCCACAGAGTCAACTCTGCCTACCAGGACTATTTGAGTTGATGCCCTGCCAGCTCTTGTTATTGGAGTAGGATGGGTTGGGGTGGCTAATTCTGTGGCCTGGACCTGTGTTCAAGCCCCAAGTCTTCCAACTACCATTTATCACGAGCATGGACGAGTTGCTTAACCTGGTGGACCTGATTTTTCCACATCTTTTAAACAGGTAATAATGACCATACTTATTGAACATTTAGTGTCTGTGAGGTACTGTGCTAAACATTTTATATGAATGATCTCATTGAATCCCTCAAGACTGTCGTTATCCCTATTTTACAGGTGAAGAGGTCAGAAAGAACAGAAGGAAAGTCACTGCCCAACGACACATGGTTAGCAGGCCACAGAAGAGAGATCTGAACCATGTATGCCTGGCTCTGGAGCCTGCATATTTATCCTGGCAGCACTTGTTGGCAGCAATAATAGCACGATATTTTGCAAAACCTACACACTCAAGCTTTCCCACCTGTCACCAAAACATTCTACAAGCATGCTGAGGCCAAACAGCCTCCTTCCTTTCTCCCTCCCCTGCCAGCAGGCAGCCCAGCCTGTGCCGATCTGTCAGAGCAGACTCCTGGGACAAGAATTTCAACCCCATCCCACTCAAGGCTTTGAGCAAAGACAGTGGCCAAATGAAACATAGGGGTTCACATCCCTGCCCTCTGCCCAGGAAGTCTGAGAAACAAGTAGGAGGCAGAGAAATATGTATTGAGCACCTACTATGTGCCTGGCAGGCCCTGGGGTGTGAGAGAACAGACATGTCGCCTAGCCCACGGGCTGGCACATTTCAAGGTTCATAAGTTCCTTCTCTCTCCCCCTCTCTCCACTTTAAGGATATCTTGAAAGTTGGCACAACCATTAACAATGTAGGTTACAAAGTCTGGCAGACTTCAGACTTTGGGGAGTGGAGGAGATCTAGCTCTGTTGTTCCCAAGCTGGGTGACCTTGGACAAGTTACTTGACGTCTCTGAGTCTCATGTCCTCATATGTTAAATGGGGTTTCCAATAGTACCAGCCTCATGGGCTGCTGAGAGGACTGAGTCAACAAACATAGTGTTTGGCAAGTGCCACGTGCATAGCCAGCACTGTATAAAAGCTAACTATTACCGTCTTCCCTTTCCCAGCAGTAACTCGACCCCTGTGCTCATTTCATTTCTTTTCGTTCCTAAGACTGCCTAGTATCCATCCCCCCAGGGCCCACCCAGACCCCCTGCCTTTCTCCCAGTCCTCATTTTTCAAGGAAGTGTCACTCCACACCCTCGTACACCAATCCTCAGTGCACCCAATTAGGTAACCCTCTCACTGCTCCTTTAAAACGCTCCTGAACAATGACGCCTGAAACCCAAGGAAGCCACGAGTTGTGGCAAGTATGACTGTGGCTTCCCATACCTGGCTCTCCTCTCCAACAAAATGGAAGCAGAAGCATGATGAGGGTGGCTTCTGGGCTGAGGCCAAGAGAGATGCGAAGGGGCTCCTCCAGTCTCTCTTTCCCTGTAGTAGCAAGTGCAGAGGCCTTGATTCAAGATGGAGGAGCCACAGAATCAAAGCAACCAGGCTTGCTAAGTCACCACATGGAGGACAGCTGCACCTCACAGTGCCAGACCGGCAGTGAATTTGCATGAGGGGGAAATAAACTTGCTGCCTTAAGTCACTGATATCTGAGGGTGATTTATTCCTGCAGCACACCCCACCCCATCCTGCCTAACACAGGGAATAAGCTGAAGCCACAAAAGTCTCTTGCATTTCTATTGTGGGGTGAACAGCTAGAAAAAGGATAACATGTCTCTGTGACCGAATAGCAAAATAAAAGAATTAATTTAAGTCTACACCTCAAACCATACACAGCAAATGTTCCAAATGAAAGTTAAATATTTTTAAACTATAAAAATAGGAAGAAAACAAATACCATTATATCCTACCTTTTAGGAGTGAAATTTCTGTCTGTAGGCAAAACACAGGATGTCATCAGTGACAAGATAGATGCATTTGAATATACAAAAATAAAATTTTTATGTAGGATGAGATATGATAAAGCAAATATTAAAAGAATGCCAAAACACTGCCCTCCCCCCTAGGTGGGATCTGACACCCAGGGGAGTAAATCTCCCTGGCAACGTGGAATATGACTCCCGGGGAGGAATCTGGACCCGGCATCATAGGATGGAGAACATCTCCTTGACCAAAAGGGGGATGTGAAATGAAATGAAATAAGTTTCAGTGGCTGAAAGATTCCAAAAGGAGCCGAGAGGTCACTCTGGTGGGCACTCTTACGTACAATATAGACAACCCTTTTTAGGTTCTAGTGAGTGAATTGGAATAGCTAGCAGTAAATACCTGAAACTATCAAACTACAACCCAGAACCCATGAATCTTGAAGATGATTATATAAAAATTAGCTTATGAGGGGTGACAATGTGATTGGGAAAGCCATGTGGATCACACTCCCCTTTGTCCAGCATGTGGATGGATGAGTAGAAAAACAGGGGCAAAAAAAAAAAAAAAAGCACCCAATGATCTTTTTTACTTTAATTGTTTTTTTTCCCTTTAATTTTTATTCATATTACTTTTGTGTGTATGGTAATGAAAATGTTCAAAAATTAATTTTGGTGAAGGACACACAACTACATGGTGGTACTGTGAACAATTGATTGTATGCTTTGTATGACTGTGTGGTATGTGAACATATCTCAACAAAATTGAATTATTAGAAAAAAAAAAGAATGCCAAGACCTCTTTCTCTCGGCCAATGCTGCAAATAAACTCACTACCCTCCCCACTACGTGGGACATGACTCCCAGGGGTGTAAGTCTCTCTGGCAACATGGGACATGACTCCCAGGGATGAGCCTGGCCCTGGCACTGTGGGATTGAGAAAGCCTTCTTGACCAAAAAGGGGAAAAGAAATGAAATGAAATAAAATTTCAGTGGCTGAGAGATCACAAATAAAGTCAAGTGGTCAATCTGGAGGTTATTCTTATGCATTATATAGATATTCCTTTTTAGTTTCTAGTGTATTAGAATAGCTAGAAGGAAATACCTGAATATGTTGAACGGTAATCCAGTAGACTTGATTCTTGATGATGATTGTATAACTATGAAGCTTTTATCGTGTGACCGTATTGATAGTGAAAGCCTGGTGACTGACACTCCCTTTAACCAGTGTGTGGGCAGATGAGTTATAAAATAATGACAAAATATATATATAAATAATAGGGGGATAAGGGGTATAGGATGATTTGGGTGTTCTTTTTTAGTTCTTTTTTTTCTAATTTTTAAAATATTTCTTCAATAATTTTTTTCTTTATTTTGGAGTAATGAAAATGCTCAAAAATTGATTGTGGTGATGAATGCACAACTATATGATGATACTGTGAACCACGAATTGTATACTTTGGATGGATTATATGGTGTGTGAGTATAGCTCAACAAAATTGCATAATAAAAAATGTAATCAATAAATAACTATACTTAAGGTGGTTACATAACTGAATACCATTGTTCTTAGAAAATACATGTGGAAGTATTAAGTGTTGAAGGAGCATAATGTATACAACCTACTCTCAAATGTTTAGAAAATAGATGATTGATAGATAAGATGATAGAATGATATGGCAAATGTAACAAAACATTAAAATTGGTGGATCTGGGTGTCCGGGCGAAGGGAATGTTGGAGTTCTCTGTACGGGGGGGTTGTATTATTCTTGCAATTGTCCTGTAAATTTTAAATTATTTCAAAATAAAAAATTTTTAAAGGTGTTAAAAAAAAAAAGCCAAGACCTTACTTAATCTCAGTCTAATCTTGAGAAGACATCAGACAAACCCAGGCTGAGGGACATTCTACAAAACACCTGACCAGTAATCTTCAAGTATCAAGATCATAAAAAGCCAAGAAAGACTGAGGTACTGTCACAGATTGGAGGAGACAGAACAACTAAATGCAATGTGGGATTCTGACTGGATTCTGGACCAGAAAAAAGGACACTAGTGAAGCAAAGTTTTAACTTAACAGGAGTTCAAATCCTGCATATACCAAAGAAATGACTAACCTTTGACCAGCTGCTGGGAGACAATCTCTTATCTCTTGTGACATCCTGTACAGTACGAGTCTCTTTGTGTACCTGGAGCTTTGGGTCATGCCAGATAGTTTATGCCAGCAATGGGCTCTATGAGCCGTGCTATATCAGTTTGGCCTCTGGAGAGGCTAGAAACTGAGCAGCTAAGGTCAGCCACAGGGCACCCCATTCCTACCTGACCAACCCCCAATAAATACTCTGGACACCAAAGCTCCGGTGCACTTCTGTGTTTGGCAGTAGTTCATGGGTGTTGTCACACACAGTTATAGGAGAATTAAGTACTGTCTGTACGATTCCAGCGGGAGAGGACAACCGGAAGCCCGTGCTTGCTCTCTCCTGGTCTCCACCCTATGTGCCTTCACCTTTGCTGATTTTGATCTGAATCCTTTCACTGTAATAAAATGTAACCATGAAGACAACAGCTTTTCCAGGTACTGTGAGTCCTTCTAGTGAATCCATGAACCTGAGTATCATCTTGGGGGCCCTTGACACACCCAAATAAGTTTTGAAGATAGTATTTGATCAGCATTAATTTTTTGGTTTCAATAATTGTATGATGTTAAGATGTAAACATTAGAGGAAGCTAATGAGGTATATGCAGAAACTCTCTTCTATTTTTGCAACTTTCTAAAAGCCTAAAGTTATTTCAAAATAAGAGGTTTGGTTTTTTTTTTTTTTTTTTCAAAAACAGAACAATGAGACGAGACGACAATTGTTAGAGCTAGATATTAATAACATGGGGGTTCTTTAAATTGTTCTCTCCAATCTTGTATAGGTTTTGAAATCTTTCATAATAAAATTATTTATGATTTTTTTCAAACTAGAGAATTCAACTGAGCTAATCACATCCAAAATATACAGAGGATGTCCTTGTTTTTGTTTGGTTTCATAAAAGCTACAGATTTCAGCAAATTGCGCAACAACCTGAACTGATCTCATCCAAAACATACAAAGTAGGGTCAGCTCCAAAGTTTATGAAGAGACAATTCAACAAATTATAGGCCAGGAAACATGGGAAGTTTATCAAAATGTGGAAAGTGTGGCAAAAAGAAATTAAGTAATTGCCCACAGTCAATGACGGCATAAGTCCTTGGCAGAACCCAGAATGGAACCCAGAACTTTCACCTCCAAACAGTGGAGTCAAGTCCACCTCCCCTGAGGTCAAACGCTGTGTGCAACCACCACTAAGAGCAATAGGAGATGCCAGACAACCAGGCCTCACAGTCCTGGTGGGACCAGCTTGGTGATAAGTCTCAAAGCTAGGATCATAGGCCCTGCCTCTTCGGGACACAGGCTGGACAATACCTTGGGGACATGGTAGGGAGTTGCAAGGTCCCTTAGTAAGCAAACACATCACAGATGGGGAGGCTGAGGTCCAGGTGGGAGGATGCCTGCACAGAGTCACCACATCTCAGAAGTTCTATCAGGACAGGAGTCCTGCCTGGGTCTCCCCCTGGCGCATGGATGTCTCCTGACTTTTTTCCCACTCTTGCATGAATAGGTTAAGAGCCAGTCTTTGTCATCAGAAGACAAGGTTCACATTCCAGCTCTGTTATCTACTTATTGTGCAAACCTGGGAAAGGGACATCACCTTTCTGAGCTTGTTGTCTCACAAGCAAAATAGGGAAATGTATCCTACTTTCAAGAGCTGTTATTGGATAGAGATGATGGGGCAATAGTCCCCCCTGGGTCTCACCCTGTGTGTGCCAGACACACTGCAGGTGCTCCACAAATATTTATCTAAGAAACGATGGGGAGAGGTACATGAATGCTAATGATAAGCATAGGGCAAGCCAAAGTTTAGAGCAGAAACACAGCAGGAGAGGAAAATTATTCACCTTACAGAGCAATCCTTTCACAAAAGTACCATCTGAGAGTTCCTGTGATGGTAACAACTCGAGTTCCTGAAGGACACACAGTGATGGCAGGAACCCTTGGAGAAGATCAGGAAAAGTGGCAGAAAAAGCAGGATTTCACTTTGGAAACATGACTGAATACACAGCTTTTTGGTATGGGTAGTCGCAAGGGACCACTTCATCCCACCTTTGAGACTGGGGGGCTGGGTTTCCTTTCTGGCGTATGCAAGTGTATGAAAAGTACTTGCATAGGGTTGACACACAGGGACACACTAAACCCCACCTAAAAAAAAAAAAGCAAAAGCTCCAGAGACCTTCCTTCCCAGGCTTGTCCTGCCCTTGGGGAAGAGAATTCTGACAGCTCCTGACATCTTCTGTTTATTCATTCATTTATTCACCAAGTAGATGTTGAGCACCTTTCCTGGGCCAGGGCTAAGACTGCACCAAGGACCCCTGCTTTCACTGGGGATCTAGACTAAAACCAATAAAGAAAAAAACCTGTGGTGGTATGTCACGGCCAAAAGCTTGGAGCTAAGAGAGCATGTCCAGGAGTTTCTAATCCAGACAGGAGTCTGAAAGGACATCCCTGAGTGTGGCATTTGGGGGGAGACCGAAAAGATAAGTTGGGGCTGACTGACCAGGTAAGGCAGGAAGAGCTTGTTCACGGAAGGAGGGGTCTAGGAAGACAGCGCAAAAGCCCTTAAGTTCATTCAAAGTAATTGTGAGCATCCCTTCTTATTTTTCTGCTCCTTCCTACTGTGATTATCTGTCTCCCCAGCAGCCCAACCCCTCCTAGCCTGGAAGCTTCCCAAGGACAGGGATCTAGTACAGTTGTTTGCTTCCTGCAGTGCTTAGTTCATTGTGGGCACTCCAAAATACGTACTGGAGGAGTGAACAAACTGGAGCACCCTTTACAACTTAAGGTTTCACACAGCTGCCCATAAACAACTCACCAACACACTGCCATGGAATAGGGAATTCCACCATTAAACGGCACTCCTGGCAATTAAGAAATTCCCTTATGGAGAATCAAGAAAACAAATAATCTCAAGTTACAAATGCCTGAGGCTTTACAGTTTACCAAGAGCTTCCCATTATACCCTGTGAGTAATAGATGAGGCAGTTTAACATCGACGGGGTAGTGATGGGGAGGATGGTATTTTATATAAATAAGCGAAGGGGAAGCTTCTCTAAGCTGGGATCAGGTCCAAGATCTGAACCCAGGCCTCTGGACTCCTGATAGGAGCTGTTGTGTTCCTTTATTCCAAGTGAAAGAATTTGCATTTTACTAGGCTTTAGGAGGCTGGGACCAGACAGGAGAGAGAGAAAGAGAAAGACCGAGATTCAGGAGCTGGCGCATGGCGAGCTGTACAAACCAAACTTGGGCTAAGCTATCTATTGCTATGGCATGTTATTCTCTTGGCAATCCTCCCAGGCAGCCCAAGACCTGGGATGGCACAGTCACATCCACCAGACAGTGCCTTCCGCCTTCCAAGGTTCAGCCCCTCTGGGGGAGGAGAAAGGGGCTGGGCCACCTCTAAGAGGCCCAAACCTGCAATCACAGCGAGAACAGGCCAGACCAGGGCCAGGGTTACTGGGCAGACACAGGGCAGAGGTGAGTAGGGCAAGCCAGGCTGGGGGTGGGGTGGGGTGGGGGGTTGTGGGGTGTGGTGGGGGCTGGGAGACTTCTGAGGACTGGGCCACCCCAGTAATGACACTCAAAGCACTGTTTTCTTTCTTGGAATACCTAGTTACTAGGCACTCCTGAGGGCCAGGCACTGAACCAAACATTAATGCTACAGGGTGAAAATGACAAAGACCTCTGCCTTCTTAGAGTTTGTTTATGTTTTAGTGGGGGAGGGTGCGGGAGACAACAAACCAAAACATAATGCATGAATAAATTATCTTTTGCACAAAAAGAGAAAAAAGATAACCGAGTGAAAAGGAGTGGGAAGGCTGGGTGAGAAGGGCTTGGGATTTTTAAAGACGGTGGTCAGGTGGGCCTCACTGAGAACGACACATTGAACAATGACTTGAAGGAGTTGTTAGGGGCACCATGGTGGGGGACATCTGGGGAGAGACTATTCCAGGCAGAGGACCCAGCCCCAGCAAAGGGGGGAAGAGGAGGAGGGAGCCTGGAGTGTTCAGGAACAGTGAGGAGGCACTAGCGGCTGGCATGGAGGGAGGAAAAGGGCAGGGATGAGCGAGCAAACGGGGCAGGAAGAGAGGAGACGGCCTGGTGGCCTTTTGATACTGGACGAAAGCGGTGGGTTCTCTGCCCAATGGACTTAACAGCCAATCCATGATATGGGGGTATCAAAGAGAGAAAGAGTTTAATGCTAGGCGAGAAGTGGGAGCGCAGAGGGCCTACAGGCCTAAAAACCTGTCTCCCTTAGTCTAAGGAGTTCAAGGTTTTAATGGATTCAAACAAGGGGGGATGGAGTTGTTACCATTTCAATAACAAGTATAAGCAGCTACAATTTACAAATGTAAGGAGTGGAGCTATGCTAGAACTAAGCTAACCAATATAAGAACAAGTCAGTGGTTAGCTCTGAGCTGACTCAAGTTCCTTAATTAACATTAGGGGGCTGCCTTTGTGATTTTGACACTCTTTAAAGTGGAAAAAAAATGGATAAAGGTGGTATCAGTCACAAGGTTTTTACAATCACAAGGTTACAAGATAAAGGCTATATAGTTACACAATCATTACCAAAGATCAAAGCAATTGGATTACAGTTCAGCAGTTTCAGGCATTTCCTTCCAGTTATTCTAATACACCAGAAAGTAAAAGAAGTATCTACATAATGATTCAGTAATCACAATAATTTCTTAAATCCTTACTTCTCAGCTATACTTTCAGGAATCCAAAGGACAGGTAATGGGGCTCCTTGAATGTACCAGGCCCAGTCAGCACCACCACAGCCCTATCGCCCATTTAGATCCTAAACATGACAGACCTGCTGAGAGACGTTGGTTTAGAAGCCTGTGTGTAAATCCCACACTGCTACATGTGATTGAGTGACCCTGCAAAATCACCTCCCCACCCGAGGCTTCTATCCTCTTTATAAAATGTTAGTAATAAAAGTAGCGCATCCAAAGGGTTGTGGTGAGGGTGAAAGGGAATCAAAATAGTAGCCTCAGGTGGAAAGATTTACAGCATGCCTACTATGAGCTTCCTCCCCACCCCAAAATGCAGACGGCCCCCCAAGTGCTCACTGCCACATTGGGGTGAGGGAGTGTCATGCCAGGAAACAAGGACTTGTTCTTAACACTCTAACAGCACCCAATGGGGGAATCAAGGGAGTGCTCAGTTTTCCTGGGAGGTGCTGCAGTCAGGAGAGCTTCTTAGAGGAGGTGTCCCTAGAAGCTGGAACTCAGGGACGGAACCCCAGGGAAGAAGGTTGACATAGGAGCAGTTTGGAGTGCCCAGGGGCAGGAGAGGGGCCAGGCCAGTGGGAGGTGAGTTGGCCCAACAGGAAGCCTGGACTCTATTTCACCAACAATGGGCAGCAAGGAGTAAATTCCAAGCAGGGCAGGGAAACAATGTGATTCACAGTCTTAAGAGCTCACCCCAACAGCTGGGAGAACAGACAAGGGAGACACCAAGACCAGGTGAGAAATGAGGTTGGCCTGGGGTGGTGGCCAACGAGATGGCATTTGAGACTTGCTAAGTAGGACAGATGATACCTGGCAGTTGACGCCCTGTGGAGGACAAGGGGCTTCCATGAGGCTGAGCATTTGCCGTGAAGAAGTCAGGGGCCACCTCTGCAGTGGATGGAGCATGAAGTTTGTGGTCAGACCCTGTCCAAATCTTGGGTGACATATATGGAACTAGCACTTTCTGCAACAAGGGCTAGACAATGCCTGGCACGCAGCCAAGTACCCACAAGGAGGAGCTGGGAGTGTGGTTCTTGGGTATTTAAGTGGGATTGCTTTCTTCCACCAAACAGCCCCTGGGCAGTTCTCTTACACACAGATTCTTAGCACCACTCGGCACTTGGAGCAGTAGCGCCAGCGGTCTCTCTCCTCAGACACCAGAAAGATGCAGGGCAGGATGGGTGGTCCAGTGCATCGAGTGTCGTTCAGGGACACCTGGAGCCGGCAAGTAAACCCCGACATTGAGAGTGAGAGGTGTGTGCGGTCCTTCGATGTGGAACGTCTCACCAACATCCTTGACCAAGGTGCCCAGAACACTGCTCTCCGGAGGCAAGTTGGTAAGAGGAAGCTGGGAAATGGGGCATCTGCTTTGTGCTCATCATGCTTTTTTTTGGACGAAGAGTTCTTCACTAGTAACCTGCCTTCAAATAACACTTTGCCCTCAAAATTCCACTATGAGAGACTCATTCCTTTGGACTACAAAGGAATCTTTAACATACTAATATTACCTGAATCCAACTAAGGGATAGAGGAATCCAAGGCAGTAGACCTGACGCTGAGCCTAATTCTGCCAACACACAGCTCTGTAACCTTGAACAAGTCTCTTTTCCCACCTCTGGGCTTTAGTCATCTCATCTGTTAAAATGATAATAATGTCTGACTTTCTTTCCAGGTCAATGGAGCAAGAGGGTGGGAAGATTTGAAGGTCCAGAAACCTCACCCAGATCCCTAAGCCCTCTGTTCTCTGTTCCCGGCAGAAAGCATCATCCACAGTGACCCAGTATTCAACCTTAAGGATAATTATTTCCTGACCCAGAATGAGAGTTACGAGACCGCCATTCAGAAGAAAGTCCACATCCAAAAGATAGCACAACGCCTGGGCTGGTCAGAGAACGGTCCTGAAATGAAATATGCTTACAGGTGCTCACTCCCATGGCAGCTCCACTAGAGAGGAATCTACCTACAATCATCAAGAAACCCCCCAACCCCATGAGCCATCTTCCCCCACATAGGCAGTGCTTGTCAGAAAACCTGGAAGCTGGAAGCTAGGTGTCCCTTCCCTCCTGCACCCTGCCCAGGCTTAGGGCACCCAAGCCCCTGTCTCCAACCAGCTGCTCAACCACAGCATCTCTCTCCTACAGAGCTCTTTCTGGATACGTGGCCTTAAGTTTACAGGGTATCTTCCGGAAAGCCCTCAGGAGCCTGGGCTCAGAGGAGCAGATTGCTAAATGGGACCCACTCTGCAGGGAGTTCCAGATTATCACTACGTATGCCCAGACAGAATTGGGACATGGTAAGCAAGAGCTGTTGCATGCAGTGTTCAGGTTGTACACTGCACAACTCCAGAGGGCCCATTCACAGCTCAGTCATCATAGATTTGTATATTTAATCTGAAAACTTTCCAGCAGGTGGCAGTCAAGGAAGGGGTGCCTTTTTTTAAATTTGCACAAACACTCTGCAGGCTAGCAGTGGGGCAAGTCATTCCTTCAGGAAGTGTCAGCAGCCATCCTTTGTTGTGGACTGGCCATATGTCCCCCACAGAGCCCACGGGTGAAAAGGGGGAAATACCTGTACAGCTGGGAGGTGACCTCTACCCCATACTAGACTGGTGCCTTAGAGCTCCAGGCCTGCCTAGAAGATGCTCCCCAGGTGAGAACCCCACCTTGGTCCACATCTAACTCCCCTCCTTGATCCTAGGGACATATCTGCAGGGTCTGGAAACTGAAGCCACCTATGACGCCGCCACCCAAGAGTTTGTGATTCACAGCCCCACGATGACTGCCACCAAGTGGTGGCCTGGGGACTGTGAGTATTCATTCACCCCTCATCTCCATCTCTACCCAAGGGGAATGAAGTTGGAGGATAGGTAGTATTAGCTTCGGTGTCCACCAGATTTCAGATTGATTCCCTGATTTAGACTGGTGACCCTGGGCAAGTCAATTCACTAACCTGAGCCTCAGGCTCTTGCTCTGTAAAATAATTGGGATATAAGAATCTCATTAGTGTCTGAGAGCCAGCTATTCACACTGGAGCCTATGTGAATCATTCTAGTCATTTCCAAGGATGCCAGGGAAAGCTGTTTGAGTCAAAGAGTATTCTGAACAATCCTGCATGTCCACTTCCTGTCCTACCTCAGTCTTTTGCTATCCTGGATGCTATCTCCCTCATTCCTTGGCCCCACCAAACCAGCCCAGTCCTCAAGCCTCTGAGCATACTGTTCTCTATGCCTTGCACACTTTGTCCTGTATGGCTCCCCCCTTGCCCTCCAGACACCTTGGTGCACCCTATTCTAACTCACGCCCCCTGAGGCAGACCAAGAAAACCCTCACCCTGGCCTCACAGTGCACCCTGCCCTTCCCCATTCCACTAAACTGGTCCTCCTGCCCTGTAACAGAGTGGGCCCACTCTGGATCCCTGATGGTGGGAGGGCTATCCTATCTGCTCTGTTCACTGGGGCATCATACACTAGGGATCACACTGGGACTCTCACCTCTGCTCTCAGTGGGACGGTCGGCCACCCATGCCCTGGTCCTGGCCCAGCTGATCTGCTCAGGAGCCCAGCGAGGCATGCACGCTTTTATTGTGCCCATTCGGAGCCTCCAGGACCACACCCCACTTCCAGGTAAGCCCATACTGCACCCTCCAGGAGGAGATGCCCCACCTCTCCTGGACCCCAGAAGTCCATGCGAGAAGCTGGAGACATGGGGCAACTCTTCCCCTTGGAAATGGAGGGGGTGCAGTTGGACAGACTTGGGTGACCTTGTAAGATTCAACAGCTGTCTGACCTCAAATCCCTCACCTCAAAACAAGTGTGAACACCCTGATGCCACAGGCTGCTGAAGCTCACATGAGCTGGAATGCGTGTGTGGTACCTGGCACACAGCAGGCATTCAGCTGATGGGCATTCCCATCTCCATCTCCTAGGAATCGCCGTTGGAGACATCGGGCCCAAGATGGACTTTGAACATACAGATAATGGCTTCCTGCGGCTGGACCACGTGCGGGTCCCCAGGGAGAACATGCTGAGTCGCTTTGCACAGGTGAGGGTGGGCTTCAGGAGGGCATGGCTACCGGCCTGCACTGCCTGGAGAGGGAAGGATGGACCCCTGCTGGCTACTGTGGGCTCTGAATCCTCTTCTGTAGCACTATTTTGGGGGGTGCCTTTTCCCAAGAGACTTCGGTGCCCACAGACCTGGGTAAAACCTGGGTCTTAGGAGTAGTGTGATCTTTGACAAGTCACTTCACCTCTCTGACTCTCAGAGTTCTCATTTACAAATGGGAGAATCATCAGTCATCCCTGCTCACCCTGTGGGGTAACAGGGCAATCGTGGGGTGGGGTGGCGAGGCAATTTGAGAGGACTATGGGTGATGTGCATCAAATTATACAGAAGGCCTAGATAAAACCAAGCATTGAATAGACACCAGACAGAGTGCTGGAGAAAGCTCTAGAGGCTCACACTTTGCCAGGCATGAACCCTTTAGTTGTGGATCGTGGGGAGGTCTACGGGTGTCCCAGGAGAACTGTGACCCGGGGGCAATGAGCAGAGGTTACTCAGCAACAAGCAAGGAGTGTTTTAACAGTCGGCATGGCCATACCCGTGCATCCTGGCTGACTGCTGGCCCTGGGTGTAGCTGTGCCTGCTCTAGAAGAGCAGCTTGAGGACTGTGGTGCTGTGGAGCGTGGGGGCCCACAGTTCTGGGACAGGCTGCGGATCCGCGGTTCACACCCAACCCCTATTATTGGTCTACACAGGTCTTGCCAGATGGCACCTACACCAAGCTTGGGGTGGAACAGAGCAACTACCTTTCCATGGTGGTGGTGCGGGTGGATCTGCTGTTGGGCGAGATAATACCCCTGCTGCAGAAGGCTTGTGTCATCGCCACGCGCTACTCAGTCGTCCGTCACCAGTCCCGGCTTCAACCCAGGCAAGGGGTGTCCAGAGACTGGCCACAGCAGAACACAACTACCTCTCGGTCCTACAGTGCCTGCCCTCTAACAACCCCCTGCCAACCAGAGTCAGGGTGCCGGGAGTAGACATAGCTCACCTACCCTCTACACACACACACACATCCGCCTATCTGGCCCCTTCTAGCCCCAGTGACTGACTGACCCACCCTCTGTCTGCCGGCATCTTGCTTCACTGGGTTCTGTGTGATAGTCCAGTGTGTCTGGCTGTGATTGGCTGAGTGTGTCTGGGTCAACCTGTTGTCAAGCTGTCTGTGGCTGGCTGAGTTTATGTCAGGGTATCTGGTTGTGTCTGACAAAGGCTGACTCTCATATGAGACTGCGTGGCTGAACTTACTTGTTTCTGTCAGCATCCAACTGTGTTATGTCTGCTTAAGTTTGGATCCGTTTTGTTTATATGTGGCTGTGTCTGCTGTGTGACCCTGGCAAATCCTTTGCTCTTGGTCTTCTCATCTGCCAATAAAGTGAAGGTGAGATCATCAGAACTGGAACTTGAAAACATCCAGTCCCAGAGTGTGGTGGTGTTTCATGCTGTAGGCTCCAGGATCCAGAAGGAGTTTTATGCAAAATGGCCTGAGAATTGGGCACCAAACTCGGCTTGGCCACTTGCTAACTGTGGGAACTTAGACAGCCATGTCACCTCTTTATCCTTCAATTTCCTCCTCTACAAAATGGGGGTGAGAGGAGCTGTCTTTCAAGGTGCTGTTGGGGGTGAAATGTGATAAAACAGCCCAGGACTCCAAGATTCTGTGTTTCCCCCCCATTTCCTTTCCTTTCCCCTGTCAATCCCAAGGTGTCCTCAGCCAGCCTGAGCTTCAGAGTCCTGGGCTGGGGAGAGGTGGTGTCTTCTCTGGAAAACAGGGGTGCTGGGAAGAAGGTGCTGCTGCTGAGGTCCTGCCTGGAGCCCATTTTTCTTGAAAGCAGAAGTGTCCTAAGGATGGTTATAATAAGTATGTGTCCATGTAAGGGCCTGTCGTCCCAGAAAGGACCCAGGTATCTCCCCGTAATTTATGGGAGGCCTCACACATTCAGACTTTCTTTCAATCCACTAACAGTTACTACGGGCCCTTACATGCTGTTCACAGTCTCAGGCCCTGAGGGACGCAGCACTGGACAAGGCAGAGCCAGTCCCTACCTTGGATTAAAAGCATAGACTTGAGACTGTATCGGACCCAAGTTTACAACTCAAGAGTTATTGTTCAGGCTCAACACATCTCCCAGCACACAGCAAGTAAAGGTCACTGGTTCAATCATCAGTGGCACAGGTCCATAGCCCCTCACCCAAAATCCTTGGGCCAGATGCCAGATTTCAGAAATTTCAGATTTTAGGAGCATAGTACACTGCATATGTATAATTTGGTGAACCTCCCCCGATAAGGGGCAGAACCCCTAATCAAACATATCAATATTTCTGCAGTGGAATGTATGAATATTCATGCTAGATGGTATAAAAATGATTATTGGTAGCCTCACATCACTTCAGGTCAAGCTTTACAATGTTACAGAAAAATGTTGGGGTTTATGACTTTTATGGTTCTGGGGATTTAGGAGGGTGGCTGTGTAGCAGTCTTCTAAATCTTCCACCTCTCTTCCCCTCAGCGACCCAGAGGCAAAAATCCTGGACTACCAGACGCAGCAGCAGAAACTCTTCCCTCAGTTGGCCACGGCCTATGCTTTCCACTTCCTGGCAGTCAGCCTCACGGAATTCTTCCAGCGCTGTTACAGTGCCATTATAGACAAAGACTTTGCTCTCCTGCCTGAGGTACGTGCTGTCTGCTGAGGAGCAGGGGCTGCTGAGGGACAATGACTGAGACAGTTCTAACTGCCGGGGCCTAGTTCCTCAGGCCCCTCCTGCCAACTGCCCCAGCCTTCCCAAACCCAGGGGCACCTGGGGTGAGCTATACCTGGGCAGGTAAATTCACTCATACCTGGACTCCAGAAAGCTCCAAAAATGTTAGAGGAAATAATCAACACATATTACATAGAATACAGATCCACAATCCCCGATCTGCATTTGAAACCCAAAAACCTCCGAAAACCAAAAGTTGTTTCCTTTTCATTTGGTGACCCGATTTATCCACTGAGCATGAATATATTTTGCAGCAAAAATACCAATGCATTTGATCACTAAATTGCCCCAGATCCCACTGGTGGTATTATATTTAATACTCCTTAAATGCTCTGCTTTAGCTTTCTAAAATCCAAAAAATATTGATTCCAAAGAACATCTGGCCAAGGATCTCAGGGAAAGGATTGTCGATTTACATATATACTAACATTCAGTCTGTGCCAGGCAGTGTACTTTTCAAGCATTGCTTCATTTAATCCTTTGAACTGTATAGTAGATGCCATTTAAATCCTTATTTTATAGATGATGAATCCAAAACACAGAGAAGTTAAGAGACATGACCCTCCTCCCAAGGGCATGAAATTTCAAAGCTGGGTAGGGGTTTTCAAGAACCAAAAATTCAAACCATGCCTGCTGTCTGGTGGCCTCTCCTACAACCAAGAGCAGTGGGTTGATGGTGGACACCCATGTTCACAGGCCAGCTCCCCAAACCTCTGCCTGCTGGCAAAATACATAACTCCTGGATGATGCTGGGCCTATCCAGCAGCACCCTTTTCCAGAGATCCCAGAGACACTGGCCTGGACAGCTTTTCCTTTGTTCTTATTACCCCTAGAGCTACATTTCCTAATTGTGTGACCTTGAGCAAATCACATAAGCTCTCTGAGCCTCCACTGTGTCATTTCTAAAGGTGGAAACTGGGTAAACAATTCTTACTTCACAGAGATGTGCTCAGCATACAGTAGGGCTCAATAAGTGGTAAGCATGGTTATTACTGGAAGGCCCCCTCATATCACCTGACCCCCCTTTCCCATTCCCACAGCTCCATGCCCTGAGCGCGGGTCTGAAGGCCCTGGTGGCGGACTTCTGTACCCAGGGGGCCGAGCTGTGCCGCAGGGCCTGTGGAGGACATGGCTACTCGAAGCTGAGTGGCCTGCCATCGCTGGTCACCAGGGTGACAGCCTCCTGTACCTACGAGGGCGAGAACACTGTGCTCTACCTGCAGACAGCCAGGTGAGTCCCCGGCTGTTCCAGGCTTGTGGCTGATCCCTCAGGGATCCACCCAGACCTGTTGGGCTGAGGCTTCTAGGCAGGCTTTGGGGAGCGCTGCTCTGGGGCTAACTCCCACAATATGTCTCCAGTCCATCCACTTCTCCCCTGTATATTTGACTATTGCTCCCAGCCAGGCTGCCATCACCTCTTACCTGGACAGAGCATCAGTCTTCTCTCTGGTCTCCCTGCATCCGCCTCACTCCACTTCAGTCCTTTCTACACAGGTACCTAGAGGGATCTTTTCAAAGCCTAGAGAATTCTTCAATGGCTTCTTTGTGACCTGGCCTCTGCCTCCCTCTCCATCCCACTCTTACAACCTCCTGCTTCTGCTAACCTCTTCCAGTTACACTTTTTTCTCACCATGGGGCCTTTTGCACTTGCTGTTCCCTCCACCTGGAACTGTCCTGCCCCAGTTTATGGTACCACCAAAATGACACCTCTTCTGTGACCACCCCATCCAAAGTAGCATCACCCTGACCCTCCCATCCAACATTGTCTTCCTTCTTCACAGCAGTTAGCACAATCTGTAATCATCTCGTTTTTGTGTTTACCTTATAAGCTTTACTCCCCGACTAGCTCCTTGAAGGTAAGGCCTACGTCTGCCTTTCTCACTACAGATCCCCCAGGCTTAGCCCAGGGCCTGCACACAGAAGGCTCCAATCTGAGCAGCAGGAACAAATGGCTGCCAGCCTCCTCCAAATGGGCAGTGTCTTTTCATCCCTCTTATGTCTGTGCAGCCTCATGGCTGACCAAGCCTCTCACGTTCACTGTTCTCAGGTGACTGAACAGGAAATATTTCCCTAAGTGAGGAGAATGGGGTTTTCTGGCAACTATGTAATATTTACTGCATTTTTAAAAATATATAACAATTTTTTTCCAAACTACAAAAGGAATGCACTGTCATTTCTTGGGCACTCTGTGCCCAGCATTTCACAAATATCATCTCATTCAATGCTCACAAACTCCCTGTCGGGTGAGTATTAGCATCCCCACTTCGAGACAGAGAAACTGAGACTTAGAGAGGAGAAGCCGCTTCTACAGCATTACATGGGTCTTGGTGAAGCTGCTTCAGAATCCAGGGCTACCTGGGCTCAGAGCCTTTAACCACTGATTATCATAAAGATGAAGCTAAGAGTCACCAGTAATCTTATTAGCACTTTTGCATCTATCCTTTCTTCTTTTTTTTGGCTATGAAAATTTAATGTACAATTCATCATAAATCCCCAAATCAGAATATCCTAACTGACAGGAAAGATTGTTTGCTCAGATCTCAAAAGGATTTATGTTCAGGATCCAACAGTGTCTGCCTCAGCTCCGCAGCTCCCATTTCACTGTCGATGAAACTACAGCCTCAGGGTGACAGCCTTGGGGTGTACCTCGCTGATGGCCTCACAGGAGGATGGCACAAGGGGTTTTGGAGTGAGGGGTAACCATCAGGAGGGAGCCTGGCCAAGAGCCGGCAAGGCCCTTTGTTCTCCCATCAGGAGGGATACGAGTGTATATCTCTGGGAAAGAGGGATGCTGGGCTGTCCCAGAGAGCCCCCATCCTCTCACCTGCCTCCCCCTTCCCCCCAGGTTTCTGGTGAAGAACTATCTGCAGACTCAGATGTCCCCAGGCTCCACATCACAGAATTCTCTCCCTCAGTCAGTCTCCTATCTCGCTGCACCCAGCCTGGCCAGGTGCCCAGCCCAGCGGGTAGCCGACTTCCTCTGCCCTGAGCTCTACGCCACAGCCTGGGCACATGTGGCAGCCAGGTAAGAAATCAGCCATCCCACCTAGGGGCAGACTCCTTCCCCCACTGGGGCCTTTGGGTTTGGCTGGACATTTTGGATATGCTTCCCAAAACAACCTCCTTCCCCAGCCTCCCAGCCCTCTCAGTTCCTGCCACTGTGGGCAGAGAGAAGGAGAAGTCACACCATTATTTCCCCATCCTGGTTAAGGTGGTAGAAGGACATCACCTCTCTGGCCAGTGAGAGGAATTTTCAAAATCTTTAGGTTCCTATGGGTATTTGCAGTACAACAAATGTACCCATATGTAAACGCTAATAATGTATCTGTGCATAAATACCAATAAGTAAAGCACAATTCATGCTCTTAATATAAAAATAATTTTCAAGAATAGGACTATACCAAGGGATAGAATCAGTGTTATCTCCAGAGTCAAATAGGCTCCAGAGAACACAGACAAGAGCAAAGACTCATCCATTCTATCAGGCAACTACTGTGGGCCAAGAGTGTCCAAACATGGTAGGTGCCGGAGATAAAGAGAGGCTCTGGCCAAACACAGACACAGTCACGGAAAAGACGAAGAGATTTAACTACCTGAAAAGGAAACTGAAACCCTTCCCCCAATTAAAACACCAAAAACAAATTGGAAAAAAGTATTTTCCATATATAATAAGAGGTCTTATATCCCAACCTATGTTTCCAAAGGATGGTTAATAGTTATTTCAAGATCACAAGCAACATGTAACATTGATTTATTCCACAGATATTTATTGAATGCCTACAACATGCCAGGCCCTGTTCTCGGCACTAGGGATCTATCAGTAAATCAGTCTAAAATAAAAACCCCAGGCTTCACAGGGCTGTTTAGTTGGAGGAGGTGGGGAAGGAGAAATGGGCTGTTCAGAATAATTAAAATTCATTATACTTCTTTTTGCTTGGAAGTCAATGTGAGGTCCTACGTATCTAATTCCCTGACAAAGTAGTATATAGATATTGCTTAATAAACAGTTCACTTAGCATACAAATTGCAAGGGTCATGAAAATAAAAGGGTACTTAAAGGTTAAGAAAATGGCAAATGATTGATTTAGTAGTATGGAAGACAGGATTGTTTTTTTGTTGTTGTTTTTTTTGTTTTGTTTTGTTTTTAATACTTCAATTTTATTGAGATATATTCACATACCATACAGTCATACAAAGCATACAATTAATTGTTCACAGTACCACCATATAGTTATGTGTCCATAACCAAAATTAATTTTTGAACATTTTCATTATCACACAGACAAAAGTAATAAGAATAAAAATTAAAGTGAAAAAGAACAATTAAAGTAAAAAAAGATCACTGGGTGCTTTTTTTTTTTTTTTGCCTCCATTTTTCTACTCATCCATTCATACACTGGACAAAGGGGAGTGTGATCCACATGGCTTTCCCAATAACACTGTCACCCCTCATAAGCTACATTTTTATGCAATCGTCTTCAAGATTCAAGGGTTCTGGGATGAAGTTTGATAGTTTCAGGTATTTACTGCTAGCTATTCCAATTCATTAGAACCTAAAAAGGGTTGTCTATATTGTGCATAAGAGTGCCCACCAGAGTGACCTCTCAGCTCCTTTTGGAATCTCTCAGCCACTGAAACTTATTTCATTTCATTTCACATCCCCCTTTTGGTCAAGAAGATGTTCTCCATCCCACGATGCCGGGTCCAGATTCCTCCCCGGGAGTCATATTCCACGTGTAAATACCCCTGGATGTCAGATCCCATGTAGGGGGGAGGGCAGTGATTTCATCTGCCAAGTTGGCTTAGCTAGAGAGAGTGGGCCACATCTGAGCAACAAAGAGGCATTCAGGAGGAGACTCTTAGGCACAATTATAAGCAGACCTAGCCTCTCCTTTGCAGTTTTTTTTGTTGTTGTTGTTGTTTGTTTTGGTTTTTGGTAAGGTCCATTGGGTGGAACTTGGAGCAGGCTGGGTGACTGACAGGCCTCACAGGCCTATAAAGAAAAACCATTCTCTTTGTTCAGCCATGCCTGGCCCCAGAAAGTCAGCATTAGGGTGGAGACTGCATCAGAAAGACAGGGTGGCTTTGGCCTATGGCTCTGAGGCTTTACAGTCTGGTGGATAAGAATGGGTCCTAATCCTAGGTCCATTCCTTACTACCAGTGTGACCGTGGGCACATTAGTTAACCTCTCTGGGACTCAGTTTTCCCCATTGTAAATTAGGAATGCCTGCCCTTAAAAGGGGTCTCTGGAAAGAGATAATGTACATTAAGCATTTAGCTTTATGGCACATAAGTGGTCAATGAATGGCATTTCTACCTCTGAGGGACCCCTGGCAGCCTGGGACTACACCTCCCATTATCAGTATCTTTCCTACTTGATCAGGAAGGTGAAACTTTTTCTTTTCCCTTCAGGCTCATAAAGGACTCGGTGCATCATTTACAGACCCTGACACAAACCGGGGCTGACAGGCAGGAGGCATGGAACCAGACCACTGTCCTACACCTCCAGGCTGCTAAGGTGAGTTACTCATCAGCTGAAGCTGACAGGGACCCGTTTCGTTTTCCCGGCAAGATACCATGCTGGGAAAATCCAAGCCCTGTCATTATTCCCCAGCCTTGCTCAGCAGCTGCCCTCATTTTACTTCCAAGGCTTTAGTCCAGGGTATTTTAATTAAAGGACTTAACTCCAAAGCAATCTTGCTGTCAGCTCTTAGGGGAAAATGTAATGAGGCGGTGTTATTGGATTTACTTCAGGTTGTTCAAATATTTCCTCCCAGACAGAAAAGCAGGTCAAGCCTCCCCTTAGCCTCACAGGCACTCTGTGGAAGTCTGATTCAAGTTCCAATACATTTTGTGTTTATGCATAATTCACACTTTCGGTTAGCAAATATTTGAGCACCTACTGTGCACCAGGCACTGGAAGAGGTGCTGGGGGCTCAGCACAATCATACACAGCCACAATCAAGGAAGCATTGGGATGGAGGAAATACAGGCTGCTATGGGATCCCAGAGCAGGCGCATCTCTACCCACCTCAAGGAGTCGCACTTCCCAGAAGAAGGAGGGAAGGTAGAGGAGGAGGGGGAGAAGAGATAGGCAAGGCTGGGGCCTTCTGCACCATTGTGAAAAGTTTGGGGTTTGTTTTCATTGCAACAGAAAGCCTTCGCAGGGTTTGTAGCAGGGAAGGGAAGTGATCCGATTTCTACTCTAGAAGGATCATGCAGGGTGCAGGCAGGAGGAAGAATGGATAGGAGGCTGGAGGTCATTTAGGAGGAAAACAGCAACAGTCTGGGTGAGAGCCAAGAGTGGCCCTGACCATGAGCACAGTAGAGGGCATAGAGAGAAGTGGGCAGACGCAGAGCTACTAGAGGGTGGGAAAGGGGCAAGAATGACTCCTCAGCTCTAGCTAGGGCAGCCAGGACTCCAGCCCGGCCAACAGCTGGAAGGCTAAGGTAATCACCCCATCCTCAGAGCTCAGGCCCAGAAAGTGACAGCCTCAGAACAAAAGAGCTCTGAAGAACTGTTTCTGCAGAAGCCCTGATGGGGCAGAGCTGGCCAGGCAGGCTGGGCAAGAGCGCCACCTGGTGACTCACCATGAGCACACATGCTGGTCTGAGGTTGACTCTGCAACCTTCATTTCCTCTGAGGGGCAACTCCCTGATGCTCTAAGTATCCTATCAATGCAGAGGAGGGTTAGGGCTGCACGCTCATTCCAAACCTGTGCTTTGCCTACAAATGGACCAGACACTGCTCACCGGCATTACCTCATTTAATGCACACAACCCTATGAGGGAGACTTGCAATAATCTCCATTTTAAGGATGAGGAAACAGAACTCAGGAGTTAAATCCCAGAGCTAGGAAACTGCTGAGTCAGGACACTTTTCTTTGCTACCTGCCACTGAGATAACCATGCCCCTGGGGAGCCACAATGGGAGAAGTAACAGGTGAGGGAAGTGAGGCCCAGGCTACGGCGGGGGTTGGGGGGGAGGGGGGGGGTTGAACAGAAAACTCAGCTCGTCTGGGGAAGAAGAGCAAGTCCTTGATGGCTTCCTGGGGAGGTGGTGCCCAAGCTGAGTCTCCAAAGTCATAATGAGCAGAGTATTCTGTACTTTTTACGGGGAGTGGGGAGGAGTCAGAAACCTTAAACACCCAGCTGTGTCCCACCTGGAAAATGTTACGTAGTAAGTGACAATGGTAGAGGATTGGACAAGAAAGAGTCCTAGGTTAAGTTCTGGTCCCAGCTCTGCATGTGACATCCCATGTGACCCCAGCAATCCCTTACTCTCTCTGGGCTTTAATTTCCCTGTCTGTAAAACAGAGAGGCATGGAAGGGCCCTTGGCTCTGATAGGCTTTGATGCTATAATCTCAGATCCAGGAGAGATATCAATCCCTAGGACCACCAGAGCAAATGCTGGGTACTCATAATCCAGTCTCAAACAGTTTCTGATGGCTTTGGGAACACAAGGTAGCAGTTAAAAGTACAGTCTTGGACCCAGGGGAGTGAATCTCCCTGGCAACGTGGAATATGACTCCTGGGGAGGAATGTAGAGCTGGCATCGTAGAACGGAGAACATCTTCTTGACCAAAAGGGGGATGTGAAAGGAAATGAAATAAGCTTCAGTAGCAGAGAGATTCCAAAAGGAGCCGAGAGGTCACTCTGGTGGGCACTCTTACGCACAATTTAGACAACCCTCTTTAGGTTCTAAAGAATTTGGGTAGCTGGTGGATACCTGTAACTATCAAACTACGACCCAGAACCCATGAATCTCGAAGACAATTGTATAAAAATGTAGCTTATGAGGGGTGACAATGGGATTGGGAAAACCATAAGGACCACACTCCACTTTGTCTAGTTTATGGATGGATGAGTAGAAAAATAGGGGAAGGAAACAAACAAACAAACATACAAAGGTACCCAGTGTTCTTTTTTACTTCAATTGCTCTTTTTCACTTTACTTATTATTCTTCTTATTTTTGTGTGTGTGCTAATGAAGGTGTCAGGGATTGATTTAGGTGATGAATGTACAACTATGTAATGGTACTGTGAACAATCAAATGTACGATTTGTTTTGTATGACTGCATGGTATGTGAATATATCTCAATAAAATGAAGATTTAAAAAAAAAAAAAAAAAAGTACAGTCTTGGGAGGCAACTGCCCTGGTTTCAATCTCAGATCACTTACTAGTGACCCTGGGCGAGGAATTTAATTTCTCAGCGCCTCAGCCTCCCCATCTGCAAAATGGGACAAATAATAGTACTTACTTTGTAGGGTTATATATGAAGATTAAGTGAGTTAATACATGTAAAACACTTAGAGAGGTACCTAAGCATGTAAGTGTTATATATAAGTTTGTTAAGCAAAACAATAAAAACAGTGCATTAGCAAACTAAATTGTTAAGAGACTCTTTACTGACTAGAAACCCCACCAGTTCCCCTACCACCACCTCAGAATTAAGTGGGAGGCAAGATTTAAAACAACACAGAAATGAATAAATAAATAAATAAATATATCCCAGATTGCCTTTCAATTCTCTGTGCTCAGAGCATGGTGCCAGGATGTGACTCAGCCTTTTGCCAAAGCATAGAGGCCACCTTCTGTCTCCAGTCCTCATCCTCATTCTAAGACAGAGGCCCAGTCCCTTGGGCAGCTCTCCCTCACTCCATTCCTCCACCCAGGGCCCTGAGAGTTTGAGGATGTGGCCCTGAGGTTAGAAGAGGGAAGTGGGGCCTAGGTGAAAGAAGTGAGGGTCTCCAGTTTTGCTGGTATGGATACCAAGGACTGTTGGGCTGGCAGGGGCAGCCATGCACATCTGTTCCTCTTCCACATCCAAATGCTGCAAACCCTCTTAACTGTAAACCCACCAGCTCCAGGAGGCAGAGCAGTGCTGTTAGCACCTGTGTGAGGCCTCCCCAGGAAAGGTAAACTCTTACCAAGCAAGGAACCTGATCAGGTCACTGCCCCGTTGACCCCCACAGAATAAAACCTGACTGCTGTCATTCAAGAACCTCCACTGATCTGGGCCTCAGCTACCAGTCCACCCTAACTCACACTGTTCCCTGCCATCACCTATTTATACAGCACTGCTTCAGCCTCAGTAAATCACTTATGGCTTCCTGAAAAGACAGCTCATTGCACATGAAGTTTCCCCTGCCTAGAACGACCTTTCCCTCATTTGAGAAGCACTGCTTTTTACTACTCTCCCCCATTCCCCCAGGGAACTCCAGTGCACTAGTCTTAGAGGGTGAGGGAATATTCAAAACATTTAACAATCTGTAGGGCAGGAGCACCAACCAATTGGAAAGAACTTCGGGCCTAAGGGAAAGCAGGCCTAAGGGAAAGTCCCCTGCTGTGCCAGGCTTTAACCCTCCAGTTGCTGGACTGTGGGGAGATGTAGGGGGTCACATAGGAGGAGCGGAAGGGCAGAAGGGACTCTCACTGGGTTCAGGGCAGTGGTCACTTGACAACAGGTACCAAGGTAATATCAACTGACAGAACTGTACCATTACACGTGGGCTAAATAACAGTACTGCTCACCCTCAGGGGTATATATTCTAGCTGGGATAAATTTTGTGTACATCTTTTGTGTACATCTCACCCCAAGACACACATACCCACACACACTGCCATGACCATGGCACACAATAGCTGTTTCCTTGGGGAAAATGGTGCTGTCCTCCACTTTCCCCAGACCAGCCTCCAATACTCCTGTATTTTTCTCTCTACTTTAGAACCTACTAGAAACTGACCCAAGCAAAATGAGGAAACCAAGGGTGAAGTTCCATAGCCCACTGCTCCCCACCCCAACCCCCCCTACACACACACTACATACATATACCACACACCATCAAAAAGGCTGTCAGACCTACTGAGCTAGGAAAAAAGGCAGCTGCTTGTCAGCCTGCTAGGAAACACATGGCCTCAGAAGCTTATTCCAGCAGTTGTGCCAAGCTTCCAGGATGACTTCTGGAGTCAGAAATCAGAAACTGGAGGCCAATTCACCTTTGTGTCTTTGTAGGCACACTGCTACTACGTGACTGTGAAGACTTTTACAGAAGCCCTAGAAAAACTGGAAAATGAGCCAGCAATTCAGCAGGTGCTCAAACGCCTCTGTGACCTCTATGCCTTACATGGCATGATGACTAACGTGGGTGACTTCCTCCATGATGGCTTCCTGTCTGGGGCCCAAGCAGACATGGTGAGAACAGCCTACCTGGACCTCCTCCTCCTGATCCGGTGAGTGGCTGGGCCTTCACCCCATGTTAGTCTTCAGAGGCTAACCCTAGACCCTTTGTCCACAGGTCACTCCAAGCAACAAAACCTTGCTAAAGTGGGGTTTGGCAAAAACAGCAGCAGCCCCGGAAAAGTTTATATCCTAACATTACATAAAGCATCATGGGTTAATTAAAGGAAAATAATTGGGGAAAAAACACATTAGAAATAATAATGCTTAAATAAAATAAAGCATGCTACATACGAATAATAATCACTTTAATCATAGCTAACATTTAAGGAGCACTTACTGTGTGCCAGGAAGTGTGTCGAAAACTTTTACACACATTATCTCATTTAATACTTTCCCACCCTTTGAAGTTAGGTACTATTAATCCCCCCATTCTACAAGGGAGCAAATTCAGGTTTTTAAATGACTTGCCCAAGGTCACAAAATTAGCCAGAGGAGGAGCTGGGTACAATCTCATACTGTCTGACCCCAGAGCACACTCTTAACCTGTATGATCCAGGGTATAAGGTTGGGGTAGTATTGATTTTAAACATATCTCTGACTCTGTTGAATGTGTTTACGCAAACTCTTACCAAGTTTAGTAGACTTGCTTTAGTCCTCCCTAAGCAACAAGATGAAATTAAAAAAACAAACAATAATTCATATATTGATGTGTAAGATAATAATACAAATAGTTTTAAGATGCAGCAACAATGCATTGCAATTTAGGATCATGAAATACTAGTGCAATGCTTTCATCTTGTTAATTTACACACAATCTAAATGATATTTTAAAAACATATCAAAACCAAAGCCCCCAACTGACTATGGAACTGGAAGAAATGGAAATTAAAAATACTATAAACTACTCATCATTGTTCATAAGATTGAAAATGAACTAACTTGAGAACACAACATTGAGACCTCACAGGGCAAAAAATATGATGCCTGTTTTATGTGGTGGTGACCTGCTACCATGTGTCTATGTATGTGTGTGTGTATATATGCATATGTGTATGACTTTTCCCTGGAACCTCCAACAGTTGACATTATCAACAAGACTAAGGTAATTAAAAGATTTGAAATCTTTTTAAAAATAAGATTTTCAGGATGGAGGTTAAAAATAATAAAAAAAAACTAGACCAAATTCCTTTTATTACTAGAAATATCCATGTTATATACTATTTCTGACTGCATAAAAGTAGCTAACAGATAGCTGGATGTCAGTAAATGTTTGTTCAAGTAAATCATCAAAAACTGTCAAAAATACACTTGATACAATTATACCCTAGCTATTAAACTTTCCCTAATAGAGAGAATTCAGCGGAGGAAACCATTAGTAGCATAATTGCATATTGCACAGTTCAAGCTCAAGTGCATCTGACTTTCTGCAACACTTGGCATTTAAAAGCACATAAAGAAAATAATGTTCTAGCCCTGACTGACCTGTGATGATGAAGCACAAAAGATCACCTAAACACCTCACAGTCATGTACTGTTATTTTTATCTGCAACAGCATTTCTAAGTGCCTGCTTTGGCTCCAGAGACTTAACATTCAAGACAAGACAGACAGCACTGACGCAAATACACAACTTACACATGCATCAAACCCACAAATTGATTTACTTACATTATGGTTTCTAAGTAATCCTACTACTGCAGAATAATTAGGTTTGTAATAGACTCTGTGCTTTTAAAGGTCTCTGTCACAATTCCCTGCCTTGATTATTCATTATCGCCACCAGATTTCTGAGATGACAAATGGTTTTTAATTGTTTATCTAGTAAGAAAATCTCAGTTGGGGGACTTCCAGGTAAAGATGGCAGATCGAACATACACATTTTCTTTTGTTTCCTCTTGAATCCCTACTAAAACAGTAAATGGATTAAAAATGTTTTAAAGGCATGAACCCACAAAGAGAAAGAAAACAGAAGAGGAAACATGAAAGGATTGACAAGAAACATGAAAAGATTTAGCAGACCTGACAAAATTCAGTCCAAAACTATATAAGTGGGGAACACCAAGAAGCAACCAAAGTTACACCAAAGAACCTCCTCAAGAACTAGCAGAACTTTGTACATCTAGAAAAGGGGGTGACGGTAAAACTGACAAGGACTGGTTGAAAGTCTGATTAAGGAATTGGATCCCCAGTTGTCCTTCCACTCTATGAGCAGTTTTAAGACTTTCCTAGACCCAAACTGGTAAAAGGGTAAACAGAGGGTATTGAGGACTAGAGAACATGAGGCATAGTTGAGGATGGGGCTACTTTACAGCAAACAGGGGGCTTGAGTAAACATTTATAGACTAAATGCTGATACCTCCCTTCCCTATCCCTTTGGTTCCAGAAAATGGGCAACCAGGCTAGTACTGCACAGGAAGATTAGATGATCCTTGTGCTGGTTTGGATATATTAGGTACCCCCCACCCCCCAAAAAAGCCATATTCTCTAATGCAATCTTGTGGGAGCAGAGTTATTTTGACTAGGGTATGACCTCTTAATGGGATGTTTCTATGGAGATTTGACCCCACCCATTCAGGGTAGGTCTTGATTAATTTACTGGGGTAAAACGAGATGAGATGAAAACGCCCCAGGATATGCTAAGCCAAGAGACCCAGATGCTTGCTGACACTTGGAGATGCTCGGAGACGCGGACAGAAGGATACTTGAAGATGCTAAGCTAAGAGGTAAAGCCCAGTGTTTGCCCCAAAGGATCTAAGAGACAACAACATGCCCCAAGAGAAGCTTAAAGAGATATTTTGGAGAAAGTCATTTTGAAACACAACTGAGGAGCAAAGGACCAGCATATGCCAGCCATATGCCTTCCCAGACAGAGGTGTTCCGAAGGCCGTCAGCCATTCTTCAATGAAGGGACACTTTTATGGCCTCAGAACTGTAAATTTGTAACCAGATAAACCCCCTTTATAAAAGCCAATGCATTTTTGGTATTTTTCATAATGACAGCATTAGCAAACCAGAACAGATTTTGGTACCGAGAGTAGGGTGCTGCTGAGTGTGCAAATACCAAACAAGTTGGAATGGCTTTTTAAAGATATGGGGAAGATTCTGGAAGATTTGTGAGGAGCTTGATAGAAAAAGGCCTAGGCTACTCTGAAGACTGTTGGTAGAGAAATGGACTCTAAGGATATTCCAATAAGGCCCTAAACAGAAATGATGAATGTGTCATTGCAAACGGGATAAAAGGTAATACTTT
This sequence comes from Choloepus didactylus, assembly GCF_015220235.1. Classification (NCBI taxonomy): domain Eukaryota; kingdom Metazoa; phylum Chordata; class Mammalia; order Pilosa; family Megalonychidae; genus Choloepus; species Choloepus didactylus. Next base: position 212,123,015 of record NC_051307.1, on the reverse strand, counting down.
TTTAAAGTGGCAGAGAGTTTGGCAAAATGAAGTCCTGTTGTTGGATGGAAGGCAGAATTTGAAAGCAATGAACTGGGATACTTAGCTGAAGGGATTTTAAAACTAAATATGGGAAATGCACCCTGGCTTCTCCTTGTAGCTTACAGTAAAACACAAGAGGAAAGAGATAAACTGAGAACTGAGCTACTGGGTACAAAGAAACCAGAAAACTGGTGGTCTGGAAAACCAGAGCAGAGGCTAGAGCCACTTGTGAGGATTTAACTAAACATGGAACCCGACCATCATTTCAGTACAAGCCAGGATTGGAGATGGAGTTATCCATAAAGAATTTGTGGAAAGTCCTATTGTCTGATGGTTTTGACCCCCATATGCTTCATGCCAAGCCAACAAATTTTTTGTGAGATCTGTATAAATGGAGCCACTGCTAGTCTGGACTGGAGGGGAAAGAAAAGGAACAAATTGAAGGAAAAATTTCTTCAAAGACACAACCATTGAAATTGAGGTCTGGAGTCAAGAAATTTCAGGCAAGGAGAGCAGAGCAACCCATGCATGTGAGTTTCCTCTGGAGGCAGAGGGCAGGCCTTCCACCCTGATGCTCAGGAAGAGTGCTGCTGCCCCAGTCCTCAGAGAGGGTAGAACACATTCCCTGGGGTTGGGTAAAGCCTGGCCACCACCCCACTGTTTGGAGAGGGGAGAGCCTTTGCCCCAGAGAGGCAGAGTCCAGGTGGCATCCTGAGGAGGGTGGAGCCAAGAAGAAGGTGGTCTCCCCAATGTGTGGATATTGGAACCCTAACCCCAGCATTTGGAGAGAAAAGGGCTGCCGTGTAAGGCCCTTGGAAAGGGTTGGACTCCTGCTGTCTCAAGCCCCAAGGATAAAACATCATTATATAAACGACTCTCAGACTTTGAAATCTAATGAAGTATGCCCTGCATGTTTTAGGAATTGTTTTGGTCCCATAAACCCTATTTTCCTTTCAATTTCTCCCTATGGCAATGGGAACATTTATCCTATGACTGTCTCTCCTTTGTATACTGGAAGCAGATAACTTGTTCTGAGTTTCACAGGTGCACAGCCAGAGGAGAAGTTAGGACTTTGTACTTATCTATATTGTGATGGAATGAATGTATTTTTGCATTTGGAAAGAACATGTCTTTTGGGGGTCCAGAGGGTGGAATGTACCAGTTCGGATATATTATGCCCCCCCCCAAAAGCCATATTCTTTAATGCAATCTTGTGGGAGAAGAGTTATTAATCTTTTTTATTAGGGTGTGATTAATTTACTGGGGTCCTTTAAAGAGCGCTCACATAGAGAGCAGAGAGATGAAAATGCCCCAGGATATGCTAAGCCAAGAGACTCAGATGCTTGCTGACACTTGGTGATGCTTGAAGATGCAGACAGAAGGATGCTTAGAGATGCTAAACTAAGAGGTAAAGCCCCAAGTTTGGCCCGGAGAATCTAAGAGAGGACAAAACACCCCAAGAGAAGCTAAGAGACATTTTGGAGAAAGCCATTTTGAAACACAACACAGGAGCAAAGGACCAGCAGATACCAGCCATGTACCTTCCCAGCTGATGGAAGTGTTCCGGATGCCATCAGCCATTCTTCAGTGAAGGTATCCTCTTGCTGATGTCTTTGTTTAGACACTTTTATGGCCTCAGAACTGTAAATCTGTAACCAAATAAACCCCCTTTATAAAAGCCAATCCATTTCTGGTATTTTGCATAATGGCAGCATTAGCAAACCGGAACAATCCTCTGGAGAATGTGACCAGCCTAAAGAGAAAGAACTGAAAGAATGATAAAAGGGTTCCCCAGTGGTCCAACCAATTCACCTGACATGAACCCCACATTGATAAGCACACCCTCGGGCTTCTACCTGGCTGGTTACTGCTCTACTGTTAACATAGTAGACACTTGAGGAAAGCCCCTAACACAAAAGACAGAGATCAAAACAAGCAAGAAAAAAGGAAACTTGGAGGAAAAAGAGCTTCTGCAGGGAGAAAATGATTTAAAAAAAAAAATTGTATCCTCAAAAAGTTAACAGGAGATATTGCAACCACAAAACAAGAATGCTATTTTTTAAAAAGTATTATTTGGAGAATTAAAAAAGAGGTCTTTCAAATTTAAAAAAAAATGAGAGGGGAAATAAAAAACTCAACTGAAGGGTTGGAAGATAAAGTAGTAGAAATTTCACAGAAGGAAAATAAAAAGACAAAGACATGAAAAATAAGAGAGAAAAGATAAAAAAAAAAAAAAACAAGAGGATTAACATGAACAAGTTAGGGTAGTCACTGCCTAGACATCCCTGAAGATCGGGAAATTGATTAAAATAGAAGGAGTAGCAACAGACAAGATAGAATTTAACAAAGGATTATGAATATGTAGTCTCTATAAAATTTTCTTTTTCTTAGTTGTTAGGGTATTAGAATAGCTAGAAGGAAAGAACTGAAATCATGGAACTGTAACCTATAACATTCTTTGAAATTTGCTATATAGCTACTTGTTAAATTGTATTTTGAAAGTTATTACCTTTTTGCACATATGCTATATTTCACAATAAGGAAATAACTGAAACTGTGGAACTGTAACCCATAACATTCTTTGAAATTTGCTAACTACTTGTTAAATTGCACTTGGAAAGTTAAAAAATAAGACGATCATTCCTAACTATCCATCATCTGAATAACAGGAGGTTTAGAAGGAGAAGACAGAGAAAACAGAGGGGAACAACTCATTAACAAAATAATTCAAGAAAATATAAAAAAAAAAAATGAAGGGTATGGAGAGTCTCAGATTGAAAGGGAACAAATGCTTATAGACTAGAGGAGAGGAGACAGACACACAAAAATAAGTTAGAAAATACAGTAAGCAAAATGTTGATAAGCGCTATGGAGAAAAGGATAGCAGGGAGGGGGATAAGGAATACTGGGGGTAGGGCTACCATTTTAAACAGGTCAGGGAAGACCTCCCTGGGAAGGTAACACTTGGGGAAGGACCTGAAAGAGGGAAGGGAAGGAACCAGGTGGCTGGCAGGAAAAGGACATTCCAGACAGAGACTAAATACAAATATTGGAGGCCAGAGTGTCAGAAGAGGTCACAGAGGCTCAAGTGCTATGACTGGGGTGGAGGATGGGAACAGAGGTCAGAGAGTTAAAGGTGTATGAGGAGGTGGAAAGGAGAGTGTTTAGATCATTGCTAAGACTCTCAAGACTTTGGCTTTCACTTTGTGTGAGAATGGGAGGGTTTTGAGCATAGGATAGACAAAATCTGATGTAATCTGATGTATGTTTTTAAAGAGTCACACTGGGTGTCATATTAAGAAAACCAAGGACTTCTGGGAAGAAGGTGGGAGGACTTCCAGGAAGATGACAGAATAGGGAGTTGCAGGGTTCACTCCTCTCTCAAAAACAGCTAATGGACAAGCAGAAACTGTCTGAAACAACTGGTCTGTGGCTCCGGAGCACCCAGGGAAGAGCAGGACAAAGAGCCTGAGAAACTGCAGTAAAAACTGTGAGGAACTCACAGCTGAGGCTCCTGGCCCCACCCTTGAGGCAAGCAGCTTCAGGGCAGCCAGTCCCTGCCTGGCAGGCTACTGTGGATTGAGAGGGCCAGAAGCCTTCATCCCAAAGAATAGAGAGGGACACAGCCCAGTACCGAGCCAGTTACTAGCTGGTGAATTTAGACTGCTGGGTCCCGCTGCTTTAGCCTGTCCAGAACAGGTGCTGCCAGCACCATTGTTTTGACCCCCATCAGAGGTGGAACCACCAGAGGGCTAAAAAATACCCTGCCTTCTGAGGGACTGTGGGGAATAGGTTGCCAAAGAACACCATTGGCTGGGCAGGCCAGGAAAGTGCTCCATTCGGGAGCTGAAGTAAAAGTTTTATGATGTCTTCTATGACCCTCTCCCCAGGGCTCTTCTGAACTGGCCTGTGACCCTGTTTTGGGTGGAAAATGTTGATGACCAAGGGTCAAAGAAGAGCCTTAACACAAACCTAATCAACATCAAAATCCTAGACAAGAGAGAGAAAAAGACCTTCAGAATAATCTCATCAAGATAATCAGATGCCCAAATATCAGCAAAAAAATTACAAGTCATATTAAGAAACAGGAAGATGTGGCCCAGTCAAAGGAACAAATTAAAAAGTCAGAGTAAATACAGAATTTGGAACAACTAATCAAAGTTGTTCAAACAAATCTCCTAAATCAATTCAAAGAGATGGCTAAGGAGATAAAGGATATTAAGAAGACACTGGATGAACGTAAAGAATAATTTGGAAGCATGCAAAGAAAAATAACAACTTATGGGAATAAAAGGCACAAGACATGAGGTTAAAAATAGTCTAGAAGCATACAACAGCAGATTTGAACAGGCAGAAGCAAAGATCAGCAACTTAGAAGACAAGACTTTGGAAATGGAACAGACAAAAGAATAGATGGAGAAAAGAATGGAAAAATTTGAGAAGGGAACTTAATGACAGCATGAAATGCACAAATATATGCATCATGGATGTCAAAGAAGAAGAGGAGGGGAAAGGGGCAGAAAGAATAGTTGAGGAAATAATGGCCAAAAATGTCCCAACTCCTATGAAAGATATAAATATACATGTCATGCAACAAGTCAACTGTATTTTTGAAAAAGAGGGGTGCTACTCCAGAACGAAAGAGATTTAAGTGACAACAATCAAAAGGAAGTGTGTGGAGGTTGTCTGGATCCTGATTTGAATAAAAACCAAATAGGATCTTTCTGAGACAATTAGGAAAGTTTGATTATGGACTGAAAATTGAATAAAATGAAAAATTACTGTTAATTTTGTTAGGTGAAATAACGGTTCTGTGGTTATAAAAGGCAATGTCCACGTGTTTTAAAAATGTACACTGAGGAGATAGCAGTAAGACTAAATGATATCTGGGATTTATTCCAAATAATTCAAAAATAAATAAATTTGAAGAAGAATAAATAAAGGTAATGTGATAAAGTTTTGACGATTATTGAATCTGCTGACTGTAGGAGGTTTATTGTACTATTTACTTTAATAAGTAATTGAATTTTTCACAATGAAAACTTGCCAAAATTAAATGTGGATTCTAAGGATTTAACTCAAAATATATATATATATATATATACACACACACACACATACATATATACATGTCCAAGAACCTCAACATACGCCAAACAGAAAAATTCTGAATAGACCAACTCCAAGACATACATTAATCAGACTGTCAACTGTCAAAGTCAAAAAGAGACTTATGAAAGCAGTAAGAGAAAAGCGATCCATCACATACAAGAGACACTCAATAAAACTAAGTGTCGATTGATTTCTCATCAGAAATGATGGAGGCGAAACGACAGTGGTATGATATATGTAAGATACTGAAAGGGGAAAACTGCCAGCCAAGAATTCCAGCAAAACTGTCTTTCAAAAATGAGGGGGAGTTTAAAATATTTACAGATAAACAGAAGCTGAGAAAGTTAATTAACAAGAGACCTACCCTACAAGAAATATAAAGGGAGTTCTGCAGGCTGAAAGGAAAAGACAGGAGAGAGAAGTTTGGAGGAAAATGTAGAAATGAAGATTATCAATAAGGGTAATTAAAAGGGTAAAAAGAAAGACAAAAACAAGATATGACATATGAAAGCCAAAGGATAAAATGGTTGAAGTAACTGCTGCCATTACAGTAATAACATTGTTAATGGATTAAACTCCCCAATCAAAAGTCACAGATTGGCAGAATGGATTAAAAAATATGATCCATCTATGTGTTGTCTATAAGAGACTCATCTTAGTCCCAAGGATACAAATAGGTTGAAAGGAAAAGGCTAGAAAAAGATATTCCACGCAAACAGTAACCAAAAAAGAGCTGGGGTAGCTATACTAATATCAGACAAAATAGACTTTAAATGCAAAATTTTTAAAAGAGACAAAAAGGATAGTATTATTAATAAAAGGGGCAATCCACCAAGAAGAAATAATAGTCATAAATATTTATGCACCTAACTAGAGTGCCCCAAAATATGTGAAGTAAATAATGGAAGGAATGAAGGGAGAAATAGATGTCTCTACAATATGGTTAGAGTCATCAATACGCCACTCTCATGAACAGATAGAACATCTAGACAGAGAATCAATAAGGAAACAGAGAACTTGAATAATATAATAAATGAACTAGACCTAACAGATATATATACAGAACACTGTACCCCGAAACAGCAAGATACACATTTTTCGCAAATACTCATGGATCATTCTCAAGGATAGACCACATACTGGGTCACAAAACATGTGTGAAAGATTTTAAAAGATTGAAAATATATAAAGCACTTTCTCTGACCATAATGGAATGACACTGGAAATCAATAACAGGTGGAGAACTGGAATATTCACAAATATATGGAGGTTAAACAACACACTCTTAAACAATCTCTGCATGTGGATGAGGGGAGTCACCTACTTTCTCTTCATTACCCTCCAAAGGCCACAGGGGATGGCGCGGTGGAGGGTCATCCTTTAATGCAAGCATATTACACCGTGATACCACCTTGCTGCTGGTACAAGCCACTCCATCATGTTCCCGTCCTCAGAAATCTCCAGCCAATGTGCCAGCCCCAAAGAGGGCCTGCAGATATTGCAGCTTGGTAACTGTTCAGTCAGAGGTGAATGCCAGTCTCCTCTTCCCTGCAGGCACCCTCAATCTCTGTGAGTTATTCTTTGGAGTCCCAATTTTTTGGTAAGTGGGGAGAGCACTTTGCGGGAGACAGGCGGGGCAAACTGTCCTTACTATAAACATTTCACTCTCAATGACTCCCCCAACTTCCTCACCCCTGATAGCCTGCTGATGACTAGGAGAGGGTGGGGTTGGGGATGGCTCAGGTAGTGTCATTTAGCAAGGATCTGGCTCTAATTGTTTTCTGCTCTTTAAAAATTTTGGAGATGGAAATGTTCATTGTCTTGATTGTAGTGATGGTTTCAATAGTGCATACATGTGTCAAAATTTCAAATTGTGTACTTTAAGTATGTGCAGTTTATTGTACATCAATTATACCTAAATAAAGTTGTTTTAAAATGTTGAAAAAAAATTTGATCAAAGAAGAAATTGCAAGAGAAATCAGTAAATATCTCAAGATGAATGAGAAAAAGATCACAACATACCAAAACTTATGGAATGCAGCAAAGGTAGTGCTGAGAGTGAAATTTATAGTCCTAAATGCCTACATTAAGAAGGAATAAAAAGTTAACATCAAGAGAAACTAAGATGGCGGCTAGGTGAGACAGGGCAAAAAAACGTCTTCGTGAAAAACACTAGATAAAAACCAGAAAGTGACCCAGAATACCGGTTACAGCGATGCGCCAGCTGGACGAGGTCTGCTAGTTCCCAAGGGCCCTATATTTGGTGAAACCAGGAGTCTACATTCTGAAATGAGTGAGTAAGCTGGCTGGAAGACCCGCAGCCATGCGGCAGTCTGGGGAAGCCAGGGTTTGGAGTTTGGAGACCGACGGGCTCTTCTACAAAAAAAAAAAAAAAAAAAAAAAGGGAAAAACCCAGGAGTGCCTGCAGCTGCGATAGTGGGAACCATGCAGTAAAACACAGCCAGAGGGGGCTGGGCCAGCCTCTCGGTGTCTGGCCTGGAGGATAGCCCACTGTAGATCCCTTAGGGCCGGGGGAATGGAGGGGAGAGCGGGAAGCAGAAAGAAACCCCGCAGCTAGCAGCTGGCTCCCCAGAGGGCTGGATAAACTCCTGCCCGGGGCCGTGCCCACAGCCCAGAGCCCCACCAGTTGTCCCGGAGCTGGGAAGGAGGAACTGTGCGAGGAGGGGGGTGTTCAGATGCCCCGTTCAGCCATTTTTGCATCAGGCTGAAAGCGCCCTGGCACGGCATGGCAGCCCGGGGCTTCCCTTGAGGGACAGCGTGCACTGGTGACGTAGCATGGCATTCCCTCAGCAGAGGTCCTGGAGCATCACGGCTGGGCAGGGGGACCCGCTCGGAGAACCCAGGGACACTACACCAAGTCCAGTGGTTTGTGGGACAGCGAGAGAGAGGGTCTGGGGCTGAAACGAAATGAAGGCTTAGACTCTTGCGGCGGTCTTGAATCTCCGGGAATCTGGGGGATTTGAATATTAAAGCTGTCCTTCCTCCCTGGCCACCGGTACACACGCCCCACATTCAGGGCAGATGGCTCCAGCAACACACCCAAACTGAGTTCTCCAACTGAACCCACAAGAATCATTTCCCCACACACTGTGGGGACAAGGTGGAGAACTGACTTGAGGGGTATAGGTGACTCATAGGCGCCATCTGCTGGTTAGTTAGAGAAAGTATACGCCACCAAACTGTGTTTCTGAAAAATTAGATAGGTATTTTTTTTTCACAACTTGAAAGAACCCTATCAAGCAAAGCAAATGCCAAGAGGCCAAAAACAACAGAAAATCTTAATGCATACTATAAAACCAGACGATATGGAGAATCCAACTCCAAACACACAAATCAAGTTATCAGAAGAGACACAGTACCTCGCACAATTAATCAAAGAACTACAATCGAGGAACGAAAACATGGCAAAGGATTTAAAGGACATCAAGAAGACCATGGCCCAGGATATAAGCAACATAAAGAAAACCCTAGAAGAGCATAAAGAAGACATTGCAAGAGTAAATAAAAAATAGAAGATTTTATGGAAATAAAAGAAACTGTTGGCCAAATTAAAAAGACTCTGGATATTCACAATACAAGACTAGAGGAAGCTGAACAACGTCTCAGTGTCCTAGAAGTCCACAGAACAGAAAATGAAAGAACAAAAGAAAGAATGGAGAAAAAAATCAAAAAAATAGAAAGGGATCTCAGGGATACGATATATAAAATAAAACGTCCAAACTTAAGACTCATTGATGTCCCAGAAGGGGAAGAGAAGGGTAAAGGTCGAGAAAGAGTATTCAAAGAAATTGTTGGGGAAAACTTCCCCAACCTTCTACACAATATAAATACACAAAGCATAAATGCCCAGCGAACTCCAAATAGAATAAATCCAAATAAACCCACTCTGAGACATATTCTGATTAGACTCTCAAATACTGAAGAGAAGGAGCAAGTTCTAAAAGCAGCAAGAGAAAAGCAATTCACCACGTACAAAGGAAACAACATAAGACTAAGTTGTGACTACTCAGCGGCCACCATGGAGGTGAGAAGGCAGTGGCATGACATATTTAAAATTCTGAAAGAGAAAAATTTCCAACCAAGAATACTTTATTCAGCAAAACTCTCCTTCAAATTCGAGGGAGAGCTTAAATTTTTCAAGACAAACAAATGCTGAGAGACTTTGCCAATAAAAGACCTGCCCTACTTCAGATTCTAAAGGGAGCCCTACCGACAGAGAAACAAAGGAGAAAGAGATATAGAGAATTTTAACAGACATCATATAGTACCTTACTTTCCAGATCACCAGGACACTCATTTTCCTCTAGTGATCATGGATCTTTTGCCAGAAGGGACCATAAGCTGGGACATAAAACAAGCCTCAAGAAATTTGAAAAAAAAAAAAAAAAAATTGAATATACTCAAAGCACATTCTCCAACCACAATGGAATACAAATAGAAGTCAATAATTTTTGAACTGTAACCCCACTGTTTACTTCCTACATGATATAAAATATACAAACTCTAATGACAAATCAGTGGTTTTGAACTCAATGTAAAATATGTAATTTTAGACAACTATATAAAGGTGGGGGAATAGAGGAGTATAGGAACATAGTTTATGTGTCCTGTTGAAGTGAAGGTGGTATCAAAGAAAAACAAGATTGATATGGATTTAAGAGGTTAATTTTAAGCCCCACAGTAAACACAAAGAAATCATCAGAGAATATAACCATAGAGATGAAAAGTAGAGTTTGGGTTAAGAGAAATGGGGGAAGGGGCAATGGGGTGTTAAGAAATGAGTAGGGTTGCTGTTTGAGGTGAAGGGAAATTTCTAGTAATGGATAGTGGGAAGATGATAGCATTACAACATTCTAAATGTGATTAATCCTACTAATGGAATGCTAGGGAGGGGGTGGAATGGGAAGATTTAGGCTGTATATATGTTTCCACAACTAAAAAAAAAAAAAAAGAAAGAAAGAAAGTCTAAATAGATGACGATTGAATGCCAAGGATGAACTTGGATGGGATTGGAGGATAGAGGACAGGTGGCTCAAAGGGATAAAGTTGAGACATAAGGTAAAGGAAACACAGAATGTAAGCTTTGTATCACTGTTGAATCTCTTGTACTTCTTAGCTGAGCCTAATGGGATTGCATAAAAGAATGTTCTTGTTCATGGGAAGTGTGTATGTGAATTATAGTGTATGTTCAAGGATGTGTGCAGCTAGCTCTCATATGTTCAGAAGACAGCAATAGATGATGGATGATAGATAGGGAGGGAGTGAGGGAGGGAGGGAAAGAAATAGCGATGTGGCAGCATGTTGAATTTGGTGGATTGAGCTATCGGGGGAGGGGGGTCAGAGTAGGATGGAATTCTGTTTATGGGGTTAGTATTGTTTTTGCAACTGTTCCTATAACTTTGAATTTATTTCAAAATTAAAAAAAAAAAAAAAAAAACACCATGTATTTTTACCAGAATAAAGATTTTTAAAAGCCCATTAAAAAAAAAAAAAAAAAGTTAACATCAAAGACCTAACCACTCAGCTGGAAGAACTAGAAAAAGAACAGCAAACTAATCCCAAAGCAAGCAGAAGGAAAGAAGTAACAAAGATTAGAGCAGAAATTAATGAAATTGAGAATAAAAAAACAATAGAGAGAATCAAGAAAACCAAAAGTTGATTCTTTGAGATCAATAAAATTGACAAACCCTCAGCTAGACTGACAAAGAAAAAAAAGAGAGAGAGAGAGAGAAGATGAAAATAAATAAAATCAGAAATGAGAAGGGGGGTCATTACTACTGGCCCCACATAAATAGAAAAAGATCATAAGAGGATACTATGAACAACTACATGCCAACAAATGAGGCAACTTAGATGAAATGGGTAATTCCCTAGAAACACACGAACAATCTACATTGACTCTAGAAGAAACAGGAGACTTCAACAAACCAATCACAAGTTAAGAGACTGAACTGGTCATCAAAAACCTCCCAACAAAGAAAAGCCCAGGACCAGATGGTTTCACCGGTGAATTCTACCAGTCATTCCAAGAAGAATTAATACCAACCCTGCTCAAATGCTTCCAAAACATTGAACAGGAGGGAACACTACCTAACTCATTCTAAGACACCAACATCACTCAAATACCAAACCCTGATAAAGATACTACAAGACAAGAAAATTAAAGACAAGTCTCTCTAACGATACAGGTGCAAGATTCCTCATCAAAATAATTTCAAATCAAATCCAACAGCCCACTAAAAGGATTATACACCATGATCAAGTGGGTTTTATCCCAGGTATGCAAGGGTGGTTCAACACAAGAAAATCAATTAATATAATACCCCACATTAACAAACTGAAGGGGAAAAATCAAATGATCATCTGGATTGATGCAGAAAAGGCATTTGACCAAATCCAGTATCCTTTCTTGATAAAAACACTTTGAAAGATAGGAATCAAAGGACACTTCCTCAACATGATAAGGGCATATATGAAAAGTTCACAGCTAACATCGTATTCAATGGTGAAAAGACTGAAAGCTTTCCCTCTAAGATCTGGAACAAGACAAGAATGTCCACTGTCACCACTATTATTCAACATTGTACTGGAAGTTCTAGCCAGAGCAATTAGGCAAGAAAAAGAAATAAAAGGTATCCAAATTGGAAAGGAAGAAGTAAAACTTTCACTATTTGCAGATGGCATGATCCTATATTTAGGAAGTCTTGAAAAATCTACAACAAAGCTACCAGAACTAAAAACAAGTTCAGCAAAGTGGCAGGCTACAAGATCAACACACAAAAATCTGTAGTGTTTCAATACACTAGTGAGAAGCAATCTGAGGAGGAAATAAAAATAAAAATTTCATTTACAATAGCATCTAAAAGAATCAAATACCTAGGAATAAATTTAACCAAGGATGTAAAGGATCTGTATTCAGAATGCTATAAAAGATTGCTAAAAGAAATCAAAGAAGACCTAAATAAATGATGGACATTCCGTGTTCATGGATTGGAAGACTAAATATCATTAAGATGTCAGTTCTACCAAAACTGATTAACAGAATCAACACAATTGCATTCAAAATTCCAATGGCCTCCCCTGAGGAGCTGGAGGAGGATGTGGAGATGTTGGACTTCCTCACCTGGATTGTTGCTGATGTTCTCACAAACACTGGGGACTGACGGCTTGACATGCTGAGGCCTCTATCTTGGGGCTGGCCCCTATGAAGCTTGTTACTGCAAAGGAGAAGCTAAACCTGCTTATAATTGTGCCTAAGTCTCCCCTTGAATGCCTTTTTGTTGCTCAGATGTGGCCCTCTCTCTCTCTAATTAAGCCACCTTGGCAGGTGATCTCAATGCCCTCCCCCCTTGTGGGACCTGACTCCCAGGGGTATAAATCTCCCTGGCAATGCAGGACATAACTCCTGAGGATGAATCTGGACCTGGCATCATGGGATTGAGAACATCTTCTTGACCAAAAGGGGGATGCAAAATGAAACGAAATAAAGCTTCAGTGGCTGAGAGATTTCAAAAGGAATTGAGAGATCACTCTGGTGGACATTCTTACACACTACATAGATAATAATTTTTAGGTTCCAATGTATTGGAATAGCTAGAAGTAAATACCTGAAACTTTCAAACTCCAACCCAGTAGCCTCTACTCTTGAAGACGACTGTACAACAATGTAGATTACAAGGGGTGACAGTGTGATTGTGAAAACCTTGTGGATTGCACTCCCTTTATCCAGTGTTGGATGGATGCGTAGATAAATGGGGACAAAAACTAAATGAAAAATAGGGTGGGATGGGGGGTGATTTGGGTGCTCTTTTTTATTTTTATTTTTTATTCTTATTCTGATTCTTTCTGGTATAAGGAAAATGTCCAAAAATAGATTGGGGTGATGAATGCACAACTATATGATGGTACTGTGAACAGTTGATTGTACACCATGGATGATTGTATGGTATGTGAATATATCTCAATAAAACTGAATTTAAAAAAAGTTTCAATGGCCTACTTTGAAGAAATGCAAAAGCCAAATATCAAGTTTATTTGGAAGGGTAAGGGGTCCCAAATAGCCAAAAACATTTTGAAAAAGAAAAATGAAGTTGGAGGACACAAACGTCTTGCCTTTAAAGCATATTACAGAGGCGGGGCAAGATGGCAGACTGGTGAGCTGTATGTTTTAGTTACTCCTCCAGGAAAGTAGGTAAAAAGCCAGGAACTGCGTGGACTGGACACCACAGAGCAATCTGTCTTTGGGCATACTTCATACAACACTCATGAAAACGTGGAACTGCTGAGATCAGCGAAATCTGTAAGTTTTTGTGGCCAGGGGACCCGCGCCCCTCCCTGCCAGGCTCAGTCCCGGGGGAGGAGGGGCTGTCAGCTCCAGGAAGGAGAAGGGAGAATTGCAGTGGCTGCTCTCATCGGAAACTCATTCGCTGATTCAAACTCCAACCATAGATAGACTGAGGCCAGACACCAGAGACTCTGAGAGCAGCCAGCCCAGCAGAGAGGAGACGGGCATAGAAGGAAAACAACACGAGAAGCTCCAAAGTAAAAGCAGAGGATTTTTGGAGTTCTGGTGAACACAGAAAGGGGAAGGGCGGAGATCAGGCCTTGAGGCGCATATGCAAATCCCGAAGCAAGGCTGATCTCTCTGCCCAGGGCACCTTTCCTTAATGGCCCTGGTTGCTTTGTCTATTAGCATTTCAATAACCCATTAGATCTCTGAGGAGGGCCGTTTTTTTTTTTTTTTTTTTTTTTTTTTTTTTTTTTTTTTTTTTTTTTTTTTTAAATCCTTTTTGCTTTTTCTAAAACAATTACTCTAAGAAGCTCAATACAGAAAGCTTCAAAGAATTGAAATTTGGGCACGTCAAGTCAAGAGCAGAACTAAGAGAGCTCTGAGACAAAAGGCAATAATCCAGTGGCTGAGAAAATTCACTAAACAACACAACTTCCCAAGAAAAGGGGGGTGTCCGCTCACAGCCACCATCCTGGTGGACAGGAAACACTCCTGCCCATCGCCAGCCCCATAGCCCAGAGCTGCCCCAGACAACCCAGTGTGACGGAAGTGCTTCAAATAACAGGCACACACCACAAAACTGGGCGTGGACATTAGCCTTCCCTGCAACCTCAGCTGAATGTCCCAGAGCTGGGAAGGGGGAGCAGTGTGAATTAACAGAGCCCCATTCAGCCATCATTTGAGCAGACTGGGAGCCTCCCAACACAGCCCAGCAGCCCAGAACTGCCCTGGGGGGACGGCACTCACCTGTGACATAGCACAGTCATCCCTCAACAGAGGACCCGGGGTGCACAGCCTGGAAGAGGGGCCCACTTGCAAGTCTCAGGAGCCATACGCCAATACCAAAGACTTGTGGGTCAGTGGCAGAGACAAACTGTGGCAGGACTGAACTGAAGGATTAGACTATTGCAGTAGCTTTAAAACTCTAGGATCATCAGGGAGATTTGATTGTTAGGGCCACCCCCCCTCCCCGACTGCCCAGAAACACGCCCCACATACAGGGCAGGCAACACCAACTACACACGCAAGCTTGGGACACCAATTGGGCCCCACAAGACTCACTCCCCCACTCACCAAAAAGGCTAAGCAGGGGAGATCTGGCTTGTGGAGAACAGGTGGCTCGTGGACGCCACCTGCTGGTTAGTTAGAGAAAGTGTACTCCACGAAGCTGTAGATCTGATAAATTAGAGATAAGGACTTCAACTGGTCTACAAACCCTAAAAGAACCCTATCAAGGACAGCAAATGCCACGAGGCCAAAAACAACAGAAAATTATAAAGCATATGAAAAAACCAGACGATATGGATAACCCAAGCCCAAGCACCCAAATCAAAAGACCAGAAGAGACACACCTAGAGCAGCTACTCAGAGATCTAAAGATGAACAATGAGACCCTAGTACGGGATATGAAGGAAATCAAGAAGACCCTAGAAGAGCATAAAGAAGACATTGCAAGACTAAATAAAAAAATGGATGATCTTATGGAAATTAAAGAAACTGTTGACCAAATTAAAAAGATTCTGGACACTCATAGTACAAGACTAGAGGAAGTTGAACAACGAATCAGTGACCTGGAAGATGACAGAATGGAAAATGAAAGCATAAAAGAAAGAATGGGGAAAAAAATTGAAAAACTCGAAATGGACCTCAGGGATATGATAGATAATATGAAACGTCCGAATATAAGACTCATTGGTGTCCCAGAAGGGGAAGAAAAGGGTAAAGGTCTAGGAAGAGTATTCAAAGAAATTGTTGGGGAAAACTTCCCAAATCTTCTAAACAACATAAATACACAAATCATAAATGCTCAGCGAACTCCAAATAGAATAAATCCAAAAAAACCCACTCCGAGACATATACTGATCACACTGTCAAACATAGAAGAGAAGGAGCAAGTTCTGAAAGCAGCAAGAGAAAAGCAATTCACCACATACAAAGGAAACAGCATAAGACTAAGTAGTGACTACTCAGCAGCCACCATGGAGGCGAGAAGGCAATGGCACGATATATTTAAAATTCTGAGAGAGAGGAATTTCCAGCCAAGAATACTTTATCCAGCAAAGCTCTCCTTCAAATTTGAGGGAGAGCTTAAATTTTTAACAGACAAAGAAATGCTGAGAGAATTTGCTAACAAGAGACCTGCCCTACTGGAGATACTAAAGGGAGCCCTACAGACAGAGAAACAAAGACAGGACAGAGAGACTTGGAGAAAGGTTCAGTACTAAAGAGATTCGGTATGGGTACAATAAAGGATATTAATAGAGAGAGGGAAAAATATGGCAAACATAATCCAAAGGATAAGATGGCCGATTCAAGAAATGCCTTCACGGTTTTAACGTTGAATGTAAATGGATTAAACTCCCCAATTAAAAGATATAGATTCGCAGAATGGATCAAAAAAAATGAACCATCAATATGTTGCATACAAGAGACTCATCTTAGACACAGGGACACAAAGAAATTGAAAGTGAAAGGATGGAAAAAAATATTTCATGCAAGCTACAGCCAAAAGAAAGCAGGTGTAGCAATATTAATCTCAGATAAAATAGACTTCAAATGCAGGGATGTTTTGAGAGACAAAGAAGGCCACTACATACTAATAAAAGGGGCAATTCAGCAAGAAGAAATAACAATCGTAAATGTCTATGCACCCAATCAAGGTGCCACAAAATACATGAGAGAAACATTGGCAAAACTAAAGGAAGCAATTGATGTTTCCACAATAATTGTGGGAGACTTCAACACATCACTCTCTCCTATAGATAGATCAACCAGACAGAAGACCAATAAGGAAATTGAAAACCTAAACAATCTGATAAATGAATTAGATTTAACAGACATCTACAGGACATTACATCCCAAATCACCAGGATACACATACTTTTCTAGTGCTCACGGAACTTTCTCCAGAATAGATCATATGCTGGGACATAAAACAAGCCTCAATAAATTTAAAAAGATTGAAATTATTCAAAGCACATTCTCTGACCACAATGGAATACAATTAGAAGTCAATAACCATCAGAGACTTAGAAAATTCACAAATACCTGGAGGTTAAACAACACACTCCTAAACAATCAGTGGGTTAAAGAAGAAATAGCAAGAGAAATTGCTAAATATATAGAGACGAATGAAAATGAGAACACAACATACCAAAACCTATGGGATGCAGCAAAAGCAGTGCTAAGGGGGAAATTTATAGCACTAAACGCATATATTAAAAAGGAAGAAAGAGCCAAAATCAAAGAACTAATGGATCAACTGAAAGAAGCTAGAAATGAACAGCAAACCAATCCTAAACCAAGTAGAAGAAAAGAAATAACAAGGATTAAAGCAGAAATAAATGACATAGAGAACAAAAAAACAATAGAAAGGATAAATATCACCAAAAGTTGGTTCTTTGAGAAGATCAACAAGATTGACAAGCCCCTAGCTAGACTGACAAAATCAAAAAGAGAGAAGACCCATATAAACAAAATAATGAATGAAAAAGGTGACATAACTGCAGATCCTGAAGAAATTAAAAAAATTATAAGAGGATATTATGAACAACTGTATGGCAACAAACTGGATAATGTAGAAGAAATGGACAATTTCCTGGAAACATATGAACAACCTAGACTGACCAGAGAAGAAATAGAAGACCTCAACCAACCCATCACAAGCAAAGAGAGCCAATCAGTCATCAAAAATCTTCCCACAAATAAATGCCCAGGGCCAGATGGCTTCACAGGGGAATTCTACCAAACTTTCCAGAAAGAACTGACACCAATCTTACTCAAACTCTTTCAAAACATTGAAAAAAATGGAACACTACCTAACTCATTTTATGAAGCTAACATCAATCTAATACCAAAACCAGGCAAAGATGCTACAAAAAAGGAAAACTACCGGCCAATCTCCCTAATGAATATAGATGCAAAAATCCTCAACAAAATACTTGCAAATCGAATCCAAAGACACATTAAAAAAATCATACACCATGACCAAGTGGGGTTCATTCCAGGCATGCAAGGATGGTTCAACATCAGAAAAACAATCAATGTATTACAACACATTAAAAACTCGAAAGGGAAAAATCAATTGATCATCTCAATAGATGCTGAAAAAGCATTTGACAAAATCCAACATCCCTTTTTGATAAAAACACTTCAAAAGGTAGGAATTGAAGGAAACTTCCTCAACATGATAAAGAGCATATATGAAAAACCCACAGCCAGCATAGTACTCAATGGTGAGAGACTGAAAGCCTTCCCTCTAAGATCAGGAACAAGACAAGGATGCCCGCTGTCACCACTGTTATTCAACATTGTGCTGGAAGTGCTAGCCAGGGCAATCCGGCAAGACAAAGAAATAAAAGGCATCCAAATTGGAAAAGAAGAAGTAAAAACTGTCATTGTTTGCAGATGATATGATCTTATATCTAGAAAACCCTGAGAAATCAACGATACACCTACTAGAGCTAATAAACAAATTTAGCAAAGTAGCGGGATACAAGATTAATGCACATAAGTCAGTAATGTTTCTATATGCTAGAAATGAACAAACTGAAGAGACACTCAAGAAAAAGATACCATTTTCAATAGCAACTAAAAAAATCAAGTACCTAGGAATCAACTTAACCAAAGATGTAAAAGACCTATACAAAGAAAACTACATAACTCTACTAAAAGAAATAGAAGGGGACCTTAAAAGATGGAAAAATATTCCATGTTCATGGATAGGAAGGCTAAATGTCATTAAGATGTCAATTCTACCCAAACTCATCTACAGATTCAATGCAATCCCAATCAAAATTCCAACAACCTACTTTGCAGACTTGGAAAAGCTAGTTATCAAATTTATTTGGAAAGGGAAGATGCCTCGAATTGCTAAAGACACTCTAAAAAAGAAAAACGAAGTGGGAGGACTTACACTCCCTGACTTTGAAGCTTATTATAAAGCCACGGTTGCCAAGACAGCATGGTACTGGCACAAAGATAGACATATAGATCAATGGAATCGAATTGAGAATTCAGAGATAGACCCTCAGATCTATGGCCGACTGATCTTTGATAAGGCCCCAAAGTCACCGAACTGAGCCATAATGGTCTTTTCAACAAATGGGGCTGGGAGAGTTGGATATCCATATCCAAAAGAATGAAAGAGGACCCCTACCTCACCCCCTACACAAAAATTAACTCAAAATGGACCAAAGATCTCAATATAAAAGAAAGTACCATAAAACTCCTAGAAGATAATGTAGGAAAACATCTTCAAGACCTTGTATTAGGAGGCCACTTCCTAGACTTTACACCCAAAGCACAAGCAACAAAAGAGAAAATAGATAAATGGGAACTCCTCAAGCTTAGAAGTTTCTGCACCTCAAAGGAATTTCTCAAAAAGGTAAAGAGGCAGCCAACTCAATGGGAAAAAATTTTTGGAAACCATGTATCTGACAAAAGACTGATATCTTGCATATACAAAGAAATCCTACAACTCAATGACAATAGTACAGACAGCCCAATTATAAAATGGGCAAAAGATATGAAAAGACAGTTCTCTGAAGAGGAAATACAAATGGCCAAGAAACACATGAAAAAATGTTCAGCTTCACTAGCTATTAGAGAGATGCAAATTAAGACCACAATGAGATACCATCTAACACCGGTTAGAATGGCTGCCATTAAACAACAGGAAACTACAAATGCTGGAGGGGATGTGGAGAAATTGGAACTCTTATTCATTGTTGGTGGGACTGTATAATGGTTCAGCCACTCTGGAAGTCAGTCTGGCAGTTCCTTAGAAAACTAGATATAGAGCTACCATTCGATCCAGCGATTGCACTCCTCGGTATATACCCGGAAGATCGGAAAGCAGTGACACGAACAGATATCTGCACGCCAATGTTCATAGCAGCATTATTCACAATTGCCAAGAGATGGAAACAACCCAAATGTCCTTCAACAGATGAGTGGATAAATAAAATGTGGTATATACACACGATGGAATACTACGCGGCAGTAAGAAGGAACGATCTGGTGAAACATATGACAACATGGATGAACCTTGAGGACATAATGCTGAGCGAAATAAGCCAGGCACAAAAGAGAAATATTATATGCTACCACTAATGTGAACTTTGAAAAATGTAAAACAAATGGTTTATAATGTAGAATGTAGGGGAACTAGCAGTAGAGAGCAATTAAGGAAGGGGGAACAATAATCCAGGAAGAACAGATAAGCTATTTAACGTTCTGGGGATGCCCAGAAATGACTATGGTCTGTTAATTTCTGATGGTTGTAGTAGGAACAAGTTCACTGAAATGTTGCTATATTATGTAACTTTCTTGGGGTAAAGCAGGAACATGTTGGAAGTTAAGCAGTTATCTTAGGTTAGTTGTCTTTTTCTTACTCCCTTGCTATGGTCTCTTTGAAATGCTCTTTTATTGTATGTTTGTTTTCTTTTTAACTTTTTTTTTTATACAGGTGATTTGAAAAAAGAAGGGAAAGTTAAAAAAAAAAAAAAAAAAAAAAAGAAAAGAAAAAAGACAAACAAGGGAAAAAAAAAAAAAAAAAAAAAGATGTAGTGCCCCCTTGAGGAGCCTGTGGAGAATGCAGGGGTATTCGACTACCCCACCTCCATGGTTGCTAACATGACCACAGACATAGGGGACTGGTGGTTTGATGGGTTGAGCCCTCTACCATAAGTTTTACCCTTGGGAAGACGGTTGCTGCAAAGGAGAGGCTAGGCCTCCCTGTATTTGTGCCTAAGAGTCTCCTCCTGAATGCCTCTTTGTTGCTCAGATGTGGCCCTCTCTCTCTGGCTAAGCCAACTTGAAAGGTGAAATCACTGCCCTCCCCCCTACGTGGGATCAGACACCCAGGGAAGTGAATCTCCCTGGCAACGTGGAATATGACTCCCAGGGAGGAATGTAGACCTGGCACCGTGGGACGGAGAACATCTTCTTGACCAAAAGGGGGATGTGAAAGGAAATGAAATAAGCTTCAGTGGCAGAGAGATTCCAAAAGGAGCCGAGAGGTCACTCTGGTGGGCACTCTTATGCACACTTTAGACAACCCTTTTTAGGTTCTAAAGAATTGGGGTAGCTGGTGGTGGATACCTGAAACTATCAAACTACAACCCAGAACCCATGAATCTCGAAGACAGTTGTATAAAAATGTAGCTTATGAGGGGTGACAATGGGATTGGGAAAGCCATAAGGACCAAACACCACTTTGTCTAGTTTATGGATGGATGTGTAGAAAAGTAGGGGAAGGAAACAAACAGACAAAGGTACCCAGTGTTCTTTTTTACTTCAATTGCTCTTTTTCACTCTAATTATTATTCTTGTTATTTTTGTGTGTGTGCTAATGAAGGTGTCAGGGATTGATTTAGGTGATGAATGTACAACTATGTAATGGTACTGTAAACAATCGAAAGTACAATTTGTTTTGTATGACTGCGTGGTATGTGAATATATCTCAATAAAATGATGATAAAAAAAAAAAAAAAAAAAAAGAAAGCAAAAAAAAAAAAAAAAAATAAAGCATATTACAAAGCTACAGTGGTCAAAACAGTATGGTATTGGCATAAATATAGACATATTGATCAACAGAACCGAATTGTGAGTTCAGAAATAGACCCACGAAGGACTGAGAATGCCTTTTTGACCAAAAAGGGGAAAAGAACGGCAACAAAATAAGGTTTTAGTGGCTAAGAATTCAAATAGAGTCAAGAGGCTGTCCTGGAGGTTACTCCTATACAAGCTTCACCTAGAAATGCCAAATGACCACAGTGTAGTAGGCCCAAGTCAACAGTAGTCCCCAAAACCCTAAAGAATACCTGGATCCCTGACTGAGACTCTACAGGAGTTTCACTAACTGCATTTGTTTTTCATAAGCTTAGGTCCTGCAGAGAATACCTATGACAGCTCAGTCCCAGAACCCAGAGGCAATAGCCTCTTCAGGGGCATCAACCAGATGTGTCCCTTTTTGCATGGGGTCGATACCCCTTTTGAACATGAATGGGTTGGGGTGGCCGCTACCCAGACATCCCCAATGTTCAGGAGGGTGGTTGGACTGGAAGAAGGGGTATAAATGTATGGAATGGAGTTTAGCAGAGGATTATGAATACTGAACCTCTATATAATTTTTTTTCATGGTTGCTGGGGTATTGGAATAGGTAGAGGGAAAGGATTGAGGTGGTAGAACTGTAACTCATGGCATCCTTTCAGGTTTGTTCTGTAGCTGCTTGTTGAGATGGAGTTTGAAGGTTGTCACCTTTTTGTAAGTATGTTGTGTTTCACAATGGGGAACTGGCTGAGGCTGTGGTGCTGTAACTCATGACAGTTTTTGGAACTTTCCTATGTGGCTGCTTGTTGAATCATACTTTGAGGGATATTATCATTTTGTGTTAATGTTGTGTTTCACAGTAAGTGGCTGGGACTGTGGAACTGTGACCCATGGCATTCTTTGGAATTTGCTCTGACTGCCTGCTGTGCTTGGAAAGTTATCACTTCTATGTATGTGCGTTAGATTCTACAATAAAAAATATGATTTTTTTTAAAAAAAAGAATAAATGGGAGGAAAAAAAAAGGAAATCAACCCACATATTTATGGTCAACTGATTTTTGACAAGGCTGCCAAGACCACTCAACTAGGAAAGAACAGTCTCTTCAGCAAATGGTACTGGGAGAACTGGATATCCACATGCAACAGAATGAAAAAGTACCCCTATCTTACACCTTATGCAAAAATTAACACAAAATGGATCAAAGACCTAAATATAACTACCAGGACTATAAAACTCCTAGAAGAAAATATAGGAAAACATCGTCAAGATACTGTGGTAGGTGGTGGTCTCTTTACAACCAAAGCACAAGCAATAAAAGAAAAAATAGATAAATGGGACCTCCTGAAAACTGAAGACTTTTGTGCTTCAAGGAACTCTGTAAAAAAGGTGAAAAGGCAGCCTACACAATAAGAGAAAATATTTCAAAACCATATATCCAATAAGGGTTTGATATTTAGAATATATAAAGAAATCTTACAACTCAACAATAAAAAGACAAACAACCCAATTTAAAAATGGGCAAAAGACCTGAACAGACATTTTTCCAAAGAGGAAATACAAATGGCTAAGAAGCACATCAGAAGATGCTCAACATTACTAGCTATTAGAAAAAGGCAAATCAAAACTACAATGAGGTATCATTCTACACCTGTTAGAATAGACACCATTAAACAACAGAAAACTACAAGTGTTGGAGAGGATGTGGGGAAATAGGAACACTTGTTCACTACTGGCGGGAATGTAAAATGGTGCAGCTGCTGTGGAAAACAGTGTGGTGGTTCCTCAGGAAGCTAAGTATAGAACTGCCATACGATCCAGCAGTCCCACTACTAGGTATATATTTGGTATGGAGAGCAGGGACATAAACAGGCATTTGCACACTGATGTTCACAGTGGCATTATTCACAATTGCTAGAAGCAACCCAAGTGTCCATCAACAGATGAGTAGATAAACAAAAGGTAGTATACACATTAGGTGGAATATTATCCAGCTGTAAGAAGAAATGAAGTTCTGATGCATGTGATAACACTGATGAACCTTGATGACATTATGTTGAGTGAAATAAGCCAGATACAAAAGGGCAAATGTTGTATGATCACACTAATATAAACTAAATATAATGAGCAAACTCATGGAGTTAATATCTAGAATATAGTTACCAGAACATAGAATAAGGGTAGAGAATCAAGAGCTGATGATTAAATTGTGCAGAATTTTTAATAAGGTTGACTATAAATGTTTGGAAATGGATGGAGGTGATGGGAACACATTATTGGGAGTGTAATTAGCAGTGCTGAACCATGTGTGTGATTGTGATTGAAAGGGGAAGTTTAAGGTTGTGTTATGTCACTAGAAAGAAAGCCAGAGGCTGAAACATGGGACTGTAAAACACAGGGAAACCTGTTGTAGATGAAGATGATGATTAGTAGTGCAAATATAAGAATGTTCTTTCATGAATTAAAACAAATATATGTCACTATTACAAAGTGCTACTAATAGGGTACTATATGGGAAAAAATACACCTAATACAAACTATGGACTACAGTTTACAGTAATATTATACTATTCTTTCATCAACTGTTACGAAGGTACCAGACCAATGCTAAGTGTTAATAATGAGGGTTATATGGAGTACAGGATTGATTGATTGATTGATTGATTGATTTTTGGAGCAGTGAAAATGTTCTAAAATTGATTGTGGTAATGAAAGCACAAATCTGTGATTATACTGAGAGCCACTGATTGTACTCGCTGTTTGGCTTATATGGGTGTGAATAGGATTGCTTTAAAAAAAAAAAAAAAAGAGCAGACTAGAAAGCGGGACAAGTGGGAGACCAGTTAAGTCATGAGGCTACTCCAATAAACCAGGTGAGAGATGGTAGATCAGACCAGGATGATAGCAACAGAGGTGATGATGGGACGTGGTCAAAGTTTGGATCTATTTTGAAGGAAGAACTGAATTTGCTGACAGATTAGATCTGGGATGTGAGAGAAAGAGAGGAGTCAAGGCATTGGCCAGAAGGACAAAGCTGCCATTTACTATAAATGGAGAAGACTACAGGAGGACCAAGTTTTGGCAGAAAGGGCAGGAGAAGGTCCAGAAGGACAAGAGTTTGTTTTGGATATGTTAACTTTGAAGAGCCTGTTAGAAATCCAAGTATGGATGTCAAGTAGGCAGATCAGTGAGACTGGAGAGAGAAATTTGGAAGTCATGAACATACAGTTGTATTTAAAGCCATGAGATTGGATGATAGCACAGGGAGTCAGTACAGGAAGAGAAAACATCTAAGAACTGAGTCTTGGGACCCTCCAAAGTTGAGAGGTTGAGAAGATGAGGAGGTGACCTTCACCAGACCTGTTTCAGTAAAGTGGTGGAAGTGAAAACCAGAATGGATGCAGTCCAGGAGAGAAATGGAAATAGCAAACATAAAGAACACTTTCAAGGAGTTTTGTGTAAAAAAGGAGTCAAGATTTGGGGTAGATGATAGAGGGGGAAATACAGTCAAAAACTTGTTTATTTTTAAGATGGGATAAATGAGAGCATATGTATACTGATGGAAATGATCCAGTAGAGAGGGGAATTTTCATGTTGCACAAGAAAGGCAGTAGAATTTCTGCAGCAAAGTCTTTCCATTGGCAAGAGGGGAAGGCATCTAGTATACTAGGAGAGACTGGCCTGAGCAGGGAGCTTGGACAGTTTACCTGTGTTAAGAGGAGAGAAGGTCCTGCATGTATAAATGCAGGGGCATGAGTTTTTGGAAATTCTCTTACTGCTTCTACTTTATCAGTGAAATAGGACTCAAAGCCATCTAGGTAAGGGTGAGGATGGCATAGAT
The DNA here is from genome assembly GCF_015220235.1 of Choloepus didactylus. Lineage (NCBI taxonomy): Eukaryota > Metazoa > Chordata > Mammalia > Pilosa > Megalonychidae > Choloepus > Choloepus didactylus. Next base: position 212,097,958 of record NC_051307.1, on the reverse strand, counting down.
TCGAGGAGCAAAGACAAGGTATGAAATAATCATCTAGGAGAATGAAAGGGTCAAGGAACCACAGCACTGTAACATGATTGCTGGGCAGCAATAAGGGCACCTTGAGCCCTTATTACACTAGTCAGTACAGTCATTTTCTTCCAGCCATATATAGCTACAAAGATGGAGACAAAAAGTCAGTGAAAATTGGAGATAATGAGGGATGGGGTTTTGTTCAATAAGTATGACAAAACAAGAAAGACTGTTAAATATATTTTTGAGGGACTGAATATAATGGACCATGGAATTTCAGTTGGATAAGGAAGGATGAGGGACATTCCAATAGGTAAGATGCCAGTAGGGTCAAAGAATTATAAATAGCCCTACAAACAAACTGCCTCATAATGATGATGAACCATCATCAATGAAGGATTAAACTAGGTGCAGTATCCTAGTCACCTCAAATGGTCTGTGAAGTGAGGATTAGGGAAGAGTGTAAACGAACAATGAATGCGATATTTTATATCACATCCTTTGCGAAAAACAGTAGAAGTATCTAAACAATTTTTTTTTAAATATTTCATTCTGTAGGTTAAAATAAAACACATTTTGTTGCTTGAAGGGAAAAAAGAATAGACGTCAGAATACTAGAGGGAGTAAGCTCGAAAAAGGGAGGCAGTGAAAGGAGCACGACTGAGATCATGGAAAAATTACAGATGTTGATGACAAAATCTAAGGTGTGAGTGATGGAGAGTGCAGAACAATAGCAATGGAGGAGAAAAGTCAAGGAACTAAGAGGCCAAGTTTTAGAAGGAACATCCACATAAACAGGGAAATCGCTAAGAATTATGACAGGCATTGTGTTAAGAGAGAATGTATGCCTGGATGGGGGGTAGATCATTGTAACAAGAGATGTGTAGTGGGAATGGAGCCCAGCTGTGAACAGGATACATACAGCACAATAATGCAAACACCGAATACTGGTCTAGCCAAAATTATAACTATATTGGGGGGCAGGAGGGCTAACTAAGGGGAGGGGAGTGGCGAGGGTGGGGAAGGATGAGAAGAGGGCTGCTAAAAGAAAAATCCTTATTTTTTGTAATGAAGAGTCAGTGGATAATATCTAAAACTGAACAACCAAGTAGCAGCAATACAAACAAGCTATTTAGAGGGAAACAGAGATAAGAGACAGGGATATGCTGTTTTTAAAATATCGAGCCTTAGAAAACTATTTGACTCTATATTGTGCATATTTAACTGATAAATTGAAACTAAAAATAAATAAATAAAGCTTGAGTTGTTTGAAAATCAATGATGCAACCTCCAATCAGGTGGTATTATTCACTGTCAAAGATTAATTAGATTCATAAAAGCAATCAAAAGTACTCACAAAATCTTATTTTCTCTCTCAGGAAGGATGCCATCTTGTTGACTGATGCTTTTGACTTCACTGATCAGTGTTTAAATTCAGCACTTGGCTGCTATGATGGAAATGTCTATGGACGTCTGTTCGAATGGGCTCAGAAGTCACCAACCAATATTCAGGTAGTTGAGTGCAACTCATTATAAATTATGTAAGAGAGTAGAGAACAAGCAGTGAATACACCTCTATGTTTCCCCATTTTAATTGATTTCCATTACGGTGGAAATCACTTGGCATAGCATGTCAGTTTAAAATATTTTTAGAGAATACATACAAGAAACCAGGAGATGGAGCACCGCTTGGCAGAACATTGAGCATGGAGTATAATCAGCAAAATGCACTGCAGAACCCAGTAAAGGGAATGAGGACGAAGCCCCAAGCTCCAAATTACTGCTTGACATACCTAAGGGCATGCCATACATAATGGCAAATTGGCTTTTAAGTAACAAAAATAAGATAAATCACTGAGGTGATTTAACCATCTCATTTTCAGCTTTGTAACTCTCCATTTTGTGTAGATAAAAGTGAATGTTCAGAAGTAATAGGAAGCCTGGGGAAGGGCGGGTCTCTGTCAGAGCTGACTGCCTATTAGAGATGCCTCCCTCCTCTTCTCTCTAAGCTGCCCCAGTAACAAAGAAGGTTGCTGCCCTGCCATCACCATTAGTAGCCCAGGAAAGCCATATAAATGACAATTTCAGGGTTATGGAGGAAAGATCCCCAGCTGTCCTAGGAGAGAAGACCAGAACTCTATGTCACTAACAGCCAGGGGGGTGGGGCAGGGCGGGTAAGGGGCTCTTAAAATCCTAACAGCCAGAGTCCCAGGCTCTCTCCTGTGAGCCTCAGTGGAAAAGTTTACAAATGTCAATAAATAGATTCACTAGAGCGAAGAAACAAACCCTGTATTTAGAATTTGGGAAACGAATATTTAATAACAGATTTGATACAGATGATCTATGGATACACAATATAGATTACTTTAAGTTTTATAATGCAAATATTATTCAGATGGTAAAACTTACTTTTTCACCTTTTCAGTCAAATTTCAGAAAAGGTGTCTTAACACCTCATCAAATTGGCAACTCTCAGGGTTTCATTCACACTTAGCATGGTGCTAGACTTGCTCTTAACAATTTGCATCCTGTCATACTTTATAGCTTAATTTAACATGTTTATCTAAAGTTATAACACAACTGGTTATCCCCAAGATGGTTGTCAAATAGAAGGCCAATCCCCATCCCCAGGAAGTCATTCTTTTAACTCAACAAAGATATATAAATAAGTTACCTAAAGAAAGCACAATAGGTTTACTCCTTAGTGCAAGATCTTGTAGTGTGTTACCTACTTTTCTAATGAGATCTCTAACTAGATCTCTCTACTTCCTAACATTTAAATCCTGGCATACAAATAACTGCAGTCCTCCCATCCCAGATTAGCCCCCAGGGTCTGAGGATAAATGTTTGTCCTTTGGTGCTCCGGGGAAGAGCCCACCCTGCTGTAACACCTGCCAGGAAAACCAAATACACAGCTAAACCTGTTGTACTGGCAACCCAAGGAAATGTTCCAATTCTGATTCCCCATCTTTATACAGAACAAGAAGGACTTATTTGGCTTTTTGCTTCATTTTTAATCTTTATTTTTAAATAATTTAATCTGGATTCCATATGAGAGCAGACATAAATGAACACAACTGACTGACAAAATCAATAGAGCTGGTAGAAACATTTCATCCCATTCACTCTTCTCTATCTCCTTCCACTTGATAGTGAACAAGGATGGAGTCTTTACTTCCTAACTCCAGGATCTAGGATGGAGTATTCACTCCAGGTGTACATAATAAACGAACATGGTTTTATGACCCACACAGTGAGAAAAAGGAATTAACTACAGCCACAATGCTGCAAAGTCTCACCATTCTAGCTTGCATTACCTTGCTAAAAACATGACACGTACAGCAATGTGGCTCTTTCATACACAGCAATTTAGGAATGTGAGATTACAAATGACTCTGGAGAACCATTGTGTAAGCCACATGATCTTACAAAACATTTCTAGCTCCTTCAGAGACCACCAAAATAGCACTTTTAAAAGTGTATATATTTTAACCGGCTGTAGATAATTTTGAGTCTGTGTTAAGGGATATTTTTCCTTATTTGCACTGGTAGAAAAAAGGTATACCACACAGGTATTTCAAATAAACTAAAATAGTAGCCATACTGAAATGTACCTTGTAGACATGAAAGTACAAGTGGGAATATAATTCACTGTCATTTTTTTACCAAAAGAAAAGTGCTTTGCTAAGTGAAATGTCTTAGAATCATAGGAGAATCTCTCTGTCTGGGCAAGGTTACGATTGAGGTTTATTCCTAGCCAGGATTATGCTCTCTTGGTTTACTGTAGCCCTGATATCTGCTCTTTGGCTTTTTTCCTAATCTAGATGCTACTTCAAGCCATCTTTTCCAAAGGAAACTGCAAAAGGCTCTCCCTCCTTCCCCTACCCTCCTGCCCTCTGTCCCCACATTAATTCATATCTAAGTGATTCCCAATAGAAGCAAGGAGGAACCATTGGAGATAAACTTTTCAAAACAAGAACCCTATCTGACACCCACCCCCCCATTATTCTATTGTATAAATTGGTCCAAGTAGTAGCTAGATGTGCTAAAGACACCTACTGATTCATTCATTGAATCATTCAACAATTATATTTCAAGTAATAATTCAAGTAAACCTGCCAGAAACTGTTCTAGGTACTGAGGATACAAAGGAGTGAGAACAAGGGAGACATACTCTGTCTTCAAGGAGCTTACAGTTTTAGTGGAACCGACAGGCAAAAAGTAAATAAACAAGTAAATATTATAAAAGAGGAGGCTAGAGCTGTAAAGGAAAGACTCAAGAAACTGCATTAGAGAATAATGAGGATAACCTACTCTGACATAGAATATTGCTTACCTGATTCCACCTTTGGGATTCCTTGCTTTGTGGTTAATGTTCACTTTCAAAGAGCCTCAAAGAGTCAAGCCTTATTCGTATTAAATTCCAAAAGCAAATGATAAGCTGTGTGGTTGTTTTCTGTTGTTTTTTTTTTTAATTAGCCACATGCATCCACAATTTAAAATCTGCATGAGTGAAGGAGGGATGGCCTTTGGAAAAAATCTTTCTCCATATGTTCACACAAAACGAATTTAAAAAATAATTTTAAAAATTAAGGAACTTATGTAATGTTAGTTTTTTTTTGAAGCCAAAGACTTAATTTGAAAATAAGTCATTAATTCTGGCAGAAATACTCTATCTTAATAATCTTAACAATGCTTTACTTTCTACAAACAGGGGAACCCTGCCTACGAGAAATATATAAGACCACTATTACAAGGTTGGAGATCCAAGCTATGAAATAACCAACAGTATTCAAGAGGCAAACAGCACCACTATGTGATAATGGTACAATGGGAGATAAATGAAATTATACTTTAAATTTATATATATATATATACTTTAAACAAAGAGTTCTTACCTTTAGAGACACATTCTGAAGTATTCAAGGATGAAATGACATAGTATCTGTGATTCACTTCAAAGTAATTCAGAGGGAGGAGAAAGGGGAAGTGAATAATTGTTGAAAGTTGGTCAATGAGTACATGGGTATTCATTACACTATCCTCTACTTTTGAGTAAGTTTGAAATTTCCCACAATAAAAAAAAGTACTACTATCCATTTGTAGTATCTATTTTGTTAAATACCAGATTTTGGATTTAGATATAGCAAAAGCCAATAGACTCATGAGTTATCATTTGTGTCGTTAGCACACATTTATCCTAAAGTTTAAAAGGACATACACACACACACAAAATCCTCCTCCAGAAGTGTCTATATTGATGTAATCTAAATAAAATTTAGGATCCTAGGAATGCAACTAAATATAAAATTTTTAAGCATCAATTCTGTTATGGTGAAATAATTTGAAATTTCATGAAAACAGATACAATTGCTCAAATTGTCCAAATAGTCAAGCTGTATAGGAAAGACATTTTTTGCATCATTTTCAATGAACCAAGTAGATGAAGCACTCAAAATTAAATGTCACTGGACAAATTAAACTGCAAAAAAATTGCAGCTGGCTACTTTTCCAAATTCACTTAAATAAGCAATCATTTAAGATTGTTAAGAATGACTAAATCTGAGAAAATTTACCCAAAGCTAAATTCCAGTAAACTGGATAAGGACAAGACCTCTGTAGTTCTTAGCCATAAAAAAATTTTAACCACCAGTATTATTCCCATTTCCATACCCGTTTTCTACCCAAATCATTCTACTTCACATTTACCTCAGCTAACTCAAAATCAGAAAACTGGTTGGGTTTTGTTTTGTTTTAGTTAACCACCAATTGATTTAAAGGAGACAATTTTCCAAAAGGATAGCCTCATACTAGTACACCGATTTACTGAAACCCAGTAACCTGTCAATAACATTAAGGGATTTTAATTTGAAGATGGTGAAAAGGGGACAATTATAGGTTTCTGGATGTTGGTTATACGTCAACTCGTAAAACAAAAGTTCAGAGAGACATGGGCCAAAATGGATGTAGGTTAGAGTTCACAACCCCTTTCAGACAGAGAATTTCAGGATCTTCTCATAGAGATAAATAGAAAAGGAATGACTTGCCCCAGGGCACACAGCCTCAGAGCTCCACTCTTTCCTTTGAAAATAAGGGAAGAAATTAACATGACTTCCTTTTATAACATGTTCTAGCAAACTAGGAAAATTCCTTCATGTGCGTAACTTTCAAGAAACAGAATCAAATGATTTATGTAAAATAAACCCACAATAAACAAAAGTATATACATTTCTTAAACTGTTCCAGAACCTTCCTTCATTGCAATTTAATTTTTCTGCTCAGAAACTTAACTCCAATAAGACACAATATACTAGAGTAAAATGGCTCAAAAGTCCATTTGTTCCTATGCTTATTGGCACAAAACTGGAAGTAGGATCATCTTCAGAGCTATGACAAGTGGTGGATTATTGTGGAAAAATCTGTAATCCTCAAGTCCTATTTGAAAAAAATTTGTCAAATTGTATGTTCATTGTTCAAAACATATTCTTTTAGACAATACTAATAATTCCTTCCTGCTTCAATGACACATAAAGTTCACTACAACCTAAGGTTCCACTGGGTCCTCTCAAATCAAATACAGATGTGCTATATTAGAACATAAAACAAACAGTGCTTATTTTAGAGGAGAAAAGTGATTTTCCACCTAAGGAATAATAATAAATACAAACCTAATTTTCATATTTCACTTTTTATTAGCTTTTTTCTGGTAGACAGTACACTTTGGAATTATACTGCACCAGGCATAAAAAGTAAGATTTCTACCACAGGGACATTTTTTATTTCAGAATCCAATGTAAATATTTCTAGTCAGACATTTCCATGGCTACAGATATTTGGTTGCTTGATTTATATGCATAGAAAGAAACAGTTGTCATAACTGTAAAAAGCAGCACTTAACAAGAGCTTTTAAATGACTGGAACAGTTTTCCTTTAACAGCACAATACTGCTTATTGGTTTGGACACAAGGTCACCCTACATGATGTTTTGATTTTCCTCAAAGGCATCATGAATACTCTGCTTATTCTTTCAGTCTTGCAGTTTTAGCCTTCTAGTTGAGTTAGGGACCATTTAATCAGAAACCATTTTAGCACTGTAATAAAAAAAGCTCTGTTAAAGGGTAGATTATATACCATAATGATTTTCAGACTTCTTTTTATAAAAAAGGTATCTGGAGACTCTGAACAGGCACATGCATACTCTGGGTGAAGGAAACACGAGGAGTCTGCTAAAGTACAAAACTTCCTTCCTGATCCTCAATGCCTTCAAATAAATACAAATATTTAAAACAAACAAACAAACAAACAAACAAAAGAAACCCCACACGTGATTTAAAAAAAAAAAAAATCAGTCTCTCTCATCTCTTGGAAAGTCAGTTTCCAGAAAATTCTCCTGGGTTGGAGATCAGTCATCTGTCTTGCGGGCCAGTCTACAGAAAGTCCAGTTGTGCTCCACTGTGTTCTCATTGGCCCTCTCACTCATGTGATGCACTCGGGTGTTGCGGATCGTGAAACCTTGTTTTGTAATGTATTCCATCAGGTGGACCCGGAGAGAAACTTCCTGGTGATAATCACAGGGTCCAAAAGTAAAGGAAACCTGGCAGTCTCTGGTGTCCATCATGTGCTTATTCCACTTGGTAAAATAGTTTGAGATGCCTTCTAGCAATGAGTGGACCTTGGTGGTGATGGTTAACTGGGTTATGATGACAGCCACTGGATTGGAGTACTTAGAAAGCTTCCGAGTACTAGATAATTCCACAACTTCTTCAAAGGTATCCATAGGATACAAAGGCTTAGGGTCATTGAGACACTGAATCAAGGGCTCAATCTGATAAAAATCTGCTTCTTTCCGAAGCAGATCAAATTCCTTAAAATCCAGGGGTAAGGTCAACTCTGAAGTTCTTAAGAAGTTGAGGACATATCGGAAGAGAGGTCCATCTCGATCAATGAAATAATTGCCTTGAGGGTCTCGAGCTGTGGGGAAGTCCCCCCCAAACATAGCTCCAAGCATGGAATCCGGATAACGCGTCAGTGTGGTGAGAGACGTTGTATACAAGTGTCCACCTACATTTAATGTGACTGGGTCAGTCATCTGAAATTTTTTTTAAAAAATGATCAGTCATCTGAAATTGTTTAAAGATCCTAACTTTGACAAATTTAGAAAGTTAATGGTAATGAGCAAAGCAAAAGATTCCTTCAGGCTATAATGTATTCACCAATCCTATAATGCCAGTAATGTAAAAGCTTTACTTTCAAGGATAAACCTACCCAGATGAAGGGATCTAACATTTGCTTTCAATAGAAAAAAAGAAGGATAAATCCAATTCTTTAAAGGTTTATTCAAAGAATAGAAGGCATGAACTTCCAGAGCCATTTAATTTCAGGCCCAGTCTCTAGGCCAGTTTTCAGGCCAGAGTATATTGTAGGAAAGGAAAATATAAACTAAAATATACTCATTTTAGCTTTTTTCTGATTTCAAAAAAAAAAAGACTTCATTTTTCTTAACATGATTTAACATAAGATAGAATAAGAAATGATCTTATAATATAAATATCTACTAAATACATCACCTTTCAACATGTCTTGGTGTTTTTTATCCCTTAAAAAGGGGGGTAAAATCATGAAATTTGTTATAAAAATAAAAAAGTTTGTGAGGGCCTAACCTTGATAATTTTTTCACAGAAAGTAATAGTTTCGAATACTAAGTTAAAATGTACAGCTTAATCACTACAGCATAGCCACAAAATCATCATATACCCAAAGCTAACAGGAACTTTGAAATTTTGCAATCTGATAGTGTATTCATTTTAGTAACTTTAATGTTGCAATCTGGCCTTTAATTTTGAGAAGCAGTGTTCTCTGAATAACACATAACATCGGTTTCAAAAATCATATCTAAGAAAAAATACATACAGACAGACAGATACTTCAGGCACCAGATAAGTAAAATATTTCTGAACAAATGAATACAAAAATTCAGAGAAGTACACAAAGCGTGAGTGGGAGAAAAGGCATCTTGTCAACTATTCATTTCCCTAACCACAAGAAAATATCCTCTGTACTATTATCTACTAGATCCTTTTAATAGTCACTTTTCCATGAAGGAAGAGTTTTAAGAGCAACATACTTTAAAGAACAAAAAGTTGTGGCATCACTCAAAAAAGTGATTATAAAAAGTTACCTGGAGGTGGCACAACATTGCGAACAGAATTAACAGCACTGAAATATATATCAAATGCGATTAAAAGGGGAAATGTTACAGTGTGTATATGGTAACAAGAAAATTAAAAAAAAAATCCATGGAACTACACTACACATACAGTGAACCCTAAGTTAAACCATGGACTATAGTTAATAAAACAATTATAAAAATGTGCTATTATCAATTGTAACAGATGTTCCACGCTAATGCAAGGTATTAACTACAGAGTGGTATAAGAGAACCCTGTATTTTATGCATGATTGTTCTGTAAACCTACAACTTCTATAATAAAGGGGGAAAAAGTTATCTGGAGAGTTCATATTAAGTTTGTTTACATATAAACACCAAATAAAACAAAAACACCCCCAAAATCTGTTTACAGTAATTAAAGGGGCAGGGTTACACAAATTCACAATTTTCATTCTTATGACTTAATTGTGGCTAGGAATACATAAGAAGGGGAAAAAGACACACATAAATATAATTTGCCAGGCCTCCAAAATGCATCTGCATGAGTCACTCACCATATAGCCCCAGTCTCCATTATCCATCTGTTCCAGTGCTACGTCTCTGGGAGCCCAGGTTCCAGGGAAGCTTCGGGAGAAAAAAAAAGACATGGGATAGCACTGTAATTATGAAAATAGAGAAGAAAGATCTTATCACCTAACAGTGCAGGTCAAACGCCAGAAAGATACTCATCTTTGATCAATTAAAACCCGCTACAGGGCAAAGATTCAGAGAAGAAACTTGTCCCTGAGGGTTTTCTATGTGTCCTCTGTCCTTACTACAAGGATCACCAGTACATCCTGAACATTTCCCTAGAGACTGACATTCTTTTCAAAGAAAAACCATCCAGGTTTAGAGAAAAGCCTGGGAAATAAAGTAGTCATTCAAATTCTACCTATCTTCTCTGAAAATATAGTTTGCAGAAGTTCTGTAGGAAAACATTATGATTAACTCTGCAACTTATCCTGCTGAAAACCTATTATGGTTCTTATTAAAAAATTCATTTAAGAGAAAGGAAGAAAAGGGGAAACTCTTTTCTTTAGCATTTCAGCTACATAAAGTAAACATCTCAGTATTAAAAATCATAAATGTCCCAAGACACCATTATTACTTTCCAAGAAAAATACATCATCAGAATAGTATTTATTTTATAACAAAAAAGCTAATTATACTTTTAATAATGATGCATTTCACTTTGTAAAATAATCAAAACAAATAGAAAACAATTTAAATATCAAATCATAAGAGCACAATTTGGGGCAAAAAGAATATTACAAATCTGGTTAAGGATCAATCAGCTAGCATTTATGGAAAGCCTGCCATAAGACATTGATAAAACACCCAGATCCTAATGATGTCAGTTTGGATTTATTTTTATCTACAATTCAGAAGCACTTAAACAGTTTCCCTGCTACTGACTTGCTTTTTAGTCAGTTCCCTTTCACACATTTCACTTCCCAAATCAACACGCAAAGCAAACTGCAGAGCAAATTTCAAAAGCTCTGGCTAGAGATGGTAAGAAACAGGGACTTATCTAGGAAAAGCTTTTTCTTTTTTATGTGGTTTCTGAACAGATCCACTTTTCCCACTTTTAGAGGAATCTGGCACACAATTCCCAGAACAGGCCCTAGCTACAGAAGATCACAAAGGCTCTTTCTCAAAAGGTCACTGAGGCATGTAGAGAACATTTGCATAGCACAGCATGGGCTGAAATCAGAGCCTGAAGCATCTATTTCTCCACCTTGCAAATTCTTCAAAGCAAACAAGCTAAAATGTGGACCAGATGATGTGGAGTCAGTTTTTATTCTCCATGCTCAGCAGTTGGATATAGATAGGCTCCACATGCTATACGGTGAGAAATAGAACAAATGTTAAATTCACGGCTGTTGTCACAACCTTTCATTCCTCTGACTTTCTTCACAAACAGTATTTGAAGTAAACAACTAAGAAACAGGCTTAACCAATCTGTCTTGCAAGCATCTGATTCGGTTACTGAGACAGACCATAACTAAGTGATTGATGTGGATACACAGAAATATGGAAGGTACAATTCTTGCCCTCTTAGAGCCTTCACTATATGGAGAAAGGCAACATGCAAAACATACAGAACAGAATTCAAAAGTGCTATATAATAGATGGAAACAGCAGAGGCCTGTGGGAAGAAAGAGGAAGAAAAATTCCAAATGGGAAAATGGAGCAGTTGAACCCTGAAGGAAAATTAGGACATTCCGAGAAGGGATTCTAGAACAAATAAACAATTTAAGTAGAGATAGGGACATAAAAGCCTTTTCCCCACATCCCTGGTACTGTAAAAAGAGCATGAATTACTGCTCCCATTTCAAAGATGCAAAACAGAGAAACAGAACAGAAGAAGAGACTTACTCAAGGCCCCACAGCTGGGAAGTAACTAAATAAGAACTTGGGTTTTCTGACTTCTAGTCTAGATCTTTCCCTAAGTCCCCTTCTGGGGTGGAAACTGAAAGAACAGAATCCAAGACCCAAGATATTGAAAAGGGTCAACTTTAGACTCCCTACAACCATCTATTAATCCCTATCCAACCCAGTAGGCATTTATTTACAAATTTAACAGTAACGCAGTCTAAGTAACAATGGGCTTTTAGAAATTCCTGTAGGGCTAGAAAAATGGCAGGAACCTACGTACTAGTGTGATTGATAGCTGCTGTCCTCTGTCTTAAATGACATACAGAACTCCAAACCATGAATATCTAATTGGTTAAATAAGAAACGGGAGACTACAGACAAAAAAAAACCGGACATCATCAATGTTAACAGCTCTAATGCAAGGTCTGTCCACTACTAATCTTTTTTCTCTTTTTTACTGCTAAGTCAAAACAACATAACTTCTTGAGCAGCCATAAAAAGAAAATTAGTTGATGCCCCTGAATCTGCTCCACAGCAAAAGCCAAAGTTCCAGTACAAAGATGTAATGAAACCTCAAGCTTAATAATTCAGGAAAGCAATTGTGGGAGTCTATATAAGCCCATGTTTCTTAAAAAGCACCCAAAAGCCTCCCTAGACTTGTGTATAAGACAGAGCAAAATAAAACAAAAGTTACTATTAGTTGCTTCCAATAACGATGACTAAACTGTCCAAAAAATCAAACTGTTCAATAAAGGCTTTAAGAGAAATAGTATTGATTGGCTTAAATTTTCTCTCTACTCTTTTTTTCTAAATATCCTCTGTGCAGATGCTAAAATAGAGAAAGAAGCAAAAAAAGCTGGAAGATACCTGGTTATCTGATAGCTGAATAACCAGCATCTGCATCTATACTATTGGGAACAGCTCAGAGGCAACACGGATGAATGAAATAATCCAAAAGACTTTACCGGAATAGCTTCAATGCCTTCTACTATATCATTTTCCAGAGCTGCTAACAATTAGAAAATGATTCATTTGCTTTTCATCTCTCCCTTCTGGCGAGGTCTCCAGTGGAGGGCTTAATGAGAAATTAAATGACCACAAGACAGGCAGCAGAACGAAGATCTTGCAATGAGCATTGAAAGGGCCTGTTTTATCTGATGAATGGAGGCAAAGAAAAATCTAACATTTCAGAAAATTTGGCAGGAATGGAGATTAGGAAGGTAACAATGAAAAAAAATTTCCTTCAAACTGACTTTCCTTACTAAACATCTTAAATCAGCTGACCTGAAAAGATCCGTGTGTGCAATTCTAACCGTGGGTGCCAATAAAATTCTTGTGGAACAACTGGCTGGGACTGGCTGCCCCTTCCCAAAGAAAATAAAACAATACTAAAAATTCACCCAAGTTTAGTTTCCAAGGTTAACTGCCACTAACAAATTCTGACAGTATAATGTTAACAGGTAATTAAGGAACACATACTGAAGAATTTATAGGAGCCTTAAAAGCAATTGTTTAGAATTGTCTAAAGTGGCAAATCTGAAGAACGCACAACTGAACATGTTAACAACTTAAACAACAACCTAAGAATCCCTAAAAGCCTCTCACCATTATAGAATTGCAATTACAGCTTCATGGTTATGAAGAACCAATTAAATACCAATATTCTGGGCTTGTCATTTCTGCTATAGACTAAGAAATCCCCGGGGCAAAAGTCCTACTCCTTTATAACAACCAATACATTGCAATATACACCTCCAAACTATAAATAAAATAAATAATAAAACCCCAGAAGTATTGCCTTCCTGGAATTTCCAAGTAGCCTTTTAAAAAGTCCTTTCTACTGAAACCTTTGTGTCCGGCCTTCAGAAAAGATGATGCAAACAAATTCCCTCCATCTATACATACCTTTAAAATTACCTTTATACTGAGTCTCTCTGTTCTTGAAACGTGGGAGTTTGAAAGTGAAATACTTTTTATAATAACTAGTTCAACGACATCTAAAGGAATCTTCTGGGTTAACATTCACATACAGGCCGGCACAAGCAGCCAGGAGCAAAAGGAGAATATGATTCTAATGTTAGGTTATCCTTAACCATGCCACTGCAGCTCTTTCTCCTCTCTCAACCATGTGGTCTAGAAGAAAGGAGGTCTATGTTGAAAAGTGGCCTTAATACTAAATAGCTGAATGACCCCAGTCAAAGAGGCATCAAGTTCCTCTTACCCTCAGTTTCTGCAAGATGAAACTGGCATAGCACCACCTTCCCAAAACGAATCACACCATGTTAGGCAAAATGACAAAAGCAACTGACCTAAAGGCTAATGGATCAAGACTAGGGTTCTGAAGTGACATGCAGGCCAGTGCAGAGAAAAGAGGGCTGGATTTACCGGTGAGGACCTGTATTCCAATGCCGCTCCATTAGTAATTGAGACCTTGAGTAAATCACTGTCTAGTAAATCGAAGTAAATCACTCTTATTAAATCACTCTCAAAGCTGCTTCTTTGAGGAAATGGAGAAAACAGCTGAGATCCTAAATCTAAAGCCATTCGCAAGCTGGCAAGTATTATACAAATGTAAAAGTACTAGTGGCAATAGCATAAATAAAATCTCTGTGATAAATTGGGAAATCTGAAAGTGGGAATACAAATAATTTACCTAGAGACAGGGCAAATATGGACAATGCCATTAATCTGCTTAGAATCTCCCCTAGGTCCTTCTTTCCCCAAAACTCCAGAAAGGAGAACTATGGGTAAAGAGGAGCATCCAGCTTGTACAGAGGCCATCAGACATCTAAGGCCTTCACAGCAGGAACTTCTCTAAAGCATGACTCAGGACTATCTCCAAGGTAAAGCCAGAGCCAAGCAAATATGTGCATTCCATTTTAAATAATCCCCAAATAGCAAAATCCAAAAGACGCATGACAGCGACTCATAGGATTCACCCTAGGATTCCTTTATGTGGTAATATTTTCGTCAAAATATGAACTATGAAAATTTAAATCCCACAAAATTTAGGAATGGCACCTATGGCCATCCTGACCACTAAATCCTTGATGCTTATTCAGACTTATGCCTAACCCCAAAGTATCACTATGGACTGATAGTTTAAAACCACAGGGCAAGTTCCCTCAGTCTACAAACATTGCACAAAAAAAGATTATTTTCCTTTTCCTAACTATATGTTTGTTCATTTGAAAACATCTCAATCTTGGGGTCAGGCCTATGATAAATGCTGTCCCCTGGCTTCTTTCCTAGCCTGGGAATGCTAGGGTGTACCTGAGCATTTAGGACAGTGAGAAAATGAACATGCCAGGGGGAAATGGTAAGAGGCACTTATGCTACCCCAGACATTCTCAGCCAAACCGGGTCATCCGGAACCTCGTTGCCACTGAAGCCTCTTCTATCAAAGTCCTAAAAGTGGATTTATGTACTTAAAATGAAACATGCTAACTTCAGCACAATATCCAAATAGGATCTCTGTCACGTTTCATATTCCCCATCTCACCTCCAGACTCAACCCCCACCCCAGTCGGCCCAGCAGGTGCTTCAGGGGCTCCCCATTACCACAGCCATTTATCAGCTCTGACACCAGGCATTTAAAATTGCCACAACACACACGTGAGCATAAGGAGCTCAGCTGCACATCTTGGGTGTCTCTTTGGGGCAAAAAATTCCCGAAGAGAGGGCTCAAAAGCCTTGCTGTCCGCCTTAAACTGGAGTAAGTGGTGGCTAAAAAGCACCACCCCCCCAAAAGCACTAATTTCTGCCCCTTGGGGGCAGCGATTTGCGATAGCCGCTCAAGCAAAGCCCCTACCCCGACCCCAGCCCAGGCGTGGGGCGGGCGATACTCCGGGTCCCGGCGGGGGCCGCCGATCTCCGGCTGAGCGCGCGCGGTGGCGCGGGTACCCTGGGACCGCTGAGACCGCGCAACCCCGGCGAGCCAGCCCGGGAATCCGCGATCAGGCCCTGCCATTCGACCACGAGCAGCCCCGCGGCGAGCTAGTGTCGGTCCCGGGGCGCGCGGCCCGGGATCCCCGCAGTCCCTTCAGTGCGGTCCCACCACCTCCCGACTCCGAGCGCCCCTTTCCCGGCCAGATTCTCCTCAACCCAGCTGCCCCGGTCGCCCGGCTCGGGATTCTCCTTATGCCCGGCCCTCCCGAGCCCCAGCCCCTCAGGCCCCGCACCCGCCCCACTCACTGCACGGCGGCGGCGGTGGCGGCCCGGCAGGGAGATGCGGGCGGCCGGAGAGCACCAGCCCGGGGACAAGCGAACCCGCGCCCGGTGGCGACGGCAGCAGAAGGGACGACTGAGCCAGAGCGCGGAGTTGCGGCGCCAGCTGCCCAGAGCGCGCGGCGCCTCCCCAGCGGAGTCGCGGCGCCACGAGCGCGGGCGTCCCCCAGCGGCGGCGGAAGGCAGGAAGCCTGGGGAGCCCTGCAGGCCCGCCCTGCTGCAACCCTGACGCCCCGCCCCGAAGTCCCGAGGCTCCTCCTTAAAGCACCAAGGCCCCGCCCAGACCCCGCCCCTGCATTTCGTTCCCTCTCGCAGCTCCGGGTGGGCGCGGTCTCGGGCTTGCTCTTCCCTGCGTCTTCTGGGCCCACGACCCCACAGCTGTTTTCTCCTCAGTTATTTCACTGACATTTATGGGGCCCTGACCATGTGCCAGGCCAGGAAAGTACAACCGCCACCAAGACGGAAGCGGGTCCTAGTGAGGGGAGAAGACAGACAAGACTCAAGGAAATAGTTAATAGACAAGATAATAACAAGTGATAAGTGTTGCGAGGGGCATGATCAAGGACTTAGGTGGAAGATAAAAAGGAGCCTGTGCTTCACACGCGGTGGCCGAGGGAGACTTGGATACCAGGCCGATGGCCTGAGCCCCTCCTGGTCCTGCCCTCTCTGAGGGAGGGGACCCTTACTCAAGCGCCATCCTGGCTATTGTGTAATTACAAGTATAATAAGGGCTGTGCGGAAGCCCTGGGGCCACCTATTAGGCCTGGTGGGTAGGCCAGGGTAGGGCAGGGCAGGGCAGCCAGGCTTGAGGGGTCAACGTGGGCAGCCAGAGGCCGAGAAGGGCAGAACGGACACCAGCAGAGAAAACGACTGCTGCAAAGGCTCTGAGGCCTGGAGGAGCTCCGCAGTGACCCAGATAAGGCTGGCGCGGGTATTGCTCCCAGATAACGAGGTAGGAAACCAAGGCTGCAGAGGTTGGGGAATTACCTGAAGTCTCAGAGGTAATTGGTCTCCAAGCATGGACTCCATCCCCAGCCTCCTCATTCCAAATCCCACTCCCTTCTTGCTAGCCAGATCTCTGTCCCTTCCAGGTGGGATCTGTTATATGACACTGGTTCTGCCATTTTCCTTTCTCACCAGCATTTCATGTCTACATGTGCATGAGCTGACTCTGCAGTTTAACTTTTATCAGCCTGATTATCATAGTCATATCTGATATTTGTTTTTTCCAGAAAACTTAAAATTCATAGGTTAAATAATTGATATATACTTCATCAACATAATTGAGTGCTACATTATTATGTTCCAAGAAACTAGGTGAGGACACTGGGAAGTGCAAGTGAAAATAATCAGTACACAAAATGGTAACTGTGGTATAATTTTATTTTTCGAAACATAAATATACATAAACAAGAATTTTGAAGGAAATATACCAAATCATTGATCACAGTTCTCTATGTAGTAAGATGGGACGGAGACATACTTATTACTTTATGATCAGCAAAAAAAAAAAAAAAAAAAAAAATGACAATACCGAAACTACCCAACACTCAAGTCTCCAGGATTTGGTACTGCTGAGAATCCAGAACTTTCCCTGATTTGCTGGTGCCCTTTTAGGAGTCATTTCCCCTCTCAAGGCTTCTGTTTCCCCAACTAAAAGCTGGGAAAGGATTAACTTTATCAGTGCTTTTGTCAGGCTTACTCATAGGTATCTTAAACTTTTATTGCTGTAGTGAATTATATTTTAAATTTATATTTTATAATTTATTGATGGTTATTGAAGTGCAGTAGGTTTGTATATAATGATCTTGTATTCAGCACTATCTTTCCTAGTTCTATTTAGTTTGCAGGTTCTCTTGAATTTTGTGTGTAAAAAATCATAGAGTCTGCAAGTAAGTCCAGTTTGTTATCTTCCTGTCCAGTCTTTATTTCCTTTTCCTTGTCTTACTGCACTTACTAAAACCTCCAGATAATGTTGAATAGCAGTGCTGATAGTGGCATTCCTGCATGTTCTTAACTTCTAAGATTTCACCACTGAGTATGGTATAGATTTTTAATAGATAGTCTAACAGAGAAAGAAAATGCTATTCTGTTTCCTAGTTTTATTATGAACATAATTGAATACAGGTGTTGAATCTTTTCAAATGTGGGCTTTTCCTCGTTATAGTTTGCTAATGCTGCCAGGATGCAAAACACTGGAAATGGATTGGCTTTTATAAAGGGGGTTTATTTGGTTACAAAGTTACAGCCTTAAGGCCATAAAGCATCCAAGATAAATCATCAACAATCCGGTACCTTCACTGGAGGATGGCCAATGGCGTCTGGAAAACCTCCCTTAGCTGGGAAGGCACGTGGCTGGCGTCTGCTCCAGAGTTCTGGTTTCAGAACGGCTTTCTCCCAGGATGTTCCTCTCTAGGCTGCAGTTCCTCAAAACTGTCACTCTTAGTTGCTCTTGGGGTGCTTTTCCTCTCTTAGCTTCTCCAGAGCAAAAGTCTGCTTTCAAAAGCCGTCTTCAAATTGTCTCTCATCTGCAGCTACTCTCTCAGCTCCTGTGCATCCTTCAAAGTGTCCCTCTTGGCTGTAGCTCCTCTTCAAAATGTCACTCTCAGCTGCACTGAGTTCCTTCTGTTTGTCAGCTCATTTATATGGCTCCACCCACCCTGATTGGGTGGGGTAACACCTCCATGGAAATTATCCAACCAGAGTCATCACCCACAGTTGGATGGGGCGCATCTCCACGGAAACACTCAAAGAATTACAGTCTAATCAACACTGATACATCAGCTCACACGAGATTACATCAAAGATAATGGCGGTTGGGGGGACATAATACATTCAAACTGGCACATCCCCCAGTGTAATAAATTATACTCATGGATTTCCATATATTAAACCATCCATGCATTCCTGGGATAAATGCACTTAGATGTACTATTTTTTTTAATATACTGCTGGATTCTGCTTGCTCATATTTTATTTAGGGTTTTTGCATCCACATTTAGGGTGAGATTTGCCTCCTGTTTTCCTTTCTTATTCTCACCTTATTTAGTTTGTTATTGAAGTTACATGAGCCTCATAAAATCAATTAAGGAATGAATGTCTATAAGATTAGACCAGCTTCTGTAAGCCTGGGATTTTCTGTGGTTTGAATATTTTGAAGGATTCTCCTATAAACCTTCTGGAGCTCTTGATTTGGGAGTTGGAAGTAGAAAAGGTTTACATTAGAAGCCGTTTTACCCAGCAGGTCTGCCAGCTTGTGGGAGAAAGCTCGCTTCTGGTTTGCAGCTGCCCCTGTCCCCTGGGCCTCTCTTTCCAGGAGGCCCCCAAGTGTCCAGGCTTCTCTGGTGAAGAAATGGCCACGCTGGCCTGGAGATGCTACTTATTGTGGCAGCTACATTGTTACAGGAAAGAATCAAGTCCAGCAGGGTGCCTGGCAGGGGTGGGGGGGGGTGCAGGGAGCAGATGGAAAAGCAGCAGTTAGTAAAACCACTTGGTGCTCTCAGAGGAAAATTAAGCCTAGAGTTCTGAGTTTCCCCCTACCTTCCCCTCCTTCCAACTCTCTCCATGGTTGATTTCACCTCCCACTTGGCAGGAAAATGATGCACCCTCAATGGGCTCTCTCTGGCTCCTACTCTGCCCACTTTTGGATTTATCTACATTGCACCATCCTCTCCTCATAAAATAGCTGAGGGATTCTGAGTCTTGTCCAGATGATACCCTCACCCCACCCCAGGCTCTGAGTCCTCCTCTTCTCCAGCCTATTATCCCCTCTAGGCCCAGATCTTCAGCTACTCTCTCTGTCCACACCCTCTGCTATCAGCAGATAAACAGCCTCAGAACTCTGACATTAAACAATTTTCAGATCTCTCCCTCTACCCTGACTCCACCCTGATGTCTCCTTCCCCCCGCCTTTTTTTTCTGTCTTCCCTATCTCCCCCTGACAACCCAAACCACAACAATAGATCTGGCCTCAGGGCCCACCTCTCCACCTAAATGGCCTGGCTGGGAGCACCAGGAAACTCCCTGATGCTCAATCCAGAAGAACGTCCTCAGTCTGGCCTCTCTGCAGTGATGCAGTTGACCACAGCCTCCTAGGGAGAGCCTCTTCCCTTGGCTTCCAGGATGCTATGTTCTCCTAGTTTTCCTCCTTCCTCTGCAGCATCTCTCAAACTCATGAAGATGCTCCACTTGCTTTACCCACCCTTATGCCTAAGTGTCTAGTCAAAGTTGTTTCAGTTTCCTAGAAAGCAGATACCATAAAATGAGTTGGCTTTAACAATGGGAATTTATTAGCTTACAACCTTGCAGTTTTGAGGTCATGATAGTGTCCAAATCAAGGCGTCATCAAGGCAATGCTTTCTTCCCAAGACAGGCTGCAGGCCACCCTTGGGTCCTCTGCCACATGGGCAAGCACATGGCAGCTTCTACTCATCTCTCCTTTCTCTTGCAGATTTCCTTGCTTTCAGTTTCTTGCTTCCATGGCTTTCTTTTCCTTTTCTGAATTTCATTCTCTTATAAAGGACTCCAGTAAGAGGATTAAGACCCACCCTGAGCCATGCCTTAACTGAAGTAACCTTATCAAAAGTTCCTATTTAAAATGGGTACACACCCACAGGAATAGATTAGTTTTAAGAATATGATTTTCTGGGGTGCATATGGTTCCAAACCACCAAAGGCCATCCTCTCCTCTCCCTCAACCTCTCTGTGGACTGGCTCAACCCCTTCCTAGATTCCAATTCTATCTCTAAGCCAAAGGTTCCCAAACCCATCCCTCCAGCCCAGACCTTTCTCCTGACCTATGGATCCTATGTATTCTATAGCCTCTACTATGTGCCAGGCACTGTGCTAAGTGCTTTTACCCTCTGTATCAGTTATCTATTGCTGTGTAACAAATCACCCCAAAATTTAGGGGCTTAAAACAGCAAACATTTATTATCTCACAGTTTCTGTAGGTCCAGAATTTGGAAGTGGATTAGGTAAGGTCTCTCGTGAGCTTGCATGTCAGCTGGGGCTGCAGTCATCTGAAGGACTGCTTCCAAACTCACGCATGTGGCTTTCAGTGGGAGACGTTAGTTCCTCATCACATGAACCCCTCCTGACAACATGGTAGCTGACTTCCCCCAGAGCAAGTGGTATGAGAGCAAGCAAGGCAGAAGCCACAATGTCTTTCATAATCCAGCCTCAAAAGTGACACACCATCACTTTGGCAATATTCTCTTGGTCTCACAGACCAACCCTGGTACGGGGTGGGAGGGGACCATGCAGGGCATGAATACCCGGAGGCAGGGAACATTAGATTTGTCTTGGAGGCTGGCTACCACACCCTCACAACAACTATGAGGGAACATTATCTTCATCATCCCACGGTACAGATGAGGAAACTGAGGCAAGGAGAGGTGAAGTAAGTAGTTCAAGGCCACCCAGGAAGTATGAGAAGAGAGATCTGAACACAGCTTTGTCTGACTTCCTGCAGTTTTGTCTTCCTTCACAGTCAATCCTCTAATGGTCCACCACCAGCCTCCTCACCCTCAACATGTGCAAACCTGAACTCTCTCTCTTCACCGCCCCCAAACCTCCAGAGTCCCCAGCTCAGTGAGTGGTGCCACCATCCACCCAGCTGCCCAAACCAGAAGCTTTGAGTCATGCCTGTGCCTTCCTCCCTCTCACTTCCCAGTGCCAGATAATCCAGCCCTGCCAAGTCTTCCTCCTCGGTAAAACCTGGATCCATCTCTCTTCATCTCCACCACCATCACGCTCGGCTCAGCCACCAATTTGTCCCTCCCAGACACCAGCAGTAGCCCCCTCTCTGGTCTCCCTCATTCTCTCTGCCCCCACCCTACCAATCCCTCCTCCTCATCCACCATGAGTCAGTTTTAACCACACAAAGCTGGCTATGTCCCCCCACCTCCTGCCTGCTTTAAATTCCTTCTGTGGCTCCCACTGCCTTTGGAATCAAGTCTAAACTCCCTTCAGTGGGATCTGGCCCCTGCCCACTTGTCTTGTCCAGCCTCCTCCCCTGCCCTCATCCCTCTCTCTTCGCCCCAGCCTCTTGGGCCATATTTCAGTTTCTAGGACCCTCTGCCCAATTTTTTTTAGCCTCAGGGCCTTCCCTTATGCTGTTCCCTCTGCCTGGACCCCAGCCCTTGGCATGCCTGGCCCCTCATCCTTCAGCACATTGTCACCATCTCATAGAGGCATTCCTGGACCTCCCAACCAGGCTGAGGTCCCCTGGCTATAACCTCCACAGTGCCTGTGCTTCCCTCTCCCCGGCTAGACGGTGAGCTCTCTGAGGGCAGAGGCTGTGCCTGTCTGGCTCACAGTGCACCCTAGAACCTTACACAGCACCGGCACTTAGTACATAATGAATAACTCTGATGGTTTGATGGCTCCCCTCCACTACTTTGCCTTTTCCTTACACTCTACAGTCCAGGGGGCAGTGTTCAGTTTCTCATGTGAATCGTGCAATCCCTCACTTCCAGGTCTTTGCACATGCTGTTCTTCTTCTATGGGGATGCCCTTCCCTCTATTGGCCCAGCTAACTCCTCTTTATTCATTGGGAACTAGGGTTGCCAGATTTAGCAAATAAAAATACAGGATTCCCTATTAAATTGGAATTGCAGATAAACCACAAATAATTTTTTAGTATGTATCAAATACTGCATTAAATACAGGCGTCCTGTATTTCACCTGGCAACCTATCAGGAACCAGCACTGTTCCCTTGGGAGGTCTTTCTAGCCTCCATCCCCATCCCCTTGGTCTTCTTACCCCCATCCCTGGGCTCCCAGACCACCCCTGTTGCCCACATTGAGCATAAATGCTCACTCTGTTTTGAAATTATCCATTACAGACTAGACTGTGAGCTCTTTGACAGCAAAGACTGTGTCTTAATCTTCATTCACAGTGTCTCTTTTCACCTTTGACAACCCTGGCACACAGGAAATGGGCAGTAAGCTTTACTGAAGAGAGAAATGAAGGAGCAATGAAGAGAGAAAAGTAAACAAGATGGAAAAAGGAACCAGCAAATGAAACACTTGCAAGGTGGACTGAATCTCTTAGAGTAGGAATCACAATGGGGGTTCCTGTCCCACCCACTGCTTTCCCCAATCAGTTAGAGGATCCCCCACTCCTGCCTCCCCCCCCCCCATCTCCTGCCTCAGGAAGCATTAGGATTGGTGGAGCAGGAATGGATGCAAAAAGAAACACTCCATCTCCCTTTGGGGAGAGGGGTGGGTTCCAAAACAACCTCTTAGTGCTAAAATGGGAAGCCCTGTGGGGAGTAAAGCAGGAATGTATGCCTCACTCAAAGATCAGAAGGAGACTGTGAGGATCCTCTGGGCAGGGAGGCACACCCAAAGGGGACTGCACTCAGCCCACTGGAATTACTTCCCATAACCCCTCCTAAGCTGGAATGGTTCCTTGGCACCCCAGCAGGAGAGGGTCCCCAAGATAGCTACTCACAGTCCCAAGACTTTGCTGAGCTCCTTCCCAGTATCCCTTGTGGAATGTTCTGTACATCCAAAGAACTGGCCAGCGGACTCCACTCTGCTTCTCTTGGTGGTAGGTTCTCTCTTCTATGTGTGTGTGTCTCTCATCCTCCTCCACAGGAGCCATCAAACCATCAAACCAGCTGGGGCTCATAAAAGGTCTTCCTTAGCCTTTTCCCACTAGCTGCCCCAGCTCAGAAATAAATTCCTAAATAGCCACCACAACACCCCTCACTTGGGGACCTCCCCAGTCTCTCTCCACACTTGCCCTAGCCTCCAGGCCACCCTTCTTGCACAATTGACCCTTGCATCCAGCAATTTCCAACACCTCCCACTTCCAGCCATGGAGATGCTTTGGCAAGTTTGACGAGAATGTTCGTCCTTTTTATAAGGTTTCTGATTGCCTGTTATTTTTGAGCTTCTCTTTAATCAGCTTCCAGAACTCCACCAGGAGCTACAGAACTAGGAGAAGGAATCTGGTTCCCACCAGTGTTGACAGAGGGGCCCTGTGGTTGTCCCTGGAAGTTAATATCCTCTTTGCCGTCATGATGCTGTAATTATAGAGAATGGATCTTACATTACATCAAGAAGCAGAAACTCTAGCTTCTGTCTTTAGCCCCATGAGCATCCCAGTGTGCCACTTTTGAGAAGTTCTCTGGCCTTGAAAGTCCATCAGTGTCAAATGGGGACAAAGCTGCCTGCACATGCTCTAACTGACCGTGGCATTGCCAGCTGGCGTGCAGGAGGCAAGGCAACTCCAGATTCTGGTTTGTCATTCTCCCTGACAGCTCAGGGGCCCAAACTCTTGTCAATAGCACATTTCAGGCCTCAGTTGTCCTCCCACTCAATTCCTAATCCCACTCCACTTCCTCTGCATGTGTTTGCTTGTTTAGCAAGAGCTGTATTCACTTGCAAAGCACAGCCCTGCCTTTTCTGTCCCTTCCTTCTCAGGCTGGGTCTCCCCAGGTCCTATGACCTCTCCTTCCAAATGCATCTAAGGTCCCTCTTTCCACAACTTCTTCCTGCCTGGATTCCCACCCACCTCCAACCCAGTCAGGGACATCCCTGTATTACAAACCCTCCAAGCTCAAATGCATCACTTTAGCCAATGAGTTCTGTGTGACGGTCTGAAAGGTGGTTGTGTTGCCTTTATAGAGCGCCTATATTTTATAAAAGGTGCAAACAATAGTTGCATAGCTGCCATAGTACAGGATCTGTTAATGTTTCAGGGCTTCTGAGATAAAAGGTATGATTGCAAGGCAGGAACAGTGTTTTAATTAAAACAGTGTTTTAATTAAACCTATTTAAAATGTCCCTCCGGTTTGGTGATAGCGGTAGAGGTGGTTAAAAGTGGACCCATTGTTATCTCAGCAAAAAAAGAGAGCATGATGTAGAGAAGTAACTATAGTAACGGTGTGAAGAGCCATATTCTGGGATCCTGAATTGTGTTACACGTGTCATTTATTTCCAGTTACTGACGTCTGGTCTCCAGACGCAGCCCAGCAGACTAAAGACTGGGTGGGGCTCCTGCCTGCTCTCTGGTTCTCTCACTTTTCAGCAATGCGGGTTTGGACTCACTGGGAAGCCTCTCTCAGCCTCAGTTTCCTGAGCTGTAAAGCAGAAAACAACAACTCCTCTGCAGGGTTGTTTTGACAATGAAGTGAGAGACAATTAAAGTATGAAAAACTCTGATAATGCAGTGCCTGGCATGAAGTCGACACACAATAAATTGGTAGCTCTTATTATTATAACTAATTGCTGTACTGCTGATTTGGTAAGATAAATATAGAATTGAAACTGGCAGTCAGTGGGAGAACTGAGCCCAGAGATAGAGGACTTTTTGAGATTGATGGTTTGATTGTTCCAATAAGACCTCTTAAAACATCCATTTATTTTAGTTGCAAGCTGAATTTTGTCCCTGTGGATAATTGCTATGAATAATTAGTGAACAATGGCCTCCACTAACGTTCTCTTAGCACTTGTGTGATCCATCAAATATATCTTTTATAACCATTTCTGTGTTAAGACACAAAAGCTAAAGTCCTAATATTGTAAAACTAAGTTAGCAGAGTGATATAATTATACAAAAAACAAACAGGAAAAATAATTCCTTTTTATTACCTGGGAAGAAATGGAGCCCCCATCTTGGTGGTTTGTTTTTTTTTTTAGTAAATTTTGTTTTGAAGTGTAACATTCATATAGAAATGTACAGAAATCATAAATAAATGGCTTGATGAATTTTCAAAAAGTGAACATATTCTTGTAACCACAACCAGATCAAGAAGCAGAACATCACCAACTCCCACAGAAGTCCCCAGATGCCCCTTTCTGGCTGATCTTTCTTTTCTCTCCCCCTCCTCCTCCTCCCCTCCTCCTCCTCCCCTCCTCCTCCTCCCCTCCTCCTTCTCTCCCTCCTCCTCCTCCTCCTTCTCCTCCTCTTCCTCCTCCTCCTTCTCCTCCTTCTTTGAGATTTAATTTACAAACCATAAAATTTATCTCTTATAAATGGATATTTTTACTAAATGTATACAGTTACACAACCACCACTGCCATCCGTTTTTCTAACACTTCCATCAACCCAAAAAGGTCTCTCGTGCCTGTTAGAGTTCAATCCCCACCCCCCTCTGCCCCAGGCAACCACTGATCTGCTTTCTGTCTCCAGAATTTCAACTTTACTAAAATTTTCATGTAAGTGGAATCATATAATATGTAGTCTTTTGTATTCTGATTTTTAATCATAAAATATGTAGATATGAATATGGCCAGATTAGAGTTTCCCAAGGGTGGCACATGAAGTAATTTTAGGTGGCGTTTTTGTTTCCTAGCTGCTAAAACAAATACCATACAATGGGTTGGCTTAAAAACTGGAATTTATTTGCTCATGGTTTCAGAGGCTAGAAGGCCTCCAGGGCTTGGTGTCTTCTGGTTGGCCGACAATCTTTGGGATTTTTTGGCTTTTCTGTCACAAGGCAATGCACATGGTGGCATCTTCACCTTTCTTCTCAGGATTCTGCTGACTTCCAGCTTCTGGCTTCTCCCTACAGCTTCTCTTTCTGTGTCCAGTTTCCTTTGCTTATAAGAACTTTAGCCATATTGGATTAAGCCCCCCTCATTCATTTGTGCACCTTAACTAATAACGTCTACAAAGGTCCCATTTAAAAATGTGTTCACACCCACAGGACCAGGGTTTGGGACCTGGACACGCCTTTTGTGGGGACAATAGGTGATACATAGACAACTGTTTGATATCTTAGTTGTATAGTTTTTCTAAGATACATGAAAATAACTAGGATAGTATGGTAGTTTGGAGTTAGATATACTTCAGAAAAACATGTTCTTAAATTTAATCCATTCCTGTAGGTATGAGCCCATTGTAAGTAGAAGCTTTAGATGAAGTTACTTCAGTTAAAGTGTGGCCTTACCCAATC
Source organism: Choloepus didactylus (assembly GCF_015220235.1). Classification (NCBI taxonomy): domain Eukaryota; kingdom Metazoa; phylum Chordata; class Mammalia; order Pilosa; family Megalonychidae; genus Choloepus; species Choloepus didactylus. The sequence continues at coordinate 212,071,219 of NC_051307.1, read as the reverse complement.
AAGATAGGTCTTAATCCTATTACTGGAGTCCTTTATAAGTGGAATGAAATTCAGACACAGAGAAAGCCACAGGAAGCAAGAAGCTGAAATTCAAAGGAACCAGAAGAGAATGGAGAGGCCAGGAGAGGCCTCCACATGTCTTGCCATGTGCCAAGAGGAGCCAAGGACCAAGGAGGCCTGCAGCCAGCCCCAGAACGCCAGTCTGTGGGAAGAAAGCAACATCTTCATGACGCCTTGATTAGGACTTTTGTTAGAGTCAACACCAGGAGCTAGTAAATTACCATTGTTTAAGCCAAGACACTGCATGGCATTTGCTTAAGCAGCCAAGGAAACAAACACCTAGCAAGTCTGTAATTTCACAGATATTATTGCTTGGATTGAGAATAGGTTAAAAAGTTAATCAGTTTAAGGAAACATATTAATAATAAGGCAAAAATTATAAGGGTGCATGCAAATGATTGAAGCCAGAAAAACAGTAGTTTCATTTAAGGAAGAGAAATCATTTCTGTAAGTCCCAACATTCTTTTTGTATCCATCGATAATAGCCTTTTAAAAATAATATTCAGAATATTACGACTCTTCAGATGTTTTAATGAACATTTCGACACTTTTCTTTGGAGTGCCTTCTATGTGCTTGGTTGTAGATAAATATTTATTTAGAGATGCTATTCAAACTGCTCTTTATATTTACATCATGTTCTAGTTTGCTAATGCTGCCAGAATGCAAAACACCAGGAATGGATTCGCTTTTATGAAAGGAGGTTTATTTGGTTACACAGTTACAGTCTCAAGGCCATAAATTGTCCAAGGTATCAGCAATCGGGTACCTTCACTGGAGGATGGCCAATAGTGTCCAGAAAACCTCTGTTAGCTAGGAAGGCACGTGGCTGGTATCTGCTCCAAAGTTCTGGTTTCAAAATGGCTTTCTCCTAGGACGTTCCTCTCTAGGCTGCAGTTCCTCAAAAATGTCACTCTTAGTTGCACTTGGGGTCTTTGTCCTCTCTTAGCTTCTCCAGAGCAAGAGTTTGCTTTCAACGTCCATCTTCAAACTATCTCTCATCTGCAGCCCCTGTGCTTTCTTCAAAATTTCCCTCTTGGCTGTAGCAGCTTGCTCCTTCTGTCTGATCTTATATAGTGCTCCAGTAATTTAATTCAGACCCACCATGAATGGATGGGCCAACACCTCCATGGAAATTATCCAATGAGAGTCATCACCCACAGTTACGTGTGGCACATCTCCATGGAAGCACTCAAAGAATTATAATCTAATTAATACTGATAGGTCTGCCCACACAAGATTACATCAAAGATAATGGCATTTGGGGGGACATAATACATTCAAACTGGCACACATCATAAATTTTTAAAAGAAATTTGATTATTGAAATCAAGTCAGCTAGTGTCTACAGAACCTTAGGGGTGTGGAAAGTCACTGCACTGTCCCACCCTGTGCAATGAGGGAGCCACAGGTTATGCAAGTCAGAGCCATGGCCTTAGAGAGTTAATGATAAGACTGGTGAGAAAAGATATAAATAAAATGGGTAATGACAGTAAAAGGGGAAAGAACAGTTCCCAGGGGCCACATTGACATGCAGTTGTGTATGGTTATGTGCTTGCATGCAGCAAATGCCACAAAGGTTCTGGGGTGACAATATGAATCAGAATTCAGGAAGTTGAGAGAAGGAGTGTTCAGATGATGAGGGATTTGACTCAAGGGAGGTGTGCCGGTTTGAGTGTATTGTGTCCCCCAAATGCCATTATCTTTGTAGTCTTGTGTGGGGCAGAAGTTTTGGTGCTGGTTAGATTTGCTTGGAGTGTGCCCCACCCAGCTGTGGGAGATAATTTTCATGAGATGTTCCCATGGAGGTGTGGCCCCACCCATTCGGGGTGGGCCTTGATTAGTGGAGCTATATAAATGAGCTGACTCAAAGAGAGAAAAGAGAGTGCAGCTGGGAGTGATGTTTTGAAGAGAAGCAAGCTTGCTAGAAAGGAACGTCCTGGGAGAAAGCCGTTTTGAGGCCGGAGCTTTGGAGCAGATGCCAGCTGCCTTCCTAGCTAACAGAGGTTTTCCGGAGGCCATTGGCCATCCTCCGGTGAACGTGCCCGGTTGCTGATGTGTTGCCTTGGACACTTTGTGGCCTTAAGACTGTAACTGTGTAGTGAAATAAACCCCCATTTTATAAAAGCCTATCCATCTCTGGTGTTTTGCATTCTGTAGCATTAGCAAACTAGAACAGGAGGGTAGAATTTAGACACATTAAGAAAAGGGAAGAGGACAGTTCTAGCAAAAGCAAAAGCAGAACAGAGAAAAGCATATTCCAGGGTCAGTGGGTTGACCTACTGGCTAAAGCAGAGTTGAAAAGGGTGAAGAGTTGGAGGCAGGACTAGAAGGGCTAATCCAAATGTTGGCCACCCACAAAAAACTATAAGAAACAACAAGAGAGGTAGTCAGAGTATTTAAACTGCCTAAATCCTTTGTGGAATGTATGGAGAATGGATGGATGGATGAATGGATGGATTGGACGGATGGATGGTCATCTGCTGTATGTATGTTTCCCACATCCATTTCCTCATCTTTTCTTCCCCTGTCCCCCATTTTTCTTTGCTAATGGAACCTTGATTTTGTTCAAGAAGTCATTCTCACCCAATAAAAAATGGGCAAAAGACTTGAATAGATATTTCTCCAAGGAAGATATGCAAATGGCCAAAAAGCACATGAAAAGATGCTCAACATCATTAGCCATTAGGGAAATGCAAATAAAATCCACCGTGAGATACAATTTCACACCCACTAAAATGACTACTATTAAAAAAAAAAAAAACAGAAAGTAAGCATTGGAGAGGATATGGAGAAATAGAAATACTCATTCATTGTTGGTGGGGATATAAAATGGTACAGCTGCTGCGGAACACAGTTTGGTGATTCCTCAGAAAGTTAAGTGTAGAATTACTTTGTGACCCAGTAATCCCATATCTAGGCATATAGCAAAAGAATTGAAAGCAGGGACTCAAATAGGTATTTGCACACTGATGTTCATAGTGGCATTACTCACAATTGCCAAAGGATGGAAGCAACCTAAATGTCCATCAATGGATGAATGGATAAACAAATTGTGGTATATAAAAGGAATAAAGTACCAATACATGCAACAACATGGATGAGCCTTGAAGACATCATGTTGCGTGAAATAAGCCAGACACAAAAGGATGGATATCATGATATCACTGACGTGAAATAATTAGAATAAGCAAATTCATAGAGTCAGAAACTAGAATAAAGGTTACCAGGGGCCAGGGTGGAGAGTAGTAATGGGGAGTTAATGCTTAAACTGCACAGTTTCTACATGGGGTGATAGAAAAGTTTTGGTAATGGATAATGGTAATGGAGGCACAACATTGTGAAATTAATTAACAGCACTGAATTATATATTTGAATGTTGTTACAAGGGGAAATTTTAGGTTGTGTACATGTTACTAGAATAAAAATTTAAAAACAAACAAACCGTAGGACTGTACAATGCAAACAGGAACTCTAATGTAAAAACCATGGACTATGGTTAATAGTAGGATTATAATACTATTCTTCCATCAATTGTAACAGATGTATCACCCTAATGCAAAGTGTTAATAAAAGGGGGGGGAGTATATGGAAACTGTATTTTCTGCATGGTTTTTCTGTAAACCTACAACTTCTCTAATTAAAAAAAAAAAAAAATTCATTCTCCCCCACAATAACTTAGGCCATGGTGACCTCATCCCAGCACAGAGATAAGTCCTGATTGGTTTAATTCCATCTTGATGGTCACATGAGACTGTGGCTGTGACCCAATTCTGGCCATTGAAATGTGAGGATATATCTGATAAGATATTTCTGAGAAAGGGTTCCTGGCAACTAAGAAGGAAAAACTGGAAGAAAAGGCTCCTTTCTACCTCTGGATGTTGCTCTGTCTAAATGTGATGCCATCACTGAACCACTGAATCAATCCCCGCACCCTGAATTTGCTCACACCTTTAGATAAACTATTTTCTTATTGTTTGTGCCAAGGTGGATCAATATTTTTTCTTTACAACCAAAAACATATTATTGCTACATCATCTTTAAGCCACATAAGTAAACATGAATTCCTACATCCATCCTTTACTTAAAGGGTTTCCAGAAGGACCCTAACTTTAAAATTCAAAGAAGTAAAATATTCCAGTGAGGTTGACAGAGAAAGGAACTAGACATTGAGTACCTACTATGTACACTTGCAACCCCTGAGGTATATTCTATTATTGCTCCCATTTTACTGATGAGGAAATGGAAGCTCAGGGAAATATGTGACAACTTCAGGTCACACAGCTAGCAAGTGTCAGAGGTGGGATTCAAAACCCAGGTCTGTCTGTCTTGCCAGAACCCTGGAGTATATCCACCCTAGTGGGTTTGGCTGCAAACTTGGGGAGCACAAACAAGAGAAGAGTTGAAGGAGTCTCAGTCAGCAAATGAAAAAAGCAGAGCAGAAACTAGACGGGTTTCTATTCTTTTTTAGAGAAGACATGCCACCAATCACCTCTCACTTCTTCTGCTACATCTAAACCTAACATAAAGATATCTGAAAATGCAAAATTGCTTGTGAGATGTACAATCAATCAATCAGCTGAACTCTTCACATAGGTCTGTGGGCCTGGCTGCTGGGGAAGCTGCTGGGCATTGTGTTTCATAGTCCCACCGAGCAATGTGCTGGAAGACCATACAAACCCTAGGATAGGATGAGAGTAACCATGAAATATAATTTTAAAATGTCATACCAGGCTTACAGGTCCAGCTTGTTTTTAATCATCTGAGATGGAACTGAGGACTGCTTATAAATAAGGATTTAGGCTCTAGAAGCAGGAAGCCTTGGATTTAAATCCCAGCTCTCTCACTAGCTTGCCATGTGACCTGAGGCAAGTTTTTTTTAATCTCACTGAGCCTCGGTTTTCTCATCTGTAAAATGGAAATAATAGTACTTAGTTCAAAAGGCTATCATACTGTTTAATCAGACAATGTCAGGACCATTTTGTACTCAATAGATGTTAGAGATTATTGCTTTTATTCATTCTTCCTTTTGAAAAAAACAGTTGCCTGTCATCTCCCACCTAGAAACACAGATGGAGTAAAAGGAAGAACTGGCTGTGGGCCTGGATCATGCTGCAAAGTATTAATCCACACTATTTGTTCTTCCTGTATTTTCTTCTCTCCTTTCCTCCCATTCAAGAAGGGAGCTCACTCTAGGAATACTGACTGGAGTCTGGAAGCCTGCGGAAGGTGGTACAACCAGCCACTGGGGCAACCTCAGAAAGATGCCCAGGACCCCAGATTCAGGGGGACCACATGGGCAGGGCCAACAGATTCCTTGGCCATCCATGTGGACTGATAATCCAGAGCCGAGTCACCTCCCTCCCTGGCCTTAGGCTTGCTTAAGCCCCCAGGACTGTGCAAAACTCAGTGTGTGTTGGGGGAAGGGGAGCTCCTCAGGAAAAACTGAGGTTAAGGGATTTATACCAGCCCTGTAGCATAGAGGCCTGGCCTCAGAGTTGAGTTCTAGGAAAGCAAGCATCATTTCTTGTCCACTTGAGATTCATACCAGCTGTGGCAAGGAGAGTTTGGAATTGCATGTTCCCAGGAGACTGGGGTGGATACAAAGACCCAGAGATTCCACAAAGAGTAAGAAAGAAAGTAAACCTGTAGAAGAGACTTCAGACCCAGCAGCAGGAGGAGGGCACCCTGGCAGCAAATGTCCCCTGAAGCTGCTGATTGGGCTTGGGCACAATCAAGGAAGCAAATGAGGGGAGGTAGAACAAATAAACACCCGGCAGAAAACCCCCCACTCACAGCCTTTCACACCCAATTTTTGTTTGCTGTTAGGATTTAGCAGTTAACACTGTTATGTGGAGTCACCTTTCTGGTTTAAGGTGGTAAAGTCTAAGGCATAAGGCTTGTGAATTTGTGGATTTGACACCACAGACTGCTGTGCAAACATCTGATGTATTCTGCGCCTCCAGTGGGGGAAAGGAGCCAGCTCGGGTTCCGGCTGTTAGTCCCCAAACCCTGCTGTGAATGTCAATTCTTTCCCAGAAGCAAACTGAACCACCAAATCTCTTTAAATCAGTGTGGACAGCCTAAGCCCAAACTGATGAAGCCGACGGCCACAGAGGAGGCCCCGAGCTCCAGAGTGCGCCGAGAAAGGTAAGCAGCTCTGACGCCAGTGAAGAAGCACCTTGACATTTACATTCTGAGAGCCATGGGAAATGGATCTTTGAGATGACAGAACATTAACCTTTGCTATAGGAAAGTCTTGGCTGACTTGAAGAAAAAATGATACTCATCTTCAGTCTCGCCTCAGACTATTGGAAAGGTCAAAATGTGGGTGGAGGCTACCATAGCAATGAAATCTCAGGAAATCTTAGCACCCATGGGACCATGGCTACCATCTAGGCCCACTCTGACATTTTGTGGATGGGTAAACTCAGGCTGAGAAGAGATTAGGAAAGTTTTCCAGAGAAATCACAGAGCGTGATGGTCGGTAAGCAGTGAATAGATCCAGGTTTCCTGAGTCTAGTCTATTCATTCACTGTAATGAACATCTATCTGTTGGTTTTTTGGTTCCCACCCTCACTGTTTGTAGACTGTGCCGGTTTGAATGTGTTATGTCCCCCAAAATGCCATTACCTTTGATGTAATCTTATGTGGGCAGTCATATTAGTGTTGATTAGATTGTAATTCTTTGGGTGTTTCTATGGAGATGTGACCCACCCAACTATAGGTGATAACTCTGATTAGATAATTTCCATGGAGGCATGGCCCTGCCCATTCAGCATGGGCCTTGATTAGCTCACTGGAGCCCTATATAAGCTCAGACAGAAGGAATGAGCTTGCTACAGCCAAGAGGCACACTTTGAAGAATGCACAGGTACTGAGGGAGGAGCTGCAGTTTACAGAGACATTTTGGAGACGGGCTTTGAAAGCAGACTTTTGCTCCAGAGAAGTTAAGAGAGCACAAACACCCTAAGAGCAACTGAGAGTGACATTTTGGAGAGAAGCTGACACCTAGAGAGGAACGTCCTGGGAGAAAGCCATTTTGAAACCAGAACTCCGGAGCAGACGCCAGCCACGTGCCTTCCCAGCTAACAGAGGTTTTCCAGACACCACTGGCCATCCTCCAGTGAAGGTACCCGATTGTTGATGCGTTACCTTGGACACTTTATGGCCTTAAGACTGTAACCGTGTAACCAAATAAACCCCCTTTTATAAAAGCCAATCCATTTCTGGTGTTTTGCAAAAAGGCAGCATTGGCAAATCGGAACAGAGACCTCATTCATTGTGTGGGTCTCTGTGTGCAGCGGGGCCACAACTTCCACTGTGGAAGTCAAACAGGCCCCAGATTCCCTCTCCCCATCTCTGGGAAGCTGAGGTGTGACCTAGGCTCAACCAACAGAACCCTCGCACCCAGCCCTGCAGTGATGTCCCACCTACCCATGGCTGTCATGTTGGTTCTGTCCCAGGAACAGACTACCCTGACCAGAGCCCTCATTATCGTAATGACAAATTTGCCTGGTGACCAATTTCACAATGAACAGTTTGTTTAAAATACAGGCCTCTTTCAAGTGTTTTTGCATTCACTCAGCTGCCCTACTTTTTTATCTATCTATTTATTTATTTGCCACCTTTTGAGATTTCCAAGGATTAAAAAAAAAGATAATTACCTTTAAGGGCTTTTCCCCTACTAAATTTTCTATTTCTTATTAAATGTTTATGAGATGTGCCACCTTTTATGGACAATGAAATTGTTTTATTGGTGCTGAGAGTCTTGATAATTTTTGGTCCCTCAAACTCGCTGCAAGGGACCTTTTAGCAAGTTTGTATAAAGACGCTTTCTTCAATGTTGTATATTTACAGGAAGAGGCCCTTAATGAATCTGACATGTAAGATATTTAATCCAGAAATTAACCCTAGGTTTTCAAGCACAAAATGCTGTGCCCTTGGCCAGTAATTGATAATTTTAGTGATGTGACGATAACAACAGATCCTAAAAATTAATTGTAATTAATGTCTTGAAAACAGTAGATAAGAATATACTAGATCAAATGTGTAATACTGGGCTCATACTCTATTCAAGTCCATAAACAAATATTGAGCTTGATTATAATAATAAAAACAATTAACATTTCTCGAAGGCTAACTACATGCCAAAGACTGTGCAGAGCACTACACTTATGTTTCCTCCTTTAGTTCTCATCAAACTGTGCATTCCACGTGGGCAGGGCCTCATCTTTGTTCACCACTCTATCCTCAGTAGATGCTCTGTAACTATGTGTAGAATAAGTGAATGGTCCTTAAGCAGGTACTGTTATAATCTATCACTTTAAAGGGACAGGTAAGGAAATCCAGGCTCAGGAGTCAAGTGACTTGCCCAAGGACACACAGGAAGGGCAGCATAACCCTAGAGTTTATACTCTTAGAACAGGTGAGTGCAATCTTACCTTTTTGTGCTCTACCAACTAAGAAAAGGAGTTGAGGCTTGGGATAGGTTGGTTTTAAGGAACAAACATCTTTAAGGTGAGACCCACTGCTGGGAGAGGGACTGAGGGGTAGGGGATATGGTTACCTTGGTCCCTAGTTCAGGATGATTCTGAAATGACTCTCTAAGGCCTAGAAGCTGAGCTGGTTCCTATATAACTTTGTTCTTGGGAATGGGGGATAGATTATATCCAAAGAATCCCAAGCCTCATGAGGAGCCTTGGACAGAGTACATGGCAGGTCAGAGACGATCACCCAGTGGCCTGCGCAAGGCGTTGTAGCTTTCCAACACAAGGTAGCCTGACAGTATAATTCTGAAAACCCAAGAACATAAACACAGAACCCTGTGGGCTGACAAAGAGATTACATTTAACTCTCCTTTCTTCATCTAATGTATATTTAATTTATCTTTCCTAGAAAATTAAAGTAACTCAGATTCCCATGTGCCTTTGGCCTAGGGCCATTGTGCTAACAGTAGCCAATACTATTTTGTATAAAAAGAAAACTGTGGTTGGGAATGTAAAGTGGTAGAGCCACTCTGAAAAATAGTTTGGGAACTGTCTCATAAAACTAAACACGCCTTTACCATACAATCAACATTTGCACTCCTGGACATTCATCCCAGAGAAATGAAAACTTAGGTGCATATAAAAACCTGTACACAATTGTTCATAGCCCTAAACTGAACAGCTCTAAACTGGAAGCAACCAAACTGTCCTACAATGGGTGAATGATAAAACTGTGGTTTATCCATACCATGGAATACTATTCAACTATTAAAGGAACAAACTACTGATATAGGCATGCGATAACTTGGATGGATCTCAAGGGACTTAAGTGAAAAAAGCCAATCTCATACTATAAAATTCTATTTATATGACATTTTCAAAATGACAAACTTAATAAAGATGGAGACCTGATTAGTGGTTGTCTGGGGTTACGAATGGTGGGGTGAGGAGAGTGAGTGTGACTATAAAGGGGTAACAGGAGGGAGATCATTGTGATGGAATCACGCTACATCTTGATTTCAGTGGTGGTTGTTCAAATCTACACATGTGATAAAATAGCACAGAACTATACAGAACATTGTATCGATGTCAGTTTCCTGGTTTTGAGGGTATACTATCAGTAAATGAGATAATCATTGGGGGAAACTAGGCAAAGGGACACAGGTCCTTTCTTTACTACCTTTGCAACTTCCTATGACTATATAATTACTTCAAAATAAAAAGTAAAAAAAAAAAAAAAAAAAAACTGTGGTTGAAAATATCCCCTGATTTGTCATATTTTCCTTTGTAGCCATTCTGCAGAAATTCTAATAAGGTGGAAAGATAGATCTGCTGCTCATACACAGAAATGTATTTTTATAAAATATATTTTTACAGCTATATAATTTTCCACTTCATGACTGTGCCATGTGTTTTTAAAATCCAGACCCTTACCCATGGATATCTAGATATTTCCAATTTTTTTTTTTTTTGCTATTATAAATAGCTAACATAAATATTATTATACACAGTTGCCAGGAATTATTTTACACTTAAATCATTTCACCCATTGTTTTTGTGACCGTGTTTGCAGTACAAAATCCTTGAGGTGGCAAAATGGGTTTTCTTAACAACTATGCTATATTGCTACATTTGTGTTATATATTAAGCAACATATAAAACTTTTCAGAGTCTCAAAATTCTGCAAACAGCTATCTTATATACATATATTTAATGGCAAAATTTTCTAGACTGTTTCAAGTTACTGTGCATATTCAACATTTGCAAAACAAAACATTTCTGTTGGATTAATTTGTCAGTCATTTACCTATTGGTGTTAATTTAAATGTTATTATATTACAATTATTATAATACGGTTCAATTTTACCTGAATCCAGAGATAATGTGGTGAAAATCTTGTCTCCCTAAATGTAACAACTACACCTAAAATAAGATTGGCGTTATCATTAATCCAGAAAGACATCTTCCGACCCCAATGCTATAAATGGTTTCTAATGTATTAAAGTGGTTCTCCTTTAGTCAAAACAACAACAAAAATTTAATCTGGACAAGTGATCAGCAGCAAAATATTTGAGATGTTAAGAAGCATCTCTGTTTGTGTCAAGAAATTGAGCATTTTATTCATCCTCTGAAATTTCATGGTACAGTGTGTGGGTGGAGTTTTCTGGACAACCTTTTCCTCTTTGCTGCTGCAAAGCCAAAATGTGGGCTCTAAAATATTATATGCTACCACTAATGTGAACTTTGAAAAATATAAAACAAATGGTTTGTAATGTAGAATGTAGGGGAACTAACAATAGAGAGCAATTAAGGAAGGGGGAAAGATAATCCAATAAGAACAGATAAGCTATCATGGGTAAATTTAACGTTCTGGGAATGCCCAGGAATGACTATGGTCTGTTAATTTCTGATGGGTATGGTAGGAACAAGTTCACAGAAATGTTGCTGTATTAGGCTACTTTCTTGGCGTAGAGTAGGAACACGCTGGAAGTAAGGTAGTTATCTTAGGTTAGTTGTCTTTTTCTTACTCCCTTGTTATGGTATGTTTGAAATGTTCTTTTATTGTATGTTTTTTTAAAATTTTAATTTTTTTTATTTTTTATACAGTTGATTAAAAATAAAAAAGAGTTAATTTAAAACAAACAAAAAAAAAAGGAAAAAAATATGCAGAGCCCCCTTGAGGAGCTGGTGGAGAATGCAGGGGTGTTAGGCTTCCCCACCTCGATGGTTACTGATGTGCTCACAGACATAGGGGACTGGTGGTTTGATGGGCTGAGCCCTCTACCACAGGACTTGCCCTTGGGAAGACTGTTGCTGCAAAGGAGAGGCTAGGCCTTCCTATAATTGTGCCTAAGAGCCTCCTCCCGAGTGCCTCTTTGTTGCTCAGATATGGCCCTCTCTCTCTCTAGCTAAGCCCACTTGGCAGGTGAAATCACTGCCCTCCCCTCTATGTGGGATCAGACACCCAGGGGAGTGAATTTCCCTGGCAACGTGGTATATGACTCCTGGGGAGGAATGTAGACCCGGCATCGTGGGATGGAGAACATCTTCTTGACCAAAAAGGGGAAATGAAAGGAAATGAAATAAGCTTCAGTGGCAGAGAGATTCCAAAAGGAGTCAAGAGGTCACTCTGGTGGGCACTCTTACGCACAATATAGACAACCCTTTTTAGGTTCTAATGAATTGGGGTAGCTGGCGGTAGATACCTGAAACTATCAAAGTACAACCCAGAACCCATGAATCTTGAAGACGATTGTATAAAAATGTAGCTCATGAGGGGTGACAATGTGATTGGGAAAGCCATAAGGACCACACTCCCCTTTGTCTAGTTTATGGAAGGATGAGTAGAAAAATGGGGGAAGGAAAAAAACAAAGGCACTTCTTTTTTACTTTAATTGCTCTTTTTCACTTTAATTATTATTCTTGTTATTTGTGTGTGTGTGGTAATGAAGGTGTCAGGGATTGATTTTGGTGATAAATGCACAACTATGTAATGGTACTGTGAACAATCGAACGTACGCTTTGTTTTGTATGACGGTGTGGTATGTGAATATATCTCAATAAAACGAATATTTAAAAAAAAAAATGTGGGCTCTACATCTGAGGTTTGTACCCTATCAAAAATGTAGTGAAGGCCAGAGAACATCAGCGTCAGTCCTCTTGGAAGCCGCACATTTCGTGTCTCGCGTCAGCAGCCCTGACTGTGGGTGCCGCACCCTGTGCTGCTCGCGGCTGCAAGCAGGTGAAGAAGGCGCCCGCGGGGTGTGAGCCTCATAGCAGCACAGTCACCTGGCCTGGGAAACGGAATGTGGACACGCAGCTGGACAGCCTGTCCTAAACAACTGTGCTTCTAGCAGAGTGGTACCGGGAATAGCCGATGTGCGTGTGCGTGAGTGCACACTAATCTAAATTGAGTTCTCTCTGGAAGAGAAGCGGGACTTTGCTCAAGGACCTCCCTCCTGCGAGGGGAACGCAGTAAGGGGGACAGGTGCAGTGGGGAGACTTACTTTCCCTCCCCCGAACTTTTATTTTGAAAAACTTTCAAAGAAAGTTGAAAGAAGAGTACAATGAATCCCCATATACTCACCACCTAGATTCCACAACGGTAACCATTCTGCCATATTTGGGTAACTGTATTTGGTTGACTGAATCATTTGATTAGAGACTCACATTTCACAGTAAAATCTTAGGCCCTTTCAATTTGGGGCTGTGCATATATCATCTACCCAAATAAATAATTAAAAATAATGCCCACCTCTGCAAGCAGATATGAGGGTTAAATTAAAGGACAAGACGTATGTGAAATACTTGATACACTGCCAAGCACAGAGTCCCTGCTCAGGAAGGGCTAATTTTACCTGTTCTCAGATGCCCCTTGCCTTTAGGTCCCACAGTCAACTCATCACTTTTCATTTCATGACCACCCTTTCCCTGATAGAGGCAGCACAGAGGGAATGGACAGGGCTCCAAAAAGTTCTATGACACAAAGTCTGCCAGGTACCAAGGAGCGCCAAGATGAGCCTGGCATCTGGGTCTTTTCCCAGACCAGCCCTCTTTCCACTTTTCCACACCTCTTTCAACTTCCAGAAGGCTCCTGTCAGGCCCAGAGTAGGAGGGACCATCTCACACTGAGGGAAAGTAGCACAGCCTCCAGCCAACTCAGTTGGAGACAGGTCAGTGAGTAGGGCAGTGAAATATATCAGAAATATAACATAAATACAATTCAATATGTGGCAAAAAAAAAAAAAAACAAGCAAAGATGTCAACTAGAGCTACAAATAATAAGCAAACAAATAAATGTAATATATATGTAATTATGTAATACATATATAACACATGTAATGTATTTTTATATATAAATATTGTTTTTTAGCAACTGTGCCAGTTTGAATGTATTGTGTCCCCCAAACGCCATTATCTTTGATGTAGTCTTGTGGGACAGACGTTTTGGTGCTGATTAGATTTGCTTGGAATGTGCCCCACCCAGCTGTGGGTGATGACTCTGATGAGATATTCCCATGGAGGCATGGCCCCACCCATTCAGGGTGAGCCTTGATCAGTGGAGCCATATAAATGAGCTGACTCAAAGAGAAGGAACTCAGTGTAGCTGTGAGTGACGTTTTGAAGAGGAGCAAGTTTGCTAGAGAGGAATGTCCTGGGAGAAAGCCATTTTTAAACCAGAACTTTGGAGCAGACGCCAGCCATGTGCCTTCCCAGCTAACAGAGGTTTTCTGGACGCTATTGGCCATCCTCCAGTGAAGGTACCCGAGTACTGATGTGTTATCTTGGACACTTTACGGCCTTAAGACTGTAACTGTGTAGCCAAATAAACCCCCTTTTTATAAAAGCCAATCCATCTCTGGTGTTTTGCATTCCACAGCATTAGCAAACTAGAACAGCAACCTAAACAGCATCTCTAACTACTTGGTTTTTATCACATAGTGAATTATATTTGGCCTGACTGACCCTTTTCCCAGCCAGGGACCATAAATCCTATGTTATTTTTCTAAGTTATGCCAGTCAAGTGGCCATCTGCCCTGCCGTCCCTATCCAGTGTCACTCTGTGGCTGCAGGCCTCCCCTCTCCCTGCCAACTCCAGTCCTTGTAGAGAAAGAACTGAGGAAACTGACCTGCCCTCAAGGGCCCTGTTTCTTGGTCGTCCTGACTGCTGCTGCCACACTGGGTACCAGGGTGGGCAGATCCCTTGGTGCATGTGTGCCTTCTCCACCACTGGGAGGCTGCTCCTGCAGACCTGACCCTGCTCAGGTGTGACTGTTCCAAGAGAAGAGTCCCCTCCTGCAGGGTTGCACCAGATGCCCATACTTCAGGCCTAGGGGCCAATTCACAGCCACTCACTGTGGAAGGGCCCATAAAGAGAACCAGGAAAACCCAAGGAGAAAAGGGGTGGCATTTATTAAGCACTACTTACTGAATACTATGCACTGTGCAAAATAATTTAAATACATGATCTCCTTTGATTTAATCACTTCAATCCCTCTACAAAGTAGGCATTGGTCCCTGGGTTGAGACCTGCCCTCTGATAGAGTTCCTCTTGGAAGGCCTTGATTCCTTTTCGAAATCAGTTAATTAATTAGTCATCTATATGACACTTTACTATGTGGCAGACAGTGTTCTAAACAGCTTCACAAACATTAACTCATTTAACCCACGTAGCAGTCCTAAGGTAAGCACCACCATTGTCCCCATTTAACAAACGAGATAACTGAGATACAGATGACACGAGTAAGGAGTTCAAGGTCACACAGCTAGTAAGTGGCAGAGCAGGGATGCCTGTTTTCTGCCAGTGGAACTGTAGCATAGATGCCTTGAAGTAGAAATGTATGCACATGAAATATACCAGCAAGGCAGTGGGGAAATAGATGTTCTTAGACACTGCTTGTGGGAGTGTAAATTTGGAAAACAATTTGGCAATATTGAACATAATTTAAAATGCACAGAGTTACTTTGTCCTGGAAATTCTTCTTCTAGAAATTATTCACAGATACAGTCACATGTGTGGGCAAAGACATATGTACAAAGCATTCCCATTGTACCCATGTTTATAAAAGTAAGGACTAGAAGCAACTGGTATGATTATTAAAGGGGACTAGTTTTTAAAAAAATACGATACATCCACACTCTGGAAAACTAGCCAGCTGTGAAAAGGAATGAGGGAAATCTACTGCAATGATATGTAAAGTCCTCCAAGAGGTAGTCTAGTGAATAAAGTCAAGCACAAGGCAGGATGTGTTCCTTACATGCTAACATTCAAGCCAAAGTACCAGGTTCTGATTCCAGGGAAGACAGAGTGAGCGCATTCCACCCTATCTATCACATTAAATGCAGCTATAAATCTTGGACAGAATGCTACCTTAGGACTCTGAGAAGCAACTGGTAGTGGATGGATTGAGGAAAGAGACCCAAATTCAAAGTTCCACCAAACTGGTATTACCAAGTCTGGACTCAAAGGCAAGTTAGTTTGAAACTCAGAAGTGTGCATCAAGTACAGACAGAAAAGTCTCCTAGAGAAGCCTTCTTTTTGGTCTGGTGGGAGAGAGTTGGGGAATGAGGAGAGGATACCAGCCCCCCACCCCCATTTTTTTTTTTTTTTTCTTTTTTTATTCTCAGCTGCCCCAGCCTTTGGTGATGGTAGCAGCAGTGGGTGGGCAGTGCTTTAAACTTTAAGCTCCAGAAGTGCTTTTTTTCTCTGTCCTCCCACTGCTAAGTCCCTGATGCAGATACAGTGGGTGGGAAGTTAGCAGCAGAGAAGGAAAACCAAAGCCCCAGCTTTCTGAAGGACTGGAAAAAGAGGCTCTAAGGGATCAGAAATTTGTGTGTGGGGGGGGGCACGGGGAGGAGGAAGAACAAGACAGACATCCCATAAGGTTGGGCTCACCTCTGAGCTTGCACGTATGGCTATGATCCTGAACAGCACCCCAGTGACTGCAAACTGAGCTTCAAGGTAGCCTGCTGCCCAGGTCCCTGACTGACCACTGGGTGGCGCACACATGGGAATGATCCTAGTAGCTCTGCAGATGCTTTCAAAACTGAACTTGGGAACCACAGCTCACAGAAGTTAGGTTGGAACTTGTGAGCAGAACCTAACCTGCAGGATTATGTTCTCTAGCCAGACTGACAAAGAAAGACACAGGTTACCAATATCAGGAATGCAAGTGGGGTATCACTACAGACCCCACAGACTTTATTTAAAAGGACAATAAGTGAATACCATGAACAAATCAATGCATATAAATTTGGCAAGTTACATGAAATGGACCAATTCCTTGATAAACACAAACTGCCAAAATTAACCAAAGAACAAACAGATAACCCGAATGGTCCTACGGCTATTAAGGTAATTGAATTTGTAGTTAAGAGCCTCCCCAAACTGAAATCTCCAGAAGGTTTCACTTACACATTCTACCAAACATTTAAAGGAAAAATAACACCAATTCCACACAATCTCTTCCAGAAAATAGAAGAAAAGGGAAAACTTCCTTCATTTTATGACACCAGTATTACCCTAACGTCAAAACCAGACAAGACAATCAGTATCAGATCAATATCCCTCATGAACAAAAACACAAATATCCTCAACAAAATATTAGCACATCAAATCCAGCAATATGTGTGTGCATGTATCAACACATAAGAAAATCAATTGTATTTCTATATACTAGCAATAAATAATTGGAAACAGATTTTTTAAATAGCTTTTAGATAGTTTAAAAAAAAAACCAGAATCACTTAGATATAAATCTAATAAAATATATGCAGGATCTGTATGCTGAAAACTACAAAATGCCAATGGAAAAAACCAAAGAAGATCTAAATAAATGGAGAAACATGCTGTGTTCATGGATTGGAAGCCTCAATATAGTTAAAGATGTCAGTTCTCCACAAAATGATCCATATGCTTAACAAAATTCCAATAAAAATACTAGCAACATTTTTCCATAGATGCAGATAAGCTGATTCTAAAAGAATTCTGAAAAAGAAGAGCAATGTTGGAGGACTCAGGCTAACTGATTTAAAACATTGTTATACAGCAAAGAAAAAGTAACTATACAGCTACAGCAATCAAGACAGTATAATTTTGAAGAAGGAATAAACATACAGATCAATGGAACAGAATAGAGAATCCAAAAACCGACCTACTCAAAATGGCCAATTGAATATTGACAAAGATGCAAAGGCAATTCAATGGAGAAAAGATAGTGTTTTCAGCAAACGATGTTGAAACAATTGGATGTCCATGTGCAAAATAGCCCAGGCCTAAACCCCCTACCTTATACAAAAATTCACTCGAGAGGCGGGGCAAGATGGCAGACTGGTGAGCTGTATGTTTTAGTTACTCCTCCAGGAAAGTAGGTAAAAAGCCAGGAACTGCGTGGACGGGACACCACAGAGCAATCTGTCTTTGGGCATACTTCATACAACACTCATGAAAACGTGGAACTGCTGAGATCAGCGAAATCTGTAAGTTTTTGCGGCCAGGGGACCCGCGCCCCTCCCTGCCAGGCTCAGTCCCGGGGGAGGAGGGGCTGTCAGCTCCAGGAAGGAGAAGGGAGAATTGCAGTGGCTGCTCTTATCGGAAACTCATTCTACTGATTCAAACTCCAACCATAGATAGACTGAGACCAGACACCAGAGACTCTGAGAGCAGCCAGCCCAGCAGAGAGGAGACAGGCATAGAAAAAAAACAACACGAAAAACTCCAAAATAAAAGCAGAGGATTTTTGGAGTTCTGGTGAACACAGAAAGGGGAAGGGCGGAGATCAGGCCTTGAGGCGCATATGCAAATCCCGAAGCAAGGCTGATCTTTCTGCCCTGTGCACCTTTCCTTAATGGCCCTGGTTGCTTTGTCTATTAGCATTTCAATAACCCATTAGATCTCTGAG
Source organism: Choloepus didactylus (assembly GCF_015220235.1). Classification (NCBI taxonomy): domain Eukaryota; kingdom Metazoa; phylum Chordata; class Mammalia; order Pilosa; family Megalonychidae; genus Choloepus; species Choloepus didactylus. Next base: position 212,053,271 of record NC_051307.1, on the reverse strand, counting down.
GAGGGCCGGTTTTTTTTTTTTTTTTTTTTTTAAATCCTTTTTGCTTTTTCTAAAACAATTACTCTAAGAAGCTCAATACAGAAAGCTTCAAAGAATTGAAATTTGGGCACGTCAAGTCAAGAGCAGAACTAAGAGAGCTCTGAGACAAAAGGCAATAATCCAGTGGCTGAGAAAATTCACTAAACAACACAACTTCCCAAGAAAAGGGGGGTGTCCGCTCACAGCCACCATCCTGGTGGACAGGAAACACTCCTGCCCATCGCCAACCCCATAGCCCAGAGCTGCCCCAGACAACCCAGTGTGACGGAAGTGCTTCAAATAACAGGCACACACCACAAAACTGGGCGTGGACATTAGCCTTCCCTGCAACCTCAGCTGAATGTCCCAGAGCTGGGAAGGGGGAGCAGTGTGAATTAACAGAGCCCCATTCAGCCATCATTTGAGCAGACTGGGAGCCTCCCAACACAGCCCAGCAGCCCAGAACTGCCCTGGGGGGACGGCACTCACCTGTGACATAGCACAGTCATCCCTCAACAGAGGACCCGGGGTGCACAGCCTGGAAGAGGGGCCCACTTGCAAGTCTCAGGAGCCATACGCCAATACCAAAGACTTGTGGGTCAGTGGCAGAGACAAACTGTGGCAGGACTGAACTGAAGGATTAGACTATTGCAGTAGCTTTAAAACTCTAGGATCATCAGGGAGATTTGATTGTTAGGGCCACCCCCCCCTCCCCGACTGCCCAGAAACACGCCCCACATACAGGGCAGGCAACACCAACTACACACGCAAGCTTGGTACACCAATTGGGCCCCACAAGACTCACTCCCCCACTCACCAAAAAGGCTAAGCAGGGGAAATCTGGCTTGTGGAGAACAGGTGGCTTGTGGACGCCACCTGCTGGTTAGTTAGAGAAAGTGTACTCCACGAAGCTGTAGATCTGATAAATTAGAGATAAGGACTTCAACTGGTCTACAAACCCTAAAAGAACCCTATCAAGTTCAGCAAATGCCACGAGGCCAAAAACAACAGAAAATTATAAAGCATATGAAAAAACCAGACGATATGGATAACCCAAGCCCAAGCACCCAAATCAAAAGACCAGAAGAGACACACCTAGAGCAGCTACTCAAAGAACTAAAGATGAACAATGAGACCATAGTACGGGATATGAAGGAAATCAAGAAGACCCTAGAAGAGCATAAAGAAGACATTGCAAGACTAAATAAAAAAATGGATGATCTTATGGAAATTAAAGAAACTGTTCACCAAATTAAAAATATTCTGGACACTCATAGTACAAGACTAGAGGAAGTTGAACAACGAATCAGTGACCTGGAAGATGACAGAATGGAAAATGAAAGCATAAAAGAAAGAATGGGGAAAAAAATTGAAAAACTCGAAATGGACCTCAGGGATATGATAGATAATATGAAACGTCCGAATATAAGACTCATTGGTGTCCCAGAAGGGGAAGAAAAGGGTAAAGGTCTAGGAAGAGTATTCAAAGAAATTGTTGGGGAAAACTTCCCAAATCTTCTAAACAACATAAATACACAAATCATAAATGCTCAGCGAACTCCAAATAGAATAAATCCAAAAAAAACCCACTCCGAGACATATACTGATCACACTGTCAAACATAGAAGAGAAGGAGCAAGTTCTGAAAGCAGCAAGAGAAAAGCAATTCACCACATACAAAGGAAACAGCATAAGACTAAGTAGTGACTACTCAGCAGCCACCATGGAGGCGAGAAGGCAGTGGCACGATATATTTAAAATTCTGAGTGAGAGGAATTTCCAGCCAAGAATACTTTATCCTGCAAAGCTCTCCTTCAAATTTGAGGGAGAGCTTAAATTTTTCACAGACAAACAAATGCTGAGAGAATTTGCTAACAAGAGACCTGCCCTACTGGAGATACTAAAGGGAGCCCTACAGACAGAGAAACAAAGACAGGACAGAGAGACTTGGAGAAAGGTTCAGTACTAAAGAGATTCGGTATGGGTACAATAAAGGATATTAATAGAGAGAGGGAAAAATATGGCAAACATAATCCAAAGGATAAGATGGCCAATTCAAGAAATGCCTTCACGGTTTTAACGTTGAATGTAAATGGATTAAACTCCCCAATTAAAAGATATAGATTCGCAGAATGGATCAAAAAAAATGAACCATCAATATGTTGCATACAAGAGACTCATCTTAGACACAGGGACACAAAGAAACTGAAAGTGAAAGGATGGAAAAAAATATTTCATGCAAGCTACAGCCAAAAAAAAGCAGGTGTAGCAATATTAATCTCAGATAAAATAGACTTCAAATGCAGGGATGTTTTGAGAGACAAAGAAGGCCACTACATACTAATAAAAGGGGCAATTCAGCAAGAAGAAATAACAATCGTAAATGTCTATGCACCCAATCAAGGTGCCACAAAATACATGAGAGAAACATTGGCAAAACTAAAGGAAGCAATTGATGTTTCCACAATAATTGTGGGAGACTTCAACACATCACTCTCTCCTATAGATAGATCAACCAGACAGAAGACCAATAAGGAAATTGAAAACCTAAACAATCTGATAAATGAATTAGATTTAACAGACATCTACAGGACATTACATCCCAAATCACCAGGATACACATACTTTTCTAGTGCTCACGGAACTTTCTCCAGAATAGATCATATGCTGGGACATAAAACAAGCCTCAATAAATTTAGAAAGATTGAAATTATTCAAAGCACATTCTCTGACCACAATGGAATACAATTAGAAGTCAATAACCATCAGAGACTTAGAAAATTCACAAATACCTGGAGGTTAAACAACACACTCCTAAACAATCAGTGGGTTAAAGAAGAAATAGCAAGAGAAATTGCTAAATATATAGAGACGAATGAAAATCAGAACACAACATACCAAAACCTATGGGATGCAGCAAAAGCAGTGCTAAGGGGGAAATTTATAGCACTAAACGCATATATTAAAAAGGAAGAAAGAGCCAAAATCAAAGAACTAATGGATCAACTGAAGAAGCTAGAAAATGAACAGCAAACCAATCCTAAACCAAGTACAAGAAAAGAAATAACAAGGATTAAAGCAGAAATAAATGACATAGAGAACAAAAAAACAATAAAAAGGATAAATATCACCAAAAGTTGGTTCTTTGAGAAGATCAACAAGATTGACAAGCCCCTAGCTAGACTGACAAAATCAAAAAGAGAGAAGACCCATATAAACAAAATAATGAATGAAAAAAGTGACATAACTGCAGATCCTGAAGAAATTAAAAAAATTATAAGAGGATATTATGAACAACTGTATGGCAACAAACTGGATAATGTAGAAGAAATGGACAATTTCCTGGAAACATATGAACAACCTAGACTGACCAGAGAAGAAATAGAAGACCTCAACCAACCCATCACAAGCAAAGAGATCCAATCAGTCATCAAAAATCTTCCCACAAATAAATGCCCAGGGCCAGATGGCTTCACAGGGGAATTCTACCAAACTTTCCAGAAAGAACTGACACCAATCTTACTCAAACTCTTTCAAAACATTGAAAAAAATGGAACACTACCTAACTCATTTTATGAAGCTAACATCAATCTAATACCAAAACCAGGCAAAGATGCTACAAAAAAGGAAAACTACCGGCCAATCTCCCTAATGAATATAGATGCAAAAATCCTCAACAAAATACTTGCAAATCGAATCCAAAGACACATTAAAAAAATCATACACCATGACCAAGTGGGGTTCATTCCAGGCATGCAAGGATGGTTCAACATAAGAAAAACAATCAATGTATTACAACACATTAAAAACTCGAAAGGGAAAAATCAATTGATCATCTCAATAGATGCTGAAAAAGCATTTGACAAAATCCAACATCCCTTTTTGATAAAAACACTTCAAAAGGTAGGAATTGAAGGAAACTTCCTCAACATGATAAAGACCATATATGAAAAACCCACAGCCAGCATAGTACTCAATGGTGAGAGACTGAAAGCCTTCCCTCTAAGATCAGGAACAAGACAAGGATGCCCGCTGTCACCACTGTTATTCAACATTGTGCTGGAAGTGCTAGCCAGGGCAATCCGGCAAGACAAAGAAATAAAAGGCATCCAAATTGGAAAAGAAGAAGTAAAACTCTCATTGTTTGCAGATGATATGATCTTATATCTAGAAAACCCTGAGAAATCAACGATACACCTACTAGAGCTAATAAACAAATTTAGCAAAGTAGCGGGATACAAGATTAATGCACATAAGTCAGTAATGTTTCTATATGCTAGAAATGAACAAACTGAAGAGACACTCAAGAAAAAGATACCATTTTCAATAGCAACTAAAAAAATCAAGTACCTAGGAATAAACTTAACCAAAGATGTAAAAGACCTATACAAAGAAAACTACATAACTCTACTAAAAGAAATAGAAGGGGACCTTAAAAGATGGAAAAATATTCCATGTTCATGGATAGGAAGGCTAAATGTCATTAAGATGTCAATTCTACCCAAACTCACCTACAGATTCAATGCAATCCCAATCAAAATTCCAACAACCTACTTTGCAGACTTGGAAAAGCTAGTTATCAAATTTATTTGGAAAGGGAAGATGCCTCGAATTGCTAAAGACACTCTAAAAAAGAAAAACGAAGTGGGAGGACTTACACTCCCTGACTTTGAAGCTTATTATAAAGCCACAGTTGCCAAAACAGCATGGTACTGGCATAAAGATAGACATATAGATCAATGGAATCGAATTGAGAATTCAGAGATAGACCCTCAGATCTATGGCCGACTGATCTTTGATAAGGCCCCCAAAGTCACCGAACTGAGCCATAATGGTCTTTTCAACAAATGGGGCTGGGAGAGTTGGATATCCATATCCAAAAGAATGAAAGAGGACCCCTACCTCACCCCCTACACAAAAATTAACTCAAAATGGACCAAAGATCTCAATATAAAAGAAAGTACCATAAACTCCTAGAAGATAATGTAGGAAAACATCTTCAAGACCTTGTATTAGGAGGCCACTTCCTAGACTTTACACCCAAAGCACAAGCAACAAAAGAGAAAATAGATAAATGGGAACTCCTCAAGCTTAGAAGTTTCTGCACCTCAAAGGAATTTCTCAAGAAGGTAAAGAGGCAGCCAACTCAATGGGAAAAAATTTTTGGAAACCATGTATCTGACAAAAGACTGATATCTTGCATATACAAAGAAATCCTACAACTCAATGACAATAGTACAGACAGCCCAATTATAAAATGGGCAAAAGATATGAAAAGACAGTTCTCTGAAGAGGAAATACAAATGGCCAAGAAACACATGAAAAAATGTTCAGCTTCACTAGCTATTAGAGAGATGCAAATTAAGACCACAATGAGATACCATCTAACACCGGTTGGAATGGCTGCCATTAAACAAACAGGAAACTACAAGTGCTGGAGGGGATGTGGAGAAATTGGAACTCTTATTCATTGTTGGTGGGACTGTATAATGGTTCAGCCACTCTGGAAGTCAGTCTGGCAGTTCCTTAGAAAACTAGATATAGAGCTACCATTCGATCCAGCGATTGCACTTCTCGGTATATACCCGGAAGATCGGAAAGCAGTGACACGAACAGATATCTGCACGCCAATGTTCATAGCAGCATTATTCACAATTGCCAAGAGATGGAAACAACCCAAATGTCCTTCAACAGATGAGTGGATAAATAAAATGTGGTATATACACACGATGGAATACTACGCGGCAGTAAGAAGGAACGATCTGGTGAAACATATGACAACATGGATGAACCTTGAAGACATAATGCTGAGCGAAATAAGCCAGACACAAAAAGAGAAATATTATATGCTACCACTAATGTGAACTTTGAAAAATGTAAAACAAATGGTTTATAATGTAGAATGTAGGGGAACTAGCAGTAGAGAGCAATTAAGGAAGGGGGAACAATAATCCAAGAAGAACAGATAAGCTATTTAACGTTCTGGGGATGCCCAGAAATGACTATGGTCTGTTAATTTCTGATGGATGTAGTAGGAACAAGTTCACTGAAATGTTGCTATATTATGTAACTTTCTTGGGGTAAAGTAGGAACATGTTGGAAGTTAAGCAGTTATCTTAGGTTAGTTGTCTTTTTCTTACTCCCTTGCTATGGTCTCTTTGAAATGTTCTTTTATTGTATGTTTGTTTTCTTTTTAACTTTTTTTTTCATACAGTTGATTTGAAAAAAGAAGGGAAAGTTAAAAAAAAAAAAAAGAAAAAAAGAAAAAAGACAAACAAGGAAAAAAAAAAAAAAAAGATGTAGTGCCCCCTTGAGGAGCCTGTGGAGAATGCAGGGGTATTCGCCTACCCCACCTCCATGGTTGCTAACATGACCACAGACATAGGGGACTGGTGGTTTGATGGGTTGAGCCCTCTACCATAAGTTTTACCCTTGGGAAGACGGTTGCTGCAAAGGAGAGGCTAGGCCTCCCTGTATTTGTGCCTAAGAGTCTCCTCCTTAATGCCTCTTTGTTGCTCAGATGTGGCTCTCTCTCTCTGGCTAAGCCAACTTGAAAGGTGAAATCACTGCCCTCCCCCCTACGTGGGATCAGACACCCAGGGAAGTGAATCTCCCTGGCAACGTGGAATATGACTCCCGGGGAGGAATGTAGACCCGGCATCGTGGGATGGAGAACATCTTCTTGACCAAAAGGGGGATGTGAAAGGAAATGAAATAAGCTTCAGTGGCAGAGAGATTCCAAAAGGAGTCAAGAGGTCACTCTGGTGGGCACTCTTACGCACAATATAGACAACCCTTTTTAGGTTCTAAAGAATTGGGGTAGCTGGTGGTGGATACCTGAAACTATCAAACTACAACCCAGAACCCATGAATCTCGAAGACAGTTGTATAAAAATGTAGCTTATGAGGGGTGACAGTGGGATTGGGAATGCCATAAGGACCAAACTCCACTTTGTCTAGTTTATGGATGGATGTGTAGAAAAGTAGGGGAAGCAAACAAACAGACAAAGGTACCTAGTGTTCTTTTTTACTTCAATTGCTCTTTTTCACTCTAATTATTATTCTTGTTATTTTTGTGTGTGTGCTAATGAAGGTGTCAGGGATTGATTTAGGTGATGAATGTACAACTATGTAATGGTACTGTAAACAATCGAAAGTACAATTTGTTTTGTATGACTGCGTGGTATGTGAATAAATCTCAATAAAATGATGATTAAAAAAAAATAAATAAATAAAAATAAAAATAAAAAAGAACATTCAAAAGATCCCATTTCCCTCTTCCCCATTGTTCATTTACTTTTTTTAAAATGCAGTGTTGTTGGGATGTATTCGCGCGCCCTGGGGTCGTCCACGGTGTGCAGTCAATTGTTCGCAGCGCCGTCGTGCAGTTGTGCGTTCATCACCGGAATCAATTTTTGAGCCTTTTCCTCACTCCAAAATAAAAATAAAAGCAAAAAAGAACACTCCAAATATTCCATCCCCTCCATCCCACACTATTCTGCATCTAATTTTTGTCCCCATTTTTCACTCATCTGTTCATAAACTGGATAAAAGGAGTGTGAGTCACAAGGTTTTCACAATCACACAGTCACACTGTGCAAGCTACATAGCTATACAATCAACTTCAAGAATCAAGGACACTGGGTTACAGTTTGATACTTCAGGTATTTCCCTCTAGCCATTATGTTTGGTATCTTCGAGGAACAACAAGTATGTTAGGTTGGCTGGAGCAAAGTAAACAAGGGGGAAAGAAATAGGAGGGAGATGAGGAGGGGGACAGATGGAGTAGAAACTTTGAGGATATTATAACGATTTTGGATTTTATTCTGAGTGAGATGGGAAGACTTTGGAGGGTTTTGAGCAGAGAAGGTATGGGAGCTGACATATTTGTTCAATAAATATTTAATTGAGCATCTATTATGGGGCAGAGTCTATGCTAGTCAGTGAGGATACTGTGGTGAACAATAACAAACATAATCACTGACAGAATTCACATCCTATCAGAGGGAAACAAGACAATAAATCAATAGAGAAATAAACAAGATAATTTCTGATCCTAAGAGGCTCTAGGAAGAAAAGAGTAATGAGACAGAGAGTAAGGGTAGTGGTACGCAAAGGCCTTTTTGAGGTGGATACATTTGAGCTGAACACTAAAAATTGAGGAGGGCCTAGCTAAGTGAAGAGCTGGGGAAGGTCATTCCAGGTGAGGAAGTAACAAGTGCAAAGGCCATGAAGAAGGAAGAGCTTTGTATGGTGAGGAACTTAAAAGAGACCAGTGTGGTGTGTAGTAATTCAGGCGGTATAGAGAGGCAGGCAGGAGCTAGATTATACAAGTCTTGTTTTCTAAGAACAGTAGGAAATTATTGGATCAAAAGAGTGACATGTATTTTAAGAAGATAATTCTGGCAACATGTAGAGAACAAATTGGAAGGAACTAAAATAGGAGCCCCCACCCTAACAAACTCAGGTACAAAAAAGTACTTGGAAGAAATAAATAAAAATATCAATGGTGGCTAAGTCTGGATGAAAACAATAAGCTAATCATTTCGCTTCCTTCTACTTTTTAAAAATATTTTTCAAATTTTCTATAATAAGTACATAATACATTCATGATATTTTAAAAGTCTCAAACTTTATTACAATTAAAAAAAACCTGCTAGAGAATTACGTTCCTAGTCTGACCTCTAACTGGTTCTTTAACATTCTCCTTTTTTATTCTTTATCTTTTTAGGTTCCTTTGAGAATATGAAAAAAGCTAGGGACCCAGGGCATATAAATCTGTCAAAATCATTGAACATAACACTTAAATTGGGTGGATGTCACTGGATTTAAGAAAAGCTATATACCTTGCTCAAAAAAGTCCAGAAGACTGCACCATACAAAATTCTTCTTACAACTTCTGAATGTTCACATCCCATTGGCACCCCTGGTGTTAAGAACCCCTGCATTAGCAATTCTCTCCAGGAAACAAGACACTAAGGAAGGACTCTAGGGCCTCGAGAGAGATCATGTATATAAAGGGAGTCATATGAAAAATTTTTATTCTTTAATTAGCACCAAAAATTAGACATTGAGGAATATAGAAGGAATAACAATGTATTGTTGTTACCACACTAACAGGGTAGTCAATGAAGGCCAGAAGTTACTTGCTTCCATTGAGGAAAGAGAGTAAAAAGGAAGTAGTGCCTTTTTTTCTTTATATTAGAGAAGCTGTGAGTTTACAAAGCAATCATGCAAAACATACAGGATTCCCATATACCACCCCACCACCAACAGCTTACATTGGTGTCGAATATTTGTTACAATTAATGATAGCATATTTTTATAATTATACTGTTAATTTAAATCTATGGTTTATTATACAGTGTATGGATGGATGAGTAGAAAAATGGAGACAGAAACTGAATGGAAAATAGGGTGGGATAGGTGGAATGATTTCGGTGTGAGGAAAGTGTTCGGGGATGGATTGGGGTGGTGGGTGCGCGGCTGTGTGATGGTGCTGTGGACGGCTGGTTGTGCACCGTGGATGACTCTATGGTGTGTGACTATATCTCAATAAAACTGAATTTAATAATAAAAAAAAAAATCCATGGTTTAGTTTACGGATCACTGTGTAGTGTAGTTCCATGGATATTTTGTTAAAATTTTTATTTTTACTATATATACAATCTAACATTTCCCCCTTTAATCACATTCAGATATATATTTAAGTATTGTATAATTGTGTTCACAATGTTGTGCTATCATTACTATCATCCATTACCAAAACATTTCCATCATTCCTTGCTGCAAAGGAGAGGATAAACTTGCTTATAATTGTGCCTAAGAGTCTCCCTGTGAGTGCTTCTTTGTTGTTCAGATGTGGCCCTCTCTCTCTAGCTAGGCCAACTTGGCAGGTGAACTCACTGCCCTCCCCGCTACGTGGGACCTGACTCCCAGGGATGTAAATCTCCCTGGCAACACAGGATATGACTCCCAGGGATGAACCTGGACCCAGCATTGTGGGATTGAGGGATGAGAACATCTTCTTGATCAAAAGGGGGAAGTAGAATGAAACAAAATAAAGTTTCAGTGGCTGAGAGATTTCAAATGGAGATGAGAGGTCACTCTGGTGGACATTCTTATGCACTATATAGATATCCCTTTTTAAGTTTTAGTGAATTGGAATAGCTAGAAGTAAATAGCTGAAACTATCAAACTCCAACCCAGTGGCTTTAACTCTTGAAGACAATTGTATAACTAAGTACTTACAAGGGGTGACAGTGTGATGGTGAATACCTTATGGATCACACTCCCTTTACCCAGTGTATGGATGGATGAGTAGAAAAATGGGAACAGGGACTAAATGGAGATTGGGGTGGGATGGGAAGGATGAGCAGCGTGTTCCTTTTTACTTTTGTTTTTTATTCTTATTCTTACTCTTTCTGGTGTAAAGAAAATATTCAAAATGGATTGGGGTGATGAAGGCACAACTATATGATAGTATTGTGAACAGTTGACTGTACACCATGGACGATTGTATGGTATGTGAATGTATCTCAATAAAACTGAATTTAAAAAAAAAAAAAAAATTCACTCAAAATGAACCATATATGTCCCCCAAAATGCCATTACCTTTAATGTAATCTTCTGTGGGCAGTCATATTAGTATTGATTAGATCGTAATTCTTTGGGTGTTTCCATGGAGATGTGCCCACCCAACTGTAGGTGATAACTCTGATTAGATAATTTCCATGGAAGAAAATATGAAAGAAAATATTGTGACCTGGTATTAGGCAAGAGTTCTTAGCATGACACCTCAGACTCAGAGCTAGAGTTTGGTAGCTATGTATGTCAGTATTATCCCAGACAGCAACTGTTAAAATATAAAACTTCCCCACCTGGGGAATTCTCACAAGCATTGGGGACTACAAATTTAGAAGGCCAAGCCCTTGATCTTGGGGCTTGCCTTATGAAGCTTGTTACTGCAAAGGAGAGGCTAGGCCTACTCATAATTGGGCCTAAGAGGCACCACCAGAGAACCTCTTTTGTTGCTCAGATGTGCACCTCTCTCTCTAAGCCAACTTGGCAGGTCAACTCACTACCCTCTCCCCTATGTGGGACATGATTCCCAGGGGTGTAAATCTCCCTGGCATTGTGGGACATGACCCACAATCGTGTGATTGAGAATACCTTCTTGACCATAGAGGGGAAGAGAAATGAAACAAAATAGTTTCAGTGGCTGAGAGATTTCAAATGGAGTTGAGAGGTCACTCTGGAGGTTATTCTTATGCATTAAATAGATATCCCTTTTCAGTTTTCAGTATATTGGAATAGCTAGAAGGCAATACCTGAAACTGCTGAACTGCAACCCAGTAGCCTTGATTTTTTAAAAGTGAATATATAACTATGTAGCTTACATGGTGTGACTGTGCAATTGTGCAAACCTAGTGGCTCACACTCCCTTTATCCAGTGTATGGACAAATGAGTAGAAAAATGGGGACAAAAAGTAAATGAATAATAGGGGAGATGGGGAATGGGATGTTCTGGATGTTATTCTTTACTTTTATTTATATTCTTGTTTTTATTTTATTTTATTTTTTTTTGGAGTCATGAAAATGTTCAAAAATTGATTTTGGTGATGAATGCGCAACTATAGAATGGTACTGTGAACAACTGATTGCACACTGTGGATGACTGTAGGGTATGTGAATGTATCTCAATAAAACTGGATTTAATTAAAAAAAAAAGTTCTTAACTATGGTACCACAGCATGATCCATTAAAGAAAAAAACTTGAATTTCATCAAAATTTGAAACTTTTAAATCAAAGAAGACCTAAATAGGTGGGAAGACATTCTGTGTTCATGGATAGGAAGGCTAAACATTGTTAAGATGTCAATTCTACCCAAACTGATCTACAGATTCACTGCAATTCCAATAAAAATTCCAACAACCTATTTTGCAGACTTGGAAAACCCAGTTACCAAATTTATTTGGAAGGGAAAGGGGCCTCAGATAGCCAAAAACATCCTGAAAAAGAAGAATTAAGTGGGAGGACTTACACTTCCTGACTTTAAAGCTTATTATGAAGCCACAGTGGTCAAAATAGCATGGTACTGGCACAAAAATAGACATATTGATCAATGGAATTGAATCAAGAGTTCAGAAATAGACCCCCAATCTATGGTCATCTGATTTTTGATAAGGAGCCCAAATCCACTAAACTGGGAAAGAACAGTCTTTTCAACAAATGCGGCTGGGAGAGCTGGATATCCATATCCAAAACAATGAAAGAGGACCCCTACCTCACACCCTATTCAAAAATTAACTCAAAGTGGATCAAAGACCTCAATATAAAAGCCAGTACCATAAAACTCGTGGAATGAAAATATACGGAAACATTTTCAAGACCTAGTAATAGGAAATAGCTTCTTAGACCTAACACCCAAAGCACAAGTAACGAAAGAAAAAATAGATAAATGGGAACTCCTCAAGACTGAACACTCCTGTGCTTCAAAGGACTTTGTCAAAAAGGTGAAGAGGCAGCCAACTCAATGGGAGAAAATACTTGGAAATCATATGTCTGATAAGAGTTTCATATCCAGTACATTAAAGAAATCTACAACTCAACAACAAAAGGACAAACAACCCAATTATAAAATGGGCAAAAGATGAATAGACAGTTTTCCAAAGAGAAAATACAAACAGCTAAAATGCACATGAAAAGATGTTCATTTTCATTAGCTATTAGGGAAATGCAAATCAAAAACCACAATGAGATATCATCTCACACCTATAAAAATAGCCGCTATTAAACCATCAGAAAACCACAAATGTTTGAGAAGATGTGAAGAAAATGGAACACTTATTCACTGCTGGTGGGAACGTAAAATGGTACAGCCACTGTGGAAGACAGTTTGGCGATTCCTCAGAAAACTAAACATCAAGTTGCCCTGTGACCCAACAATTCTGCTACTAGGTACAAACCCAGAAGATCTGAAAGCAGTGACATGAACAGACATTTGCACACTGGTGTGCCTAGTGGCATTATTCACAATTGCCAAAAGGTGTAAACAACCCAAGTGTCCATCAGCAGATGAGTGGATAAACAAAATGTGGTTTATACATATGATGGAATACTATGCAGCAGTAACAAGGAATGAGGTTCTGAAGTGTGTGACAACATGGATGAAACTTGAAGACATAATGCTGAGTGAAATAATCCAGACACAAGAGGATAGATGATGTATAATTTCACTAATGGGAATCACAAAACTTCAGCTAGGCTGACAAAGAAAAAAAGAGAAAGAATGCTAATAATAAAAATCAGAAATAAGATGTGGTCATTACTACTAATCCCCCAAAGCCAAAAAAAGAGATCAGAAGACAAGTGATTACTGACAAATGTTTTTCATAATATACATAAAAAAAATCCTAAGGGCCACAATGGAATTTTATTCAGCCATAAGAAGTAATGAAGTTCTGTCTTCGTGGATGAACCTTGAAGACAGCATGTTGAGTGAAAGAAGCAAGACAGAAAGGTAAGATATTGTATGATCTCACTGATACGAAATAATTAGACTAAGCAAACTCACAGAGTTAGAATCTAAAATTTAGGTTACCAGGGGATGGGGAGGGGGTAGGGAATAGGGAGTTAAAGCTTAGAATGTACAAAGTTTCTATTGGGATGGAAAGTTTTGGTAATAGATGTTGGTGATGGTAGCACAACATTGTGAACATAATTAACAGCACTGAATCATATACTTGAATGTGGTTAAAAGGAGAATTTTAGGTTGTATGTATTTTACTTTATTTGTTGGCATAAGTTGTTCATAGTGTCCTCTTATACTCATCTATATTATTTCTTGGGGATTAGTAGTAATGCCTCCATCTTACTTCTGATTTTTATTATTAGCATTCTTTCTCTTTTTTTCTTTGTCAGCCTAGCTAAAGTTTTGTTAATTTGATTGATCTTCTCATAGAACCAACTTTTGGTTTCATTGATTCTATTGTTTTTCTATTCTCTATTTCCTTTATCTCCACTCTATTTCCTTCCTTCTGCTCACATTGGGTTTAGTTTGTCCTTAGTTCTCTAGTTCCTCCAGGTGTGAGTTAGGTCACTCTGGTGGTTTGGAGCTGTATATACGCCAGAAAAACATGTTCTTAACTTAATCCATTCCTGTGGGTGTGAACCCATTGTAAGCAGGAGCTCTTGATGAGGTTAGTTCAGCTAAGGTGTGGCCCACTTCAATCAGGATGAGTCTTGATCCTATTACTGAAGTCCTTTATGAGCTAAATGAAATTCAGACACAGAGGGATAAAGTCATAGGGATCAGCCAGAAGCTGAACATCAACAGAACCTGGAAGAGAAGGGGATAGAGGAGGAGACATTGCACATGCCTTCCCATCTGACAAACTAAGGACCAAGGATAGCCTGCAGCCAACCCCAGAATGCCACAGTCTTTGGGAAGAAAGCATTGCCTTGATGATTCCTTGATTGGACTTTTTCCTAATCTCAAACTATGAATAAATACATTTCCATTGCTTACCCCAACTCATTTCATGGTATTTCCTTGAGTAGTCCTGGAAACTAAAACAGTTACTTATTTGAGATCTTTGTTCTTTTTTAATGTAAGCATTTAAAGCTGTAAGCTTTCCACTGAGCACTTTTGTTTTTACTGCATCCCACAAGTTTTAGTAGTTGTATTCCCGTTTTTCACCCATCTCAAGATATTTCCTAATTTCCTTGGTGATTTCTTCTTTGACCCATTGGTTATTTAAGAGTGTTACCAATTGCTTAAATTTAAATAAATGCTTACCATATGATCCAGCAATCCCAATTCTATACACTAAAGAAGTGAAAATGTATGTTCCATAAAACTCTATACAAATTTTTTATATTAGCTTTATTTATCACCATCAAAAGTAGGAAATAACTTAAATGTCCTTCAATAGGTAAACAGGCAAATAAACAGTGGTACATCTATACAAAAGATTACTACTCAGCAATAAAAAGGAATGGACTATCAACACACACAACAATGTGGATGAATCTCAAAAGCATTACGCTGAGTGAAAGAAGCCAGTCTCAAAAAGTTGCATACGGTATAACACTCTGGGAGTGGCAGTAGTACAGCAATAGTGACACTAATCAGTGGTTATCAGGGATTAGGCGTTGAGAGTTTGACTTCAGTGGGGCACATGATGGAGTTTAGGGAGGAACAGTACGGTTTTATATCCTGATTGTGATGGCCATTACCCACAGCTATACATGAGTTATGCAAATCTTCTTTGATTTCTTTTAGCAATGTTTTGTAGTTTTCCTGTGTATAAGTCCTTTACATCCCTGGTTAAATTTATTCCTAGATAATTGATTCTTTTAGTTGCTATTGTGAATAGAGTTTTTTTCTCGAGTTCCACCTCCTTTAGCTCATTTCTTGTATATATTAACACTACTGATTTTTGGATGTTGATCTTGTACCCTGCCACTTTTCTGAATTCATTTATTAGTGCTACAAGGTTTGTTGCAGATTTTTCAGGATTTTCTATATATAGGACCATATCATCTGCAAATAGGGAAAGTTTTGCTTCTTCCTTTCCCATTGGATGCTTTTTATTTCTTTTTATTGCCTAATTGCTCTGGCAAGAACTTCCAGTACAATGTTGATTAAGTGGTGACAGTGGGCATCCTTGACTTTTTCCTGATCTTAAAGGGAAAGCTTTCAGTCTTTCACCATTAATTTGGATGTTAAATGTGGGCTTTCCTTATATGCTTTCATCATGTTGAGGAAGTTTTCTTCTGTTCCTGTCTTTCTAAGTGTTTTTCTCAAGAAAGAGGGCTGCATTTTCTCAAATCACTTTTCTGTATCACTAGATATAATCATGTGGCTTTTTCTTACCTTCTATTAATGTAGTGTATTACATTAATTGGTTTTCTTATGTAGAACCAACCTTGCAAACCAGGGATAATCCCACCTGGTCAAGGTATATAATCCTTTTAATATGCTGTTGAATTCAGGTTGTTAGTATTTTGTTGAGGAATTTTGCATCTATACTCATAAGATATAATTGGGAAGATGGTAGAGTAGGGAGATCCAGGAATCACTCCTACTCCAAAACAACTAATGGGCAGAAAGAAACTGTCTGAAACAACTGTTCTGGGGTTTCAGAGGCTAGGGGAGCACTTTACAGAAGCCTGGGAAGTGAGGGATGAAAAAGCAGAGAAACCACAGTAAACAACAGTGAGTAACTCACCCACGGTGGCTGCCTGCACGCATCCCCACTCTCAAGGCAAGCCATGTTGGGTCCAGCTGCTACAGATGGAGAGGGACGTGGAAGCCCTCTTCCCCAATTATGTGTATGTGTGTGGGGGGTGGGGGGAGCTACAGCAGAGTACTGATCACAGCTTTTGATCAGCAGATTTAGATTGCTGGGTCCCAGCTCTGAACTGCCACGGCCATTGTCTCAACCCTGACCCAGCAGGGATGAAGGCAGTGGAGGTTTACATACACAGGGCCTCCTGAGGGCTGTGAGGAACAGTTTGCAGAAAAGTGCCATCTGCTAGGCAGGAGGAAAGCACGGTTTTGGGGAGTCATCAAAAAGGCTTTTAGGGGTCTTTCCTGACCCTCTCCCCAGGGCTCAGTGGAACTGGCCTGCACCCCCTTTGTGGTTCTCTGGATCTGTTTTGGCTGGGAAATACTGACTTTGAAAAGTGCTTTCTGGAGTGACCCTCCTCCCAGAATTTGCCCTCCAGGCAAAAGCAGCTATAGGAAACGAGAGTAAAAAAACTATAAGGGCAAAACAAAAACAAACAGAACAGATCAAGAGTCCAAGAGAAGAAAAAGGGGATGATACAACTGCACAAATAATGCAATCTTAAAAACTGTACCACATACCCAGGGCAAGAATCAGATGAAGATGAGCTACAAAAATTGGATCAATTAAACATAGCAATTCTAAAGGTCTAGAATAAGTGGAATAAAGTGCCAAAGAAGAGCCTTAACACAAAGCCAATCAACAAGAAAACCCTAGGCAGGTGGGAGGAACTGACTTTCAGAGTAAACTCATCAAAGTAACCAGATGCCTAGACACCAGCAAAAAAATTACAAGCCATACTAAGAAACAGGAAGATAATGGCCCAGGCAAAAGAACAAATTAAAACTTTGGAGGAGAGAAAGAATTTCAAACAACCAGTCGAAGATGTTCAGTCAAATCTCCTAAATCAAGGAAATGAAGGAAGATACGGCTAAAGAGATAAAGGCTATTAAGAAGACACTGGGTGAACATGAAGAATTTGAAAGTATGAAAAGAAACATAACAGAACTTAGGGTAATGAAATTCATAATAGCAGAAATTAAAAATACACTAGAGGCACACTGGGGTGGAGGGACACACACACACACACACACAGAGAGAGAGAGAGAGAGAGAGAAGACAGGGAGAATGAATTTGCTACAGACTATGTTAAATTGTTTTCCAAACAGGTCTTATCAGTAGTGGCCATTTCAATCTTTGTCAACTGGACAGATAAAAAATGGTATCTTATTTAAATTTGCTTTTCTATAATTATCAGTCAGAATATATTTTCCATATGTTTGTTCATTTATTTTGTCTATTTATTGGGAACTTTGGTGATATTTCTTGAAAACTGTAGAAATTCTTTATATATTAAAATATTACCCATTTATTATTTAAAAAAAAATACACCAGAGGCACACAACAGCAGATTTGAACAGGCAGAAGAAAGAAAGAAGATAAGACAATTGAAATCTTACACACAGAAGAACAAATAGGAAAAGAATGGGGGGAAAATGAGCAGGGTCTCAGGGAACTAAACGACAGGATTAAATGCACAGACATACATGTCATGGCTGTCTCAGAAGGAAAAGAGAAGGGAAAGGGAGCAGAAGGAATATTTGAGGAAATAATGGCTGAAAATTTCCCAACTCTTATGAAAGGCCTAAAGATACATGTCCAAGAAGCACAGCATACTCCAAACGGAATAAATACTAATAGACCTAGTCCAAGACACTTACTAATCAAAATGTCAAAATGCCAAAGATAAACAGAATCCTGAAAGCAGCAAGAGGAAAAGTTTGAATCACTATCTAGGGTCCTTTCCTTTCAGTTGGAAGAACCCCCCTTAGCATGTTTATAGAACAGGTCTAGTGGTGATGAACTCCCTCAGCTTTTGTTTATCTGAGAATGCTTTCATCTCCCCTTCATTTTTGAAAGTCAGTCTCATCAGATATAAAATTCTTGGCTGACAGTTGTTTTCCTTCAGCACTTTGTACCCACTGCCTTCTTGCCTCCATGATTTCAGATGAGAAATTAGCACTCAATCTAATTGGGACTCCCTTGTACATAACACATGCTTTTCTCTTGCAGCTTTCAGAACACTCTCCTTGTCCTTTGTATTTGATAGTGTAATCAATATATGACAGGATGTATTTTTCTTCATGTTTGTCCTGTTGGGTGTTCTCTAAGTTTCTTAGATGTACATATTCACATCTGTGATGGTTAGGTTCATGTGTCACCTTGGCCAGGTGATGGTCTCCAGGTGTCTGGTCAAGCAAGCACTGGCCTAACCATTACTGCAAGGACCTTTGTGGCTGGTTAAAAAACCAGAAGGCTGCTTTATTAAATCATCAGTCAATTGGCTAAAGCTGTGACTGATTACATCAACTAAGGGTGTGTCTTCTGCAGTGATAGAATTCAATCAGCTGGATTTAATCCAATCAGTTGAAGACTTTTAAGTGAGAAAGATAGAGGACTTTCACTTCTTCTTTGGCTAGCCAGCGAAGCATTTACTGAGGAGTTTATTGAACACCTTCATCAGAGTTGCCAGTCGCTGCCTGAGGAGTTCATTGAACACCTTTGTTGGAGTTGCCCATTTGCTGCCTAACCTACGGAATTTGGACTTGTGCATCCCCATAGTTGTGTGAGACACTTTTATAAAATCTTATATTTACAGATATCTCTTGTTGATTCTGTTTCTCTAGAGAACTCTAACTAATACAGCTTGGTGCTGGGAGGGGTTCTTGGGAAACAGAATCTTTAAATGGGCTTTTACAATTGGTTTTCTACTCTGCTTAGATTCAGAGGCACTAATGACTCCATTTCCAGTAAGCAAGATGGCACTGACAGTCCATGGCATGAGTTGGGAGTGGAGATATGCAAAATATCACCATTTGATTCTCCTAGTCATACTCTTGTATGAAGCAAGGCTCTGGGTGACAGTATTTTTGACACCTTAACAGAGTTTTGCAGAGTTAAAAGATATAATGATGTTGGCTGGTTGCTCTTGGATATGCTGGATAAAGTTAGAAGAGAAAGGGACGAGCTAAAGGCTTCCAGTTTGAAACTTAAGTGCTGTATTTCAGATGTAAAGGTTTCTATGTGTGCCATGAAAGAAAATCTTATTTCCTGTGGCTGCAGAATTGAAATTTCTGAAAACCAGACCCAGAGTCTCATTGTGCAAGTAGCAGATTTATAAAGTAAACTAAGATCTCAATCTCACAGGGTGTCTGCTGTTAAAGTAAAGGCATTGATTGGAAAAGAATGGGATCCTGAAACTTAGGATGGAGACATATGGACTGATAATAATGACAGTGAGGACACTGGAACCCTGGATTCTGCTGAGTCTTTGTTAGATATACCTGTAGTGGCCTGTCCTGAGGAAACAGCCCCCTACCTCCAGTCTGCCCTGAGGAGACAGCTACCCAACCTCCAGCCTGATTTAAGGTTAACAGATTCCTCTCTTTCCTAGCACCCAGCTATAGCTTCTTGGGGAATTCCTTACAATCTGTTGAACTGAGGAAGAGAAAACTCGGGCCTGGTTTACAGATGATTCTGCACGATATGCAGGCACCACCCGAAAGTGGACAGCTGCAGCACCGCAGCCCCTTTCTGGGATGTCCCTGAAGGACAGTGGTGAGGGGAAATCCTCCCAGTAGGTGTGTGCCGGTTTGAATGTATTACGTCCTGCAAAACGCCATTATCTTTGATGCAATCTTGTAGGGGCAGACATATTAGTGTTAATTAGATTGTAATTCTTTGAGTGTTTCCATGGAGATGTGACCCACCCAATTGTAGGTGATAACTCTGATTAGATAATTTCCATGGAGGTGTGGCCCTGCCCAATCAGTGTGGGCCTTGATTAGTTTACTAGAGCACTATACAAGTGAGTTTGCTACAGCCAAGAGGGACACTTTGAAGAATGCACAGGAGCTGAGAGAGGAGCTGCAGCTTACAGAGACATTTTGGAAATGGCCTTTGAAAGCAGACTTTTGCTCCAGAGAAGCTAAGAGAGGACAAATGCCCCAAGAGCAACTGAGAGTGACATTTTTGAGGAACTGCAGCCTAGAGAGGAATGTCCTGGGAGAAAGCCATTTTGAAACCAGAACTCTGGAGCAGACACCAGCCACATGCCTTCCCAGCTAACAGAGGTTTTCTGGATGCCAATGGCCATCCTCCAGTGAAGGTACCCTTTGTTGATGCCTTACCTTGGACACTTTATGGCCTTAAGACTGTAACTGTGTAACCAAATAAACCCCCTTTATAAAAGCCAGTCCATTTCTGGTATCTTGCATAATGGCAGCAATAGAAAACCGGAACAAGGTGGAACTTTGAGCAGTGCACCTGATTGTTCATTTTGCTTGGAAGGAGAACTGGCCAGAGGTGCGTCTGTATACTGATTCCTGGGCTGTTGCTAATGGTTTGGCTGGATGGTCAGGGACTTGGAAGGAACATGATTGGAAAATTGGTGACAAAAAGTCTGGAGAAGAGGTATATGGATAGACCTTTCTGAGTGGGCAAAAACATGAAGATATTTGTGTCCCATGTGAATGCTCACCAGAAGGTGACTTCAGCAGAGGAAGATTTTAATAATCAAGTGGATAAGATGACCCATTCAGCCAAAGGGTAAAGATCAAAACTGACAACTTCAGTTTAAAACTTCAACTTCCACGTGAGACCAAGGGAAGAGATGTCTATTTGGTGCAGGATCTATATATTCTAAACAGTATAACTCTACAGTCGGTTTGTTAAAACACCACAATTACATGGAACTTTGACTAGGAAGTGAGATACGGTAGGTTAGTATAGGTTAGAGTGAAATAGTGACACATTCCAAAGTAATTTGGGCAGAGAATAAAACATACATTTACAGGTCCCCTCCCCGCCAGAGGAGCTGGGGGAAGGTGTGGATGTGTTGGACATCCTCACCTGGACTGGTGTTGATGTTGTCACAAACATTGGGACTGGCAGTTTGATGTGCCAAACCCTCAATCATGGGACTTGCCCTTATGAAGCTCGTTACTGCAAAGGAGAGGCTAAACTTGCATATAATTGTGCCTAAGAGTCTCCCCCTGAGTACCTCTTTGTTGCTCAGTTGTGGCCTTTTCTCTCTCTCTCTCTCTCTAACCAAGCCACCTCGGCAGGTGAACTCACTGCCCTCCCCACTACGTGGGACCTGACTCCCAGGGTCGTAAATCTCCCTGGCAACGCAGGATATGACTTCTGGGGATGAATCTGAACCTGGCATCATGGGATTGAGAATTTCTTCCTGACCAAAAGGGGGATGCAAAATGAGACAAAATAATTTCAGTGGCTGAGAGATTTCAAATGGAGTCGAGAGGTCACTCTGGTGGACATTCTTATTCACTATATAGATAACACCTCTTAGGTTTTAATGTATTGAAATAGCTAGAAGTAAATACCTGAAACTATCAAACTCCAACCCAGTAGTCTGGACTCCTGAAGATGATTGTATAACAATGTAGCTTACAAGGGGCAACAGTGTGATTGTGAAAACCTTGTGGATCACAATCCCTTTATCCAGTGTATGGATGGCTGAGTAGAAAAATGGGGACAAAAACTAAATGAAAAATAGGGTGGGATGGGGGAGGATGGTTTGGGTGTTCTTTTTTACTTTTATTTTTTATTCTTATTCTGATTCTTTCAGATGTAAGGAAAATGTTCAGAAATAGATTGGGGTGATGAATGCATAACTATATGATCGTACTGTGAACAGTTGATTGTATACCATGGATGATTGTATGGTATGTCAATATATTTCAATAAAACTGAATTTAATTAAAAAAAAAAAGACGACCCGTTCAGTGGATACCAGTCAGTCTCTTTCCCCAGTCACTCCTGTCATTGCCCAATGGGCTTATGGACAGTGTCCTTGGTTGTAGGGATGGAGGTTATGCAAGGGCTCAGCAACATGAACTTCCACTCACCAAGGCTGACCTGGCCACAGCCACTGCAGAGTGTCCAATCTGCCAGTAGTAGAGACCCACACTCAGTCCCCGATATGGCACCATTCCCCGAGGTGAGCAGCCTGCCACTTGGTGGCAGGTTGATTACATTGGACCACTTCCATCATGGAAAGGGCAGCGATTTGTTCTCACTGGAATAAGACATATACTCCGGATATGGGTTTGCCTCTCCTGCATGCAATCCTTCTGCCAAGAGTTTTAATTACACTTTTTGTTCTTTCTGTTAATCCTAAGGATTGGGGGTGATAGGCACAATGAAAATGTTGCAAAACAGACCATATTTTGCATATTGTTTTCATAGTTTGTCCCATAAAGTGAGTTCCTCAGTCACTGTGAAGTTCTGAGGGAATTCCCCAATTTAGAATTAGTTTTTGTCCTAATAATACCTCTGTGGTGGTATCAACAGTAGCTTGACTACAGGGAAAGGCTTCAGCCCTAATTGGAGTACATAAAAATCATTACTAAAATGTATTTATAGCCTTGGGATGGTTTAATTGAATAAAGTCCAACTACCAAATTTCAAAAGGTCTAGCAGGTAAGGGAAAATGTTCTTGAGAGTCATGGAAAAGTTTTCCTGGATTACGCTTAGGACAAGTTAAACAATTGTAGTATATTTTCACAGCTATTTTAGAGGATAGTTTTCAGAAATATTGTTTTCCTCGGTTTACCATTTTATCAGTATTCCAGTGAGACTGTGGGGACCGAGGGCCTGGGCCCCTCCCCACATGGTGAAAGTGAATTATTACAGGTAACCGCCTACCTGACTGGGATAGACCCTAAAGGTCATCAGACCTCCCCAGGGGGGTTAGGAATGTACAGATGTTATCATAACCAAGCATTAAAACTCCCCTCCCCTGATCACTGTTGATGGCAAATCTCCACACCCCTGTGTCACAAGACCCTGTTGAAACTATTCTCACACCCTATGAAATGTCTTTGTCCTAACCCCTTTAAACCACCCCCTGGCACCACCCCCACCCCTGCTCTTTGCGGAGCACTAACTTCCATCTTTCCCAGCCAGCTGCTGCCATGGAAACATCCCTTGTTCCTAAGTCCTAATTAAACTCATGTCTCACTCTGTGTCTGGCGTGTTCTTCAGTCTTGGGGCTGAGCTAGGTTGGAACAGAGACATATTATGAATAAATGTGTTCTGGAGGCAAGTAGGGGGACTGGTTTACCATTAGGGTTAAATCATGATTTAATAGCAGGCTTATAAATAAAAAAACAGCTGGCATTTCTGCCCCCTCCCCCCCTTTTTTTAATCCCCTGAGGAGGAATATTTTGTTGAACTTCAAGGAGTAAAGATTTTTATGTTTCCAATAGAGTTAAAGAATGATTATGGAAACAGGAATAGGATTAGAATTTGTAGCTGCCTTTTTTACAGCTTTATCTGCCATGTGGTTTCCAATGCTTTCCTCTATATTTGCCTGAGAATGACCAGGAATTTTAA
Source organism: Choloepus didactylus (assembly GCF_015220235.1). NCBI lineage: Eukaryota > Metazoa > Chordata > Mammalia > Pilosa > Megalonychidae > Choloepus > Choloepus didactylus. Next base: position 212,029,538 of record NC_051307.1, on the reverse strand, counting down.
TTATAGCCAAAGCCATTGGTAACAGTATAGCATCTACTGATTTCACAACCTAAGAGCTATCTTTTATTTTTCCTCCTTTGGGGGTTAAAAAAACTCTTTGTTTCCATAACATACCCAAGTTATGGACAACCCCAAAAGCATACCGACTACCAATGTATACATTTGCTATTTTCCCTTCTGCAAGTATGACACTGATCAAAAGCAGTGGACTCTCTGCCCGATGTGCACAACGACCAATCTATAACACCAAGGTTTCAGGGAGAGAAAGAATTTAATGCTGCGAGTGAAGCAGGAGATCAGACGGCCTATCAGCCCCAAAATTTGTCTCTCAAGTCTAATAAATTCAGGGTTTTTATGGATTCAAACAAGGGATGGGGGTAGGATGATACTGAGTTTCAGTAATTTCAAGTATTAACTTCTGCCTATTCTGCAATATAGAAAGAAAAACATCTATATAATGATTCCATAATCATAATCATTTGTTAATTCCTAATTTCTCAGTTACAAGTATACAGGTTCTTTTTTTTTTTTTTTTTTTTTTAATTCAGTTTTATTGAAATATATTCACAAACCATACAGTCATCCATGGTATACAATCAACTGTTCACAGTATGATCATATAGTTATGCGTTCATCACCACAATATATTTCTGAACATTTTCCTTACATCAGAAAGAATCAGAATAAGAATAAAAAATAAAAGTGAAAAGAGAATACCCAAACCATCCCCCCATCCCACCCTATTTGTCATTTAGTTTTTACTCCCATTTTTCTACTGATTTTTTTTCAATTTTTTAACTTTGTTTATCAAAAAATTAAAAACAAACAGGCAAACAACTACCAAAAAAACCCCACAACATTTCAAACAAAGCAATGGATTAAGGAAAACAAATAACCTAAAATAACTACTTTGCTTCCAATATGTTCCTACCATACCCCAAGAAAATTAATAAACCATGTCCAAACAGAGGAGTAAGAAAAACAAATAATCTAAAATAACTACATTGCTTCCAACATGTTCCTACCATACCCCAAGAAAATTAACAACCCCTAAGAAAACAAAGGAATAAGAGAAAAAAAAAACCTAAAATAACTCTATTGCTTCCAACATGATCTTACTATATCCAAGAAACTTTACAAACCATAATCATTCCTGAGCATTCCCATAACATTGAGATTACCCTCCATAGTTTATCTGTTCGTTAGATTATCATTCCCCCTCCACTAATTGGTATCTCTAGGTCCCCTACATTCTACAGTATAAAACATTGTACATTTTTCACAGAATTCACATTAGTTGGTAACATACAATATCTCTCTTTTTGTGCCTGGCTTATTTTGCTCAGCATTATGTCTTTTTTTTTTTTTTTTTTAATCTTCATTTTATTGAGATATATTCATATACCACGCAGTCATACAAAACAAATCGTACTTTCGATTGTTCACAGTACCATTACATAGTTGTACATTCATCACCCAAATCAATCCCTGACACCTTCATTAGCATACACACAAGAATAACAACAATAATAATTAGAGTGAAAAAGAGCAATTGAAGTAAAAAAGAACACTGGGTACCTTTGTCTGTTTGTTTCCTTCCCCTATTTTTCTACTCATCCATCCATAAACTAGACAAAGTGGAATGTGGTCCTTATGGCTTTCCCAATCCCCTTGTCACCCCTCATAAGCTACATTTTTATACAACTGTCTTCGAGATTCATGGGTTCTGAGTTGTAGTTTGATAGTTTCAGGTATCCACCACCAGCTACCCCAATTCTTTAGAACCTAAAGTGTGCGTAAGAGTGCCCACCAGAGTGACCTCTCGGCTCCTTTTGGATTCTCTCTGCCACTGAAGCTTATTTCATTTCCTTTCACATCCCCCTTTTGGTCAAGAAGATGTTCTCCGTCCCACGATGCCAGGTCTACATTCCTCCCCGGGAGTCATATTCCATGTTGCCAGGGAGATTCACTCCCCTGGGTGTCTGATCCCACGTAGGGGGGAGGGCAGTGATTTCACCTTTCAAGTTGGCTTAGCTAGAGAGACAGGGCCACATCTGAGCAACAAAGAGGCATTCGGGAGGAGGCTCTTAGGCACAACCATAGGGAGGCCTAGCCTCTCCTTTGCAGCAACCGTCTTCCCAAGGGTACAACCTGTGGTAGAGGGCTCAACCCATCAAACCACCAGTCCCCTATGTCTGTGGTCATGTTAGCAACCATGGAGGTGGGGTAGGCGAATACCCCTGCATTCTCCACTGGCTCCTCAAGGAGGCACTGCATCTTTTTTTTTCCTTGTTTTTTTGTTTTTTTTTTTTTTAACTTTCCCTTCTTTTTTAAATCAACTGTATGAAAAAAAAGTTAAAATGAAAACAAACATACAATAAAAGAACATTTTAAAGAGACCATAACAAGGGAGTAAGAAAAAGACAACTAACCTAAGATAACTGCTTAACTTCCAACATGTTCCTACTTTACCCCAAGAAAGTTACCTAATATAGCAACATTTCTGTGAACTTGCTCCTACTATATCCATCAGAAATTAACAGACCATAGTCATTCCTGGGCATCCCCAGAACGTTAAATAGCTTATCTGTTCTTCTTGGATTATTGTTCCCCCTTCCTTAATTGCTCTCTATTGCTAGTTCCCCTACATTCTACATTATAAGCCATTTGTTTTATATTTTTCAAAGTTCACATTAGTGGTAGCATATAATATTTCTCTTTTTGTGCCTGGCTTATTTCGCTTAGCATTATGTCTTCAAGGTTCATCCATGTTGTCATATGTTTCACGAGATCGTTCCTTCTTACTGCCACGTAGTATTCCATCGTGTGTATATACCACATTTTATTTATCCACTCATCTGTTGAAGGACATTTGGGTTGTTTCCATCTTTTGGCAATTGTGAATAATGCTGCTATGAACATTGGCGTGCAGATATCTGTTCGTGTCACTGCTTTCCGATCTTCCGGGTATATACCGAGAAGTGCAATCGCTGGGTCGAATGGTAACTCTATATCTAGTTTTCTAAGGAACTGCCAGACTGACTTCCAGAGTGGCTGAACCATTATACAGTCCCACCAACAGTGAATAAGAGTTCCAATTTCTCCACATCCCCTCCAGCATTTCTAGTTTCCTGTTTGTTTAATGACAGCCATTCTAACCGGTGTTAGATGGTATCTCATTGTGGTCTTAATTTGCATCTCTCTAATAGCTAGTGAAGCTGAACATTTTTTCATGTGTTTCTTGGCCATTTGTATTTCCTCTTCAGAGAACTGTCTTTTCATATCTTTTGCCCATTTTATAATTGGGCCGACTGTACTATTGTCATTGAGTTGTAGGATTTCTTTATATATGCAAGATATCAGTCTTTTGTCAGATACATGGTTTCCAAAAATTTTTTCCCATTGAGTTGGCTGCCTCTTTACCTTTTTGAGAAATTCCTTTGAGGTGCAGAAACTTCTAAGCTTGAGGAGTTCCCATTTATCTATTTTCTCTTTTGTTGCTTGTGCTTTGGGTGTAAAGTCTAGGAAGTGGCCGCCTAATACAAGGTCTTGAAGATGTTTTCCTACATTATCTTCTAGGAGTTTTATGGTACTTTCTTTTATATTGAGATCTTTGGTCCATTTTGAGTTAATTTTGGTGTAGGGGGTGAGGTAGGGGTCCTCTTTCATTCTTTTGGATATGGATATCCAACTCTCCCAGCCCCATTTGTTGAAAAGACCATTATGACTCAGTTCAGTGACTTTGGGGGCCTTATCAAAGATCAGTCGGCCATAGATCTGAGGGTCTATCTCCGAATTCTCAATTCGATTCCATTGATCTATATGTCTATCTTTGTGCCAGTACCATGCTGTTTTGACAACTGTGGCTTTATAATAAGCTTCAAAGTCAGGGAGTGTAAGTCCTCCCACTTCGTTTTTCTTTTTTAGAGTGTCTTTAGCAATTCGAGGCATCTTCCCTTTCCAAATAAATTTGATAACTAGCTTTTCCAAGTCTGCAAAGTAGGTTGTTGGAATTTTGATTGGGATTGCATTGAATCTGTAGATGAGTTTGGGTAGAATTGACATCTTAATGACATTTAGTCTTCCTATCTATGAACATGGAATATTTTTCCATCTTTTAAGGTCCCCTTCTATTTCTTTTAGTAGAGTTATGTAGTTTTCTTTGTATAGGTCTTTTACATCTTTGGTTAAGTTTATTCCTAGGTACTTGATTTTTTTAGTTGCTATTGAAAATGGTATCTTTTTCTTGAGTGTCTCTTCAGTTTGTTCATTTCTAGCATATAGAAACATTACTGACTTATGTGCATTAACCTTGTATCCCGCAACTTTGCTAAATTTGTTTATTAGCTCTAGTAGCTGTATCGTTGATTTCTCAGGGTTTTCTAGATATAAGATCATATCATCTGCAAACAATGACAGTTTTACTTCTTCTTTTCCAATTTGGATGCCTTTTATTTCTTTGTCTTGCCGGATTGCCCTGGCTAGCACTTCCAGCACAATGTTGAATAACAGTGGTGATAGCGGGCATCCTTGTCTTGTTCCTGATCTTAGAGGGAAGGCTTTCAGTCTCTCACCATTGAGTACTATGCTGGCTGTGGCTTTTTCATATATGCTCTTTATCATGTTGAGGAAGTTTCCTTCAATTCCTACCTTTTGAAGTGTTTTTATCAAAAACGGATGTTGGATTTTGTCAAATGCTTTTTCAGCATCTATTGAGATGATCAATTGATTTTTCCCTTTTGAGTTTTTAATGTGTTGTAATACATTGATTGATTTTCTTATGTTGAACCATCCTTGCATGCCTGGAATAAACCCCACTTGGTCATGGTGTATGATTTTTTTAATGTGTCTTTGGATTCGATTTGCAAGTATTTTGTTGAGGATTTTTGCATCTATATTCATTTAGGGAGATTGGCCGGTAGTTTTCCTTTTTTGTAACATCTTTGCCTGGTTTTGGTATTAGATTGATGTTAGCTTCATAAAATGAGTTAGGTAGTGTTCCCTTTTCTTCAATGTTTTGAAAGAGTTTGAGTAAGATTGGTGTCAGTTCTTTCTGGAAAGTTTGGTAGAATTCCCCTGTGAAGCCATCTGGCCCTGGGCATTTATTTGTGGGAAGATTTTTGATGACTGATTGGATCTCTTTGCTTGTGATGGGTTGGTTGAGGTCTTCTATTTCTTCTCTGGTCAGTCTAGGTTGTTCATATGTTTCCAGGAAATTGTCCATTTCCTCTGCATTCTCCAGTTTGTTGCCATACAGTTGTTCACAGTATCCTCTTATAATTTTTTTAATTTCTTCAGGATCTGCAGTTATGTCACCTTTTTCATTCATTATTTTGTTTATATGGGTCTTCTCTCTTTTTGATTCTGTCAGTCTAGCTAGGGGCTTGTCAATCTTGTTGATCTTCTCAAAGAACCAACTTTTGGTGCTATTTATCCTCTCTATTGTTTTTTTGTTCTCTATGTCATTTATTTCTGCTTTAATCCTTGTTATTTCTTTTCTTGTACTTGGTTTAGGATTGCTTTGCTGTTCATTTTCTAGCTTCTTCAGTTGATCCATTAGTTCTTTGATTTTGGCTCTTTCTTCCTTTTTAATATATGCGTTTAGTGCTATAAATTTCCCCCTTAGCACTGCTTTTGCTGCATCCCATAGGTTTTGGTATGTTGTGTTCTCATTTTCATTCGTCTGTATATATTTAGCAATTTCTCTTGCTATTTCTTCTTTAACCCACTGATTGTTTAGGAGTGTGTTGTTTAACCTCCAGGTATTTGTGAATTTTCTAAGTCTCTGATGGTTATTGACTTCTAATTGTATTCCATTGTGGTCAGAGAATGTGCTTTGAATAATTTCAATCTTTTTAAATTTATTGAGGCTTGTTTTATGTCCCAGCATATGATCTATTCTGGAGAAAGTTCCATGAGCACTAGAAAAGTATGTGTATCCTGGTGATTTGGGATGTAATGTCCTGTATATGTCTGTTAAATCTAATTCATTTATCAGATTGTTTAGGTTTTCAATTTCCTTATTGGTCTTTTGTCTGGTTGATCTATCTATAGGAGAGAGTGATGTGTTGAAGTCTCCCACAATTATTGTGGAAACATCAATTGCTTCCTTTAGTTTTGCCAGTGTTTCTCTCATGTATTTTGTGGCACCTTGGTTGGGTGCATAGACATTTATGATTGTTATCTCTTCTTGCTGAATTGCCCCTTTTATTAGTACGTAGTGGCCTTTTTTGTCTCTCAAAACATCCCTGCATTTGAAGTCTATTTTATCTGAGATTAATATTGCTACACCTGCTTTCTTTTGGCTGTAGCTTGCATGAAATATTTTTTTCCATCCTTTCACTTTCAGTTTCTTTGTGTCCCTGTGTGTAAGATGAGTCTCTTGTATGCAACATATTGATGGTTCATTTTTTTTGATCCATTCTGCGAATCTATATCTTTTAATTGGGGAGTTTAATCCATTTACATTCAACGTTAAAACTGTGAAGGCATTTCTTGAATCGGCCATCTTATCCTTTGGTTTATGTTTGTCATATTTTTCCCCTCTGTCTATTAATATCCTTTATTGTACCCATACCGAATCTCTTTAGTACTGAACCTTTCTCCAAGTCTCTCTGTCCTTTCTTTGTTTCTCTGTCTGTAGGGCTCCCTTGAGTATCTCCAGTAGGGCAGGTCTCTTGTTAGCAAATTCTCTCAGCATTTGTTTGTCTGTGAAAAATTTAAGCTCTCCCTCAAATTTGAAGGAGAGCTTTGCTGGATAAAGTATTCTTGGCTGGAAATTTTTCTCACTCAGAATTTTAAATATATCGTGCCACTGCCTTCTCGCCTCCATGGTGGCTGCTGAGTAGTCACTACTTAATCTTATGCTGTTTCCTTTGTATGTGGTGAATTGCTTTTCTCTTGCTGCTTTCAGAACTTGCTCCTTCTCTTCTGTGTTTGATACTGTGATCAGTATATGTCTCGGAGTGGGTTTATTTGGATTTATTCTATTTGGAGTTCGCTGAGCATTTATGATTTGTGTATTTATGTTGTTTAGAAGATTTGGGAAGTTTTCCCCAACAATTTCTTTGAATACTCTTCCTAGACCTTTACCCTTTTCTTCCCCTTCTGGGACACCAATGAGTCTTATATTTGGACGTTTCATATTATCTATCATATCCCTGAGGTCCATTTCGATTTTTTCAATTTTTTTCCCCATTCTTTCTTTTATGCTTTCATTTTCCATTCTGTCATCCTCGAGGTCACTGATTCGTTGTTCAACTTCCTCTAGTCTTGTACTATGAGTGTCCAGAATCTTTTTAATTTGGTCAACAGTTTCTTTAATTTCCATAAGATCATCCATTTTTTTATTTAGTCTTGCAATGTCTTCTTTATGCTCTTCTAGGGTCTTCTTGATTTCCTTTATCTCCTGTTCTATGGTCTCATTGTTCATCTTTAGTTCTTTGAGTAGCTGCTCTAGGTGCTGTGTCTCTTCTGGTCTTTTGATTTGGGTGCTTGGGCTTGGGTTATCCATATTGTCTGGTTTTTTCATATGCTTTATAATTTTCCGTTGTTTTTGGCCTCGTGGCATTTGCTGAACTGGATAGGGTTCTTTTAGGATTTGTAGACCAATTGAAGTCCTTATCTCTAATTTATCAGATCTACAGCTTCATGGAGTACACTTTCTCTAACTAACCAGCAGGTGGCATCCACGAGCCACCTGTTCTCCACAAGCCAGTTCTCCCCTGCTTAGCCTTTTTGGTGAGTGGGGGAGTGAGTCTTGTGGGGTCCAATTGGTGTACCAAGCTTGCGTGTGTAGTTGGTGTTGCCTGCCCTGTGTATGGGGCGTGTTTCTGGGCAGTCAGGGAGGGGAGGGTGGCTCTAACAATCAAAACTCCCTGGTGATCCTAGAGTTTTAAAGCTGCTGCAATAGTCTAATCCTTCAGTTCAGTCCTGTCACAGTTTGTCTCTGCCACTGACCCACAAGTCCTTGGTATTGGCGTATGGCTCCTGAGACTTGCAAGTGGGCCCCTCTTCCAGGCCGTGCACCCCGGGTCCTCTGTTGAGGGATGACTGTGCTATGTCACAGGTGAGTGCCGTCCCCCCAGGGCAGTTCTGGGCTGCTGGGCTGTGTAGGGAGGCTCCCAGTCTGCTGAAATGATGGCTGAATGGGGCTTTGTTAATTCACACTGCTCTATCTTCCCAACTCTGGGACAATGAGCTGAGGTTGCAGGGAAGGCTAATGTCCATGCCCAGTTTTGTGGTGTGTGCCTGTTATTTGAAGCACTTCTGTCACACTGGGTTGTCTGGGGCAGTTCTGGGCTATGGGGCTGGCGATGGGCAGGAGTGTTTCCTGTCCACCAGGATGATGGCTGTGAGCGGACACCCCCCTTTTCTTGGGAAGTTGTGGTGTTTAGTGAATTTTCTCAGCCACTGGATTATTGCCTTTTGTCTCAGAGCTCTCCTAGTTCTGCTCTTGACTTGACCTGCCCAAATAGCAAGTCTTTGAAGCTTTCTGTATTGGGCTTCTTAGAGTATTTGTTTTAGAAAAAGAAAAAAGGATTAAAAAAAAAAAAACAAAAAACAAACAAACAAAAAAAAAACGGGCCCTCCTCAGAGATCTAATGGGTTATTGAAATGCTAAGAGACAAAGCAACCAGGGCCATTAAGGAAAGGTCCACAGGGCAGAGAGATCAGCTTTTCTTTGGGATTTGCATATGCACCTCAGGGCCCTTCCCTTTTCTGTGTTCACCAGAACTCCAAAAATCCTCCGCTTTTATTTTGGAGTTTTTCGTGTTGTTTTTTTTCTATGCCTGTCTCCTCTCTGCTGGGCTGGCTGCTCTCAGATTCTCTGGTGTCTGGTCTCAGTCTATCTATAGTTGGAGTTTGAATCAGTAGAATGAGTTTTCGATAAGGGCAGCCACTGCAGTTCTCCCTTCTCCTTCCCGGAGCTGACAGCCCCTCCCTGGGACTGAGCCTGGCAGGGAGGGGCGCGGGTCCCCTGGCCGCAAAAACTTACAGATTTCGCTGATCTCAGCAGTTCCACGTTTTCATGAGTGTTGTATGAAGTATGCCCAAAGTCAGATTGCTCTGTGGTGTCCAGTCCATGCAGTTCCTGGCTTTCTACCTACTTTCCTGGAGGAGTAACTAAAATATACAGCTCACCAGTCTGCCATCTTGCCCCGCCTCCCCTACAGGTTCTTTTGAGGGCAAAAATTTCACCTTAAAAGGCTGAGGTAGGATTAGGTAAGGAATTTGCTTTTATTGTTTCCTGGTTAGAGGTAAATAGCAAACCAAACAGGATAGATTCCTGAATTATCTTTAATGTGGGAACCACCTGTATACCAGATAACATCTGCATTATCAATTGGGGTTTCTTATAAATCTGTTCAAGTTAATAATCAGTTAAAGCTATGCAGTCCTGAGGAGTTTCCTGGGAAACAGCAGGAAGTAAATTGTGACAACAAACAAATGAGACATTGGGAGAGGAAACTAAGAGAATTTCATAGGAAGTTAATCTGTTGGTAGAGAGGGCTTCAAGAAAATGAGGGATATAAATAGTTAAGGGAGATCCCATAATTAATTCTTCAACTGATTCTAAATTTTTGTAGTTGCAGCAATGGACCTTATGCAAAGAGGAAGTCCCTTGGCTAAAGTATCCAATAATTGGCTATAATATCCTAGAGGTTTATGTTGGTATCTATGCTTCTATATAAGGAAACCTAAGGTATTCCCTTCTCCTTCATGAATAAGGAGGGGGAAAAAAGTGTAATTTGTAATTAGGTTGTCCCAGAGTGGGAATGCTGAGAAAACTTAAAGGAATTTTGACTAGCTTCATGTTAAATAAGAGGTTCAGCTTGTTTAGCCTTAAACAAGGCATATAAAGGTTGAGCCATCAAGGAAGAATTAGGAATCTAATTTCTACAGTATCATTCAAAGTTTAAAAATCATTTTAATTTATGTTTGCTTTTGGGAAGAGGGAAAGTTCCAATGCTTTGGATTTGGTTAAGGTCTAAGAGGAGGCCTTGGGGACAGGGATAGGTGGGACAGAAAGAATGAGGCCCATATCAGTAGGCCTTGGGGACCACAAATGGGTCAGAACAGAATCTAAAAGAGGGTGATATGTACATTTTATTTCTTTGACTGAAAGGGCAGGAATATGTATGGGACTTGATTCCTTATCCTGGTCTGTTGAATCTGGTTCTAAGGGTTCCAAATTAATTTCCCCCTTTTGGGACAAAGATGTGTGTGCTTAGAACAATCCAAGGAAATCTCTTCCCAGAAGGTAAACTGGGGTAGAATGGACTAATAAAAATTGATGAGTGCCTTGTAAAGGTCATAACTGAAAGGAAATTGGGGGAATTAAAGATGGTCATGGGTTGGCTGGAGACTCCGGGGGGGAGAGTTAGTGAGGGCAGTGGGATTTAATACAGACAAGATGGCCCTAGTATCTATTAGAGCCCCTGTGCCCTTGTTTCCAATTATCAGACCTATTTCGCTTATGGATGTGATTTGGACAATTGGAAAAGCTTCTGCCATTTCCCAGGGCAGCCCTAAAAGTCATGTTGAAAGGCACTTTACTCTCTTAGAGGGCAAAGAGCATTATGAGGGTTGCTGCTGTTTGCAGGAAGTTTTGGGCAGTCCCTTTTCCAGTGCCCAGGGCATTTACAATAATTACAAGTACCACTGTTCTGAACCCTGGTGCCTAAAGAGTTTATTGGGTGTAAGAAAGGGATAAGTTTAGCTTTCACATAGAGACAGCATGGAATAGGGAAAATGGAGGCAGAACCAGCTTAAACAAGCCCTGTGGTAAACGGAAGAAAGAGAGAATCTGCGCCAGCTCTTTAAATGGTTACTGGAATGTAAAGAGATATGAGGTAAAATCAGAGGTGGGAACTCCCAGCAGAAAATTTAAACTGAATGAGCTCTCTCGGATAGGCTGATCAATTCAAAATCTCAATAATGAGCTAGTTGGCTCTCTCGGATAGGCTGTATGGGCTAGTTAGTTCTCTCGGATAGACTGTAACCTTTGTAGTACCCAGCCAATGGGGAAACGGGAGGGACTTGCGCATTAGGAATAGGAGATTAAAAGCTCACCATTCTCTTCCTCTGGCGCACCAGCCTACCACATGTTTGGCTGGGTGCCCTTTCTTGCAAGATAGTAAATAAATTCTTTTCTCCTCCAGAACCAGGTGAGCATTTTTTGTATAATGCTTGTTTCTAACATTGGGAGACTTATTTAGCTTCTGTTTTAGCTTGGGAGAATTTCTTCTTCTCAGCCTTGTTAAAGGTGCAATTTAATTGATGTGTATGATTTACTAAATCATTAGGTTCCATGGTGGCCCAATTTAGATGTTTACATTTTAGAGTCATGCTTAGTTCTACTGAGAGCCCATTAACAAAAGTAGAATTAAATAGGGTAGGGGTTTCATAGTTAATATGGTCAAGATCTGAGAATTGTTTAAAGGTTTTTTTGAACCTTGTGTAGTACTCATATATGCGTTCATCAGGTTTTTGAGTAAATTGTTGGATTTTTCTCCAATCGATAATTTAGGGAAAAACTTCAGGTATAACCTTATGAAGTTCCTTAGCTAACCTAAATGCTTCAGTTTTGTCAGTAGCTCTCTGGGGGAGCCCCGAGCCCAGGGCCTTCCCCACGGGCCTTGAAGACTACACACGGCAGCCTGAGTGACCCAGGTCAGTTAAGGTTTGACCTACTCTCCTTGTAAAATTAGGCCTCTGGTGCTAAATGTAATCTATAGCTACCTCCCTTCTGAAACTACCTCCTCCCTGAAACTCCCTCAGATACTGTTATCTACAAGATAATCCACAATCCTCCCCTCCTCCCTGTTGATTACAATCGATCCCTCCCTACTTTGCAAAACCTGCCTTATGCTTTCACACCCTTTGGAATGTCCAGCCCTTATAACCAGCTTGTTCAGTTCTGCCAAAGAGCAGAGTATCTTCACATTGAACTCTGAACCCACTGTCATTCAGAGCAGCTCTTGAATTCAGGGCAATGTGACCAACTTCCCACCCTGTAGGTAAGTCCCAAAATAAAAGCTCATGTCTCAGAATGTGTCCGGTGCTTTGTTTAGTCCTTCGGTTGCAAAAGCCCTCTTGGACTGTGACACTCTTCATTTTGAAAAGTTACCTAATGGATTTTTCTTATTAGCTTTGTTTATCTAGACTTTGGCATGATCTTCACCAGTAGTCATGTAAATTAATTGGTAAAGGTCTGAGTATCTAGGCTTGTAAGTCTGAATGATTAGTTTGAATTTTTTGCAAAATCTACTGGATCTTCAGTGTAACCAAGAAATTAAGAATTAACAAATGATTATGATTACTGAATCATTATATACTTTTTTTTTTACCCTGTAGAAGAGCCAAAAGTTAATACCTGAAATTCCGGAAACCCAACTAGTCTCACCTACTATTGTTTCTACCTACTATTGTAATGGTTATTCTAGCCTAGTCTCAGCCCTCATTGCTATTGTAATGGTAACAACTCCATCTCCCCATGTTTGAATCCATAAAACCCTAAACTCCTTACACTTTGGGAGACAAATTTTTGGGCCCATGGGCCATCCAATCTCTTGTTTCCCATGAAGCAACAAACTCTTTCTCTCTTTGAAATCCCGGTGCCCCAGGAATTGGTCATTTGGGAGCACTGGGCAGAGAATCCATGGCTTTTGATTGGTATCATCCAGTAGGATTTGGAAAATCTTATCATTGCAGAAGGGGAGTTAGGCCAAGCTTGGACATAGAGGAGGAAGACAGGAAGGATTTAAAGGAGGGTTAGAACAGTCCCGGAACAGTCAGGAGTTCCAGTTAATTTTTCGAGCTTGATAATGTGCTTAGATAAATCTGTTAGTTTTTGTTAATTCAATATTTGTTTCTTCAAGAAAGGCAATTTTAGAATTAGTTATATGTTTGGAAGCTTCCAGGTGCAAATTAAAATAAGTATCTCTTTCTAGTTCTTTGTTCAGAAACTCTGTTTTCTTCTCAAGCATGCAACTATACCATTTAGGCATATCAAAAGATCCCATTGTAGCCATTATAATTCAAGATTTTCTCTAGTGTGCCAGTTCCAGCAGGATAAGATTTTACATGAGGAAGGACTATAATTTTTCTACAAGAAACCAGCTGATGTGCTAGAAGGTGGTGCACCATTAGATTTTTTTAGATGGATGGGAACCCATTCTTTTAGTTAGTTCTGATTGTGAGCAATCCTAAAACTTAAGCCTGAGAGGAACTGTCTGGGTTTTGGGCGAGTGTGATGTTTTACAGTGTGCCTGTCACAGGATGCTTGTTTTACCTGGCAGACAGACTGTGCCCTAGTTGTATGATCCATAACCAGCTGTCCCTAATTGCAAAGAAATTGTCTTGAAGGTGACCTTGTGTCAATCTAGTCCATCCATGACTACCTTATCCTTTCACAGGAGTCTTTTCCTTCTCATCAAAAGGTGGTGGCTGCTCAATTAGCATTTAAATGCCCATCCCCACCCCACCAAAATAATTATTTGATTGCTCACATTAGAACAAAGGTCCAATTGATTGACCACTAATAAGAGCTCATTACCAACGTGAAAAATTTTAAAGTCCCATTTGAGTACTGACCAGACAAGGAAATTTTCCTTGTATACCAAAAAGGGCAAACAAAAGGACTTCTGCCACAAGCCCAAACCAGAAGAACGAAGGTTCAAATACCCAAAAGGACTATTGCCAGCAGCCCCCCCACCCTAAAAAAAAAAAAGTTCAAATGCACAAAAGGGATGTGCTACCAGCCCAAACCCAAAGAACCAAAGTTAAAAATGCCCTTTACTGATAAGGAGTAAGGTAGGTGTGCCAGTTTGGATGTATTATATCCCCCAAAACGCCATGTTCTTTGATGCAATCTTGTGGGGCCAGTCGTATTAATGTTGATTAGGTTGGATTCCTTTGATTGAGTGTTTCCATGGAGATGTGACTCAATCAACTGTGGGTAAAACTTTTGATTGGATAATTTCCATGGAGGTGTTGTCCTGCCTATTCAGGGTGGTGCTAACTGGATCACTGGAGTTGTATAAAGGAGTTCACAGACAGAAGGACCTCAAAGCAACTGAGAGTGACATCTTGAAGAGGAGATGCAGCTCAGAGAGACAAAATGCTCCAAGAGCAACAGTTTGGAGAATGCCATTTTGAAACGCAACCTGGGAGCAAGCAGCACCAGCCACGTGCCTTTCGAGCTAACAGAGGTTTTCTGAATGTCAATGGCCATCCTTCAGTGAAGGTACCCTATTGTTGAGGCCTTATCTTGGACACTTTGTGGCCTTAAGACTGTAACTTTGTAACCAAATAAACCCCCTTTATAAAAGCCAATCCATTTCTGGTATTTTGCATAATGGCAGCATTAGTGAACAGAACAGGAGGAATAGGGTTTTCTTTCTAATTTTTATTTCTTTTCTGGAGTAATGGAAATGTTCTAAATTTGATTGTGGGGCTGTATGCACAACCATGTGATGATACTATGAACCAGTGATTGTATACTAAAGATGGTTTCTATGCTGTGTGAATATATCTTAATAAAACTGCATTTAAAAAATGCCCTTTACCATTTACTAGAAGACACTCAAAGAAAGACTAGTACCTCAACCAAAAAGAGGGAGGTTCAGAGCTGAGAGGACTCACCAACAGGAACTTGGGCCATTGTGAAGATGACAGAGCTCAAGGGACTCTTGCTGGTTCCATGCTCAAATCCAACAATGGCTCTGGAGTCAGGTCAGTGGTCACTCTGGATTCCTTTTCTGATGCTATGTAATGTCAACCTAGAAATAGCCAATTAAGCTGCAGGGCAATAAAGACATTTATTTGGGGTCTTAGAATTACAATTTGGGGAGTACAGATTAAGGTGGCAACCCAAATTCACGTCCTGTCTTGGCATTTTCAGGCAAGTGTTTTTAAAGGAAAAGAAGACTGCACAAGTTGTTTGTGGTTGGTGGTTATTTGGGGCACTCTAATTGTCCTTTGGTTTAGGTAGTTAACTGAGTTCTTTATCTTGAGGTTTCCTTAGGTTGTTGGAATGTCCTTGGGGTTTTGAGGAATATTGTTGCTTGAGGCTTTGCATACTTTTGGCAGTTTGTGAGATCTGGCTGAGACGTGCAAAAGAGTAACCTCCAGAATGACCGCTTGATTCCATTTTAAATTTCTTAGCCATAATAACTCTATTTTGTTTTATTTCTTTTAACAACACAATTATTGTACATGCATGTTCATAGCAGCTTTATTCATAATATCTCCAAACTGGAAACAGCCCAAGTGTTCATCAGTAAAAGGATGGATAAACAATAGTAAAACAGAGTGCACTATTGACAAGGTGCTTGTAAAATTCATATTATAACTGAGAAATTAAGAATTAACAAATGATGATGATTACTGAATCATTATATAGATGTTTTTCTTTCTATATTGTAAAATAGGCAGAAGTTAATACCTGAAGTTATTGAAACTCAACTAGTTCACCCCTGTTTACAGTTACTTCACCCTTGTTTATACTTTATTTTAATGGTCATTCTAGCCTGGTCTCAGCCATGTTTATTCTTGCTATTGTAATGTTAACAACTCCATCCCTCCTTGTTTGAATCCTTAAAAACCCTGAACTCCTTAGCTTGGGGAGACAGATTTTGGAGCCAATAGGCCATCTGATCTCCTGCTTTGTGGGTAGTACTAAACTCTTTCTCTCTTTGAAAACCTGGTGTCATGGGTTGGCTGTTACGCACATCAGGCAGAGAACCCACAACTTTTGTTCAGTATCAATATGGAAAGGTAACAACTAGAATATCCAAAACAATTTTGAAAAAAGAATAAAGAAGTTACAGGAATCAGTGTCCCCAATGTCTATATAGCTACAGTTGTCACAATAGTGTGGCATTGGAAGAGGGACAGATACATATATCAGTGGAACATAATATAGTCCAGAAATAGACCCAGAGAAAGTTTGGCCAACTGATTTTGGACAAAGGTATAAAAGTAATTCAATGGTGGAAGTATAGTTTTTTTCAACAATGGTATTAAAAGAACTGGACATTCTTAGGCAAAAAAAAAAATTAACCTCAATATAAACCTCACACTTTATTCAAAAATTAACTCAAAATGGATCATACATCTCAATGTAAAAAAAGGAGAAAGTCTTTGTACCTGGGTTAGAGAAAATGTGCTTAGAGATAATAACAAAAGCACAATCCATAAAAGAAAAAAATCGATAAATTGGACTTCATCAAAATTAAAAACTTTTGCTCTGAGAAATACCCTTCTAGTAGGATGAAAAGATAAACCATGAACTGGGAGAAAATATTTGCAAATCACATATCTGACAAAAGACTTGCATACAGAAATTATGAAGATTGCTAGGAACTCAACAGTATGGAAACAATCTAATTAGAAAATGGTCAATACCATGAACACATACCTCTCCAAAGGGGACATACTGATGGCAAGTAAGCACATGAAAAGATGTTCAATATCATTAACCATTACAGAAATACAAATTAAACCTTGATGGGATGCTTCTTAGAATGGCTAAAATGAAAAATAATTATAATACCAAATGCTGGGATGCAGAACAACTGTAGGTCTCATACATTGCTGGAGGTAATGTAAAATGGTATAGCCACTCTGGAAAAATAGTTTGGCAGTTTCTTAAAAGTTAAACATATACTTTACCATACAAATGCACTTCTGGGTATTTATCCTAGAGAAATGAAAACTTATGTTCACAGAAAAACCTGCCAACCAAATGACCATAGCAGCTTTATTGGTAACAGCTAAAATTAGAAACAACCCAAATGTTTTCCAATGGGTGTGAATGGATAAACTGGTACAGCCATAGAACTACTCAGCAATAAAAAAGACCAAAATGTTGATCAAAATATTGATTGTGGTTGGTGGATATTTGAGGCACTCTAATTGTCCTTTGGTTTAGGTAGTTAACTGAGTTCTTTATCTTGAGGCTTCCTTAGGTTGTTGGAATGTCCTTGGGGTTTTGTTAAAGGATTACAGTAACAGGGTGAGCACCAAATCAAGAAAAAGACAACTTAAAAATGGTAGGAAAACCTTGTGGTGCCCATGCTGGCCTCTCCCCCATTCCCTACAGGCTCAGCTTAGAGCCAGTACATGCTTCCCCTGTGGGCCCCTGGTCCTGGTTCCGGAGGGAACAGAGTAACCTTTGTACACATTTTAGGAGGCATGTGTGCCTGTGCCAATCTGTCTGGAGGGCAGTCTGAAGGACTGAACCAGGACATGCATCACAGACTTGCCATCCCAGAACTTGCCCTGTGCCTGGAGGAGACCCACAGAGCTCTCCTATAGAATGCTGTAGGAGCACGGTCAATTCACAGCTGCTTGGCGGCAAAGGTGAGCTACCTAGGGGGCATAGTATAGCAAATGGAACAGTGAGGAAACATTGTTTCCTAGGGGAACAAGGACATTCATATCTGTATAAATGGGGAAATTCATAGGGCCAGAAGTTCCTAGAACAAGATGCAGGCACAGAAATAACTGGGGTGTTCCTAAGCTTTTGCCTCAGGCTATTCACTAGACTCATTCACTAAGCTCCAAAGTAGATTACTAGCACAGGCCAATCTGCAAAGACTGGGAAAGGTCTCTCTCTCTCTCTCTCTCTCTCTCTCTCTCTCTCTCTCTCTCTCTCTCTCTCGGCAAAGAACTCTCAAAATCTCTATTATAACACTAGCTGGATACAAGCTTAAGGAACAGATACTTCAGAGTCTAATTCCAGTAATGCATTGAAATATCAAAATGCCCAGGTTTCAATAAAAGATTACAAAACATACAAAGGAACAGGAAGATACAGCCCATGCAAAAAAGATTAAAGCATTAGAAACCATTAGTGAGAAGGACCAGACCTAGCACATACCAAACAAAGACTTAAAAAAATGGTCCTAAATAGGCTAAAAGAGCTAAAGGAAAACATGGACAAAGAACAAAAGGAAATCAAGAAAATGATAAGTGAACATAAAGAGAATAATAAAGAGATAGACATTATGAAAATGAACCAAACAGAACTGAAGACGATAGTAACTACCCAGTAATGGGTATAAGGTTTCTGTTTGGGTAATGGGAAAATCAGAGTAATGGATGGTGGTGAGAATAACACAACATTATGAATGTGATTTATCCCACTGAATGGTATGCTTGGGAGTTGTAGACATGACAAGGCTTAGGTTGTACATATGTTTCCTCAATTTAAAAAAGTAAGAGCAACTAAAGAGACAAAGATGATTAAATGTAACACATGATCATATACAGGATCTAATAACGGAGGAGAAAAGACCCAAAAGGACATTGCTGGGACATATGAAAAAATGGAATATGGACTGTAAGCTTTATGTCAATGTTAAATTTCTTGAACGTGACAACTGTACTTAAGGTGGTTACACAAGTGAATATCTTCATTATTAGGAAATGCATATGGAAGTATTAAGTGTTCAAGGAACATGATGTATACACCTACTTTCACATATTCAGAAAATAGATGGATTGATAGATGAATAGATAGAATGATATGGCAAACGTGACAAAATGTTAAAATTGGTGGATCTGGGTATTTGGGGGGTTGGGTAGGGTATGTTGGAGTTCTCTGTATGGATGTGCATTATGCTTGCAACTGTTTGGTAAGCTAGAACTTATTTCAAAATTTAAAAATAAGTTAAAAAATATATACTATGAATACTATGAAAGCTATCGCTCGTGTTCTAAGGGACCAACAGACAGCGTTGTCCAGAGAAGTCTAGGCACTCATCAGGCAGTAGGTTCCCCATCACCCGAGTGTGTACAAGCACTACTTGGTGCCGCAAGAATACCATTGCTAGCATTGACCCAACCCGCTGTCAATAAAGTTTAGTTGAATAATGGCCCCCAGGAGGAGGGGCAGAGTCACCCCACCCTTCACCTGGGCCCTGCCCCTCGGCTCCTCACCCGGCGGGAGGTTGGGCGGAGCACGCAGGCACCGCGCCCTGCCATTGGCCCGCGCCGGCGGGAGAGGCGGGGCGTGCCTACGTCTGCTAGCCGCGCTATGTTGTCATTAGGCGGCGGCTAGAGGACACGGGGAAGATGGCGGCGGTGAATGGGCTAGTGCGGAGGCCCCTTCAGCAGGTGAACAGCGGCGCGCGGGCCCCGATGACCCTGCGTGGACTCTGCTCACCTTGCGTCCTCTCTGACCGTCCTTTCTGTCTCCCCGTTAGGTGTCCGGGCTGCTCAGGAGGCGCTTCCATCGGACGGTGCCGGCGGCGCTGCAGGTAACTGGCCGGAACACTGGCCTGGGCAAGGAAGGAAGCCACCTCATCTCCGGGCTGAGGCCGGGATCGCGCCTGCGCCGCGGGGAGGGGCGGTGGTCGGGGGACCTGGGACTGCAGACTCCCACATCTTGCGTGCGGCGCGCCTCCGAGTGTATCGGTCGCTATTTGTTGTCCAATAGATTTCTGCTTGTTCCTTAGAACTGTGCAGGCGGCACATCCTGTAGGAAGCCTTCTTGGTTCCTAAGTGGGGTTAGGACACGAGGCCCCTCGCCGTCCTGCGCTTGCCCCTGCAGAATTCCCCTCTGCGCCCCCAGAGCCCGTTTAGAGTGCGATTCGTGCTTCCTCTTCCGTCGCCTGGTGTCAATGGTGAAATGTCAACCCCGCGAGGGTGCCTGGAGTCAAATGGGTAGTCGGTGAAAGACTTGATGCTCCTTTACCCTCCACGTTCTGCTTTTAACTGGAGGATTCTACCACCCTGTGTGGTAAAATAGTACTTCCTAGGGTGGTTTGTGAGGATTAAACAAGATACTGAACGCAGTGTTTGGCAGTGTCTGGCACCCAGTGAGTGCTCAGAAGCTTATTATCAGTTATGTTTCCTTGACAGTTCTTTGCCTCACAATCCTCTAAGTGCAGAAATGAAACAACCCAGTACACTTTCTACTTAGGAAACCGCCTGTGAGCTGATATGGGCAGCAAGCATTTTTCTTAAGTATGGGTGCACATCAGGGAAAGCATTCCTTAAGTTCTCAACACATCCAATTAAAAACTGGCTATGTGTTATAGAAGTGTGACTTTTAGAATTCTTTGAACTTTTAAAGGACATCCTGTTCTAGTGCTGGTTTTGATATTATATGCTGTTGGCAGCCTAGGTATGAAGGGAGAGAATCTCAGTTGTATGTTAAACAGTTCTGTATCTTATTGACCGTTTGCCCATAACTGTGGACAGGTGACAGTTCGTGATGCTATAAATCAAGGACTGGATGAGGAGCTGGAAAGAGATGAGAAGGTATTTCTGCTTGGGGAGGAAGTTGCCCAGTATGATGGAGCATACAAGGTAACCAAAATATGTGAAAGTTATACAGAATTTAAGTGGCAATTTGCCTCCACATACACTTAAAAGTAAAGGGATCAACTCTAATTGTAGGTTAGTCGAGGACTGTGGAAGAAATACGGAGACAAGAGGATCATAGACACCCCCATATCAGAGGTAAGCTTTCCAGCAGGAAACAGACCTTTTGCTAAAGGTTACACTGCTAGTATTTTTATGTATTTTCAATCAGTTTGTATTTTGATTTATATTTGTAGATGGGCTTTGCTGGAATTGCTGTCGGTGCAGCTATGGTATGTAATATTCTTTATGAAGCTCGTCCAAAGAGATTTTTTTTAATATGACTTTTTAAAGACATCGTTTGAATGTTAGAGGAATGAGTGGTTGTTTGACACTCTTTTGTGCTGTGAATTTTAGTCTTTCTGACATCCATGTTTTTGATTTGACAGGCTGGGTTGCGGCCCATTTGTGAATTTATGACCTTCAATTTCTCCATGCAAGCCATTGATCAGGTTATAAATTCAGCTGCCAAGACTTACTACATGTCAGGGGGACTTCAGAATGTGCCCATAGTCTTCAGGGGACCCAATGGTGCCTCAGCAGGCGTGGCTGCCCAGCACTCACAGTGCTTCGCTGCCTGGTACGGACACTGCCCAGGCTTAAAGGTGGTCAGCCCCTGGAATGCAGAGGATGCAAAAGGACTTACTAAATCAGCCATTCGGGATAACAATCCAGGTCAGAAAGTGACCTTTGGGTCTCTTTTGAACATTAAAGAAGTAAAATGAAATCTTTGCATAGAAGGGACCATTAAAGGCTTCTAGTTAGGCTCGGATATCTCATATAAAACGTTAATGATTTGCAGTTACAGTAAAGATAGTAAAGAATGTGGTTGTTTTTCTTATTTCTGATCATAAGGGGGCCATTTGTGTAAAGGAGACCTTTGCTGAGTACCTACAATGCTCCTTTAGTTTCAATAGATATGATTAGGATTGACCAAACTACAAATGTAAATAACTGAAATGATCCTCAAGGCTTCTGGACATGTTGGAAGTGAGGCTTCTTAATCAGCACAGTGGATCTCTTCACAACGTGAATAATATTGTTGTATATATATTTTCAGTCATTCTGGATGTAATTAGAGTAGTCACTTCTGTTTAAATATTTTTAATATTTTGCAGTGGTGGTGCTAGAGAATGAATTGATGTATGGAGTTCCTTTTGAATTTCCTGATGAAGCTCAGTCAAAAGATTTTCTGGTTCCTATTGGAAAAGCCAAAATAGAAAGGCAAGGTAAGAGAACTAGTATACATTTAAATGCTGTTTTTAATCCAACCCCTTTACTTTTTACTTTGAGCAAAAAAATTTAGCAGTGAGCTGAAGTGTGATGCTGTGATTTTTTCATATACTTGTGTTTTTCTAAATCTCCACCCATTAGATTTGTGTTTTGTTTCTAGGAAGGCTGCCACATTTCTCCTCTCACTGAAATGAAGTTGAGTTGAAGACTTTACAAATGAACAAGAGCCACAGCTTTCTGCAGAGCAGGATAACATCTTTAGTTTCAACCTGACCTCTGATCTATGACCACTCTGTTTCAGGGACGCATGTAACTGTGGTTTCCCATTCAAGACCTGTTGGTCACTGCTTAGAAGCCGCAACAGTGCTATCTAAAGAAGGAGTGGAATGTGAGGTGGGTGGACATTCTTTATCAGTAAGGCTTCCTTTTAATGTAAAGCCCAGAAATAGGAGCTTGAGTTCTATAAAAAGTTAACTAGATGCAAATAATCACTCTGTTTTGCCTCTGCTTGAAGCTGGAAACCTTGCTTTTCAAATATTTATCTTAGCTGTTTACAAAACACTTAAGTTCTGGATCCTTCTCAGGTTAAGATCCAACCTCAGAGCTAGAGGTTGGGGGAAAAGGGAAAGTCACTGAGTCTGCTCGTTCTTATTCAGGACTTACCACTTGCTATATTTATACTTTGGCAAGTTATGAACTCTTAAGTCTCAATTTCATCAGCTGTAAAATGGGGATGATACACTGTTCCATCATAGGGTGGTTGTGAGAATGACACTTAGCATAGTGCTTGGTACAAAGTAAACATTTAAATGTTAGCTATATTAATTTTGACGAAAGTTAGACCAAGGGAGGGTAAGTGAATTCTGCATGTTAACAGAGCTACTTGTAGTAGAGATAATCATTTTTTTAAGTACAGTTTCCCCTTTTATATTTTATACATGAATAGGCAGATTTGATTTTCCTAGACCCAAAGATTAACAAGAAACAAAAAAGGGCGTGATATTATGAGGACAAAGCTACGTATGTGATATAGTGGATCTATAAAGTTTTTATTATTTCATCTGTTTAGGTGATAAACCTGCGAACCATCAGACCAATGGATATTGAAGCCATAGAAGCCAGTGTCATAAAGACAAATCATCTTGTAACTGTGGAAGGAGGCTGGCCACAGTTTGGAGTAGGAGCTGAAATTTGTGCCAGGATCATGGAAGGTATTTCAAAGAAACTGGCTATAGAATACAGTCAAGCTTTAATAAATGGGGTGCACCTTCATACTGGATAAAGAGATCAGAAACTAAGGGTATCCAAATTACTTATCTTTCAGCTTGTCAGTTTGGCATTTCTCCTTTCACTTAATGTTAAAAAGTAAAACCCAAATTTCCCATAATTCAAGTGCCTTTACTTTATGTTTTCTCTTTTCTTTGGCCAGCTACGCCTCTTATTTTGAGGTGGTGAGGTTCAGCTGGCTTTTCTTATCTCTTTCTCAGTTGACCCTTTCTTCTCTCCTAGGCCCTGCGTTCAACTTCCTGGATGCTCCTGCAGTTCGTGTCACTGGTGCTGACGTCCCTATGCCTTATGCAAAGATTCTAGAAGACAACTCTGTACCTCAGGTCAAAGACATCATATTTGCTATAAAGAAAACATTAAATATCTAGTTTGGCCTTGAATTTCAAGTCATTGGGATTTCTTATTTAAAATACTTGCTGGCTCTTCAGCTGGGTTTGTACCATAAGACCTTATTAGTCATAAAGTAATCTCTGAAGAAAAATCCAGGATGTTTTGTATCAGAAAGAAGTTCAAATGTGCTTGTATACGGAAACTACTCTCCTGTCCTGGACTTCATCATGCTGGGGGTTTTTTTTTTTTGAGGGGGGGGGGGGGTCTGTTACAGTTGCCATGTTCTTTTGAATAAAACTATTGTAAATTTTTTCACCTTCTCTTACTAGAAAGACCAGGCATGAATGTGTCAGAGTCCCGATGAAAAATATATTCCAAAAAGGTAACTTGTATGTATAAAATAAATGTGTATAGTCTACACTTACTGTTAAGTTGTTTTGATAAGGAATAAATGAATTCCTGACTATTGACTAATTGTATTCTTATATTCTTCAAGTAGTTAAATGTCTGGTGGAATCTTGAAATTCTATTAAAAAAATCAGTATCTAATAGAGAATAAGTTGATGCTATACCAAATGATTGCCTGTTTTTATTCAAATAGCCGATGCTTTATCCAAAATTGTAGATTTTTGAAGGATTCAGACCTTACAACCCCTATTGGGAACTAATCACCTAAACTGTGTCACCCTTAGAACAAGAATTTGTCCACAGACTCTTCAAATGCCTAGTTCCCTTTGAAATTATAGCAAAATTCATGTCAGGTATTTTTCTCATTGCCAAAAAAACAAACATTCTGTCATACACTGCCTTCTTCAGAATTTGAAATGGAAAAGACAAGTTTAAATTAGTTATAGAAAACCACACAGGTAGTACCTGGTTTATACAGTAAGACAGGATTGTTAGCTCTTATTAAGAGGGGAAATATGATACAGAAAAGAACTGAGATAGGAAGGTAGGAAGGAAACTTCCAGAAGTACTGCATGGATATATTCTTAATGTTTACCAGCAATGCTACAAAAAGTTCTCATTTGAAATATCTAGCCAAGTTACAAACAACACGTTTTCTTGACATAGTTTATTTTAATAAAAAATACAGCTGAACATATATCACAGATTACATGAAACTATACACAGTGACATTCTCTCTGCATAGTAACCAACACTGATGTGTGTACTTGAATTTTAAAATGGATTACTTATAATCCTTTAAAGTGCAATTTATTTAAGGGTTTAAGCAAATCATAGGATAAAGGATCATTTTGATAGATGAGTAACATTAAAAAGATGATATATTTGGATAGATATTTCAAAAACCAGGATTTCTATAGATGCCAAATTTACTTGTGTTGTAATAATGACTTCACCCCACCCCCCAAACTTGAATTGCTGAGGGTTAAGAAGATCCTCTAATTGGCAAGAGCTTTTCCTGATGTTAACATGTTTGTTTCAATATATTCTAACTAAAAAGAATTATGGGTCTAGAATAGTTTTTAGCAGCCCTGAGTTCTATATCCATGATGGTATGTATCCCTGTCAGAACTGAAGAGAATGCTGCCTGCTTTCCCTGTTCTATCTGAAGGGAAAAGTAAGAACTTGAGTTGCTTCTCTGACTTCAGCAACATAACTGCTTTAGGCTGCAGTGTTAATGTCTAAGATGAAATCAAGGTAGCAAAAACGGGTGTTAAGAAATAACCAGAAGATGCTTTAGAATAGAGAAATGAAGCACAAGAGGAACGTTTCTAGGAGCTGTCTGATGGGGTAGGAGGGACTGTAACACCAAGGCCGTTCACTGCTATGACCAAATATTGTCATTGTTTCTGTTTTTTGTCTGTTTCCTTCACTTGGTGGAAATATTGACTCCAATATACCGCTGCCCCAGAAAGAGGCCCATTAGAGGATGAATAAGACCCCTTTAAAATGGTAGCAAAGAAGCAAAATATTTCTTAAGACAGCAATGCCAGCCCGACTTTCTTCTTGATTATTTCTCTGTTGAAAAGCCTCTTACATGAGCATTGGCAAAACAGTATGTGGCTGTACTGGCTCAGCAACTATTCATCCAAGAAGAGGGTACACTTCAAGGGTTGGGGGCAGGAGGGAAAAAAAAAAAAGAGCCTTCCCCCCTCCAAGTGTAAACAGGAAGCTTCAGCCGATCTTAGGAGCACTGTGATCACAGGTTTCGGCTTTCCTCAGAGTTCCTTTTTGGAAATTCTGGATGGAGCTGAGCAAGGCCCCTCGGCTCACGCCATTCACAGCCAGGGGTGGCAGCTGTGTGGGTGCCTCTGTGCTCTCAAGAGGCAAGGAAGTTGCTGGTGGTGGAGGTGGAGGTGGAGGAGGTGGAGGTAATGCAGATATCCCTGCAGAGGAAAAAGGGGACAGTCAACATTCACCTCTCCAACACATCCTGCACACATGCTACTGCTCAGTCCAGGGCAAAAATGAACTTTGGTGAGACAATGTTCTCCCTCAGAGGGTCCAAGATAACCCTTATTTTAAAAAATACTGAATAGGAAAGCTAGAAGCATCAAAGGGGCATTAAAGGTTGCCATTTCCCCCAAATAAGTCAGGTGGGAAAAGCCCCCTGTGAACATATATCACAGATTTCATGAAATGATACACAATGATATTCCCTCTGCAAAGATGAGGCTCTACCCCATTTCTAAACTTCAGTAATGGCTTCAAAAGAAGAGTTTGTCAGCTGCTTTAGCCAGGTCCCAGGCAGCAAAACCTACTCCTGAGCTAGCAATGAAAGATAGGCATCTGTTTGCACAGAGTGAGGCTACCTGAACATCAATCACTAATAAGGGGTGAACAGTTCTTCAACTGCTCCAACACATAAAATGTTTGAAAGATATGATTTAATATAAAGTGAGAAACCACTCATCATTCTAGGCAAGGAACTAGTGCCTGCTGGGTTTTGTGTTCTCCAGGGGAGTCTATCGTGAATAATCATTTCCTATTAAGTTGCCTTAAAAAAACAGAAAAGCTAATAATTGTTAGCAATGCAAAGCAGGGGGCAGAGGGGCCTCTCTCCCTGGCAATGGTATGCTCAGAGAGGGATCTTCCTCAAGCACAGTTATTTCCACTGGCCTGAGCAAGGAACAGGATGGAACTGCATTAGCGCTACATCTTGGTAAAGCATCAGAAGAGACTGGAATGTATGTCTGCCCCACTGGGCGAGGGAAAGTAGACAGGTATCTAAAACTTCCCTCAGCTTCCAGGCATGCAAACATTTGCAACTTGAATGTTATATTTCTGAATCAATGAATGAATTATTCTCTCAAGGCAAAATAATCACTGAGTACAGAAAAAGCCCTGCCTTCAAGAACTTTCCTGTGCCACAGAGTTAGCTGCCCCATCGCCAGTGAACCTTGCATCTCGACATGACTCTGTCTGTTGCTACCCTCTGATCACAACTAGAGCTATACCAGGGAGACATTCTGCTGGATGCTTTCCCTCAAAACTGTTACTGAGCTGTGCTTGAGTTTATATGGATGAGTAAATCAGCATCACCAATAAAATACCCGAGGTAAGTGCATTCTTTTCACCAAGTGTGACAGGCAACAAAGTCTTGCAATTCACAGAAGACTACTTACCTTCCTTTACATATTTTACCCAAAACTACGGCAGCTGAAATTGAAGAATCACACAAATACACTCATGCTCTGCAATCTTACAAGTTCTCAAATAATGATAATGTGGCAATAAAAATAAAGTCTAAATACAGACAAATGGACAAAACGTAATTTTCAATATTACGTTTATTTATTGGGTTCTATACAATAACAAATAACTGATGAATGAAGTTCTATTATGTTCTATGCTAGATGGATTGTGGAAAATGTTCTTGGTTTTATGTCACAAGATTACAAAGGAAAAAAAAGGACTTTAAACCTGAAGTGACAGTTGAGGTGAGAAAACCCAGGAGAATGAGCATGTGATAGATAAGCACATTCCTCTGAAGGGGGCGCTTGGAGTGACCAGTGAAATTCCAGGAGGTGGGGAGCCTGGGCACATCCAGTCCCATCGATACTCCCACCCAATGGCCAGAAAAGGGCAGCAGAATCTGGACTTGACATTCAGGGCCCAGTGTGTACCAGAAGGAGCTCCAGAGTTCCTGCCTTCCAGCTCTGGGTTTTGTCCCCTAGTAGCAGAGTCACTGCAAGGTTAAGGAGAAGACATGCTTTGGGCTGCAACAGCCCTTGGGGGTTCTACTAAAGGCAGGGAGTGGCCACCCCTCCAGGATTCCCAGAGGCTAAAGACAGCCTCGAGGGCTGGGCTCAGTATAAGGGGCTATGGCCTTGGCACAGAACCAAACTGCTTGGCCCACATGGAGTCCATTCCTTGCCTTGGTCTCATTAGTAGGCACTACAGATCAATACTGCAAATTCATTACCTCAGAGTTTGAGAGTTGGGGGGTGGAGTTGAGGTGGGGGTTCAGGAAATGGATCTTCATTTTCCAAGTAAAGGCTGAAATGGTTGCCACTTTAAATGAATCTCCCAAGCAAGTGAGATGCTGAGGGCTGCACTGAAGGAGAGGCTGCTCATCCAAGGGGTGAAGAGCAAGGTCACCCTGACGTCCCTCCCAGAGGCCGCCGCCTCCCCACCCCCACCTAAGGGCCTGTTCCAGGGGGTCCACTTTTCCTCACACATAGACCTTCATGTGTACAATTAGGGCAAGGAAGGCCAGGGTTCAAGCTGTCAGCTCCGAGCCCTCTGGAAGGGGTTAGGAGGCCCAGGAGTCAGAAGGAACAGAGACCTGGGGACTCACTGTGTCTGACTAAATGCCCTATTGATTTTCTTTTGCTTTGTCTTTTTGCCTTTTCCATGGTCCACAAGCTCCTGTAAAGGTCCATTGGGTCTTAACCTACAACACGCTGGTGACAATGAGGGGCTGGGTGGGTGTCAACAAAGGTCAGATTCAGAGTTGGCTATCCTGCCTGGGCAAACCTGGGAAAACCGTCTAATGCTCGAACTCCACTCCCTCCTGAAATGCGAATCCCCCAGCCCCCATATAGGAAAGAGACCTCCAATAGCCCTTATGTCCAGACCACAGACAAGAGCTGACAGATTCCATGTTAGATCCATTGCTAACTGAGTTCACACAGCTTTTAAAATATTGGTATAATAATAACCCAGGAAGGGGGATGCCCCCAAAACAGCTTATCTGTAATTATAAATAGCTATTCAGGGCACTGGACAGTCAGGAAGAAAATCAAAGAATGACAAGGTGTGGTGCACAGCTATTGCCAGGATGACCAACACAACAGCACCAGATGTCCCTCCAACATCTGCAGGCTGGCTAGTGGAGTCAATCCCATGCAGATCTTTTAGGTGGCCAAAAGTGTGAAGCTGGAAGACAAATGAGGCAATGGACTGCAGGGGCTGCAAGTATGACTTCCTCCAAGCAGTCAAGACTCATCACTGTGCCCTTGTCCCAGCCAAGTCAGTCCTGATCTCTCCAATCTTGCCTTCTCATGGACAAAACTCTTAGACCCACCTTCTCCAGAATCTCCTCCACCAGACCACAGGGGACCTGGCAACCCACCGCAGATCCTGGCAGGAGGGCACAGACTGTTGCAGCAGAGCACAAGTTAGCTCTAAGGAGGAGTGCTGTGCCAGAAATATCCTCAACAGCCTCATGGAAAGGATGGCTGAGAATCTGTTTTCCTCAGGGCCAATTTTAGCAGTGGGCACTCTAGTGGTCTCTGCAGGTCCAAATTTCTACCAGACCAACAACAGGCCTACAAGCTACCCCTGGGGAGACCCCTGACCCCAGGAAGCAGCCAGCGCCTAGAGCTCTTGGAAGCCACCTTCACCTTTTGCCTCAGGCAGATGAGGAGGCTGCACCCCCATTCCAACTCAAGAATTATTAAGGATGGTTAAAGAGAAAAAACTGTTTTTCCCTACTGTCAGTTATAAAAGCCAGTTAGTTGCCTCCCTGTAACCAAGATCTCAACTGCCTAACATACTTTTCCCCTCATTGGAGTAACTAGGAACCAAAATTTTAGTGGAAACAGGACTTTGAGAGGCATGATTTCTAAAATTAAATACACCATAACGCCAGGCTGTTGGTTTGCTGGTTTTAGACTCCTTTTAAAGGTGTATTTTAAAATTAAGATCAGAGTGAAAAATGAAGATTTTGAAGGTCATGATGAAATGAAATGAATGTAAATGAAGTCACTTAGATGTTTTTTAAAGATGCTGAATTTCACTTAAATGTTCAGATAAGGAAATCATGTTGAATCTGCTTTCCCACTTGTTCATCAATTCAGTGATCTAGACACACTGGATCCCACTTCACATACAGAAACAGAGCATCTTTAAAATTAGTGAAATCAGCATAGCTTACTTTACCGCAAATTCACGTTCAAAATGGTGCATGCTCTACTGAAAATAGCAAAGAGAAAGAGAGAGAGGGGACAAATCATTAGTCAAATTTTAGTGTCATTTAATTAAATAGTAAGAGACAGTACGTTATTAGTCTGAATCACATGCTGGTTATTCTCACTGCAAAACTAGGACGTACTTAAATTAACCACAAAATGCACTGGTTTCTAAACATGGTCGTGACCCTTTTAGAACACAGCAGAGGTACTAAGTAACCAATGAATTGCTTTCCTCTTCACATTCCTTTTTTCTTTTTTCTCCTCCAGTTAGGAGATTTTTTAAAAAATTTAATTATTTTAAATTTATTTTTACAAACATAGCACTCACTCTTAAGAACCCTGAAGGTTTTACCTCCCCCGAAAAGAGGAATGTGTGTGGGGAGTGTATTTAGTTCTATTACTAAGTAAGGAGAGCATATTAAGAAGGAAGAAAAATAAAACTTTTTTCCAAGTAAGTCTTCTCTAATCTAAAACAGAAACTTGTCTTTTTAAAGACAAGAGAAGTTATACAAAGTGCAAACTGTGAAGTTTCTGCTTCATTAATTATTAGCGTACTTTTTCATTTTCTGACTATCCCTGATTTCCTTACAGGCTCGATAAGGATTTTTTATATCAAGTGATATAAAAGGGTTCATGAATATCGTATCAAAGAGTAAACTTGATATTGTACAAGAACCTGAGTCATCAAAGTATATAGTGCTTTTTGTTTTTTTGCATACTTTCGTGGGTCACGACGATGGAGTTTTCAGAGTTTTTCCCTTTCTCAAGTATCGCTGATGAGAATGGCAACAGATGGCCTGTGTTTCACCTTATCCATATACAAACTTGGAAAACTTTGGAATCTTCTATTAATTAGGCTTGAAGACCCTCAAATCATATGCCTGATCCCCCAAACAGGCCTTCCTCTCAATGAAGCCTGCCTTGGAAATGGAAGGGACTCAGAAATTGAAATACCAGTAACACCAAACCAAAATCTCTAGGCAGATGTAAATGAAATTTGTATCATGTATAAACATAACTGTTTGGGCCACAAATATCATCAAGTTGTCTCTGGCCTAAAATTTCAAAAGCAGAATATAAAGTTAATTATCTTCCCATTGTAATTGTGTTGATATACTCTGAGTACCAAAACCAGTTTCTCTCTTCAAGTAAGAGTTGGATTTAGAACTTTAAATAGAGCTCTAAAAATGTAGAAAATATCATTTTATATTCCCTAATCTATATAGCTTACAAAGGGACATATTTTCTTAGCAGAATATGAATACCTCTCAAGCGTAAATTAGTTCCTCTCATTATGTAAAGTTTCTTTATTTTACTGATCCATTTCAGGAAAGAGGTTCTGCTACCTTTCTAGCAGAAATCTTATTTTTATCCATTTTATTTGAATGAGAGAGATTTGAAATTTGAATTATGTAAATATTTCAATGCATCTGCTATTATTTTGTGGAGTTTATTAAACTACTTAAAAATTGTATAGTCTATTTATCATATGTATGTACATATAGTCTGATACATAAAATTCCGAGTGGATTCTGTCAAACCTGGCTCAGTCTTGTTTAGACCATTGCATATCGTTTTAGCCTTGTGCACTGGCTCTACCTCTGTATAGGAAACTTCTCCATGTTCGTTGATTAGTATTGATTCTGTATTAACTTGGTTATGTTTCTTGCACTAAGAATTTTTAAACCTCTGCTGTAAGTGTAGATTTTAGTTTTACTTTTGCAGTATGAATCACTTAACACACAGATAGATACTCTAGGTTTATTTTGTTTTTTTTTCTACATGATGATGAAGACTTACATTTTGTTCTCTGGTTTGTTCTAAGTTTGCCAAAAAAAAAAAAAAAGTACAGTACCTATTGATAAATTGTAGTGACTGTAATTTGTTTCCAATGTGATTCAATACCCTACCATTAAAGCTGGATTGCTATTTAGGAAAAAATTAATAAATAAACAAACAAACAAACAAACTTGGGAAGAGCAAGGGCCTGGGACAGCTCTAAGGAGGAGCTGTCCGTGGGCGGCCTCCTGGGAAGGAGCATGTGGGACCCTGTCCCCTGTGGAGGGGCTGAATTAGGCAGTGAGCAGCCTAGAGAAACCAGCATTAGCTTCCTCACTGCTGCAGAACCATCGATATAGAACCAAGCAAGGCAAACATTTTTCCTGTCTTTCTTTTCAACTGACTAAATTCCAGGTTAAATGTGAAGGACAATACTTTTCCCGACACTGAAAGCCAGTGCTCTTAATGAGCCAACTGCGTCCCATTGTCCAGAGGGGTCGATAAACGAGGCTGTGTGGAAAGGCAGACGACTTAGATGGAGACGGCTCTGGAAGATGAGAGGATGCTGGGAATACTGCCCGGCCCCTCTAGGGCGGAGCTCACAGCCTTGGGGTTGGGGTTGGGGAGTGAGGGCTGTGAGTGGGCACAGCAACAGGAGCAGGCAGTGAAAGCATGAGCTAACACACTCTTCAGATGGCAACTGCTCTGGGTATTTACGCTTTTTGAGAAAAAAAGGCCATTCTTCTGGCACATTGATTTTTGGGCCTAGAATGGGTTTCAGACATTGAGGTGGCTAGCCAAATTCTGGAAGCTCCAACATTCTAAATAAATTCATCTCTCTCTGTTTGTATCTTATTAATTCTTAACCCTCCTGTGCCAGTTTGAATATATTGTGTCCCTCCAAACGCCATTATCTTTGATGTAATCTTGTGTGGGCAGAACTTTCAGCATTAGATTGTAATTCTTTGAGTGTTTCCATGGAGATGCACGCCACCCAACTATAGGTGATGACTCTGATTGGATAATTTCCATGGAGGCGTTGGCCCGCCCATTCAGGGTGGGTCTGAATTAAATTACTGGAGCACTATATAAGATTAGATAGAAGGAGCAAGCTGCTACAGCCAAGAGGGAAACTTTGAAGAAAGCACAGGAGCTGCAGATGAGAGACAGTTTGAAGACGGCCATTGAAAGCAGACTCTTGCTCCGGAGAAGCTGAAAGAGGACAAATATCCAAAGTGCAACTAAGAGTGACATTTGTGAAGAACTGTGGCCTGGAGAGGAACACCCTGGGAGAAAGCCATTTTGAAACGAGAACTTCGGAGCAGATGCCAACCACGTGCCTCCCCAACTAACAGAGGTTTTCTGGACACCATTTGCCATCCTCCAGTGAAGGTACCCGATTGCTGATGAGTTACCTTGGACACTTTATGGCCTTAAGTCTGTAACTGTGTAACCAAATAAACCCCCTTTTATAAAAGCCAATCCATCTCTGGTGTTTTGCATTCCGGCAGCATTAGCAAACTACAACACCTCCCTTCTGTTATTTAAGTTCTTGGTCACTCTCCATGCCCATAAAGCTCTGTTTTTCTTCCTTCAGCTCTCCAGATTCTAAACATCTCTTTCTCCTTATTCATTTTTATAGACTGGGTTGTTTACAAACTGCCAGCTCTCTGTAAAAATTATTGTTTAGAATTACAAACTGCAAGCAGGAAGGGCTAGAATTCTCTGACTGCAGGGACATTTATGGCTTACACTTCATAGCACTTTATTGCTTTCAAAACCTTGTCGTATACTACCTATGAAAGAGCAGGAATTCTTTAAAAAGGCAGCTTCAAAGAACAAAAATTACTTGTCCAAGGTCATGGCTGGAAAGTGATAAAGCTGGTACTCAAGTCTGGGTTTTCTGACTCTGCACTTAGGATTCTTTCTATGCTGGCTGAGTGGTGTTTAACCCTGAAGAGAGCAGGGACTCAATAAAACTCTGTGGGGTAAATGAACAAAGACAGAACCACACCTGGATCCTAGCTCTAGCACCCCTATTTGTGTGACCTTGTTTAAAGTCCTGTAAACCCACTAGAGCCTCAATTTCTTCATGTGTAAAATGGAGCTACAATAGAATCTACTCTTATTGAGTAGGAAGATATGCATGAGGATTAAACGAAACAGTGTCTATAAATCACTTAGAACAGCGCCTGGCACAAAATAAGTGCTCAAATACATGTCAGATATGATTATTAAAAATGACAACTTAGGGTCTTCTGCTTACTTAGCTTTTCTAAAATACTCTTTTGAAAAACTATATTAAAAAAGAAAAGAAAAGAAAGGCAAGGCAAAAGGCCTGTCTGCTCCCAAAGTGTAGTGAAAGAGGCTATTTGTATATGTGTAAATTGGGAACTTCTAAGCCATTCAGCTCTATGAATATAGGCTGTAGACATTAGCTGGTAACATTTACCATGAAATAAGCCAGGATAAGGACTTTTAAAGTTCTTGAAAGAGTGACCTTCCAGAGGCAGGAAACATAACCTTTAGCAGAAAAGCAAGTGCTATAACTGTTGCCACTGAAAAAAATAGGGGTTTCAGCAAAAGAGAGTTTTAGAGAATCCTGCCCTACCCGGTGGGATTGCCACTGGACTTAGGGAGATGAAATTTCTCTGGTCAATGTGTAAGGAGCTTAAGGAGGCCCCAAGGGAGGGAGCCGCAGGAAGGAAAGAGAGAGGCTTGAGCCCTTATGCAATTGCTAGAGAGGTCTTATCAGGGCCAGACCCTTCCACTTAGAAACAGCTGTCACTTCTGCCCCACCCTCAAAGTAACCAAGCTTAAGACTACTCTTAGTTATCATAAATGTGTTTAAAACTGATGTGTTCAGGAAGAAAGGCACTGCTGCTGCACTGAACTCGCCTAAGTTGCTGTGTTGCTGCTGGTCCACAGTGGGTTTAGAATATGCTTGATTAGCACAGATTGTCAGATGGTCTCATCTAACTCCTGTGTTTTTGCCTTTTACAGAGGTGGTAACTAAAATCCAGACATAGAAAATGACTTGTTCAAGTCTCAGGGTAACTAACAGTGCACTGAGGACTTACTGTGTACCAGGTGCTGTTCCAAACCCTTTACGCATGTAGTTCACTGAATCCTCATAATAACCCAATGAGGTAGGTTATTATCCTCATTTACAAATGGCAAACTTGGAGCACAGGAAGGTCAATGACTTGTCCAAGGTCCCAGAGCTAGCAAGTGGTGGCCCTCAAGCCTAGGTGCACAGATTGGACTGCATTTAAGATGCTACCTTTAGCCCAAGAATTCTTTTATGAGACTAGCCCTTGAAAATGATTTTTCCTTCATTTCTTAAGAAAAATGTATTTATCATAAAGGTGGAAGATACTATCCTTGACTTATTTCTCAGATAAGGGTGCTTTTTTTGAAACCATAAACTTGGCCTGGGAGTACAGACATAAACTGGAGTAAATGTGATCCCAGCAGGAAAATGGTCAGTGGGCAGAGAGGCAGTAACAAAAATGTGCCAACAAGGAGCCTCCTGACCTGGAAAGAAGGACCAGTCTAAGCAGGCACTGACCAGCCGCAAGTCACAACCCTGAGGCTGAAAGTCCTGCCCTCACCTGCAGAGACCTTCAAGGCAGAGCAAGCCTACACAAATCCATCAATGAGGATTTACTGTGCATCCTCTATGGGCACCATATCATGAGGCTACCTTTTTGTATCTTCTGAAGACTTGCACAGAACAGAAGCATGAGCTGTTGCTTGCTGGTATATTATTTTTCAGGTGGAGATTCTCTATTTAAGAAGGGGAACTATTGGGGAAAAAAGTTACTATGGTCGGACCCTGAGGAAAGCATCTGCCCAAACGGTGTCTATCATTTTGAAGCTCCTAGAGGCATCAAAATGTGATTCTTTGAGCACTGGGGCTTTGTCTGTCTGTTCACCTCTGTATCCCAGGGCTGATATCAGTGCCTGACACACCGTAGGCTCCCAGCAAATGCATCTTGAATCAATGAGTGAATAAACTCACAGTGCTGTCTAGGGCCTGAAATGCTGGGTTACCTGGTGAATGCTTATTATGAGTTATCATTTTATGAGATGCATTACAAAAAATGCACAGCAGAGGTCAGACTACAGGCTTTGGGGGCTGGGTCAATTTGGTCAACAAAATATATACCGAGATAAAGGAAAGGAGTCAATATTTCCTGGGAACCTCTCATCTACCAAGCATTGTCCTTGGGGCTTCACATACGTTTTCCTTCTGAATTCTCAGGACTCCCCACTTTAGGTAGGTAAAGTCCCCTACTGACCCCATTCACCTCAAGGATTTTCCAACATAATTCTAATCATAGAAGGTTCCTCTTTTTTTTTCTCTCTTATTGTAAAAGTTACCTCATCTCATGCAAACCTGCAACTGAATGAGAAAACTTCCATTCTAAAAATAGGTAAATTAGAGGGTTCACCAAAAGAATCTGAGTAGATTGTGAAGTCCTGAAGGCATTTAAAGATGACACCTGGTAGTTAACTTCCTGGGACCACATCTAATGTACTCAGTGAGGTGCTCTGTACCACTAACCAGACACCTTGGTTGTTAAAGGAGGGTTTATGGATTCTCACTATTGAGTCTATTTTCCTCGCTATGTCCAAGTGGTATGAAATTAATATCTTAAAAATTCCTATCTTCTCGAAAATGGCTCAACATGGTCTGGGCAGATGTCCAGAAATTTCTGACCAGTCTATTAAGGTCACCTCTACAAAAGACAAAGAAGCCTATTTCCTGTCTTGACCAATACCCAGGGCTTTTCTGTAAATCTGCTGACAAAGTTGGACCATCCCCATTAGCCACCTTCTTTGCTGCTCAAAACAGGGCCAAGAACAGGCTCTGAATGCTCTTCAGTCAGCCACCAGGAACCATCCTCGAGCAGCAAGAAGACACACCCACCAGCCAGAAGTAAATCCTTCAAACGGTCATCTTACATTTACTTGCTGTTGTTTTCAGGAGGGTCTGCTAGAAGCATTTGAGAGCAGACGGGCTCTTGGTAGCCCCTGGGTGCCACCTTAGTGAGTATGGTATCATCAACTCATAAATCAACCCCAGCCAATGGCTCTCCCTTGAACAAGCTGCTGGGACCCTTCCAAACACAGACAACAAGCTCTGAGTGGCAGAACCAGCTCCTCATTTATGAACAAATGGTTCATTTAAGAAGTGAAAGGAGATACTGGTACCCCAACATGTTTTTACTGGACTTGCAAATGATTAG
Source organism: Choloepus didactylus (assembly GCF_015220235.1). Taxonomy (NCBI): domain Eukaryota; kingdom Metazoa; phylum Chordata; class Mammalia; order Pilosa; family Megalonychidae; genus Choloepus; species Choloepus didactylus. The sequence goes on along the minus strand of NC_051307.1, from coordinate 211,992,889 downwards.
GAGAGAGATCTTAGACCAACAAAGAAGAAAAGATAGTATTATGAGTCTACTCCACAGAATTAGGTATTATTTTCATTAAGTATTCCCCACAATACATTCTTTTTACATTCTTCAAACAAAATTCAGAGTATCAGATTTAATCCACAAAGAAGAAACAAAGGCCAGCCACAGAAAAGCATACGGATGATTAAATGCATTGCGGAGCAGAATTGAGCACAAATAGCTCTCAGGAAATCAGATCTTGCCCCTAAGCACCTCACCAGTTTTGCTCTGTGATAAAACCAGTATTATGGGTGGGCTTGATGAGGAGACAGCCCCGGCAGGGCAGGGCCCCTGGGCGGCAGTGTTTGTTCAGCTGAGACTGTGCCAGGACAAGCTCTGCCCAGAGGGGCCCTGCCTGAAGCTTTTCAGCAAAGAGAGCAAGCTTAAGCCAGAGTGGGGCTAGTGGCCCAGAAACCGCTCGGTTCCCTATGAAAACTGGGTTTGGAAATCTGTACCCTTGGTCTTCCCCTGGCTTCTTGTGAGAAGGCTGGCGACTACCTAACCCTGAAACAGCCCTCTCCTCCTGCCGGTGGAAAGGAGAAGTGTGTTTCTTTACTTCCATTACTAACCTGCTGTAGACGGTGGAGTCGGTGATGACGGGGATGTGAGAGGTGAACTGGCCCCAGACCCTGCTAAGATAAAACACAGAGAAACCCTCAGTGGAAGCAAAGACAGACATATGGAATTGGCCTGAGCTGGGGCCCACGGTCATCTTCCGAGAATCTGCACCTGCTTCATGTGTAGTAAGACCTTGCGGTAAAAAGTGACACGGGACAGAAAATTCAGAGACTGGACCTGAGGACCACAGGTATCCACACAGCACAGGGCACACTTCCTTCCCCAGGCCCCAAAGTCTCGTTGCTTCCCACTGCTCTCCCACAGCCGGCCCGGTTTTGAAACCAACTTTGCACAACCGATAGTTTATGCAATTGGCAAACCCCTTTACTAGGTAATGACAAATGAATGTCAGTGGCCACAAGCAGTACAGAGGACAGAGAGGTACAGAGCAGTCCAATGCGGGCCTCTCCAAGAGAAGTGAGGGCTTTCCTCACCAACAACCCAGAAATGTTTTCTACAGGATTTCCATTTTGTCAGCAGGTACATTGAATTAGATAGGGTCAGCATATTCAATTTGTGGGTTTCCCAGGCCTGTTCTCACCTGAAATTCAGTGAATATCCTTATTTACATTAAAACAACATGCATATTTCCATACATTGCATGCTTTTTTTGGACCTAGTAATCCAAGTTTTCAGCATCTCCCCATTGCTTGGAAATCCCTAGAACATATCTTCCTGGCCTGACATGGAAGCCTGATGAGCAGATGAAAGTTCTTACATAAGCCCTTTCTAGCAGAGATACATTCCCAGAGATTCTATTGAGGGGTTAACCAAAGCTTCATAAGCCAGAGCGTCCTGAGCTGACTGGCACACCCCCAAAAGAAGGCTGTCCTCACACGACACTGAGAAGCCCCCACTACGTTCTGGCTAAGTCAAGCCTCCAACCACCGCTTTACTCATACCCACAACACGTGTTGGTGCCTCGTGGACATTGGGCATGATAAGAAATGTCCAATTAAACCACACCTCCCCTCAGTTTAATACCTTTCTACTATTTGCAATATTCCCTCATTTCCCCATAAAATAGAAGAGGGTTTTTTTTTATTAAAACAAGGAGGCAAAACCCAGCCCATGCTGTTTTCATACTGCTTTGTAGCACTGACACAGATTTTAAGGGGGAGACTGAAACTTGTGATTCAAATGGGGTTTGGAGATGATCTGTAAATTTCTATCAGCAGCTGCTGCTTGGTGTCTTGGAGTCCCTGGAGTCCCACAGAGCTTTGCATGCAGGCAGGGCCTCAGGGTGGTGGTAGAACCCAAAGTGAGGCTTTCTCTGCTTTATAAAGAGCTAGCTGCTAAACAGAAACACTGCCAGTCAGACACTCCACACAGAGGCAAAAGCCCCAGTCTGATGAAGATGATCCATCCCATGGCCCATGGAGAAAATCCCTGCTGGCCACACAGCTTCCTGCCCCGCCTCATCTCTGAGACTCTACCCCCAAGGAACCTGCCTGTGCCCTCACTGGCAGTCCAGGGCCTCCCCTCCGCCTCCTCCCTCCCAGCTACAACTGACCACTCTCTGGCCTGGACTCCACATGCAGCAGTAGCAACACGATTCTCGCTCCCTTTCTGGACTTAGGATCTTCCCCCATGCCAACTCCTAATTGCCAGCTCTGCCCACCACCACCTGCATTGTCTGCTGTGGCTAGTCCAACCTTCAAGGCTGCAGACCAATCCTGTTGTGCACCCCTCACTCTTTCTCCTCTAGCTCCTCAGGCAGATGTCGTCCCCAAAGACTTACTGAGAAGACTGAGGCATGAGCTGTGAATGCTGACACTTTCCTCCTTTACACTTTTAAATGCCTCTGCTTCATCACCCCTCCTCCTTGGCTCCTGGCTCCTGGCTCCAGGAAGAGATGGATGGGCTTCCTCCAAGGATATGACTGAAGGCCAGGCTCCTGGTGCTAACCCCTTGGCCTTCTCGGGGACCTAAGGCCTCAATCAGTCTTTTGTATCTTCAACTTCTCCCTCTCTGCTAGGTCCTACCTCTGTCCAAAAATATACTCTGCTATCCCTCAACCTGAAAGTACCTTAGCCCTCCAGAGCTGAGCCAAGGCTGCCTGAGATAAGATGAAACCTTGTGTTTTGTCTCTATGTGGGACTCCATGTCACAGGTTCATAAGCTAGAAGAACTGGGCAGCCCCGAGGATCGCTCAATCTGGCCCTGATTTCCAGAGAAGGGGACACTGTGGCCCAAGGGCAGCTGGGCTGAGAGAGGGCAGGCGGGGGTGGCAGTGAGTACCGCCAACTGCAGGACAGGGTTCTCTGCACCACCCAGCCCTCTGGAATGATGTTTCTCACCATCCCTATGTACTGCTGAGTCCTCTCCTTACTCAAGCAGGAGGGCAGAGGGCAGGATTTGGAGTCATTTCTGTCCATGCAGGCTCTACTGAAAAACAGGAGCCCTTGCCTTTGAAATCTGGTCTGTTTATCTCCCGTGGCTAATGCTCCTGTGTCTTTGGCTGATGGAGTCTTGACTTCAGGGAAGAGGCTGCACTACTCTCAATTTTTTCAAGGGCCCTCCCAGTGCTTGAGTTCCGTGAGCTCTCAGCCGTTCTTTGGGACATAGTTCTTTTGTTCTCTCCATTCACTACTACACTGCCTGGTCTCTGGCCACCAGAATGCAAGCCCTCTTGACTGACTACAGACTCCTGATCCTCCCTTTTTGTTCCTAGGTCCCAATATTATCCATAATAATCAATTACCTGAATTATTTGAGTTGTTGTACTTTGCTGAATGTTCTTCACTGTTCTCAATGGCAGATCGTTTTGACTTCTTTAAAAATAGAAAACAGGTGGAGGGGGTAGGTGGGGAAAGTAATGAATAAATACACTGAAGCTGGGAGTTAAGAGTAAAAATATTTTCTAGGCACACAGTTAAACTAGACACAGACAAGGTCATATTTAGTCTCATAACTTAACACAGTGAAGAAGCCAAAGCCAAAACTGGAGGGGGAAATAAAACCAAGAAAGCTGAATTTACTATCTCAGGACAATCATTTCCTCCAATTACATTATGCCACAATCAACCCAGCAAGCCAGGAAACTATGTGGTCTGTTTCTATGCTGTTACTATGTGGCTCTTTTTTAAAAGCTGCAAACCAGTCATCTGGAAATAATCTTAGCTTTCAAGGAGATGTAGCACAAAATCTGTCATTAACTAAATGTGCACCATTAACCAAGAACTTGCTTCACACGCAGTTAAGAACTCAGAGAGAAAATTCAGAAAGACACCAGGCTTACCTTTCGAGCTAAAATCTTTCTCTTTTTCCTTTCTTCTTCAGATCCATGGTGTGACTGAGCTCTTGTCAGTCTTCGATGCTGGTGGATCTTTAAGAGACCACAACCCATCACAAATGTAAGCAGATCCTACACAAGGCAGTTTCCTAATGAAAATCTTCTCCAACATCCTTTGCCAAATCACACTATGTGGATAAAAGAACCTTCCTTGCCCAGCCTGTCTGCCTCCTTGGGCAGGTCTGGATGTCAGAGAAGAGTATGCCAGGGGAAGGAGACCTTTCTCGCTTCCCCCGCTCCTTCCATTTCTCTCTCTTACGGAAGGCAGGGTGGCCCCTGGCACCATGCACACCTCTTCCCATCCCTGGCCTGCCCCGATCACAGAACATGACCCCCTTTTGTGGACATGTTTGCTTCCCCCCTGGACGGAGCTCCTCGAGGGAGGGCCAGGAGGAAGTGAGCTCTGTGTCCCAGGGTCCAGCCTGGGACCTGCTTCAGAGCAAGGATGATGGAAAGGCTTATAGAGTGAGCAGTCAAAAGTCAGTCACTACTGGACGAGATCCTCTGTGCTTGGCTGCCCGAAGTTTCCCACTGACAGGCTGAACTGCCAAATGGATTGATTTTTTTTAATGACTACTCAAGGATTTACTTTCCAAATATAGGCATGCCTCATATTTTAGACTGAAAAAAATGTTCCCTGTATCATGGAAATAAGAGTGTAGGCACCTCAAAACTATATGGTTAATGAAGATATACTTTGATTGTCAGATACTATCTGTGTTAAGTACAGTTTTTATTAACATTAATAACATAATAAAAAAATTATTTAATGATTGCACAAAATTTTATTTATAAGATGAGCATCCTTGGGAGTTCTTGCCAGTTTGTGTACTGTATGGGCATAGATTTAGATTCTTATTTAATATCCAAATAAAGCCTACAAGACTTAAAAAAAAAAAAAGTAAATCACTATGAATACCTGGCAGAATCTGCCAATGATGGGGATACTAGAAAATCAAAAGGCAATAATGGACAGAATGAGCAATTTACCTGTTTCTGTTCCTCAATTAGTCTCTTTTCTATACATTCTTTGGCAGTTCTCAGTGCCTCTTTTAACTTCGTGGGAATCTGGAAGAAAAAGTACATGATCCATTGAGTAAAATGGCAGGGGTACCTGTCGGGCGCTGTTTCAGTGAAGGAACAGTTGTTTACCAAGAAGGACGTCATCTAGAATAAAATCAGTTACAAGCTGTCCACACAAACCCTATCTCAGCCACCTCTGGAATCCCCAACGGGCTTACTTCTTTAGCATTTTTAACAATGAGTACATAAAACTAAAACATCAATAAACATGATGTAAGATTCAAGTAACTGTAACATTTTATATTTTTACAGGGATTTTCTCTGTGAAAGATTTACTTTCTGAATTTCACAAGATCAAGCTTCTCCCTGCTGGGAGACACTCCTAACGATAGCCTGGCTTGTTTCTGAGCTATCACTTCTTAATTTATTAGATTTTAAAATCATGAGGAGTTCAGACCATGCTGAACTTTTGGGCTTTATTATTCTTTTAAAAATTAAAATTCAAAAAGTTTTGAAACCACTGAATTACAGACCTGAATGTGGTTAACGGGAAATTTTAGGTGGTATATATGTTGCAAGAACAAAAATTAACAACAACAATCACAATAGGACTGTAAAACACAAACAATGAGCCCTAATGTAAACCACGGGCTATAGCTAATGGTACATTATAATAATATCCTTTCATCAACAGTAACAAAGTTACCACACTAATGCAAAATGTTAAAAACGGGGGTGGTCTATGGGAACTCTATTTTCTGCACGATCATTCTGTAGATCTACAACTTCTCTAAAAAAAAAATACCCAAAAAATGTTTTGAATAGTTAATACAGTCACATGTTCAAAATTCAAAAGGTATAAAAGGGTACATGGTGAAAAGTCTCCCACCTAGTTGCCCTCCATGGAGACAATCAATGTCATCAGTTTCTTGTGCATCTTTCCAGAAAGTCAATTAACAAGAAATTAATGTTAGTTTTAAAAATCATATTGTCTTTGTTGCATAGGCTGTCTGGCTTAAAAGAAAAGCTAGCTCTTAGAATAATCCCTAAATCTTGGGAGCTGGAATAACTGGATTTGGAAGAGTGTATTATTTACAAGGCTGAATACATATCCTGAGCAATTTCAGTGACAAAGATATTAACTTTTAATGTTTTCTTTTTTCTTCCCTTCTTCAGAACCAAAGAAGCTATTATTGTCAGAACTCCTCTAATTGGCAAAACAGAACAGAGGAAAGCTTCTCTCTCATGTACACAATCTTCTAACCCCGCCTTGTTTTGCTTTCTAAATTTATTTTCATTATAATTGTATTACATGTTCTTTTGAAATATAGAGAGGAAAAAGACAATTACCCTTCACTCAATCACCCAAAACAACAGTAACAGTGAGCTCTGAGGAGTGCCAGGCCCAGAACTGGGAGTTCAAGGAGATCATCTCATTTCGTTGTCCCATGACTCTGACACAGGTATTATTCGTCAATTTTACAAACAAGGAAATGTAGGCTCAGAGGTTAGGTGCTTGCCCATATATTAGTGGTCCTCAGCTACGGGCAGTTTTGCCCCTCAAGGAACATTTGACAATTTCTGGAGACATTTTTGATTGTTATACAACTTGGGGGGTGGGAGGGTAGCACCCTCAACTGGCAGGTTGAGGAGAGCGGGCAGGTATGCTGCTAAACATCTGCACAGGATAACCACCACAACAAAGAATCATCTGACCCAAAATGTCAAATGCTAGGGCTGAGACCCTTCCATAGATGACATCTACTATTGAAAGAGCAGAGTTGCGCATGCACTGGGTTTTTTGAGTTCCAAAGCCCGTGCTCTCTCCACAACACCACACAACACCACTGCCTCCCAGGATGCTTCCTTCCAGTCTTTTTTCTAGACACAGTTGCTTGCATTTTTTTTTTAACACACTGCATTTTATATCCTGCTTTTTTGTCCCTCAACCCATATTATAATCATCTTCCATGCTACTAAAATGTCCTCATAAATTTCATTTTTATTAGATAAAAATATTTTATCAAATAGATGTACTATAAGTTATTAAACTTCCCTAACTGTAGGATATTTAGATTATTTCCAACTTTTTCTGATCATAAGCTCTGTACCTTCCCCTTTTTTTGGTTAAAAAGCCCTCATTTTCAAAATCAACTTCTTTACAGTTCACTTATGACATTAATTTGCTTTACCTTAAACTGTGGCTTTTCAGAAGTGGTTAGTAATACATCACTGAACAATCTGTAAAGGAGAATAAAAACAAAAAAATCTTTCTTAAACCAGGTGTTCTCTCAGAACAGATCAAAGCAGAGTAAGACAGCTGTAGCCCATGAGGTCTCCCGTTGCCACCCAACTCTAAGGAGCTGACAAGCCACCCAGTATGACCTCGGGGAGACCCCCACCGCCCACTACCTCAGACGTGCTGCCAGGGAATGGGGCCAGCTGTACACTGGAGGTTGTTTTGCCACTTGAGGAAACAGCCCTTTCATACTATGTAGTAATTTAATTAACACTTATTTTTCCAAATAATACATGCAACAGATATTTCTAAACAGAATAATTGGTCGTTGTCATCGTTGTTGTCTTTTTTTTGTTTTTTTGCTTCAGTATAAAATTTATTCTAGAAGTCACTAAAAAAAAGTTCAATTGGAAAGGAACTGTGCTGACAAGAATCTAACAAGAAAATGCTTTTCTAAGGAATACAACTGTTTCTCACACTCTTAAAAATAAAAATAGCAGCTTTTAGAATATATGAATTCCCTCTTCAGAAGTTTAAAATAACAACAACAAAAAGCTTAAAACAATATTAAAAGCAATAGCATGAGGAATTCTGGACTGCTTTGGACAAAACAGGCAGGAGAATTTAAATGGTTGTTTGGGTAGTGCCCAAATGGCTATAAATGAATCTTTCCTTGAACACTCCACTTTAAAAAAAAAAACCAGAAGAAATATATCACAAGTAAAAATGACAGGGTTAACTTTTTCCCACAATGCTTTTCTGAGTGACTCTGAAGGTGGGGACAGAACTTCCCCTTTCCATCTGTCCATTTATTTCCAGACAAGAAATTTTTATTGACCACAGCTCAAGTTCTCTTTCTCAAGGCTGGAAGCCCACAGGGTGGAACGACTTAGGTGAAGAAAAAATATGTGGAGTAAATTTAAAAATGAAGACTGGGAGAAAAACGTAAGAGCTTTCGAGTGTGTGTGTGTGTGTGTGTGTGCGTGTGTGTGCAAATGCAAATGGAAGTAAATCAGCACGTATACAAATACTAACTACAAATGCATTTGGTTCTAAAAGTTTGCATAAAATGCTTCCCCCCTGACTGGATGTATTTTTCCCTAGCCACATGGTGATTCATGATGGTTGGTTCGGCACTAAGGCGTCAGTGTCTGTCGCCCACTGGAATAACACCTCCACAGGGGCAGGGGCTTGGCCCTTCACAGCATCCCCAGGGCTTACAACAGTGCCTGGCCTCCAGCAGGCTCTCTATAAACACTTAAAAGAATAAACAAGGAGCTTGGAGTTCTCTCTCCCTTCCCTGTGCTCTGGCTGTCCCCTGCCCTGTTTCCCCACTTTACTGTTTCCTGATACAGACAGAACACTTGGGACGTTGCTCGGCATGGGGCAGGTTCTCAACAAATGTTCATCCCGTTCTCCCTTTTCTATCTCCCCCATCTTGAAGATGAGGGTAAGATCCTTGAACACAATGCCAGTGTGTAACATTGTGTGCTCAAAAAATATAAGCTGAATCCATATCTACCATAGCGAACATTAATAAGCTCCTATTGAGCACCTGGCACTGCACTAGGAATCATGTCATTAAATCCTCCCAACAACCTTCTGAGGTGGGGACTGTTACTATCCCCATTTCACAAGGGAGGAAACTCAGCTTTCAGAGGTCAGGTCGTTTCCCTACAGTCACCTAGGAGCAGTGGTGAAGCTAGGAACCACCCCCCAGGTCTGTCCAGCCTCAGCCACACCCCTCTTCACCCCTCTCCTGGCCCTCCTCGACCGACAGACAATGTACCTAAAGGAAAGGCCCCAAAGCACTATTTCAGCTGCCTTGATTAAATATTCTTAACACATTTTAAGGGAAGAGGTCTTTGTGACCCTAGCACAGGGCCTGGTACATGTTAACTGTCTAATAAATGTTACCCAGTGAATGAAGGAACAAACAAAATCAGGGAAGCCCAGAAATGGTTACGTTGTCCTCCTCCTGGAGGGCAGATCCTCCGAGGCCGGTGACTTGTGAACCATCCACAGCTGCGGGCCAACTGGGGCATTGTAACAGGGTCACAGGGTGAGCCACCTGGGAGGGCCCTGCTTCGGTATGTGCACATACACAATGCTAACACTGATGGAGGAGAGACACACGTGAAAACAACATCAGTACTCTCAAAGGAGAGTAATCCAACTAAGGGAGCAGAGAGGTCACAAAGAAAGGGTCATGACACCATACTGCAAGTGACCGTCAGCACGCAGGTAACCTCAACTCTGCAGGGACCCCAGTCGAGCCTCTACTATGGTGGCAGGTGCTGGGGCACAGTGGTGTGGTGTTCAGCACAGTCATCAAGATTACAACCAAGGCACGCGATTGACTTACGGCATCTGTAAGAGCCGGGAGACGGTAGGCATGCCATTTTTACAGGCTTCACAAGACAGCGTAGACTCCAACACGGCCACTTGAAATGAACAGATACACATTTTAGTTCCACAGAACAAGCTGGCAAATCCACTTGGTGATGAAAAGTTTGACACCGCTTTGCACAACTGTCTGCAGGCTGATCAGGACAGTGTCAAAACTCTTCACACACAGACAGATGGCGGACATGGGGAGGGGAGCATTGGCAACACCAACGTTAACCGATGATGCAAAATAAATGGTTCAGAAACCACATGCCGACAGAAAGCTAAATATATTTCAAAATAATTGGAGGAAGGATTCAAGATATCATTCATAAAAACGCCTGCTCTCTTGAAAGACAAGGATGCTACATGGAAGTAAAATTCTCAACCTGAAAGACATTTTGATGCTTGCCTGCTTTTAATCAAAACCAGTGCACAAAACGCCAATTGTTGGTGTCTCATCATCCAACACCTTGAACACTATAAACGAAGGCAGCCAGATTTTTTCTACACAAAGGCCACCGTTCAGCTTCAGCTGTTAGAACTCAAGACAAAGTACTCTCAGGGCCTGTTTCCTTGAACCACCCATTGACACAAAACTAATGCTTGAGGGAGGGTTGACCCCCAAACCTTGAAGGCACCATGGTCTAGGAGCTCCTCTGCCCTCCTCTCTCTCTGCTCTAGCTGTGAGTTCTAGCTGAGTTGGCCTGTGGAGGGGATGAAAGGGTCCCTGGATGAGTCTGCATCAATTCCTATTCTTCCTAAAGGTGCCTCCCACCCATCCTCTGGCTCTCCTCAGCTCCCTCAGGAAATGCGAGAAGAGCTCCTGGACCAAAGGTGCCTGGGTGTCTGCATTCCTGTCTGCCTTCCCTAGAAGTGGGCCCACCAGGCTCTTATCTACCTGGCCCATCACTACTTCATTTCTTGCAAGTTCCATTCAGCTGTGGTATGACTCCTGACACCTACCTGAGTCCTCAAAACTGACTTGAAGTTGCCTGCTCTTGCCTTCTGCTTCTGCACTGAAAACTTGTCATATCCAACTCAGGCTGGCCATACTTCTCTTTATATTCTCTGGCTTCCAAAATTCTACTGCATTTTACCAAAAAGTTCCCCAAGGTTCCAGATAGCCTGACATTAACAAGCCATCTCAATTTTCACTGAAGAATAGTTAAGTAAGTTACTCAAATTTGGTCCACTTTTAAATTAGATAAGAATTCCTGGCTGTGGGAGACGGCAACTTCCTCTGGTCTTTCCTGGACTCTGGAAACGAAGTGAGTAGCTCTGCAGACAACCAGGGCCCAGAAGACCCCTGCAGACCCCATACTGACCTACAGCCATGGACGGTGCAGGAGGGAAGGAGTCCACAGGCACCGAGTCTGGTGGTCGTCCGTAGGTCATTTCATACAGTAAGTGGCCAAAGCAGTGGACGTCTACACTTTCCAATGTCTGTGGAAGAAAACGGAGCGGCACACATGCTCATCCTTTACTTTGGCTTTGTGAACCCCTATGCTCCAGCCACAGGCTTCCACTGAGAAACAAGGCTCAGGGGCAACCCTACTCCTGATTGGTAGTGAAATCACAACTCCAAAGCCTTTTGCAAAAGCTCACAAGGCATTGTTCTGCCCAAAGGATGTGAACCTACACTCTATGTTTTTCCAATTCTACTCCCCTCCTTGCCCCACCTGCCATTTCGGCTCAGCCTCTTAAAGATGAGGCAAGGCTCTGTGAGAGAAATGGGGCCAACAGGCATGGCCCAACCCAGCTGCACCTTTACTTGTTTAGTGCATATGTCCTACATGGCAGATCATGGTTCCTGCTATGGGGACAATTTATACCTAAAAATCAACCTACTGCTTCATTACTTTCAGCAACTTACATTGATTTTCCTGAACTGTGAGAAATATGATCTGTAGAAGGAAGGGAGGCCCAATAGAGAATTCTCTAAGTCTAGCAGCCGGCAAGTGTCTCCATCTAGCATCACATTGGAGGCATGAAGATGCCCATAAGGGAATCCCTTGTCATGTAGAAACTTTAGCACCTAAACAACCAGAGACAAACAGCAAACAGAAATCCTAAATCAGCTGGTTAAAAAAATGTGTTCCTCCTGCCACAACTCATTCAGCTATAACAAAGGGTTAAGTCAGTATATACATCAATAAATATTAACATATATTTAATTTATATCTATAGTAAATATATTTATATTTAAGTCAATATAGCTTGAAACAAAATCAAACAGTCCCCGGGAAGATTCCTGGAAAAAAAAAAAAGCCATCTCCGTCCATTTCTTGGAAAAGGGAGTGCTACTGAATGCTTTCCAGCTGTGAGGCATAACACTCAGTTCTCTCATTTCCAAGGAATAGAGAAGCAGCCTTAATCTGCCTGGGGTTAATAGATTTGATGCCAGAAGTGTCTGCGCTTCCTGATCCTGATAGGCCAGCTCTCTGTAGGACGTACTCCTGACATTACTGCAGAGATGAGTAAAGCAATCACATCAGTGATTTGGGCAGTTACTCAGGCAAAGGGGTTGAGTTGAAAATATCTCTAGTCCAACCTCTCCTAAGAATATATTTGGCTGTTTATTAACAGAAACACACAACAGCCTTCCACAAAAGCAAGCAAACTTTTCAGCTGTCACCTAAGTAAACAGTGGCTCACCCAGTCATGGAAGGGCCTGGATACAGCCGTGCAAAGACCTGGTGAACTACAGCAGTGATTGCCAAAAGGGGTGCCCAAGACAATCCACTGACGACTGGAAGAAAGTATTACAACCTCTCATTCTATTTGTTGTTTTTTTTAAAAAATCTCATTCTTTCTTAACTTGTAATGTGAAATATATTACTGATAGTACTATAGATAATTTATAAATAGTTAAATATACATAACATTACACATATGCTTAAACTGTTTCTTACTGCTAGAGTTGCACAATCCCAGAAGCCTGGAGAACAGTGAAATAGAGGGTGACGTGGGAAAGGCTGTAGACTTTTCACTGCTAGTTACACTTCTGTGAGGGAGCCATATGGTAATGTACATGATAGAACACAGCCAAGAATCTTGGCACAAAGATAAAGATCAACTAAAGGTAACACAAAGGTTGGTATCCACACAGAAAAGTTCTTAAAAGTCAGACACTAAATTCCAATAGCTAAGGTTTTGGGAATTTTTAAGACCTAAATGACTGCCCCCTCTCAACTATTTGCTTTTTTGGGATAAACCACGACAATGCTGTCAGTTTATAAGTGATCAGACAATTTAAACTATTTTGGATATTGCCTGAGAACTTTCGCTATAGAATATCATATTGCTGGGTGAAATTCTGATGCAAGTTAAAAATTAAATACCTCTTACCTCTAATATTTGCCGCCCGTATGTTTTTATTTGCTGGAGTTCAAGACCCTGAATCTTCTTAGGGTTGCAGTACTTCTTTAGGAATGGGTCTTTTGGTTTTGCCTTTGGAAAAGACCAAAGAGCACATAAGAAAGCAACCGAGGGCCAACGTCTGCACAGTGTCTTGCTGAACAGGCGGGACTCTAAAGAGCTGACTATGCAAGAGACAGCCTGCAGGATGTGGGTTTTTAAAGTACAACACACTGTGTAGTTGATAGAAAGAAGCTAACCTGGGTTCTGTCCCTTCTCTACCCCAGTAAAGATAAGCCTGGCGTTGGCTTTAGCAGACCACAAAGTCGTGTTAATTATAAGAATCCTTCAGTATTGCTTTGTTAAATGAAAGACATAAACTTTAAAACTGACCTAAAAGAACAGCCTACAATGTAATGGACTTGGTCATTAAATGTTCAACCTCCCCTCATGTGGGGAAAAGGAATGTTCTTTAACCAAAGGGGGTAGACTTTATTGCTAAAATCAAAATAAATTCCAGACTCCTCAGGGCCTAGCTTCTGGAAGCAAAGAGGTCAAGCATCAATCACAGTTTCTAAAGGGACATGAGAACTTCCTTATGACCATGAACTTGCATCACAAGTACCTTGTAGATCAGGTCCTTCAAAGTTCCTTTTTCATTAAACATTCTAATTAGCAATGCTGAGGATTCATTAGCTGTGGCAAAGGTAACCCGATAGATGTAAGGGTGCTGCCAAAACAAAAAGGAAATTCACATTTATTTACATCAGCATCTAGGTCCTTTTAGATCAAGCATCTGGTTATGCTGAGTCAATAGTAAACTACTTTGGTAGTTTTAGTTTTATACAAATGTGGTGACACTCCCTGAACACATGACATTTTCAAGTTATTAGATGATCAACTAGTACTTCATTCTTTAGAGAAGGAACATAAACTATACAGACCCAGGGAAATGGACAACTGACATGATAAGCTCTACTTGTGAAGATGTCTGCTTTGGCGTGTGTTCTCTCGTAGTTCAGACACGAGCGTGGTGGAAGAGAGGGAAAGTCTGAGTTTTGGGAATACTGGTTCTAATATTCTGGCTCTATAAACTGGTAAAGAAGGTAGCCAAATCTCAGAACAGCCCAGTGGGACCAGGATAAATGTGTCTTCGCTCGCAGCTTTGCCTGACATTCCACACTGCTGTCTGGTGCCAAGCCAGGGAGCACGACAGCCAGGAAACAAGAAAAGCAGCATCTTTTGGCATCTCGGTCCTTTTCCAAAACAGCACAAGTCTTTCTGCCCTTCTATAGGAGTTTGGAGTATGATGATTCATAATGCTCTCCTAAGATGAGGACATGGTGCCAACCAAGGGAGGGTGGGGAAAAAGAAAAATTATTTAATGACTAAAAGGAAAGTCCTTATATGACCTGGAATTCTGGTCACATGAATGAACTGGCTCGAGACAGGCATTACAAGTCCCATTTGCTCAAAGGGGTATCGTGAACATTCAAACCCCTGGAGCTGAGCTGTGCAGGGATTTGGGGCCAGAGGTGGAGTGGATTGGGGGTGGTGGAGGAGGGGTGATCACACTAAAAGACAGTACTTTATCATGAAGTTTCTCCTGCCTCTTTACACCAAAATGGTTCCTGTTGATTTCCGTAAACACCTTTATTGAGAGATAATTCAGATATCATTACAGTTCACCTAAAGTGTACAACTGAACAGTTTTCAGTATACTTAGAGTTGTGCAACCATCACATGATCTAATTTTAGAACACTTTCATCACCCCAAAAAGAAACCCAATGAATAAAATAAAAGTACTTGAGTCCATACAGAAATAAATAAATAAATAAATACATAAGTAAGAAGGGGAAGCTTGTCCTTACTGTAGAGTATCAGTTAATAAATACAGAAGGAATGATAGAGTTTAGAAGTATTAAAGAATGCTAAAACTAGTGGATTTGACAAGGAACAGGATTTATATAGTCTCAAAATATCCCCCACAAGTTATTTATTAATTAATTCTATATATCTATCTAAAGAAAATAATTAAGGACAGGTACAAATGTTTAGTGAAAGAAAGATTGTTCACTACGGCGTTTTTAAAAAATAAGAGCAAAAAACTGGGAGTGAGCCAAATGTTTTCCACATTAGTTGAGTAACTGAAGTACAGCCAAATGATAATTCTACATAGCCAATAAAAATGACATTGTAGTATATTTACTGAATAGTAAAGGTGCTCATGATATGCAATTAATGAGGAAAACAACAGGTTTTAAAACAATATGTATAAAATATAACTTTTCAAAAATACACATGTATCATATAAAAATTCTAGAAAAATAACAACTGAACATTTTGGTTCTTACTTCTGGTTGGTGGGATTACAGGTGAGTTTCATTTTCTTATTTTTGCTTATCTGTGTTTTCTGACTTTTCTCCAATTAACAGTCACTACTCATATGCACTATCTGTTTTTTTAAATGCACATCCACTGAAAGAAATTTAGCAGGCTGACAGCCTGCTCTACACAACCAATCAAACTCAAAGACAACAGCATCTTTCTTGGTCATACATCACACTTCATTAAAAACTTGGTTTTGCTAGCTTGACAGGATGCTCTGTCTTCAAAACGAACTTGCCAACCCAACCAGACAAGTCAACATAATTGTGCTCAGCCCGTCAGTGACTTATGCTGGGGTCCTGCATCCCCATATACAGGCACAACAGACAAAGAACATCAACACTAACTCAATTTCCTGGCTAGATTACTCTCTTCCCGAAGACATTCTGCATACATTTTGAAACATATCAACACAGTTCTTTTCACTGAAAGCCTTGGATTAGGATTGTGCTTTAGTTTAAGCATAAGTAATGCAAGACACTTCTAAGGGTCAGCTAGTTAGTCTGTGAGAGTGGTAATAAAGACAGCAAAATGGCTGCTTTGCCTTTCCCTCACCAGTTGACATAAATCTTTATTAGTTCTCTTTTCTCATGCTAGAAATAGATCTTTCAATTCCACCAATATAAACATCCTCATCAAGATGAAGAGGCTCAGAGAACTGGCTGCTTTCTTCCTCTGAGGTTTGCTTAAAACACAAAGGCTACATTTAAATCACCACATATTTGATGGGTTGTTGAGATGTCATGAGTGCTATCTAAATGGCCTCAGATCTAGGGGAGCAGCCCTGCAGTTTCAGTCTGAACTGAAATCTGCTGTACCTCTCCATTCTCTTCAGCCTACAAAGTATCTCCAGTTCTTCTCTCCATGTTCACCCACAAGGAAAAACTGTGAATCTGTGATGACAGTCATGTCAGCACCAAAGTTAACAGAAGGACTTGTACTCACCAAACAGGAAGGCAGAAGTTTGATTAGACACTGAAAATCTTTATCTGATAAGTACTTGTCAGGGCCAAGGTCAGCCTGAAACATGGGAGGAAATATCAGGGTGCTGCCTTGGTCATCAAAAGAAAAATTCCCTTTTAGTCTTTCCCTTTAATTTTATTTATCCAAATACAAGACTGTAAACCCAAGATGAAAAACCATACTAGGTCTTGCTGCTTTAAGACTTTTCTCAAAAGGTAATGTTTAAACATATAAATATCAGGAGACTTAACTGTAATTTTATGTAATATTGTTAACCAAATTTATCATGAGAACTACCAAAGTGAAAGAGATAAAATAAAGTAATGCCCAAGAATTTTCTTTTGAGACAAACTCTAAATCTATCAGCCCTAAAGAGATTCCAGAGAACTATTTTAAGCTGTTCTCAATTTTTTCCAAATCCTTACTGTTGATCAAATATAATTACATCAATAGAGCCAAATGCATAAACAAAGTGACTTAAAATGATTCCCCTATGATGTGGGACTGAGGAGGCCCTTACACCACCACTTGAGAGAA
This sequence comes from Choloepus didactylus, assembly GCF_015220235.1. NCBI lineage: Eukaryota > Metazoa > Chordata > Mammalia > Pilosa > Megalonychidae > Choloepus > Choloepus didactylus. The sequence goes on along the minus strand of NC_051307.1, from coordinate 211,976,035 downwards.
TAACAGTTTCCTGATTCTCTTGTCAAATCTGCATTCAAAATTCCATCTAAAGTCCCTGAAGTAAGACTGAAGCAAAAAAAAAAAAAAAAAAAAAAAATCAAAAGAAAACAAACAACAAAAAAAAAAACAGCTTACCCAGCTTAACACTAGCCGTTCCTTTGGCTGATTTTTAATCTTCATCAAGAAATATTTCTTCCTTATCCTCCAACCTGTCATAAAAGCAGAGATATGTTTTTAGTTACATAATTTTTGAACCAGAAAATATAACTTTCACACTTCACAAAGATTTTCTATGTTATGAAATGTGTCAGTAAAATATTGTTTACTGACTTAAAACAATTCATTGACTAAATACTTAATAAAAATTAAGTTTGGCAATATCCATAACTACATAGACACTGGTAAAACAACCATTTGATAATGTTAACATGGTAAAGATGGCAATAAAAGCAGTAAACAAAGAAATTTCTCTATTCTTGGAGATGGTAGGAAAACACTTCAATGTATCTTTCAGTTTAGATGAAGTGAAAAAAATAGATGAGGAATGAAGCATGACTCTGAAAGTACAGGTAACTGCCATCCAAAACCTCTGATAAGGATTTAACCAAGGTTCATTAAGTATTAAGAGACGCTAAAATCTACTAATGCCTACTTAACATTAAACAACAATGCACATTAGGATGAAATTCAGATGGGATCAAAGTTATCATTGAGATGTCCTGTTTTGATGATAGCAGAAATCAAAAGTTAAGAACTGTATCTTCAATAGCAGAGAGGCCAAAAGAGAAAGATGTCACCTTCATTTAAGAGCTTTCTTGGGACACATAAAAGAACGCATGCCTAAGAATCCAGTTCTGTGAGCTATCTTTCTTAACAGAATGGACATGCTAGTTTCTTACCTATGTCTTTCAATGGTTCTACCACCTCCCACTTTGGTTCTGATCGGAAGAACATGGAAACATGTTGTAAGGCAATCTCTGAAAAGGCATTTTAGAAACTCATTAGACAAACTTATCAGGAAAGTGCCATACGCATAAGATACTATTCTTGCAATCCTTACAGCCTAGAACCTTCTTCTAAAAAAACCTGAATTACTGATGTGAAAAAAAAGATATATATTTTTTTGCTGTTAGATCTAAAATATGTAAACTAGCTGGCCTAAGCTGAGATTCAATATATACCCCAGACCACAACCCAAGCACAAGACTCAAAACATGTTCTAACATCAGCTTGGAACAGCATATAATGTTCCCTCAAGTGATATTTAGCCCATCTTCATTCCTCATGGAATTATAGCTTTCACCAACAAAGGAGCGATTAGCCTTAAATACATACTGGAAATAAAAGCCAGTGTTTTAGAAAAACATCCATGTACAGCAACAACATAGTTCTATTGTGGGAAGCCAGCAAGGGCCTGTTTACTGCAAAAAAGGTCCATCCTTCTTTTTGTGTTCATTTACCCTGAGAATGTCTCCCCCTTTTAGAAGACAATGAGAAGAGGAAGTTCTTTAAAATTCAGTGTATTAAGAAATTATCAGAATAACTGTGCTTTTACATTTCCTGCAAAAAGCAACATCTGTAATTTACCATTTCCCTTCAACACAGTGAAATGAAACCACTCCAGATTCCTGAAAGCAAACAGCAATCCTCCAGATTCACTGTGGAATTTCACCTCAGCCCAGCATTCATTACATTCCAGGCAGACAATGAGGCAAGGGGGATACAGCAGAAAAGCTCTCCATGTGGCAAAATGGCCCCATCTGGAATTACCATGCCTACTGCAATACAAACAATATCATTTTGATGTATTTTACAGTATATTATGAGTTAAGAGATTCTGGGAAGAAAACAATTTACTCTGTTTACCAACTCAATATGTAAAGCATCAAAGTTATCCACTCAGAAGAAAACACCAGATGGCCAAATACAAAACTGACTCCATTCACATTTGTTCTAATTACTCCAATGTGACAAAACATTCGGAGGGATAGAGTGTGGAAGTGTGTAACTTTTCATTAGCAACACTGGGAATGCTGCAATGTACCTCCTCTACAATTAATGTCTATATAAAGTGTTTTCAGTATTTCCAAAATAACTACAATATAAACAATCTTAAAATAACTTGAACATAAATAAACTTAAAAGGAAATTATTTTAAGTAAAAATTCATATCACCTTTGAGAAGGATCATGAAAAATAATTTTGTAAATGTGGTACAATGTCATTATGAGAAACTGAATTGGACAGTTGGTTTGAATCTAACAGTAACTCATAATTTCCCACAAAATCAGGACTCAAAAGTATTTATTGCATGCTGCTATTGCCATACCTTGTTTTAGGCATGGGGGAGACAGCTGTGAACAAATTAATATGATAGACTTGTTACTGATAAATTGAGGACTAGGAAACAGCTTTTTTTACCTTAAGGGTCAGGGAAATGAAGAAAGGACATTTCTGCTGAACTGTGATTTATTGTCAAGTAAATAACAGGACTACCAAGCTCCCAATATTAATGACGTCCCTCCACAGACTCGGGCAACACATTTTAATCCTATTCATTTACGCCTCTGCTCACAAGCCTTCACTGGCTCCCCATTTATTTATCAAATCAAGTCCAAGCTTATAAACCTAGTGTACAACCTACCTCTGGTTTTAACTTACAATTCAGACTCCCACTCTCTTTGCTCTGAGATTTGCCTCCCTCAGTCCCCAAACACGGGGCTGCCCCTCCTGAGCATTTTCCATTCCTGCTTATCAATCCTTGAGGCCCAGCAGGGAAGCCTCTGCTGCTCCCCTCGCCAGGGGCCCTCCCTCCCTCCTCTGTAGCTCCCAGGGCTTTATCTGCCTCTCTCCTGGAGGACTCACCCACAGCCTGTGCTGGACTGGGTTATCTCTCACTCACTGGGCTGTAAACTCTGGCTGGGGGGATCTAGCTTCATCTGGGTAAAGCCCACAGCCATGTGGAATGACTTTTCTCTCTCTCTTCTCATGCTGTTCTGCCTCTTGTCAGGCTAACTTCTCACGCTAGATCTCCGTGAAGATGTCACTTCTGGGAAGCAGTCCTGCATCTTCAGATCTGGATCATCCACACCCAGAACTCCACCCCCAGGGTGCTGCCCTGCATTAGCCCTGCCACCTCCTCGAGCTGCATTATTTCTTGGGGGGTGGGGGAATTATTCTTTCCCCACTGCTGTATTTGTACCACATGGCACATAGTAGTGCTCAATCAACATTGTAATGAAGGGATGTGAGCATTCTGCTCTCTATTTCTTTAGCACTGACATATGCAGGAAAAACCACATGCTCAGCAAGCACTGATAAACAAGCCCAAGACAGGAAATGTAGAGGGAAGCCATCAAGTCTATCCTGTGCTCCACTGAGCTCAGGCTTTTTGGCTCAGAATGTATCAGGTGTCCCCACTGTGTGCAGCCTTTGAACTCCTAGATTCTAGCAGCATGGGGTGGCTGAAGGGATTGAACACTGACTCCTCCAGTTCAAGGCAGATCCCTGACCTGCCAAGGGCCTATATTCCTTTCTGTGGATTTGGTCATTTGGAGAAAGCCAGGAAAAAAAGAAACGCCCAGCAACTCCAAGCTGGGGACCCAGAGAGGAGGCAGCCGCCAGTGTCCTGAGAGCTCCTGGTTAACCATGGCCCAGGGACAAGTGTCACATCACAGTTCCCACTCCAACCAGACACCCTCAATCTCAGTCAGAGCAATAAGCAGGAAACGTGTTGACTGCAGCCACCACTTGAATGCAGAACTCAAATCCTGCTAAAGTGAAACTGGACCTTGACCATAGACCATTTGGAAAATGTAAGAAGTAGAGATGCTGTCCACATTAAAAGGGGAAAGTGGCCCTGCTTAGAGACGTGCAGAAGTGGGAGGTGTGTTGACTGCCCTCAGGAACCATGGGCCGTGCTATGAATCTGGGAGCCCAGATGAGGAGGGCCAGTAGCCTGCAAGGTGATGCAACTCAGGTCGACCAGGCTGCCGGGAGGGAATGGTTCGGTCAAGCTGGCATGGGGGGCTGCCTGTGCTTCCGTTTCCTCAGGCTGCTGGTGAGTCAGCCTAGAGGCAAGACCAGTTCTGACACTTCAGCCAAAGTTGGAGGGGGGATTAATCAGCATTTCTCTGAAAACAGTATATCACCTATGGCTTCACTATATAACTGTGACCTTCCAGTGACAGCCTCTTGAGCATTTGGGTTCTGGCAGGAGTTTCTGGTGGCCTTCTACTCCTGCCTTCATCTTCATGCTTAGTGGGAGAGGGAAAGATCGAGGACAATAGTGGTATGTGAGGGAGCTACAGCAGAAGGAAATACAGAGGTCAGACAACGTTCCAGAGGCCAAGAAGCATTTCAATCAAAAAAAACTCAGACTAGACTGCAACCGCACAGGTGTGTACACCTGGGTAAGGCCCTCTGGGACCCTCAGTTTCCTCATCTTTAAAATGAGAGGGTTAGTCTTAATATGCCTGCTCCAAGATCCTTCCTAGCTCTGACCCCACGTGACTCAGTGTCCTTCTGGTACAAGCTCCTTGAGAGCAGGGAGCACATCCTCTTTCTCACGGCTGCATCCCCAGTGCCCAGCCCCACATCTACAGCACAGCGCCAGCAGATGGTCAATATTTACTGAATGAAAGCCATCATGACATGTGCACTGCACCTTGATGCTTGCCCTCAGGAGAATTCTTGCAGAGACACCCTCAGGAACTAATCTAGACAACCAGTGAACACGGCTGACTTGTCATCAACAGTCAATCCACAGGCCTTCTAGGTCTGGAATTTAGGGAACAACTGAAGAGAAGCACGGAAAATGGAAGCAGGGGAGGTACTACTCTGACAAAATTCAAGCTGTGCTGGGAGCCCCAGTCCTATCTGTGATGTCTTTTCTCCTGGGTGAACCAAAAAACAAGTGAGGAGAGAATGGAATCCTTACAAAAACTTAATGTGAGATTTTGTAACTTATAGTAAATATGAGTTTGAAATCAACTTTCGCTCTCTTGTCACATTCTGGAAAGGCATTTTCCTATCCCCTGCATGGCATTTCATTGGAAGATGGGAGGTATATTCTAGAGCAGGGTTTCTCAAACTTTAATGGGCATACAAATCCTCTGGGGATCTTGTTAAAATGTGGATCATGGTCCAGTAGGTTTGGGATGGGGCCTGAATGCTGCATTTAACAACCTCCGGGTGATGCCAATGCTACTGTTAGGGACCCACACAGTGAGAAACACGGCCCAAGGACTGTGCTTTTCAAATTTGGCTGCACACTGGAATCACCTGGGAGCTTTACAAACTACATGCCTAAGCCCCACCCCAAGAGGTTCTGATTTAATTGGCAAGGGTGCAGCCTCCGTGTGAGGATTTTTTAAAGTTCCCCAGGTGATTCTATTATGCATAAAAGTCTGGTGCATGACAATTCGGCCACAAGGCCTCTATTTCCCCCTGTCTGAACCAGTAATAAAAGAGTTTCCCTCTAATAACTTCAAAGGCAATGTTTTGAGGACTCAATTAGCTGACACAAGATGTTCGAAGTAACATGTAAACAATCTATTCTCTTAGCAGGGGAATTAGATTATTACTACCCAGAGTTCCACTTAGAAATACTCTAAGCATGTTTTGGCGTTAATAACTCTGTTGAAATCTATTCATTGGTTCAGTTCTACAATGGTTTCTATTGGTCTCCTTCATGGACACACAAGAGAGCATTAAATATTTAATCAACCTGTTGACAACTGGCTTAAGTTCCTGATGCTGGCTTTGTGTGTACTTGGTAGCAGAAGGGAAGCCTTTCTACCTCAGGTCCCTGGCTGCTGCCCTCATCCAGAGAAAATTAGACTGGTGCTTCACATTGGAGTCCAAGGACCAACTGGGAAGACACAGAAAGGACTCTTCTGGATAACTGCTGTATTTAAAGTAAAATCCCAAAAATAATAGACATACTATATTCAAATTGTAAATACAAAAACAGAGCCAAATACAAATCAGCTTGTGAATACTGCATGTATTATCGTGGATTCTTTACTCTCTGTTCTGTTCGGGCATATAATCAAGACATGAGTAAGTACACAGACATGATAATTTCCACGTTTTTCTGCGCAGACATGAACATTTTGGAAGTAAATTATTTTCTTCTTATACATCTATAGTAAATTACAATCAAGTAAGTATTAGTAAATGAATAATACTCTATAACAAATATGGACATTTCCTCATTTGGAAATAGAGCTTCTCCCCACATATGTTATCACCATCAAGGAACGGTGTGTCTTTGCCCATACGACCATGGCTCGCATACTCCTTTGCTTACCAGTGTAGTTTGCAGAATAGTTGTTTGGATCTAAAAACTTCTTAATCAGCTCACAATTAGACAAGATATGATTTGTGGTGATAACGTTAAGATAGTTCTGAAGACCTTTCTGCCTCTCCGCTATGAATTCACGATCCATGTTACCAATCAATTTTTTGGGAGGAAGAGGTAGACTTAGGCCTGCAATCTTAAAAAAAAAAAAAAAAAAAAAAGGAAAGAAAACATTACATTTATGTCATCCTCAAATAAGATTGAATCCTGAACCACAGTTTTTCATTAAAACAAAGATACCACAAATTTTAAGACACATCCTAATTTCAACATTAAAAAAATGTGAAAGCACTGCACATCTTAGAAAGACTGCATAACAACTTTAAAACTTCATTTTTAATGTCTTTTTATTTTTATCAAAATTACACAAGAACAAAATTTCAAGAGTCAACTCATTCTTCCTACTTGTGATATCCCCCCCTCTCCCCAGCCACCAAGACATATCATTCCCCACTTTCCAGAATCAGCTACGTTCAATTCTTTCAACTGATCTTTTGGCATTGGGGGATACCTATTATGTCTTAGATTTTCATTTTTAGGCATTATCTATGAATTTCCCATTATGGAAGATGAGGATTAAGTTGTCTTTCACAATCCCAACTTTACCCTATGCACATCCTATATGCAATCCATTCAATATAGTCATATTGTTTTTATTATTTAGTGCAATTCATGTTTACATTAAGTGAATGAAATTCACAACTGGGCTAAAAAGCCATGCATACTTTTCCTTTCCAACAACTTGTAGTCTATTTTGGTTTGGTTTTCTATTCAACTCCAAGCTGTCTAAAGCCTTCTCTCAACAGATACATCTACTGCATCATCTTGAGGAGCATCTCCCAGAGCACTTTAACCTGCTCCAATCAGACTGGTTGTCCCTACACCTGTTTCAAACTTGGCATCCTGGAATCTCCCTTCATCTTCATCCTAGAGATGCCTTTGACTCTCCTATTGAACCTGTTTCTATATCCCATACGTTCCTTTTTCTTAGATAATTCCCTTATTTTTGGAGGAGCATACCCTCTGTCAGCTTCCTAAAGGGAGATAAATCTTTTGAAACGTTTCATATATAAAAATGTCTTTATTCCGCCCTTGTACTTGATTCATTGCTAGTCTTGATGGGGAATTCTAAGTTGGAAATACTTTTTCTTCAGAATTTTTAAGAATTACTTTGTCTTCTAGTTTCCAGTGCTGGTATTAAATGTTCAAAGAAGTACTGATTCTTGATCCTTCCTATGTGGCCTGTTTTTAGTTTGTTTCTTTGTTTTTGTCCCTGGAAGACTGTAGGATCTTCTCTTTGACCTCAGTTTAGATTGAATTTCATGTGATTTTGTTGGTCTATTTTCATCCTCTGTGCTGAGTGCTTGGTGGCCCTTTCAATCTAGAATTTGTATCCTTATGTTCTCTGGTATTTTCTGGTATTGAAGCACTAATTACTTCCTCCTGGCCACGTCCTCTGCTTTCTTTTCTGGAATGCCTGTTTTTCAATGTTCTGGAATGCCTATGGACTGGCCTTCTAACTGTCTTATCTCTTCTCTCTTATTCCCTCTCTCCCTCCCTCCTTCCCTTCCTTTCCTTTCTTTTTAATCTTTCTGCTTTACTTTCTAGGATATTTCCTTTATCTTTATCTTTTTTTTTTTTTTTAATAGCATCCTGAATGTACTGCAAATTCTATTCTCTCTGAGATTACAAAGGATAGCTTTCCTGAAGTGCCTGAAGTATTCTTACTGCATACTTTCTGCTTCCTCAAAGCTCCTTTTCTGTTGTTTCTGTTTTTCATGTTAAAAGTGTTCCTCAGTGAATGAAAATGAGAACACAACTTATCAAATCTTATAGGATTCAGCCAAGACTGTTCTCAAAGGGAAATTTGTAGCCCTAAATACATACATTAAAAAAAAAAAAGAGCTTAAACAAAGACCTAAAGGCACACCTGAGGAACTAGAAAAAGAACAGCAAACTAAATCCAAGACAAGCAGAAGGAAAGAAATAAAGATTAGAGTAGAAATAAAGGAAATAGAATTAAAAAACAATACCAAAAGTTGGCTCTTTGAAAAGATCAATAAAATTGAAAAACCTTTAGTTATACTGACAAAGAAAAAAGAGAGGATGCAAATAAAATCAGAAATGAGAGGGGGACATCACTACTGACCCCACTGAAATAAAAAGGATCATAAGAAGATACAATGAACAATTTGTATGCCAACAAATTAGACAGCCTAGATGAAATGGAAAAATTCCTAGAAACATGCAAACAATCTACACTGACTCTAAAAGAAATAGATCTCAAAAGATCAAGTACAAACAAATAAAGAGATTTAATCAGTCATCAAAAACCTCCCAGCAAAGAAAAGCCCAGGATCAGATGGCTTTACAGGTGAATTCTATCAGACATCCCAAGAAGAATTAATACCAATCCTGCTCAAACTCCCCAAACAATTGAAGAGCGAACACTACATAACTCTTTCTAACTCTACTACCAAAGCCAGATAGACATTACAAGAAAAGAAAATTACAGATCAATATCTATTATGAATGCAGATGCAAAAATCCTCAACAAAATACTAGCAAATCAAATCCAACAGCACATGAAAAGAATTAAATACAACAATCGAGTGGGATTTATCCCAGATATGCAAGGGTGGCTCAACATAAGGAAATCAAAGTAATAAACCACATTAACAGAATGAAGAGAAAAAAAAATCACAATTGTCTCTACTGATGCAGAAAAGGCATTTGACAAAGTCCAGCATCCTTTATTGATTAAAAAAAAAAAAAACACTTAGAAAAAAGGATAGAAGGAAACTTCCTCAACATGTTAAAGGGCATAAATGAAAAACCCACTGCTAACATTATACTCAATGGTGAAAGGCTGAAAGTTTTCCCTCTAACATCTGGAATAAGACAAGGATGCCCACTGTCACCACTATTATTCAACATTGTGCTGGTAGTTATAGCCAGAGCAATAAAGAAAAAGGCATCCAAATTGGAAAGGAAGAAGTAAAACTTTCACTATTTGCAGATGACAGGATTCTCTACATAGTAAGTCCTGAAATATCTATAACAAAGCTACTAAAGTAGTAAACATTCAGTAAAGTGACAGGGTACAAGATCAACATGCAAAACTCAGTAGTGTTTCTATACATTAGTAATGAGCAATATGAGGAGGAAATCAAGAAAAAAATAGCAACTAAAAGAATCAAATATCTAGTAATAAATCTAACTAAGGATAGAAAACTATAAAACATTGCTGAAAGAAATCAAAGAAGACCTAAATAAATGGAAGGACATTCCATGCTCAAGGACTGGAAGACTAAATGTCGTTAAGATGTCAATTCTACCCAAGGCAATTTACAGATTCAATGCAATCCCAATCAAAATTCCTACAGCCTTCTTTGCAGAAATGGAAAAGCCAATTATCAAATTTATTTGGAAAGGTAAAGGACCTTGAATAACCAAAAACATCTTGAAAAAGAAGAAAGAAGGGGGAGAACTCACACTTCCTTACTTTAAAGCATATTATAAAGTTACAGTGATCAAAGCAGCATGGTACTGGCACAAGGATAGGTATATAGGCCAATGGAATTGAATTCAGAATTCAGAAATAGACCCTCAGATCTATGGCCAATTGATTTTTTTTTTTATTAAATTCAGTTTTATTGAAATACACTCACACACCATACAATCATCCATGGTATACAATCAACTGTCCACAGTATGATAACATAGTTATGCATTCATCACCACAATCTATCTCTGAACATTTTCCTTACATCAGAAAGAACCAGAACAAGAATACAAAATAAAAGTGAAAAAAGAACACCCAAATTATCCCCCCCATCCCACCCCATTTGTCCTTTAGTTTTTATCCCCATTTTTCTACTCATCCATACACTAGATAAAGGGGGTGTGATCCACAAGGTCTTCACAATCACACTGCCACCCCTTGTAATCTACATTATTATATAATTGTCTTCAGGAGTCCAGACTGCTGGGTTGGAGTTTGGTAGTTTCAGGTATTTACTTCTAGCTATTCCAATACATTAAAACCTAAGACGTGTTATCTATATAGTGCATAAGAATGTCCACCAGAGTGACCTCTCGACTCCATTTGAAATCTCTCAGCCACTGAAACTATTTCGTCTCATTTTGCATCCCCCTTTTGGTCAAGGCCAATTGATTTTTGACAAGGCTGCCAAGTCCACTCAATTGGGAAAGAATAGTCTCTTTAACAAATGGTGCTCGGAGAACTGGATAGCCAAATGCAAAAGAATGAAGGGGGACCCCTACCTTATACCATATACAAATATAAGACTCCTAAAAAAAAATGTAGGGAAGCATCTTCAGGATCTTGTGTTAGGCAATAGTTTCTTAGTCTTTACACCCAAAGCACAAGCAACAAAAGAAAAAATAGATAAATGGGATCTCATCAAAATTAAAAACTTGTGCATCAAAGATCTTTATCATGAAAGTGAAAAGCCAACCTATTCAATGGGAGAAAATATTTGGAAACCACATATCTGATAAGGATTTAATATTGAGAATTTAGAAAGAAATCCTACAATTCAATAATAAAAAGACAAACAACCCATCTTTAAAATGGGCAAAAGACTTGAGTAGACATTTTTCCAAAAAGGATATACAAATGACCAAAGAACACATGAAAAGATGCTCAACATCATTAGCTAGTAGGGAAATGCAAATCAAAACCATGAGATACCATTTCACATCCACTTGAATGGCTACTATGTAAAAAACAGAAAATTACAAGTGTTGGAAAGGATGTGAAGAAATAGGAACGCTCATTTGTTGTTGGTGGGAATGTAAAATGGTGTAGTCACTATGGAAGACAATTTGGCAGTTTCTTGGGAAGTATAGAATTCCATATGACCCAGCAATCCCACTTCTAGGTATACACCCAAAGGATTTGAAAGGAGGGACTCAAACTGATATTTGCACACCAAAGTTCATGCTGGCATGAGTCACAACTGCCAAAAGCTGGAAGCAACTCAAGTGTCTATCAACTGATAAATGGATAAATAAAATGTGGTATATACATACACTGGAATATTAATCAATTATAAAAAGGAACAAAGTTCTGATATATGCAACAACATGGATGAAACTTGAAGACATTATCCTGAGTGAAAGAAGCCAGACACAAAAGGACAAATATTGTATGAATATGGAATATATGAAATAATGAGAATAAGCAAACTCATAGAATCAGAATATAGAATACAGGTTACCAGGGGCCAGGGTAGGGATAGAGAATGGGGATTTAATGCTTAAATCATACAGAGTTTCTATTTGGGTTGATTGTCAAGTTTTGGTGATGGCTGATGGTGATGGTAGCACAAGTGGTAAATGTTATTAACAGCACTGAATTACATAATGTGAATGTGGTTAAAATGAGAAATTTTAGGTTGTATATATGTTACCAGAATAAAAATTAAATACAACACAAAGAGTGGTCCCTATTGTACACAATAGACTATAGTTAATAGTACAATTATAAAAACGCCCTTTTGTGAATTGTAACAAATACACCACACTAATGCAAGGTGTTAAAATAGAATGTAGATGGGGACCTTGTATTTTATGCATGATTTTCCTTTAAACCCACAACTTTTCTAATTAAAATTAAAAGAAAGTGTTCCCCAGGAGCCTGATGATCCTTGGGTGTCTCCTCAAAGGGAGGAGCACCAAAAAGCTGAACTGGAAGCTCTGGATCAGTGGCAGGAGGTTACCTACTGTGGGCTTCATCATGGCAGATGACACACTCAGCTGTTTCACTGGGGAACCCCTGGCCTTGGTGACCCTAGCAATTTACCCTTGGGCCCAGCAGATTCCCCAGAAAAGAATGCTCCAGTCTCCTGCCAGGAGGGCCTAGGCCTGGCAGCCAGCATTCTGGGAGCTAAGAAGAGGAAGAAGGCCTGGGGAGGGCATTTATTGTTTTCAATTGCTTTCAATTGTGCCTGCGTTCCCCAGTCCAAAGATTGTTTTACCTTCTTCAAAGAACAAACTTTCAATTTTCCATTGGAGGGAGGAAGACAGTCACAAGTTTTTCAGAGAGGGGAGGTGTGGGACTCACTGCTTTTTAATGAACTTTCAACTCCTTATTTTAACTCCACCTTCACTCCACTCTGGAGGCAACTTGGTCCTGCCAATTGTTGAACTTTTGGGGGATTCTGTGGTATATATTGGGTCACTTTAAATAGAGACCCAATAGGGTTACTGACACTCCACTCCACCCTGTGTCAGAATTCTGCTCTCTCATAAAAGCTTAAGTCTATTATTTAAAGTAAAAAAAAAAAAAAAAAAAAAAGGCATCAGACTGACATCTTAATTCCATGAGAAAAGTCATTGTCAAAGGGTAGTGCTATTCTATATTGTGCTTAGATTAGAGCAGTCTAAATGACATGTGTATTGATTGAGGGTAAGGCCTAAAGAGAAGGGCATCTTGAAATCAGACAAGGACATAATCTAAACCACCCATGTGGGCAAACCTAGCTTATAGCCTGTTCCATGCTGTAATGATGCAGTCAAATGAAGATCTTGAACCTTAGACAAGATGAAAGGTTGGCTGTAAACTGTTACTATTTCTCCAATGTAATCATGAAAACATGTCAGAGAATACTCAGAATGAATTTCTACCATGGCATAATTCACTGTCAGATAAGACATTTAATTATCAGGTTGTTTTTCTTATCCACACAAATAGGCATTTCTTTATCAGTTAAATAACGTGTATTCAGGATGAAAGCAAAGCACTCAGGTAGCAGACATTCAAACTAAAACCTTTTGGGCATAGCATGTTAAATCAAGGGTAATATAGTACTTATCACAGAACTAATTTATTCCTTTTTAAAACTCTTATTAAGTTGCAGAATAAAATCTAATTTTTTTAAAGTTTATGTGTGTGTATGTAAGCCCAGGGACATATGCACAAAAAAAATATAAAAGGACTCAACAAACTGGTTAATAACAGCTACCTCTGGGAGTGGGTTGGTGAGTCAATTTTTTTTCTTTATTTCCATACTATAGAAATGTTTACAGTGCTCATATACTACTTTTTTCAATTAAAAAAAAAAAAGAAAAATACCTTTGCTTCTCAAATTGATCATATATGTGGCAATGATAAAAAAAACAACACCATCAACCCATCTCAACAGATTTGCCTATGCTACCTGCACAATAGCATACCCAACTGAATCCCACATCACTCAGAATGGGGAATCACATCTAATATCATCAGATTCAAATCCCAATATTTTGAATATTTTTCATTCATGGTGGAAATGTGAGAATGAATTTGATAAAGTATCTATTTGAACTTGATGGCCTCCGAGTTTCAACCAATCTATTTTTTTTCAAGCTTCATTTCACTTTAGGAAAATGTACCCATCTATCCAGACATCCCATCAGTTCTTCCAAATAATCAGGTGGAACAAAATTCTTTGGTCAACAGCTGTGATTATAATGTCCCTGCAGTGCCAGACTAGAGGTGTTTTTCTTGACCTAGTTTAAGATCTCACAAGAAATATTCCTAAAAGAACTAAAACTATGCATATATGTGTGTATTTTTAAATCTTGCCTTTTTAAAAACATCAGCATTCAAAAGACAATTATTTTCTCTTTCAACGTTCTCTTAGAATTTTTTAAATGGATATGAAATTTAGATTCCAATGACTAATTAGAAGGAAGTGAAAAAGAATACCAGCACATAGAGTGATGAAGTCACTAAGCTACTGATTTCCTAGACACTTCCACTCTGACGATGGCTTCAAGCCAGGACCTCATCATCCCACTCTCACTAGCTTTCTTCTTTAATGTGCCCTATGGATTCCCCTCTTGAGTTCCTAATAAAAGGAAAAGAGAACTTGGAAAATACAGATCAGTACAAAGAACCAGAAAAACACACACACACACACACACACACACACACACACACACACACACAATACCACCACCTGGGGATCCCAACTCAACATTTTGGCATGCTTCCTTCCAATCTTTTTTCTAAACATTTCATGTCATTATAATGCAGGTGTAATTTTACATCCCACTTTTTTTTTTTTTTTTAATCACTTAAGCATTTTCCTATTGGATTCAGACAACTCTACATACGTGTATTGCATTTCTCTTTCTTCAGCAGGAACTCATTTGTTGATCACGAGGGTAATCAGACTCAACACGATCACTGCTTTGTTCAGTGGTTTGGGAGTCTTTTTGGTCTGTTTTATGGAGTTTGTTTTGAAATTATTTTGATGCCAAAAATCTGTATGTACTTTCTTCTGTTTGTTTACTTGGATCCAGAAAAACCTCCCACTAAAATGATTTCTGGCCACATCCTGCCCAACACATGCCAGTATCAATATACATGCATATTTCCATTTGAAATAAAATGCACATTTAAATTGCCCATTTTAAAAGGGAAAGCAAAAAAAAAAAAAAAATTCTACTATATTAAAAAGGCCAAAATTGAATATCTATGGAGATTCAACCCTATTCCCCAAAGAACAAATGAGAGAGAGAATTCACTTCCTATGTTCCCATCCCCTGTCCTTAGGAGTTGGGGCCTACGTAATTGCAATTTCAATTTCTCCCAAAATTCTTACTCAGCCCCGGTTGAATGTCTTTGTACAATAGCCCTCCTCCTTTTAAACTAGGAAAGAAGTTTTGCGCATAAAGGCAGGAATATATGGTAGGGCTGAAGTGAACACAGAAATGCTCGCACCACCTTGGAAATGTAATGGGCCACTGCATCTGGAGGGCCTTGTGGACAAAATCCACTGTTGAGATACAGTGCACATCGGTGCCTTATTTAGAATGTCATCAGATGTCCAGCTTTTGTCTAAGTTGAAAGAATATGCTATTAAAATCCTTAAATGAAACCAATTAAACCAGTCAATGAGGAGAATTCAATCTCTACCAGTATTCTGTCCAGAGATTTAAATTGGCCATACTACAATTAAAATGAAAAAAGATAACATGTGTCAAATTCATGGCAAATATGGTAACTACAAGTCTACCTGTACCCAAGCCAATTCTACCAGGTGGAAAATAAAGCAGTCATGCTTTCAGCAGTGTTGTAAATAAATGTTAAAGTTTGGGCCCCACAAATCCTAGTTTCTGAAGTCTGGTCAATTGAACTTGGCCTTTTAAAGGACAGGAAGCATTATGCTCCCAACCTCTACTTGGGCCAGCAGTTCTCCCAACCTTTGAAAACAGGCTCAGAGGACACTCAGAATAAGTGATGATGGCTAGCTCATCAATGGAAGGAGCAGTTCTTCTCCCTAGTAAGCTCACAGTGAGCCAAGCACTTTTCTGGCTTGGGTCTACAGGGCTTGATGTTACCAATCAAATCTAAGGTATGAAACAAGCCTAGTGTCTTCAGTAATCCATAGAATTTGAAGGACCTGTCTGCCAAGAGAAGACAAAGGTAATACTGCCAGTACTCCCTGTGGTGTTGAAGCCCCTCTAAGACCCTTCAACCATTATCAGCACTGGCTGTGTTTGCAGAGAAAGACTTTGCAGCTCATCCTTTTTTTCCATTATGGCCACCAAGTCAGGAACGTTTAAATCAAAGGAACTTAGAAATGCATATTTAAGGGAAAAAAGTTTCACCAGAAAAGGCTGAATCACTACTGTTACTGCTAAATGTTGATCTGCAATGCTGAAGCACAGCCTAGTTCAGTGGAAAGAGTCTGAGTTTGGGAGTCAGACAAATCCCAATTCCATCTAAATGAACAACTCTAGCAACCCATTTGATCATTCCCAATCTGTGAAAAAGACATAATACATCAGCATCCCATGACTGTGGTAAGATGCAGTCTGGCACACAGGTACTCAGTTTCAGGGTGACTATTAATGAAACTATACATCACATTTGTTCTCAAAAGTTTACTTCAGAGCAACACATCTCCATCTGTTAAAAGCACAAGTTTATCTCCTTTGCCTGAGAAACTTACTAATTTCTTATTCCTGATACTGCTATTTCCAACCAGCCATTTAAGTCAAGTCACGTCAAGCAATCAATGTGTGTCAATGGAGTTTCAAAACACTTACCTGCAAGCTGTTGTTCAGCAAATCAAAGTCACTGTATCTTCTAACAATCTGGAAAAGACAAGACAGTGGTACTTTGCTTCAATAAAGACCATCTCTTTTCAGATACACAACATTTCCTTATTTAATATTTATTGGCATTCTAGAGCTGAGGCACCTGCACTAAGGGTAGTAGATGCTTAACTTGACAGGCCTAGGAAACAGACCTACCAGTGCCCCAGAGTTGGCTGGGTAATGCGGAACTGGTTAACATCAGCCAAATGCACCAGACGCCAACAGGTAAGTGAGAATGACAATGTATTAAT
This sequence comes from Choloepus didactylus, assembly GCF_015220235.1. Taxonomy (NCBI): domain Eukaryota; kingdom Metazoa; phylum Chordata; class Mammalia; order Pilosa; family Megalonychidae; genus Choloepus; species Choloepus didactylus. The sequence continues at coordinate 211,959,301 of NC_051307.1, read as the reverse complement.
TTTTTAGGGTAAATGGCTCTTCAAAGATCTTACTATCTGGGCACTCTGAAAAATTAAATAATGATTTGCCCAAACTTCCCTCAGTTGAGATCTCACCAGTCTAGGGATTGGCTGGCAAGTGCAGCAGAGCTGCCACACTTCTCCCTGACTCCCAATCCCAGTCCCGGGAGCTTTTCCTTCTTGGTTCCTGGAAGATTGCCCATACATTCTTTCTTAGTTGTGTTGATGCCATTGATTAGGCCCTGCCAAATTCTACTAGCTCTTCAGGCTCTGAATAAGGAAATTATTTTGCTTTCAAATAGTTTGACTTCAACCTTTATCAGTGATTTTCATATGTTAAAGGGCTGAAGAATTCCCTGGAGATCCCTAGCACCCCAGCCACAGAGAATCTAATTCAGTAGGTCTAGAGTGGGGCCTAGGAATCCACATTTTCATTAAGCATCCCCAGGCATTCTAACGCAGTTGATCTAGAAAGCTGTACCAAAAGCTGATTTCTGCTTGCCAAGTACACATCCAAAAGTTAAAATATAAGGCCAGCCTTGGTAGGTGTGAAGAAGAGGGAGACAGCACAGTGGTTAACCACAAAGAAGGCATGGATTCCAACCCTGTTCCCTCACTGATCTGAGTATGACCTCAGAGAAGTTACGTACTTCTCACATGTAAAATGGGAATAATACAATCACTTAAGACTGTTTTGTTTTTAAAGGAAATTAATTGATATGCTTGACCCAGTACCTAACACTCAAAGTTAAATATTACAATTATTCAACCAAAAAGCAACTTGAAATTTCAGGTGAAGACCAACTGTGTGGGCCACTGTGGTCTCTACAAAGGCGAGGTAAGACTTTTGGAAGAGCAGGGTGAGGGTGGGGGGAACTATAATTATTAAAACAGGAAAGAAATGGCTTCTCTACAGAATCCACCCACTGTCTGCAAGGCAACTGGGATGGGGAAGGACTTCTAAGTCTGTCCAGTAAGTCATGTCTCTCTGAGGCCACCACTGGGGAAAGCAGAGCCCAGAGCCCCACAGGATCCTCCCTTTGGGTCAATGAGGAAGCAAGCACTAGAAATTGCCACGAGTGGACTTAGGAGTAGATGAACAGCAGTGCCCCAAACTGGACAATGTCTCACCTTTCTACCTGGGGACTGAACTCGAACCTCTCTGACCTCTGAACCTCAGCTGCAGGGGGAACCTTAGAATTTCCCAGACAACTAATTTGCATATCCCGGATCACCAGGGGGCGGAACTGGCAAACAAATTCCTAGATACTCCTAATGGTAACATCATCTAAGAATTTAACCAAACCCAACAACTGCGGACCAGAAAGCCTTTTATTATACATGATATAAAGCTAAAGGTTTATATTTAAAAGAAGTATAATTTACATTTTTTCCAGATTTTTAGATGCACCAAGTCAGGATTTTGTCACAAGTTTAAACATTTCTCTAGTGTTTAAAAAAAAAAATGCTTACCTGCCAGCTGTTTTCTACAGAAATTCCTCTCTGCACCCGAATGATATATTCCTGAAAAAGAGGGAGAAAGAACCTGTTACAAACCCCCCAAATCAGAGAACCAAAAGAAAGCAAAACATCAGATAAAGTGGCCTTTGAGCAAAGAAAATTACCAGAGGCAGAGAGGAACATTACATAAAGATAAAAGGGTTAATCTACCAAGAAGATATAGTCATCCTAAATGTGTAAGCACCAAGCAACAGAGCTGTAAAATAAATGAAGCAAAAACTGATAGAACTGAAAAAAATAGAAAATCCACAATTACAGTTGGAGACTTCAGTACCTCTCTCACTAATTGACAGAACAACTGGGCAGAAAATCAGCAAGGTTAGAATCAAAAATACCATCAACCAGCAGGATCTAATTGGTATATACAGAACACTCCAATAGCAGCAAAATGCACATTTTTTTCAAGTACCCACATAATGTGGCTCAATAAGGACCATATCCTGGTCCATAAAACAAACATTAATGAATTTAAAAGAACTGATATCATACAGGGTAGGTTCTCTGACCATGGTGGAATCAAACTAACAATAACACTAAGATAACAGGAAAATCTCCAAACAGTTGGAAGCTAAGCAACATGCTTCTAAATAATCCATATTCTCCTTGATCATGTAAACGCTTTCCCTTTCTCAAGGGAAAGCAAAAATATGCTGAACAGAATGAAAATGAGAAGACCACATATCGCAATTTGTGAGACAGAGCTAAAGCAGTGCTGAGACAGAAATTTATAGTACTAAATGCTTATATTAAAAACAAGAAAAGTTTCAAATCAATAATCTAAGTTCCCACCTCAAGAACCTAGATAAAGAAGAGCATAATACATCTGAAGGAAGCAGCAGGAAGAAAAATAATAAAGATAGGAGTAGAAATCAATAAAATTGAAAACAGGAAAACAATAAAAAATAAATTAATGAAGCAAAAAGCTGGTTCTTTAAAGAGATCAATAAAATTGCCAAACCTCTAATGAAACTGACAAACAAGAAAGAGATAAGATATAAATTATTAACATGAGAATGAAACAGGAGATATCCCTGTAGTCTCTGCAAATATCAAAAAGATAGTAAGGGAACACTATGAACAATTCTGCACACACAAATTTGACAACTTAGTTGAAATGGTACAGACACTCTGGAACACAGTTTGGCAGTTTCTTAAAAAACGAAACATGCAACTACCATACGAACCAGCAATTGCATTCCTGGGCATTTATCCCAGGGAAATGAAAACTTACATTCACACAAAAAACCCGTGCATGAATGTTCATAGTAGCTTTATTTGTAATAGTTACAAACTGGAAAGATCCCAGATGTCCTTCACTGGGTGAATGGTTAAACAAATTGGTGCAACCATACCACAGAATATTACTCTGCAATAAAAAGGAACTATTGATACACACAACTTGTATGACTCTCCAGAAATCATGCTCAGTGAAAAAAGCCAATCCCAAAAAGTTACATAGTGTATGATTCCATTTATAAAACATTCTTGAAATGACAAAATAACAGAGATGGAGAACAGATTAGAGGTTGCCAGGAGTTAAGGTCCAGGATAGTGGGGTGGGGACAAGTGGGAAGTGGGTATAGTTATAAAAGGGCAACATGAGAGATCCTTGTGTGTATTGAAATGGTCTGAATTTTGACAGCATAAATGTCAGTTTCATGGTTGGAATGTTGTACTATGGTTTTGTAAGAGGTTACCTTTAGGGGAAAGTGGGTAAAGGGTGCATAGGATATCTCTGCATTATTTCTTTTAACTGCATATGAAACCATAATGATCTCAAAATAAAAAGTTTAATTAAAATAATAAGCAAAATGCAGACATTCAAAACAACATGTGGGAGCAGTCAGAACCCACTGATCCCCAAACTTTCCTGATTATAAAAACCACCCAGGAAAGGAAAGGGGGAGAGGGGAGCTTGCTAAAAATACACATTCCAGGCCTCAGGCCAGACCTGCTGAATCAGAATCTGATTCAGATTCTCTAGGATGGAGATCTAGGAATGAGAAGGTTTAATAACTTCTCCAGGTAATTCTTACTTACAAGTGAGAAACACAGACCTGGTCCAGTCTCCTGCTTATACACAGATTAAATCACACAAAGAACATAAATTTTTCTTCAAATGCTCAGAATTGTTTTAATTATCTTTGGATGATATAATTTAGCCATTACTTATGGTCACCAATCAAAAGATGCTTATCAACACAGTACAAGACAAATTCTTTCTGTTGCACTAATTCTACTGAATTAAATAGGCTGTCTAGAAAATAGGCATTGTAAACCTGGTAGCTGGGTTTTAAAAAGTACCTTATTATACAGTTTCTGTTTTGGATTATGAAAAAAGCTATAGTAACATAACATTGTGAAAGTAATTAATGCCACTAAATTGTACACTTGAAAATGGTTAAAATGGAAAATTGTATGATATATATATATATGTCCACAATAGAAAAAAAAAATAGACCTTATTACACTGTCATTCATTTCCCCCTGTACCATCCTGTTCATTTAGCAAAGGCTGATATAGTCAACAAAAGCACAAAACTTCTGCCTCCTCTGGAATACGTTAAGAATGGTTCATTCAGCAATATTTATTCAGTTATTACGAACTGACATCAACTATGTGCCTGGCACCATGCTTTCAGATGGCTTCATATGGGGTTATAAAATATTTCAAAACTGATTTGCATAGTGTGGCAAGTCTCTTAAGCAATATGCTAACGCAATTATTTCTGAATATACAAAGACAAAATGCTAAAATCATTTGAAATTCTATTTGGGGATCTGTCCTTTAGCTTTGAAATGTTCTTCTCAGAAATGTGATAATACTGCCACATTTTCTAGATTTACATTCTTGCAGTAGAGCTGAAATTAACACATATATTTGGGTAATTCCAAACAAATACCCACAGACAAAAGTTTTGTGATGTCAAAAGCAGGGGTGAAATGTTAGTTCTCAAAAATTACTTTGAGGATACATTGCTTTACCTCAATTTGTCAGAATAATAATCATGATTTTTAAAATTCCAGTTGAAAGACAAGGATGTCCACTGTCACCACTGTTAGTCAACGTTGTGCTAGAAGTTCTAGTTACAGCAATTAGGCAAGAAAAATAAATAAAAGGCATCCAAATCAGAAAGAGGTAAAATTTTCACTATTTGTTGATGGCATGATCCTATATTTAGAAAGTCCTGAAAAAACTACGACAAAAGCTACCAGACCCAATAAACAAGTTCAGCAAAGTGGCGGGGTACAAGATCAACATGCAAAAATCAGTAGTGTTTCTATACACTGGTAATGAACTATCCAAGGAGGTAATTAAGGAAAAAGTTCCATTACAATAGCAACTGAAAGAATCAAATATCTAGGAATAAACTTACCCAATGATATAAAGGAATGATACCCAGAAAACTACAAAACATTGCTAAAAGAAATCAAAGAAGACCTGAATAAATGGAAACAGATTCCAAGTTCATGGATTGGAAGGTTAAATGTCATTAAGATGTCAATTCTACCAAAATTATTTACAGATTCAATGCAATACCAATCAAAATTCCAACAGTCTACCCTGCAGACTTGGAAAAGTTAGTTATCAAATTTATTTGGAAGGGAAAGGGGCCTCAAATAGCCAGAAAACATCCTAAAAAAGAAGAATGAAGTGGGAGGACCCACACTTCCTGACTTGAAAGCATATTATAAAGCCACAGTGGTCAAAACAGCATGGTACTGGCATAAACATAAACATACTGATCAATGGAACTGAATTGAGAGTTCAGAAATAGACCCTCAGATCTAATGGTCAACTGACTTTTTTTTTTTTTTTTTTGCTTGTCTCTCTTTTTTTTTTAATCTTCATTTTATTGAGATATATTCACATACCACGCAGTCATACAAAACAAATCGTACTTTCGATTGTTTACAGTAGCATTACATAGTGCTACATTCATCACCCAAATCAATCCCTGACACCTTCATTAGCACACACACAAAAATAACAAGAATAATAATTAGAGTGAAAAAGAGCAATTGAAGTAAAAAAGAACACTGGGTACCTTTGTCTGTTTGTTTCCTTCCCCTATTTTTCTACTCATCCATCCATAAACTAGACAAAGTGGAGTGTGGTCCTTATGGCTTTCCCAATCCCATTGTCACCCCTCATAAGCTACATTTTTATACAACTGTCTTCGAGATTCATGGGTTCTGGGTTGTAGTTTGATAGTTTCAGGTATCCACTGCCAGCTACCCCAATTCTTTAGAACCTAAAAAGGGTTGTCTAAAGTGTGCATAAGAGTGCCCACCAGAGTGACCTCTCGGCTCCTTTTGGATTCTCTCTGCCACTGAAGCTTATTTCATTTCCTTTCACATCCCCCTTTTGGTCAAGAAGATGTTCTCCGTCCCACGATGCCAGGTCTACATTCCTCCCCGGGAGTCATATTCCACGTTGCCAGGGAGATTCACTCCCCTGGGTGTCTGATCCCATGTAGGGGGGAGGGCAGTGATTTCACCTACAAGTTGGCTTAGCTAGAGAGACAGGGCCACATCTGAGCAACAAAGAGGCATTCGGGAGGAGGCTCTTAGGCACAACCATAGGGAGGCCTAGCCTCTCCTTTGCAGCAACCGTCTTCCCAAGGGTAAAACCTGTGGTAGAGGGCTCAACCCACCAAACCACCAGTCCCCTATGTCTGTGGTCATGTTAGCAACCATGGAGGTGGGGTAGGCGAATACCCCTGCATTCTCCACAGGCTCCTCAAGGGAGCACTACATCTTTTTTTTTTCCTTGTTTTTCTTTTTTTGTTTTTTTTTTTTAACTTTCCCTTCTTTTTTAAATCAACTGTATGAAAAAAAAGTTAAAAAGAAAACAAACATACAATAAAAGAACATTTCAAAGAGACCATAACAAGGGAGTAAGAAAAAGACAACTAACCTAAGATAACTGCTTAACTTCCAACATGTTCCTACTTTACCCCAAGAAAGTTACCTAATATAGCAACATTTCTGTGAACTTGCTCCTACTATATCCATCAGAAATTAACAGACCATAGTCATTCCTGGGCATCCCCAGAACGTTAAATAGCTTATCTGTTCTTCTTGGATTATTGTTCCCCCTTCCTTAATTGCTCTCTATTGCTAGTTCCCCTACATTCTACATTATAAGCCATTTGTTTTACATTTTTCAAAGTTCACATCAGTGGTAGCATATAATATTTCTCTTTTAGTGCCTGGCTTATTTCGCTCAGCACTATGTCTTCAAGGTTCATCCATGTTGTCATATGTTTCACGAGATCGTTCCTTCTTACTGCCGCGTAGTATTCCATCGTGTGTATATACCACATTTTATTTATCCACTCATCTGTTGAAGGACATTTGGGTTGTTTCCATCTCTTGGCAATTGTGAATAATGCTGCTATGAACATTGGCGTGCAGATATCTGTTCGTGTCACTGCTTTCCGATCTTCCGGGTATATACCGAGAAGTGCAATCGCTGGATCGAATGGTAACTCTATATCTAGTTTTCTAAGGAACTGCCAGACTGACTTCCAGAGTGGCTGAACCATTATACAGTCCCACCAACAGTGAATAAGAGTTCCAATTTCTCCACATCCCCTCCAGCATTTGTAGTTTCCTGTTTGTTTAATGGCAGCCATTCTAACCGGTGTTAGATGGTATCTCATTGTGGTCTTAATTTGCATCTCTCTAATAGCTAGTGAAGCTGAACATTTTTTCATGTGTTTCTTGCCATTTGTATTTCCTCTTCAGAGAACTGTCTTTTCATATCTTTTGCCCATTTTATAATTGGGCCGACTGTACTATTGTCATTGAGTTGTAGGATTTCTTTATATATGCAAGATATCAGTCTCTTGTCAGATACATGGTTTCCAAAAATTTTTTCCCATTGAGTTGGCTGCCTCTTTACCTTTTTGAGAAATTCCTTTGAGGTGCAGAAACTTCTAAGCTTGAGGAGTTCCCATTTATCTATTTTCTCTTTTGTTGCTTGTGCTTTGGGTGTAAAGTCTAGGAGTGGCCGCCTAATACAAGGTCTTGAAGATGTTTTCCTACATTATCTTCTAGGAGTTTTATGGTACTTTCTTTTATATTGAGATCTTTGGTCCATTTTGAGTTAATTTTTGTGTAGGGGGTGAGGTAGGGGTCCTCTTTCATTCTTTTGGATATGGATATCCAACTCTCCCAGCCCCATTTGTTGAAAAGACCATTATGACTCAGTTCAGTGACTTTGGGGGCCTTATCAAAGATCAGTCGGCCATAGATCTGAGGGTCTATCTCCGAATTCTCAATTCGATTCCATTGATCTATATGTCTATCTTTGTGCCAGTACCATTCTGTTTTGACAACTGTGGCTTTATAATAAGCTTCAAAGTCAGGGAGTGTAAGTCCTCCCACTTCGTTTTTCTTTTTTAGAGTGTCTTTGGCAATTCGAGGCATCTTCCCTTTCCAAATAAATTTGATAACTAGCTTTTCCAAGTCTGCAAAGTAGGTTGTTGGAATTTTGATTGGGATTGCATTGAATCTGTAGATGAGTTTGGGTAGAATTGACATCTTAATGACATTTAGTCTTCCTATCCATGAACATGGAATATTTTTCCATCTTTTAAGGTCCCCTTCTATTTCTTTTAGTAGAGTTATGTAGTTTTCTTTGTATAGGTCTTTTACATCTTTGGTTAAGTTTATTCCTAGGTACTTGATTTTTTTAGTTGCTATTGAAAATGTATCTTTTTCTTGAGTGTCTCTTCAGTTTGTTCATTTCTAGCATATAGAAACATTACTGACTTATGTGCATTAACCTTGTATCCCGCTACTTTGCTAAATTTGTTTATTAGCTCTAGTAGCTGTATCGTCGATTTCTCAGGGTTTTCTAGATATAAGATCATATCATTTGCAAACAATGACAGTTTTACTTCTTCTTTTCCAATTTGGATGCCTTTTATTTCTTTGTCTTGCCAGATTGCCCTGGCAAGCACTTCCAGCACAATGTTGAATAACAGTGGTGATAGCGGGCATCCTTGTCTTGTTCCTGATCTTAGAGGGAAGGCTTTCAGTCTCTCACCATTGAGTACTATGCTGGCTGTGGGTTTTTCATATATGCTCTTTATCATGTTGAGGAAGTTTCCTTCAATTCCTACCTTTTGAAGTGTTTTTATCAAAAAGGGATGTTGGATTTTGTCAAATGCTTTTTCAGCATCTATTGAGATGATCAATTGATTTTTCCCTTTTGACTTGTTAATGTGTTGTAATACATTGATTGATTTTCTTATGTTGAACCATCCTTGCATGCCTGGAATAAACCCCACTTGGTCATGGTGTATGATTTTTTTAATGTGTCTTTGGATTCGATTTGCAAGTATTTTGTTGAGGATTTTTGCATCTATATTCATTAGGGAGATTGGCCGGTAGTTTTCCTTTTTTGTAGCATCTTTGCCTGGTTTTGGTATTAGATTGATGTTAGCTTCATAAAATGAGTTAGGTAGTGTTCCATTTTCTTCAATGTTTTGAAAGAGTTTGAGTAAGATTGGTGTCAGTTCTTTCTGGAAAGTTTGGTAGAATTCCCCTGTGAAGCCATCTGGCCCTGGGCATTTATTTGTGGGAAGATTTTTGATGACTGATTGGATCTCTTTGCTTGTGATGGGTTGGTTGAGGTCTTCTGTTTCTTCTCTGGTCAGTCTAGGTTGTTCATATGTTTCCAGGAAATTGTCCATTTCCTCTACATTATCCAGTTTGTTGCCATACAGTTGTTCATAGTATCCTCTTATAATTTTTTTAATTTCTTCAGGATCTGCAGTTATGTCACCTTTTTCATTCATTATTTTGTTTATATGGGTCTTCTCTCTTTTTGATTTTGTCAGTGTAGCTAGGAGCTTGTCAATCTTGTTGATCTTCTCAAAGAACCAACTTTTGGTGATATTTATCCTCTCTATTGTTTTTTTGTTCTCTATGTCATTTATTTCTGCTTTAATCCTTGTTATTTCTTTTCTTCTACTTGGTTTAGGATTGGTTTGCTGTTCATTTTCTAGCTTCTTCAGTTGATCCATTAGTTCTTTGATTCTGGCTCTTTCTTCCTTTTTAATATATGCGTTTAGTGCTATAAATTTCCCCCCAGCACTGCTTTTGCTGCATCCCATAGGTTTTGGTATGTTGTGTTCTCATTTTCATTCGTCTCTATATATTTAGCAATTTCTCTTGCTATTTCTTCTTTAACCCACTGATTGTTTAGGAGTGTGTTGTTTAACCTCCAGGTATTTGTGAATTTTCTAAGTCCCTGATGGTTATTGACTTCTAATTGTATTCCATTGTGGTCAGAGAATGTGCTTTGAATAATTTCAATCTTTTTAAATTTATTGAGGCTTGTTTTATGTCCCAGCATATGATCTATTCTGGAGAAAGTTCCATGAGCACTAGAAAAGTATGTGTATCCTGGTGATTTGGGATGTAATGTTCTGTATATGTCTGTTAAATCTAATTCATTTATCAGATTGTTTAGGTTTTCAATTTCCTTATTGGTCTTCTGTCTGGTTGATCTATCTATAGGAGAGAGTGATGTGTTGAAGTCTCCCACAATTATTGTGGAAACATCAATTGCTTCCTTTAGTTTTGCCAGTGTTTCTCTCATGTATTTTGTGGCACCTTGATTGGGTGCATAGACATTTACGATTGTTATTTCTTCTTGCTGAATTGCCCCTTTTATTAGTATGTAGTGGCCTTTTTTGTCTCTCAAAACATCCCTGCATTTGAAGTCTATTTTATCTGAGATTAATATTGCTACACCTGCTTTCTTTTGGCTGTAGCTTGCATGAAATATTTTTTTCCATCCTTTCACTTTCAGTTTCTTTGTGTCCCTGTGTCTAAGATGAGTCTCTTGTATGCAACATATTGATGGTTCATTTTTTTTTGATGCATTCTGCGAATCTATATCTTTTAATTGGGGAGTTTAATCCATTTACATTCAACGTTATAACCGTGAAGGCATTTCTTGAATCAGCCATCTTATCCTTTGGTTTATGTTTGTCATATTTTTCCCCTCTCTCTATTAATATCCTTTATTGTACCCATAGCGAATCTCTTTAGTACTGAACCTTTCTCCAAGCCTCTCTGTCCTTTCTTTGTTTCTCTGTCTGTAGGGCTCCCTTTAGTATCTCCAGTAGAGCAGGTCTCTTGTTAGCAAATTCTCTCAGCATTTGTTTGCCTGTGAAAAATTTAAGCTCTCCCTCAAATTTGAAGGAGAGCTTTGCTGGATAAAGTATTCTTGGCTGGAAATTTTTCTCACTCAGAATTTTAAATATATCGTGCCACTGCCTTCTTGCCTCCATGGTGGCTGCTGAGTAGTCACTACTTAGTCTTATGTTGTTTCCTTTGTATGTGGTGAATTGCTTTTCTCTTGCTGCTTTCAGAACTTGCTCCTTCTCTTCTGTGTTTGATAGTGTGATTAGTATATGTCTCGGAGTGGGTTTATTTGGATTTATTCTATTTGGAGTTCGCTGAGCATTTATGATTTGTGTATTTATGTTGTTTAGAAGATTTGGGAAGTTTTCCCCAACAATTTCTTTGAATACTCTTCCTAGACCTTTACGCTTTTCTTCCCCTTCTGGGACACCAATGAGTCTTATATTTGGACGTTTCATATTATCTATCATATCCCTGAGGTCCATTTTGATTTTTTCAATTTTTTTCCCCATTCTTTCTTTTATGCTTTCATTTTCCATTCTGTCATCTTCGAGGTCACTGATTCGTTGTTCAACTTCCTCTAGTCTTGTACTATGAGTGTCCAGAATCTTTTTAATTTGGTCAACAGTTTCTTTAATTTCCATAAGATCATCCATTTTTTAATTTAGTCTTGCAATGTCTTCTTTATGCTCTTCTAGGGTCTTCTTGATTTCCTTTGTCTCCCGTACTATGGTCTCATTGTTCATCTTTAGTTCTTTGAGTAGCTGCTCTAGGTGCTGTGTCTCTTCTGATCTTTTGATTTGGGTGCTTGGGCTTGGGTTATCCATATCGTCTGGTTTTTTCATATGCTTTATAATTTTCTATTGTTTTTGGCCTCTTGGCATTTGCTGAACTCGATAGGGTTCTTTTAGGATTTGTAGACCAATTGAAGTCCTTATCTCTAATTTATCAGATCTACAGCTTCGTGGAGTACACTTTCTCTAACTATCCAGCAGGTGGCGTCCACGAGCCACTTGTTCTCCACAAGCCAGTTCTCCCCTGCTTAGCCTTTTTGGTGAGTGGGGGAGTGAGTCTTGTGGGGTCCAATTGGTGTACCAAGCTTCCGTGTATAGTTGGTGTTGCCTGCCCTGTATATGGGGCGTGTTTCTGGGCAGTCAGGGAGGGGGGGTGGCTCTAACAATCAAATCTCCCTGGTGATCCTAGAGTTTTAAAGCTGCTGCAATAGTCTAATCCTTCAGTTCAGTCCTGCCACAGTTTGTCTCTGCCACTGACCCACAAGTCCTTGGTATTGGCGTATGGCTCCTGAGACTTGCAAGTGGGCCCCTCTTCCAGGCCGTGCACCCCGAGTCCTCTGTTGAGGGATGACTGTGCTATGTCGCAGGTGAGTGCCGTCCCCCCAGGGCAGTTCTGGGCTGCTGGGCTGTGTAGGGAGGCTCCCAGTCTGCTGAAATGATGGCTGAATGGGTCTTTGTTAATTCACACTGCTCTACCTTCCAAACTCTGGGACAATCAGCTGCGGTTGCAGGGAAGGCTAATGTCCACGCCCAGTTTTGTGGTGTGTGCCTGTTATTTAAAGCACTTCCGTCACACTGGGTTGTCTGGGGCAGTTCTGGGCTATGGGGCTGGCGATGGGCAGGAGTGTTTCCTGTCCACCAGGATGATGGCTGTGAGCGGACACCCCCCTTTTCTTGGGAAGTTGTGGTGTTTAGTGAATTTTCTCAGCCACTGGATTATTGCCTTTCGTCTCAGAGCTCTCCTAGTTCTGCTCTTGACTTGACCTGCCCAAATTGCAAGTCTTTGAAGCTTTCTGTATTGGGCTTCTTAGAGTAATTGTTTTAGAAAAAGAAAAAAGGATTTAAAAAAAAAAAAAAAAAGGGCCCTCCTCAGAGATCTAATGGGTTATTGAAATGCTAAGAGACAAAGCAACCAGGGCCATTAAGGAAAGGTCCACAGGGCAGAGAAATCAGCTTTTCTTCGGGATTTGCATATGCGCCTCAGGGCCCTTCCCCTTTCTATGTTCACCAGAACTCCAAAAATCCTCCGCTTTTATTTTGGAGTTTTTCGTGTTGTTTTTTTTCTATGCCTGTCTCCTCTCTGCTGGGCTGGCTGCTCTCAGATTCTCTGGTGTCTGGTCTCAGTCTATCTATGGTTGGAGTTTGGATCAGTAGAATGAGTTTCCAATAAGGGCTGCCACTGCAGTTCTCCCTTCTCCTTCCCGGAGCTGACAGCCCCTCCTCCCACGGGACTGAGCCTGGCAGGGAGGGGCGCGGGTCCCCTGGCTGCAAAAACTTACAGATTTCGCTGATCTCAGCAGTTCCACGTTTTCATGAGTGTTGCATGAAGTATGCCCGAAGTCAGATTGCTCTGTGGTGTCCAGTCCACGCAGTTCCTGGCTTTCTACCTACTTTCCTGGAGGAGTAACTAAAACATACAGCTCACCAGTCTGCCATCTCAACTGACTTTTGACAAGGCTCCCAAGTACATTCAACTGGGACTGAGGAGTCTCTTCAGTAAATGGTGTTCAGAGAACTGGATATCCATATCCAAAAAATGAAAGAGGACTCCCATCTCACACCCCTATATAAAATTTAACTCAAAAAGGATTGAAGACCTAAATATAAGAACCAGGACCATAAAACTCCTAGAAAATAAATATAGGGAAACATCTTCAAGATCTGATGACAGGTGGTAGTTTCTTAGACCTTACACCCAAAGCACAAGCAACAAAAGAAGAAACAGATAAGTGGGAACTCCTTGAAATCAAATATTTCCGTGCTTCAAAGGACTTTGTCAAAAGGATGAAAGGGCAGCCAACTCAATGGGAGAAAATATTTGGAAACATATCTGATAAGGGTTTGATATCCAGAATATATAAAGAAATCCAACTACTCAACAATAAAAAGACAAACAACCCAATTTTTCAAAAGGGCAAAGGACCTGAACAGACATTTCTCCAAAGAGGAAATATAGATGGCTAAGAGACACATGAAAAGATGTTCAATTTCATTAGTTATTAGGGAAATGCAAATCAAAACCACAATGAGATATCATCTTACACCTACTAGAATGGCTGCTATTAAACAAACAGGCAACTACAAATGTTGGAGAGGGTGTGGAGAAATAGGAACATTTATTCACTGCTGGTGGGAATGTAAAATGGTACAGTCATTGTGGAGGACAGTTTGGTGATTCCTCAGGAAGCTAAGTATAGAGATATCTTATGACCCAGCAATCCTACTATTCAGGATATATCTGGAAGATGTGAAAGCAGGTGCAAACAGACATTTCCATACAGATGTTCCTAGTGGCATTATTTACAATTGCCAAAAGATGGAAACAACCCAAGTGTCCATCAACAGATGAATGGATAAACAAAATAGACATACGATGTAATATTATTCAGCACTAAGAAGCAATGAAGTCCTGAAGCATGAGACAACATGGATGAATCTTGAGGACATTATGTTAAGTGAAATAAGTCAGACACAAAAGGACAAATACTTTATGATCTCACTGATATAAAATAATTATACTATGTAAACTCATAGACATAAAATATAGAATATAGGTTACCAGGATATAGAATGAGGCTGAAGAATGGGGACTGGTTGCTTATTACATGCAGAATATTTAACTAGGGAGAACTTAAATTTTGGAAATGGACAGAGGTGATGATAGCACATTACTGTGAGAATAATTAACACTACTGAATGGTGTGTGAATGTGCTGAAAAGGGGAAGTTTAGAGTCACGTAAGTCACCAGAAGGAAAGCTAGAGGTTAAAACATGAGAATGCGTAACACAGCGAATCTTGTGGTGGACAATGTCTGTGATTAACTGTACAAATATAAAACAGTTCTTTCATGAACAAGAACAGATGTAAAACACTGCTATAAGGAGTTAATAATAGAGGGGTATATGGGAAAAAATGTACCTATTGCAAACTGTGGACTATAGATAACTAATATTTTAATACTCTTTCATCAATAGAAACAAAGGTACCACGCCAATACTATGGGTCAATAATATGGGGATGGAGGGGAGTAAGGAGCATGGGAGGATTAGGGTTTTCTTTTTTATTTTTATTTCTTTTTTGGAGTAATGAAAATGTTCTAAATTTGATCATGGGGCTGTATGTACAACTCTGTGATGATACTGTGAACCAGTGATTGCATACTTCAGATGGTTTCTATGCTGTGTGACTATATCTCAATAAAATAACATTTAAAAAAGGCACTGCAGTACATTCTCTGTGTAGACATACAGTTTAGATTTTTTTTTTTTTAACTTGGCTACAGAGTGATACACAATAAATGTTTGGGAACAACATTTGGTAGAAGGGAAGCAGCAGCTACAAGATAGTGCCTGGATACTGATGTCAGGCTGTGATGTCCCAAAATGACATCTTAATTAATGTTTATGCCCAGACACTCTTTATGTTTAGGTAAGTGTTCTCAACTGGAGGCAGTTTTGTCCCCCAGGGGACATTGGGCAATGTTTGGAGATTTTGCTCAACACGGTAGGGAGGTGGTGGAAGCCAGGGTTGCTGCTAAACATCCTACAATGCACCAGAGAGCCGCCACAACAAAGAATCCTCTGGCCCCAAATGTCAAATTGCCAAGGCTGAGTAACCCTGGTTTAGGGGCATCAAGTACAACAGGTTATCCCAGCCCATGCAGGCTAGGGATGTGGTGTGAGGTGGGGGTTACTTCGGTCATCACCTGCCCATGGCCTTAGCCCACTGGTATCCACAGCAACACCTTCTGCAAGGTGTGCACGTGTCTGCCTAGAGGGTGCGCCTAGAAACTGGCAGCCTCGATGCACTATTTCTTGTGCTTCCCCTGTGAAAGGTCCCCATTCAGGGCAGGCACATTAAGGAAAGCATTCAAGAATAAGCCTCCAGGATAGCCCCCAAATCCTATCTGCCATGTGGTTACACATATAGGAAAAGAATGGAAGACAAAATAAGGTGATTTTGTTCAGAAATATATTTGTTCCACTCCAATGGAACAAGTCGGTCCCTGACAATGAATATTTTTAGTTTGCTTGATACCACCAGCCAGCCTGACCAAAAGGAAATACTTTCACCTCAAATCCTTCTGACAGATGAGTTCCAATGCTGTGAGCTAAAAAACATAGCACAGCTGTCTACTGCTTACAACTAGGCTGTAGCTTTTATTAAAGCAAAGAGAAGTGTGCCCTGGAAACCAGTAGAAACCCAACATGTGAAGTCAGGCCTCCTACCTCCCGAGCTGGTGTCAGCAGCCCAGAATTCTCCAGTGAATCATTCCCATCTTTACGGCTCTCTCTGATGTGGAACAGAACCTGTGGCATGTATTAGAGACTGTAAACCACCAAGGCCCATCAGGCATGGGAGGGAGAGCTAAGAACCCCTCAGGGCAGCACTCAGTCAGACAGATCTGGCCCCGCCATCAAACTCTGCCATTTGCCGCCACTCCTCAAAGGACCTTCCTCCTTTCCTGCTGGCTCTCTTAACACCACACACCTTATCTTGGCAGGCCAGGGTGGCTGCTACGCCAAGCTCTGGCATGCGGGCATTTTGGCAAGTCAGTGTGGTCTGGTGAAGTTCTTCAAATTGGAAATGCACCAGACCACGTGACTCCTGACTTAAGTGAGGGAAAAGAAGAGAGAATTAACATGAACTGAGCACCGACTATGTGGCAGGAACTTTGCTAAACCTCTTGCCCAACACTTTTCAGTCAATCCTCACAGCTGCCCTAGGAAATAGGTGATCTCGGCTCAGCAAGATTAAGTGAGTTGTCTGAGGAGTTAATGCTCAATTTGTACTGTTTTGGTAATTGATGGTGGTGATGGTAACACAACATTGTGAACATAATTAACAACACTGAATTACGTATGTGAATGTGGTTAAAAGGGGAAATTTTAGGTTGAATAAATGCTACTAGAATAAAAATTTTAAAAACAACCACACACACAGGGAACCCTATTGTAAACGATGGACTGTAATTAATAGTACAATTATAAAAATGTTCTTTCATGAATTGCAACAAATGTACCACACTAATGTAAGGTGTTAATAATAGGGTGGTATGTAGGAACTCAGTATTTTATGCATGATTCTTCTGTAAACCCACAACTTCTCTAATAAAAATAAAAACAACACAAAACAATTAAGTGAGCTGTCCTAGGTAGTGCAGCTAGGAAGCAGCTGATTGGGAACCAGAACCCAAGCCCACCTGACTCCCCCAACCCTCCAACCTGCCAGGGATGGCTGGCAGCCCCCAGCGACCCAGGGAAGCTCCGAGGCCTGGTTCTTTCTGCACCCTGGCAATACCATGGAGCTTCAGTCCCACCCCATCCCTTCCACAACTGCCACAACTCCCCGTCCCTTTCAAACCAGCCTCACACATGTACTCTTCTCTCTTCCCTTCTGGCACCATTTTCAGATTTACCTTGAGACTCAAAGTACAGAAAGACAGGAGAAGCTGTTCTGAGGTATTTTTACAGATACCTGTCAGTGTTCCCACATCTCTACCTCTAAAGCAAAGGGCCTCCACCCTGCAATACCCTAGAATCACCCACAGAACTTACAACAAAACAAACAACAAACAACAAACAAACAAAAAAACAAACTGTATTGGGCCCTCCGTCCCAGAGATTCTGATTCAATTCTTCTGGGCTGGGGCACAGGCATTACAAGTTCTTAAAAGTTCCCCCAGGTAATTCTAATACGCAGGCAGGGCTGACAGCCACTGTTCAAAAGGTATGAATCAAGGCAGGGATTACCTCTTAAAGATACAGGAACTAGCTCCACACCACAAAAATTTTTTTAAACACCCATATGAGAGGAAGGAAACAAATGAACCAAGAACTCACAAAACCCCATGGTCTCCTCCATCCTGCCCCCATCCCTCCCGGCCTTTTCTGTCTTCTTGAGTACAGAATCTACCTAACCTCAGCCCTAGGCCCCACACCAGGCCGTCATGGTGGTTTCCATAAGCACCAATCACATGATCTGTCGATGGCCCTTTAAAGTGAGCAGGAAAGAACTCATTTTACGACTGAAAGGAATGGGTCAATATTAGGATAAAGGCCTTGACCAAGGTCACCCACTAGAAAGTGGTGGATCTGGAATACGAGGCCAGGCCACTAGCCATACCACCCTTCTAGGTTCATTCCCAAATCCCCTTCTGGCACTTTTCCTGCATGGGAAGCCTGCAAAGAATGCTGAACAAAAGTGACCTTGCTGGATATCCCATACCACTTCCCTGCTCAGGAAACTTCCATGGCTCCCTACTGTCCACAGGATAAAAACCAAACTCCTTAGCCAAGCATCCGTATTCTTCTAGTACCCGACCAAATTATCCCAACCCTTTCTTTTTATTCCAACCCTCCACTCCTCCAGTCAGGCTCTTTGTATCCTAAATACCTCTTACTCCCCTCATTTTGCCGTTCTACATATTCAAAACCTGGAAGCTCGCTTTTTAATCATGTTATTGCTAGTTTTGTCACATGTCTATCTATGTTTGGGGAAAGGGGAACCTCTCCAAATGGATTCAGTTCCAAAAAGCACCCAACACAATGTCAAACCAATAGCAGAAGCACAGCAAATACTGGTTGATGGGTATTTGTTGACTAATTGCTTGTTCCTTTGGAAAGCGCCAAAGAAAGCATGTGCTCCTACATCTAGGTGAAGTCAAAGAGCACTCTCAAGAAAATCTCCATGTGATCTCCCAAGTCCTTAGACACATTGTGCCTTTATAAGAAACAATATTCAAAACCACGTGGTCACACAGTATAGCAGCTGTAGCTCATGGGCAACAATCAGCATCATCCTGCTAATATTTCACTTAGAATTAATGATTACTCCTTGCTCTGCTAAATACTCATTATTTATTGTTTCACCTGCAGATTTTCAGTGCTGAAACCTATCCATGCTTTATTTCAATTGCTGTGCAATACAATAACATGCAAAAATTGCCCAAACAAATGAAAACATAAAGGGTTTTAAAAAGCATCTGAAAAATCACCACTAACCTTAACCTGAATTTTGGCAGATGAGTGAAGCCAAGTGAAACGAATTTCACTGAAATATCTAACTGACCAGATCACAGAACCTTGTGCTTTAACTTTATGCAAAACAAATTCTCCATTTTCTACTCCGTATTCACAAGAGAGACAAGGAACACATCACAAACATCCTTTCATTCCTACCGTGAGATGCAGTTGCCGGTAGAGCATGCTTCTCCCCTTCTCCCTCTCCGGGCCTTTTGAAGTCCAGGTTCTCCTCTGCAGGAAGCCCTCCTTCCCTTCCAGGAGAGCTCGTCTCCAACTCGACTTCAAAGACAACCCACATTCCCACTAAGAGAAATATCGCAAAGCAACACACAAAGATCCTTTGGGCCTCAGATATGACTGCAGAATAAGTATACAGCATTTTATATAGCTGGTTCCTGTAGCACTTTATAGTATAATGACCCTTAAATGACCCCGAAGCAAATAAAATAATTTGCTAAAATGGGAACCCAGTAATTCCATTTTCTATCAAAGCAAAAAAACTAAAAAATCTGAGGCTCAATTAAACAGTAATCAATGAAATATAACCTTCACTTGTTTAATAATCTTCACTAGAAGAGACAATTAAATATGCAAACTCTGATCTGGTTGGAAATAATGATTTTTAGTATCTAGGTGGCAGCTCCTCAACCCTCACTCCCTTGGCTGGTACCCATCCGAGTACCTGCTGGGGAATGAAGTGCTCCCCCTATCCCCTTTTTCCATTGCCCCAAAGGACAGGTCACCTTTCCGGAGCCTGAAGGAGGAGTTGGTACTGAGTAAGGCTTAGCCTTGGGTGGCCTTGAGGTGCCAGCCCTCTCCTCCCCTGTCCCCAGCCCTGTACCACAATGATAAGTCCCCAGTGGGATAGGGCACAGGCTTTCTATTTAGAGACCTGGGTTCAAAGCCAGTTTTGTGACCCAACTTCTCTGAACTTCAGTTCATCTGCAAAAGGAGAATTATACTTTTCCAACAGGGTTGTGATGAATATGATAAATGAGATAGCATATTTAGAACATCCAGCACAATGTCCAGATTTGTAAATGTTAAGGAAATAAAAGACACAAGATGTCTTTTGAATATATCATGGCTTTAATCTGCAAGCACAGGAGCCAGTAGAGCACCGAAGGAGAAATAAAAAGCAGCCATTCTCTTTGAACATGAGACATTTTACCAGTCTCTGATTTCTAACAGGGAATACCACTCCTCCAGCCTCTATTGCCCCAGGTTCCATGCCCCAATTTTATAGGGGGCGAATAAAAAAGCCTCCTCCTAAAATAATCTGGTTGTCAAAAATAAGAGGATATATTATTTATGGTTTATCCATATTGTGGAAGAATATGCAAGCCTTTAAAAGGGTTTTTTTTTTTTTAATTACCTGGAAAAAGGTATTGTTAAGTATTAAAAAAAAAAAATAAAAAATTCTGTGATAACAACTTTGATAGGAAGAGGGGATTACACCAAATGTTAACAGAAGTTATCTCTGGAGGTGAAATGACAGGTGGTCTTACTTCTCTTGGCTATTTTTTTTCCCTATATTTTGCAGGTTATCTTCGTTGAGCACATACTAATTTCATAGCCAGGAAAATGAATTTTTTAAAGGTTATTGGTTTGATACACACAAAATTTAAAACATTCTACTTTAAAATATGTAAGCCTTAGTGATAAGGATTGAGATTATCTGAACTATCACCTGTTTTTCCTTTGGCAAGGGACCTTTGGTCATTTTACCACTCAGCACTTTTACGGTGCTGGGGAGACTAGGGAAAAACAAGATGAAAGTCAAATAAATTAACTATCCCATTTGTATTAGGGCTGGTAAAAGGTTTGGTAGGAGAGAATCTTGAGACTATGGGTTGAAGTCAAGTTAGCGGAGTCCCTACTGGTTTTAATCATTTATAGTAGAGCCAATCACCAAACACTAGGAAAAATAGAGAATGAACACATATAAACTTATCCTATCTAGCCTGAAAATGTCACTGTATTCTCATAAGAGACTAGTTCCAATTTCATAGCCACTCATGTAAGTGACCATACTATGCATGCCATGCTGCCATACACCTCTTTAGAGCAGAAGATAATAACAGATACATTTATGGAGCACTTACTCTGCACCCTTATTCCATCCCCCAGCAATGCCCTGAGGTAGGTCACTGTCTAATTCCTTGAACAAGGACATATAGCTCCTAAGTGATCAGGGACCCCCAGGGCTGTCTGCCCCAGGGGCAGTCTGGGGCCTCCTGCAGAATGCTTTCACACCATCTGCCCTCCCATTTTGATAAACAGAGGACTGCAGGGCAGACAGAAACAGTCCAGCAAGGCAGGAGGAAGCTGACCTTCTCAGAGGGCAAAGGCAGAGTAAGGTCAAGAACCCAGGCCTGGGTAATGGGAGTTAATATAGCTGCAGAGCTCTCGGGATACTGCCTGGCCATGGTCTGCTGACTTTAATACCCTGCACTTCCCAACCCACCTCCTACTACACAGATGCGAACTGTTGGGCTGAATGTAATCTAGGCACACACAGAAGCTGTGTACATATAAGCAAAATATTTTCTCTCTATAATGTTAAACAAGCCCCACCAGGGGGTGCCCCCCCACCCCATCCCAGGAGCACTAGGTAGGTTCCAAATATGCAGAAAGAAGCATTTTTATATGAACATGGCTGAAGTGCATATCAGATTTGTGGGGCACTCAGCAATTTGGCAGTTAGTTTCAGTAGTAGCAAAATGGAACAGGGCTCATGGATAGGCTGTTTTGCTTCCATGCTAAGCTTGGATTAAGCTCCCTCGGGGTACTAACAATGGTTGCCCAATAACTGGGCTTCTTCCTTGTGCTTTAATGTTACAAACCTACAGGTAAGCCCAGGCCAAAAGCCTCCACAGAGGCTCTGGGACTGCAGGATCACAAAGCCCCTTGCAGAGTGGCAGGTCCCACCCTTAAGCTCTGCCTTTCTCACCTAGTTGCGCAGCCTAAAGAGTGTAATGAACTCAGGCTGTGGTGTCCGACATGGGAGCCACGCACGACACACGGGGCAGGGTGGAGTGGGTGGTGAGTATGGAGCTCCTGAAACATGGCTAGTGCCACTGAGGGGCCGAATATTTTATTTTGTTTAATTTATTAAATCAAAATAGCTGCATATGACTATTTACAGTACTGGATAGTGCAGTTATAGACAATTCATTTGCCATTATAAACATATATTTATGAAAATGAAATCATACGAATCACAGTGTTTTACGACTTGCTTTCTCCCTTACATAACACGAACCTCTTTTCATGTTAGCAAACATACATCTGGATATTAATATTTTTGATGTCTGTACTTGCACTGCCCAATATAGTAGCCATAATCAATCTGTGGCTAGTGAGCAGTAGAAATGGGGCTAGTCTGAATTAAAAGGTGTTTTAAGTGTAAAATATGTAATGAATTTCAAAGACTTGGTACAAACAAAGGTATATAAAATATATCAATAATTTTTTAAATTGATTACATGTTGAAATAATTGTGGATATATTGTGTTAACTAGAATATATTACTTTTACTTTACCTGTTTCTTTTTACCTTTTTAACATGGCTGCTAGAAAATTTTAATTACTTACGTAGCTCACATTATATTTCTATTGGATAGCACTGCCCTAAGGCCTCTGCTTTATGTAGTGAATTAACTCTACTCCTATCCGACTAGGATGGGAGAACTGAGAAAACAGTCACCCGAATCATTGTCTGGTTCTGTGGTACAGAGGGGGACCCCCGACTTGCACTCTTCTAGGCCTGGGCTTTGTGGAGTCATCAAACAGGTCCACTGTCTGGGCCTTGATGACAGATCGGGTTTGGACGGCTCCCAATTCGAGTCTCTCTTTCATTCAAAGTTCACTGGCATCATGCAAACCTTCACTCTGCCACCCCAGCCCCATGGCCTGGAGCAAGTTACTTAACCTCTGTGCACCTCATTTTCTCTAACTGCAGAGTTGCAAAGCGGAAAGCATGCAAAACTGAAGTGCAATGAGCTCCCGCCCAGGAATCACCTGTCACCCTGCGGAAGGGCAGGCTCAAAAAGAAGGCCCTGCATGAACCTCACTGCTTTCACTTCTTTCACTTCTATAGAGAGTTCTAAGACATTTTTAGATCCTGGATTCTCCCAAACCAACACCCCATTCATCCCCTCCTCCCACTGTCGTAAAAAAAAGCCTCAACTGAATTAATGAGGATGACTGACCCATTTCTGATGAGCCGTATCAAACAAATGTGGACAGCCTTGTTTATGATAAATGGAGGAGCTGTGACAAACAGGTGGAACTGTGGCTAGGACTCGATCACCCTGCCTTCCAGCACAGAGTTCTCTGGCCTTCCCCTGTGCTATATACTATGAATACATAGAACTAAATGTACCAGGCAAGCTGTAACCTAAAGCAAATTTTTCCCAACTTAAGAAGACATAATTCATCTACGGTTCTAATAGAGTTTTCTTAAAGTAGGGTGAATGTTGTGATTTTGTGCATGTTTTAGATATACATATCTAGCCAATTAAAATAAGTAATTCTCAAGGGTTACAGTTACTAAAATTTTCCAACAGTAATTCTTACCCTCAGATCCACAGCTTAAGAATGGGCTTCAGGTCAGTGAGCCCCTGCAGAGGTTATATTAACATGTGTATGAAAGTTTATGGAGAAAGTATTTATTATGCTGATGAAATCCTTAAAGCAATTGCACCCAAAGAGCTAAAGAACTTGTGCTTAGAACATATTCTGAGTTTAGCATACTGAAATGTTATAAAACTTTCCAGCCTGATGACTAAGGTGTGTGGAGTTTTTTTCAGGCAGAATGAAAATGCTCTAAAATTGACTGCAGGGATGGATATATAACTCTGTGAATATACTAAAAGCCACTGAATTGTACATTTTAAATGGGTGAATTGTACAGTATGTGAATTATATCTCAATAAAAATGTTAAAAAACAAAACTTTCAGGAAGACTTCTGTTACTTTGCAATGGATTCCCCAAAGCTCAAAGTAACATATAATTATGCTAATAAATGAGTGCCCTCTTGAACACCAAAAAATAACTACTCAATTATTTGAAGACAGCGATGACAATGAAATTCCCTTTTGCTTTTGATTGTACTCTTTTAGTAAGTAGGATGGATATCTTGATCTTCAGGTAGAATAGGCCAGACTTAACCCGAATTTGGTTGTCAGCAAAATCAGCAGGACACTAACTGGCAATCTACACAAACCTTCTCCTCCTGAGGTTCAAGTATTTATTTACCCAGGATAAAGTGCTTATCCATTAGTCCTTAGTCAAGAGTTACAAACTGAAAACAAAGGGCCACTGTCATCTTTTCTCAAGAGGAGTCACACCTTAACCCTGACATGAGAATTTCCCTACTATCTGCATGGTGCTAGCAAAGGAAGTCACTGACAAGAACAACTTTGGGTTTAAGGGAAAAAATAATGGAAAATGCCTACTATTCCCCTCTCCCCCACCCCCAAACACTTAAGCACTTTTGGGTCCTAAAATAGTGCTCAGCTCCAGCTCCCCCAATCTCAGGATGCCAAAAGAAGCTGTAAAGAGTCTTCCTTTCATGTCACAGAGAAGCCACCTGAAGACCTCTAGCAGCCTGAAAAGGAACCACTACTTGTCCTGCAGTGGAGAACAGAGGTTTGTTTTACTTGCCCCAAATGAGCCCATTTAGACCTCACTTAATAATCCATAATTTGAACAATCCCAAGATCACCATCCATACCAGAGCTGTGTAAACACAGATGGCTGTTTCCATTTTTCCCCAGGGAGCAAGGTACATAGCTATCTTTTCACAGAAGATAAGCTTATGTGAAAAAAGGAATCCTACATAGACTCCTAGCAACTACAGCCAGGTTCTTATTTGTACTGCTACTACACTAAATCTTTCTAGCGGAATGATCTTCAGTGGAGGTGATATACAAGGATTGAGTATCACCAGTCCCCAAAACAGGCTGCAAAAGATTAATTTCAATAGGAAGACATGACTTACAATCTTTACATTAGCTAACTACCAGTCTCAAAAAGGCTTTCTGACTGCATTCATCTCAGGTTTCAAGGAAAAGTGGGAAAAATACATAACCAAGTAGAAGACAAGTGATTAGATTCCTAGAAAATAACTGCTAATTATCTCAATAAAACATGTGCAATTGCTACAAGTTAACTATCCTACAGTCTGCATTTATCAATGCAAATATCTTCAGTTGCTTTAAAAATATTCATCACTGACTACTTCGGATGATTTGTATGGTATGTGAATATATATATATATACACACACACATATATATATACACACACACACACACATATATATATATATTCACCACAACTTGGAATTCTAAAGAAAACTTCCAAACAAAATAGCATTCCAAAGGGAAGGTCGGATAGATTCTGATATTGAGTGATGTATGACCCTAAAATTTCAGCAGCTGAAGGCAATGATGTCTCTAATTTTGGCATGACATTTGACAAGGTATTCTTGTAATAAATGAATTGAATTTAAAAGACTATAAAAAAGGGTCCCTGAGAAAGAAGCTCAATAAACCATGTTGGGGAAAAAAAAAAACAAAAAACAACACAAACAACACAAACAAACAAAACAAACAAACAAAAACCCTCCAAAACTAACTGTGTTTTCACAAGTAAAGACCTTGGATGACCAACTTGTATACAACCTTGGAAAACTAAAGACCTCAGAATCTTATAGAACAAAAACTTCTTGAAAGCAGGAGTTGTCTATTTCACCCCTGTATTGCCAGTGCATACCTGGGCATGTTGTAGGCACTCAACACATTTTTGTTGAATTAATGAGTGTTTTTTAATAAAATAAACCATGCAGGAATACAGTTTCCTAAAATCAAAAGTTCAAGGAGAGATTCATTTTCAATGAAGATTTTTAACATGTAATAATATCTTCTCCATAGACTTAAAATATTCTCCCCATTATGCCTCAAATACCACTAGAATTATTAAGAACAAATGCACCAAATACAGGATAATAGGTCCTGATCCAGATTAACCCCACAGAAGCATATCTAAAAAGGATAAAGCTGTCATACTGGAGGAGGGTTGAGGGAAGATGGCTGTGTAGGAAGCAACAAGAATCAAACCCTCCACCAAAAAAAACTATTGACCTGGCAGGAATTGTCTGAATCAACTATTTCGTAACTTTGGAGTCTAGTGGAACACTGAAGCATCCAAGGAAGAGCAGGAGAAAGATGCTGGTAAAGTGCAGTAAATACTGGTAAATTTCACCCTCCCTGCAGTGGCTACCATCTTCTACCCCAAACTGAGAGGCAGGCAGCAGTAGGTACTGCAATGTAGGCTCCTGGTACAGCTTGCTGGTGATAGAGTGGGCTGTAAGGACATAGACCTCCAAAATCCAGGGTTATGTGGTCCAATGGCTAATCACCACTTTTGATCAGCTACTTCAGATAACCTGGGGGGAAGCGGGAGGAGATACAAGCTCTGATGGGGGCCACTATTCTAACCTACCTCAGGCAAAGCAGAAGAGTCTTAAAGAGGCAATACCTATTTATTTTTTCTCTTTTCTCTTTCCATTACTCATTTGGAAGAAAAAATAGTTTGGAAAAGTCATAAATTGACAGCTCCAGTCCTCAGCAAAACAACCAAACACAACATTTCAAATCCTGGAGAAATAGGAGAACTAGATTTCCAGAATTATAACAATATAGTTCTCAACTCAACAAAATATTTCAAAACACACAAAGAAAGGGGAACATATGGCCCATTCACAAGAGAAAAAGAAGAATTTGCCAGAAACTATCACTAAAGAAACTTATACATTACAGCTTAGTCAAAGACTTTAAATAAACTGTGTTAAATATGTTCAATGAGCTAAAGGAATCCATATACAAAGAACTAAAAGAAATAAGGAAAACATTGCTTAAACAAAATAAAGAGTTAGAAATCATAAAACGGAACCAAACAAAAATTTTGGAGCAGCAAAATGCAGTAATTGAAATGAAAAAACTTACTAGATAAGTTCAACAGCAAATTTGAACAGGCAGAAGAAAGGATCAGCAAACTTGAAGACAAGACAATCAAAATTATCCAGTGAGAGAAGCAGAAAGAAAAAATAATGAAGAAAAAAATGAACAAAGTTTGAGGAAGCTATGAGACACCATCAAGGGTACCAACAAATGCATCACTGGTATCTCAGAGAGCAAGAGACAGAGAAAGGGGCAGAAAAAATATTTGAAGAAATAATGGCCAAAAACTTCCTAAATCTGATGAATGAAAGACATGAATATACATATTCAGGAATCTCAACAAACTCCAAGCAGAGCAGACTCTAAGAGATCAACATGAAGACGCATTATAATGAAATTGTCAAAACCCAAAGATAAAGAGGAAATTTTGAAAGCGTTAAGAGAAAAGTCACTTGTCACAAATAAGAGATTCTCAATAAGATTAAGAGCAGAACTTTCATCAGAAACCATGGAGGCCAAAGACAGTGGCAGAACATATTTAAAGTCTTTAAAGAAAAAAAACTGTCAACCAAGAATTCCTTATCTGGCAAAATTATCTTTATAAAATGAAGGAGAAATTAAGACATTTACAGATAAACAAAAGCTAAAAGAGTTCATTACCAGAAGATCTGCCCTAAAAGAAATGCTAAAGGGAGTCCTTCAGGCTGAAATAAAAGGGCATCATAGAGCCATACAATAAATAGAGAAATTGGTAACTACATAGACAAATACAAAATCTGTGTTATTCTACTTTTGGTTTGTAAGTGTTTTCCCCAATATCTGACTTAAAAGGCAAATGTGTAAAATAACATTTAAAATCTATGTTAATGGGCACACAATGTATAATGATTCAATCTGAGACAATAATAATACAAACAGGGTGGAACAGAGATATACAGGAGTAGAGTGTATACTACCAAAAACTAGGTTGGTACTGGTTGAAACTAAGTAGTTATTAATTTAAGATGTTCATTGTAATTACAAAGTTAACCACTAAGAAAATAATTTTTAAAAAACAGAGAGAAGGAAATAAGAAGAGAATCAAAATGGTATGCTACAAGAAAGCAACTAACTAAAAAAAAAAAAAGGCAGTAAGGGAATAATTAAGGAACAAAAAACATACAAGACATACAGAAAACAAATAACTAAATGGAAGAAGTAAATCCTTCCTTCTCAGTTATTACCTTAAACGTCAATGGATTAAACTCCTCTTTTAAAAGGGAGAGATTGGCACTTTGGGTGAAAATGCATGCTCCATCTGCATGCTGCCTACAAGAGACTCATTTCAAGTACAATGACACAAAGAGGCTGAAAGTGAAAGGGTGGGAAAAGATATTCAATGCAAGCAGTAATCAAAAGAGAGCCAGAGTTTAAGTAAAAAAAGATTACAAGAGACAAAAAACTGCATTATATAATGATCTTGATTCAATTCAACAAGAAAATATAATAATTATAAACATATGCACCTCAAAACAGAGCTCAAAAATATATTACGCAGGAAAAACAAAAAAAAACAAAAAAAAGAGAGAGAGCAATAAATACAAAATAAATAAGGCAAATTTTGACAGAATTGAAGAGA
Organism: Choloepus didactylus; assembly: GCF_015220235.1. NCBI lineage: Eukaryota > Metazoa > Chordata > Mammalia > Pilosa > Megalonychidae > Choloepus > Choloepus didactylus. The sequence continues at coordinate 211,930,982 of NC_051307.1, read as the reverse complement.
GAAATAGTTCTACAATAATAGTTGGAGACTTCAATACACTACTTTCAATAAGTGATATAACATCTAAAGATGAATAAAGAAATAGAGGACTTCAACAACATTCTTAATCAATTAGACCTAATGGATATATATAGAACACTCTACTCAACAATAGCAGAATCCACATTCTTTTCAAACACACATGGAGCATATCTTCCAGAATAGACCATATGCTAGGCTACAAATCAAATCTTAATAAATTTTAAAATATTGAAATCATACAAAGTATCTTCTCAGATCACAATGGAATAAATCTGGAAATCAATAACAGAAAGAAAACCGGAAATTTTACAAATAGGTGGAAATCAAACAATACACTATCAAACAACTAGTGGGTCAAGGAAGAAATCCCAAGGGAAATTAGGAAATATCTTAGGATGAATGACAACAAAAAATCAACATACCAAAATTTATGGGAAGCAGTGAAAGCAGGGTTCAGAGGGAAATTTGCAGCTACAAATGCCTACATGAAAAAGAAGAAAGATCACAAATCAATACCCTAACTTCATATCTAAAGAAACTAGAACAAGAAGAGCAAACTAAACTCAAAGTTAGCAGAAGGAAGGAAACAGTAAAAATTAAAGCAGAGATAAATCAAATAGAGAGAAGAAAAACAATAACAAGAATCAACAAAACCAAAAGTCGGTTTTTTGAAAAGATCAATAAAACCAACAAACAGTTAGCCAGACTGACAAAGAAAAAGAAAGAGAGGACATAAATAACTAATATCAGGAATGAACTTCAGGCATTACCTACCAACCTTGCAGAAATAAAAAAGGATTTTAAGAGGATACCAAGAATAATTATATGCCAACAAATTAGAAAACATGGACAAAATGGACACATTCTTGGAAAAATAGAAATTACCTAATCTGATGTAAGAAGAAATACAAAATCTCAAGAAACCTATAAGAAATAAAAAGATTGAACCCGTAATTAAAAATATCCCAACACAGAAAAGCACAGGACTAGATGATTTCACTGCTGAATTCAACCAAACATTTAAAGAAGATTCAAAACCAATCCTTCTCAAACTCTTCAAAAAAATAGAAGAGGAGGAATTACTTTCTAACTCATTCTATGAGGCTTTCATTGTCCTGATACCAAAGCCAGATAAAGATGGTACAAGAAAGGAAAATTACAGATCAATAGCTCTCATGAATATAGGCACAAAAATCCTCAACAAAATACTGGCCAACAAAATCTAACACTATGCATCATGACCAAGGGGGATTTATTCCAGGAATGCAGGATGGTTCAACCTAAGGAAATCAATCAATGCATTACATTAATAAAATGAAGGAAAAAAACACACATGGTCATCTCAACTGATGCAGAAAATGCATTTGACAAAATCCAACAAACTCTTATGATGAAAACACTCAGAAAACTGGGATAGAAGATAACTTTCTCAATATGATAAAGAGCATTTATGAAAAACCACAGCAAATATCAGACACACTGGTGAAAGACTGAAAGCTTTTCCCCTAAGATCAGGAGCAAGACAAGGATGCCTGCTATCACCGCTGTTATTTAGCATTCTACTGAAAGTTCTAGCCAGAGCAATCAGGCAAGAGAAAGAAAGAAAAGGTAGCCAAACTGGAAAGGAAGAAATCAAATTATCCCTATTCGGAGATGACATGATCCCATATATACAAACTCCCAAAGAATCCACAAGAAAGCTACTAGGACTAATAAACAAACTTGGCAAAGTTGGAGGATACTAGATTAACACACAGAAGTCAGTTGGGTTTCTATGCACCAGTAATGAACAACCCAAAAAGGAAATCCAGAAAACAATTCCATTTACAATAGCATCTAAAAGAATAAAATGCCTAAGAATAAATTTAACCAAGAAGGTGAAAGACTTGTATACCGCAAACCACAAAACACTGCCGAAAGAAATTAAAGAAGACCTAAATAAATGAAAAGACATCCTGTGTTCATGGATTGGAAGTCTTAATATTGTTAAAATGTCAATACTGCCTAAAGCAATCTACAAATTTCAGCAGCATTTTTTTTTTTGCAGAAATGGAAAAGCTGATCTCAAATTCATATGGAATTGCAAGAGGCCCCAATAAGCCAAAACAACCTTGAAAAAGAAGAATGAAGTTGGAAGACTCACAATCATGAATTCAAAACTTACCACAAAGCTACATTAATGAACAGTGTGGTACTGGCATAACAATAGACATACAGAACAATGGAATAGAATTGAGGGTCCAGAAATAAATCCACACATCCATGGTCAGCTGATTTTCAACAAGGGTGCCAAGTCCATTCAATGGGGAAAGAATAATCTCTTCAACAAATGGTGCTGAAACAACTGGAAATCCACATGCAAAAGAATGAATGTGGACCCCTACCTCTCACCAGATACAAAAAACTATAATGAGATACCACTTCACACCCAATAGTATGTCTATTTCTTTAAAAATTGAACATAAGTGTTGGCATGGATGTGAAAAAAACTGTAAAATGGTCACAGCTACTCTGGAAATCAATTTGGCTATTCCTCAGAAAGTTGAACATAAAACTACAATATTACCTGGTGATCCCACTTCTTGGTATATACCCCAAAGAACTGAAAGCAAGACTTGAACAGGTATTTGTACACCTGCATACAGAGCATCATTTCTTACATTAGTCAAAAGGTGATGGAAACCCAAGTGTCCATCAACAGATGAATGGATAAACAAAAGGTGGTGCGTACACACAATGGAATATTATTCAGCCATAAAACTGAAGTTCTGATACATGTGACAACATGAATGAAGCTTGAAGACATTGCATTGAGTGAAGTAAGCCAGACATAGAAAGACAAATACTGTATGATCTCCCTTATACAAAATATCTAGAATAAGCAAATTTATAGAGACAGATAGTAGGTTACAGATTACCAGGGAATGGGGTGGGGTTGGAAGGCAAGGGGGACTTATTTCTTAATGGATACAGAGTTTCTCTTTGAGGTGATGAAAAAGTTTAGTTAATGGCTATCAGAGATGACAGCAAAATAATTGTGAATGTAATTAATACCACTGAATTGTATACTTAAAAATGGTTAAAATGAGAAACTTTGTGTTGAATATATGTTATTATAATAAAAAGTTTTTTTTTAAAAAAAAAGCTATCGCACCGTGGCATATCAGCCAGCAAAAATGGGATCTGCACATTTGAAGACACCCTCTTCAAAACTGTCAGTTTCCTCTGGTTTCTATTTCAGCCAGGTGACTTTAAAAGTTTTCCCTTTCCTTTAGCCAACAGCTTATATTTCCTTAGTTTCATCTCTTTTTCCTCCCAAACTTTCTCACTATCACTCACGTGGCTTTATAACAGAATTCCTTTTGTTTGGAAAATCCTCCCCACTACTCTGACCCCACGCTGAAAGCATCTAGCCCCTGAATACTGACCTCTCTAATTTTATGGAAGCTTCATGTCCTTGCAGCAGAGGCGTGTTCTATTTCCTGAAGCTAAATTGCCTGTGCTCCATAAAAATGGAAATAAAATCATTCAAACCACAGCCAGGGACAGAATCACCAACCATCCTGCACCCTCTCTGCCAGCTGCTCATCCAAATTTCTCTTTCTGATGGTGACCTTGTCTTCCCACCATCCTTTGGGCATCTGTATGTACCATCCATAGAATATTTCCCTCTCAAGTTCATAAATCTTATATCAGATGTAACCTAAAATTTTCTGCTCTACATTGTGCTTCCCGAGACTAAACAAGTTCAATAAATGAAAGGAACTATGGACAGAAATGTACTTACATATGCAATAATAATACTTTAATGTCTTTAACCCTTTGTATATACGTTGTCAGGGAGTGAACAGATGGAAGAAGGAAGAAATGTACTTGACAAATATTTCATAGGGATTATTCCATTTGATCTTCACAACAACTTTAGGAAACAGGCAGGGCAGGCATTTATTACACCAATTTACAGATAAAGAAATTAAGTATCAAAAAGGTTAAGTCATTTATCCAATCAATATCACATAATTAGCAAGTAATAGCACAGACCTGTAGTAAGGTCTTGTCTCTTCCAACCCAAGAGCTGCTTACTGTATACTTTCTCCTTATGCTTCTGACCCAGAGCAAAGAAGCAACTTCCTAGAAGTTCAGCATTTCAAAGGGAGGGTAGACCTCTGACCTGTGGGACACCGTCTGCCAAGGCCTCGAACCCTTCATCTTAAAATGCTGGAAACCCATATTCTCCCTTCTCAAAAGGAAACAATGCCTTCCTCTTCTACACCAATCTTAACAACTACTTCTTTCCAAAATAATTTCCAACAATTCCTGTTTTAAAGAGACTTACTCATAAGACACTAATAGTCCAAAAAGTTTGCATCAGCATATGTTTTTCTCAATAAAGTTCAGGGCTGATGCAACATTTCCCAGTCTCAAACTTTAGAGCTAAAATGACAGGAACACAGAACAGTCAAAAAATTACGTAAGACAATGCTACATTTTTTACTTCACCACATCTGCCTCTATGGATCTCCTGTGAGTCATTGTCCTTTGTGTTCAGTCATCATTTTAGGAATTTCCATATCTTATTTTACTTTTTGAAGAAAAGCTCCACAGCAAAACAGAACCCCATTACATCTTTCACCACCTCACCCAAGCTGCTGAAGCACTGACCTCTCAGAAGCCATGTCACTACAGTTTTCACTACTTCATTTTACACAGCAGACAAAGAAGCTTGGTAAAGTTGCAATTCATTTATTCATTCAATGAACACATATGAAATCCTATGAGATGCCAAGGACTGGAATCCAAAAGCGAACAAGAAGCTTTCCTCTTCTCACAGGCTGGGTGCAGAGGAAAAGTACAGAACAAACTAATCAATACTGAGGTAGAGGTGAGCACATGGCCTGGGGCAGTGGACATCATGAAATGCTTCCTGGAAAAAGTGGTCCATGAGGATTTATAAGCATCTATCTATTCATTTTCAGCACAAAATAAGCCTAAAAGACTCAACCCCACTATAAGCTCTACTTGCTAAAAGTCAAGTCAAAATCTAATTTAATACTAGAATTCATTCGTTGCTCCCTGTCCTAGATTTGAACCCTTAACCCATGCTCCCTTAGGCACAAGTTTCAGGGAGTTTTAACAACTTCTGTCTTTTGTGGTATCTACTCACATATTTATAGAACATGATTAAATATATGCACAATGAAATAGAAATGTACTTCTTAAAAAGATAATCATTTTCCTAACTGGAAATGAACACTGAACAATCTAAGCCCTAAAAGCATGGTTGAAGGAACAGGAAACTGAGGCTCAAAAAAATCCCACTTTAATTCAAAGAATGAAAGGTCTCTTTTGAAGTCACCAACTGAGCTTGAACAAAAAGAGAAACAAAAGGCTATTGTGGGGCTTTGGCCTCCAGATGATGAACACCAAACACACTGCAATGGTAAATAAACAAGCCTCTGAGCCGAAATCTGATTTTGTGACCTGATAAACATTATAATTTAAGGAATCACTCTCTTGCCCATTCATTACTTCCTAAAGTCCCACTGGCTGGCAGCTCTAGGTTTGCTTTTTTTGTTTGGTTGGTTGGGTTTTTTTTGTTTTGTTTGGTTTTTTTGCTGGTTCATGGTTTATTGCTTGTATATTATAATGCAGTGTGCCTTTCAAAAAAAAAGTACAGGCAAATGAAAATAACCATGGTTTTAAAGGCCCATAAAAGACAGTATATGCAAAAGAAATGAACTTGGCCTGTGTTCACTATGCAAACCTATTACTCCAGTGAATTTCAAACTCAAGATGAATGTTACCACTCCTACTAAAAGAGCAGGTTAGAGGAGGGAAGGAGCACATTCTTATATTTGACGCAGAAGGATCCCAGACAGCCTTCCTCACCATTTTGCCCGACTTCAACAAGCAGTTGACCTGGAAATGGGACTGCAGACCCCAGTTACTTTCGCTCTGCTGTCCCAACTAGTAAATCTTAAGTCATATTGGCCTGGCACATCCTCATCCCCACCACTCAGCCCCCCAGCTGCAAAGAGGGAAACTAAATGGTCCCAAAGAGAAAACTGGGGACAAGCAGAAGTAGGGGGCTGTGGGGAGGGTGGGGGTGGGGTGGTCCTGAGCAATCTCTTAACTACTCCCCTGGCCCAAGTTGGGCCCCGGAATCCAACACCTCCCCCAACTCGGAGCCCCTTTCCTGGGTAGGAGGTCCAAGACCCCTCCTATGGCTCTGGAGGCTGCGATCCCCACCCTCTGCCCCTCCGGATCTCAGCGCCCGCTGGGCCCCGGGGACCCTGGCCCTGTCCCAGACTCAAGGTCTTGCCAGAGCCCTCCGGGACAGGGCCGCCGACCCTCATCCCCGACTCCCGTCCAGGTGACCCCGCCTGGCCCCCGCCTGGCCCGCGCCCGGCCGCCGGCAGCCCTCTCGCGGCCAAGGGCCGCTCCGCGCCCTCCGTCCGGCAAGTCAGCGGGCCGCGCACCGTGTGGGACTGCAGGCTCTGGCTCGCCTCTATGGCTGCTGTCAGCGGCACCGTGTCGTCCAGCAGCACCTTGCCGGCCGGCGGCTTCTCCATGAAGGCCATCCCGGTCTGCCTGGCCGCTGCCGCCTCGGGATCAGGAGCAGGAACCGGAGGCGCAGACTCCCGCCGCCCGCCAGGCTCCGCGCCGCCGCCGCCGCTGTCAACACGCGCCGCCCCACGCGCCGCCACCACCCTCCGGACCTGCCGGGTCCTAGCGCCAACCTTGCCCCTCTGCCGCGGCTGTCAACACTGACCGTCATGCGCACTGCCGCTTTCTGCTGGGTCCTAGTGACGACCTAACGGCCAGCCGCAGCCGCAACGATTAACACAGGGCGCCCGCGGGGCCCTAGCTCCTACTTTCCCCCTTGCCACCCTCCTATGCTCGGGCCTCCCAGCTGCTAGCAGCTGCACAGCAGGCCCGACACCTTCTGCACCGGCCCTCGGACCCAGGAACTCGGCCCTAAGCCATCACCTCCAGGGATCCTCAGATCCCAAGACATGCCCTGAGCCCTGGGATCCAGCAACATTCAGGACCCAGGAACTCCCAAACCAGGCCCCTCAAATTCGGACATCTCAGATTAGGCCCTCAGAAGCTGGGACTGTCCGACTTGAGACCCTCAAAAACAAACTCCCAAGATCCAGCCCTCAGACTCAGGCCCCTTAGAGCTGACCTCTCCCACTCAGACTTCCGAGACTCAAGGACCCTAAACCTGAGGACGGGACTCTTCAGTCTGAGCCCTGCAGGCCCAGAGACTGTGAAACAAGCCCTGCCGATTCAGGCTTTACTGGGACCCCTGGACTCAGCTCTTTGGACCTGAGAACTTAAGAGCTGGGTCCACAGAACTGGATCCCCCTCAGAGCCTTCTGATCCAGAACCCTCAGACACAACTCTCAGAACTGAGGACCCTAAAAACTGGGCCTTGGTCCAGGAACTCCCAGACAGACTCTACCCTTGGCCCTAGCTCTCACCCAAGGCCTTCAACCTCTAGAACCCTCAGCCAAGATCTCTCAGATTTGGGGTTTCCAATCCCACTGAATCTGGTCCAAGAACCTCAGTCCCAGAACCAGAGAATCTTGGGATCAACTCCTCAGCCCCAAATCTGCTCCACACTCAGTTTGACCCCAAGGCCACAATGCTGGGAAACCCCTTCCCCCACAAATACACAGAGAAATCACACCCTCACTGCTCTCTCCCAGGACTGTGGAGAAAGTTGAACAGTATCTCTAGGGCTCTAACATCTACCTCCTGTATGACCTTGAAAAGGTTACCCAACCTATTTGAGGCCTAGCTCCCACATCAAAGAAAAAAGGGGGGTGGGGTGGGGGGAGAAATAGTAACACAAGTATGGGAAGGTTGATATAAGGAATGCGGCGGAATGGGAAGGGGCTTGACCTATAATGAAAGCTCACACGATATTAGTTTCTTCATTCCCCTATAGTTAAGAGAACGGAGGGTTTCCAATCCTTGAATTTGTCTTCCCTAAACAAAGTTTCTTGGTAACCCCAGAACCACTGAAATTTGACATCACAGCAGAGGCCTGTATCATATATAAAAGTATCCTCTTTAGATCTCAATGGTTTTGCTGGGCAATCCCTAATGGTCAAGATGCCATTACATACTGGCTTCAGGGGCTTCCCAATGGAAGGAAATGGGATGAGGGAAACAGGGAAATTCAGGATTTAGCCCTAAAATCATCAGAACTCTTCCTACAGTCCATTTTTGTCCCAGTGTGTTTAAAAGCAACAAAATGTATTAAAACCATCTGTCATTCAGGGAAGATTCAACCTTTTACTTTTGCTTCTTTGTTTTAAGGTGAATGGATTATTTCATTGCCCAAGTTATAGAAACTAAAATCCTGCTTTATTCATTACTCCTATTTGATGTAGACTGACCAAGACAAGGCTCTTCTTGTATACTGCTGGTGGGAGTATAAACTGGTCCAACTTTTCTGGAGGGTATTTATTCATTTAACAATTATTTACTGAGTACTTACCATGTAATAGGCCTCATGCTAGGAGCTGAGATTTGATAGTACATTTAAAGGGCACTGAAACCTGTGACTCAGTAGTAATTTCACCTCTAGGAAATAATCAGAGATCAGAGCAAAGACATAGCATACAATGATAAATACTGCATTTATCAATGGGGGATTGGACAAATCATGGTACAATGATAGAATATTTTGCAATGATTAAAACATGGATCACTGAAGAATATTTAACAACGTTGAGAAATGCTCTTGATACAACAGTAAGTGAAAAGGGCAATACAGGCATTTGTAGGATGCCAAATTTTTAACAGATATATTTATAAGAAAAACACCAGAAGGAAGTACACCAATATGGAAGCAGGATCATAATGATTTCTACTTTTATGCTTTTTTATTTTTCAAAATGTTGCTAATTAAAATATTTTATTTGTATGATTAAAAAAAATCACAATGTCATACAACCAGGGTCCATTGCTCTGAAGAGCCACTGGTTTCATGAGGTAAATTTCAGAGAGGAAGGCCTCTCTGAATCTAGCCAGCTGAGGCTTAGCTCCATTTCCACTGTATTCCATGTGAATCCACAATCCAATGCTTTAGTGATAAAAATTAACTTGTCTGTAGGTTCATAATTTACAAGTATTTTCACATGCCATATCTCTCTGGATTCCAACAATGGTCTGAGAAAGGCATTTCCATAACCATAATTCTGTATACTGTTTCTGAATTAGATTTTTTTCTCATGTAAGATTATGGGGTTGGAAGATGACACTCTGTGCATGTGTATTTATCAAATTATGACAATAGTAAATGCTACTCGAGGACTTTCTATGCTGTAGGTCCTTTGGAAGATAAAACAGAGAATAAGCAATCCTTTCCTCCAATAATTTTTTAGAAAGACAGGGAAGACTGACACAGGAACAAAGCCTGCACTGGGTACTGGAATTGAGGCAACAGGCACGATGAGAGGATAAGGGAGCAAAGAATAATGACAGCTGGAGTGGACTGTGAAACAGTTCATGACAAGTTGGGATCTGAGTGAGGTTTTTAAGAATGGATGGGACTTAGCAGAATGTACTCGTTCTTTTAGCAAACCTCCTACTGAACAAGTACAAGATGCCAGACTCTGTCAGGCACTGGGGAGTCAAAGTTGAACAAAGACAGATGCCACCGCTATCACGCTATTCAGCCATGTTAACAACTAGAAAACAATCCAGATGTGGGATGACAGACTAGCCCCTGGATCTACAGGCGCTCTGGGCCATGTGGATGGGAGAGTAGGTTGTGTGATGAGTTGGGCAGATGCTCAGGGGAAGGAAAGGTGGAAAAGGGAGTCCTTTCAGACCCTTTAGCTCCCCAAGCTCTGTTACACTTTCTCCAGCTAGTTTAAAGTACATCCTCAAGGGAAAAGGTTATCTCTGAGACTTAAAACTTGAGAGAATTATTCTGAGACGACAGTGTACCATCATTTCTGGCCCATGGATCCGCAGCTTCAAGGAGAAAAACACGCATAACAAGCAGATACAAGTTGTAGGGGTGAGGAGGAGGAAGCAGATCAAATAGGCTTGCCAAGAGAAAAATGTCAGAATGTTAGATTAGAGGACTAGGAAAAAAGCTGTGGTAGACTGATTTATGTACCCCTATACAGGCATGTTCTTAATCCACATTCCCGTGGGTGTGACCCATTGTAAATAGGACCCCTTGAAGCTATCACTTTCAGTTAAGGTGTGACCCATTTGAATGGGGTTGGGTCTTAATCTGGATTACTAGTCCTTAAAAGAGAAAGCTACAGGGAGGAGCAAGAAGCCTGAGGTCAGCGAAAACAGGAAGAGCAAAACAAAGGACATCACCATGTGATGGGAAAGCCAGGGAACTCCGAGGATCTCTGGAAGTCAGCCCCAGAAACCCACACTAGTCTTCCAGGAGAAAGCAAGCCCTGCTAACTTGATGTTGGTCTTTTGGACTCTGGAACTGTGAGCTAACAAATGCTTATTGTTTAAGCCAACCAACTGTGTGGTGTTTGTCGTAACAGCCTGGCAAACTATGACAAAGGGGCATTCATAAACCTGAGTAGGAGGCCAAAGACTGTTGTGGTTAAGGGCCTAGGTTCCAGAGGTCTTGGGTTAGTACCCCAACTCCACAAATTACTGGTGGCCACCCAACCTCTCTCTGCTTCAGCTTTATTATCTGTACAATGAGTGAATGATTAACGCACTTAGAAGAGAGGCTGGCAGTAGATAATGCACAGTAGGTATTTGCTCTTACATTATAAAGAGAAATCAGCAGAAGAAACATCCAGGGAGAGACAAGTTGTTAAACACTTCTCTCTCTGATGGGGCAAAGAGAACCAAAAGGAATCAGAATGGAAGCTCAGAATTGGAAAGGTCATAAAACAACCTTGTCTAGTCTTCCTTATGAAGGAAAGGAAACTGAAGGTGATAAAGCAGGTATGTCATGGAAGGAAGCCAGAGACAAACTCCCAATCTAGCCTCTCCCTTTCCCTGGAAATTCTTACCTGAAGCCCCACAAGGCAAATACTATATTGGTAAATCATGTAATTTTATTTTCATCTCCCCTAATCAGTGCCTTGTCAATAACCCCTTGAGGACCCTGCACTTAAGTGGATATCTGGGATCCACTGGGGACTAAGTCTAAAACCCCAGGTCAGCCTCAACATCCATTTGGCTTTTGAAGTAGCTCAGACTGCATGCAGGGAAACCCTCTCCAGACCAGAGCTGAATGGAATCAAATCAGCTCTGTTTCCAGTTACTCATTTTTTGCCACATACCCAACTCAGGAATAGCAGAAAAAAAGAAAGGAAAAGAAAAAGATAACTTTTTTTCTCCAAAATTGCCAAATGTTTGAATGACCCACAGTTGTTTTAATCAAAACTGCCAGACTGATTGAAGATACTGAATTTTAGTAAGGATGCCTCTAGACCTGGCAACTGCTCCACAAAACAAGTAATAAAAGCATGTGAGAAGCTCACGTGTTTCCTAAGCAGCATGGCCTCCCAATACAAAATGACTTTTATTTTAATTTTATTTTATTTTTAACTGCAGTGCTTCCAACATGGCCCTACCATTTTTTTTTTTTTTTAAATATTCATGATCTGGATAAAAAAAAATTTTTCAACCCCATATTTAATCATTCTTATTTCCCTTACATGTTGTTTTTCATCACATCACATCACAATTTTGCCCAGGGTCTGCAAGGTCATCTGAACTTTATAGCTAAGAACCACCCTAAAAAGTAACTATTTGTGAGGCCTCTTATAAATCTTGTTATATTTATATAGTGTTAACATTAACTTTCGTTTTCCTATGATTTTGAACTTAAATGGTTTCTTCTAGCTCCAACCCAAAATATCTCTGAAGATACTGTGAATTCTCAGCTTTGCTGTTTACAATCCAAATAAAGGCAAAGACAAGAACAAAGGAAGTGAAACATCTGGGATCCTGGAGATACCCAAATGAAGCCCAAGAGTCATTCCAACAGTACTCCTATTCTGCTCAGCCAGAGCCAGTTAATAAATTATGCCAACACATGAGGCATTCAGAGTGGCACTCAGTGACTGTGCCACTCAGTGACTGTGAACCCTTGGTAGGGTATGTTTTAATGTAAGAAACTTAGATACAATTTAACAGCAATTTTCTTTGGGAGTAAATTGGTCTCTGAATCATACTCTAAGAACATAAAAGGAAAATGACTAATATTTCAGCACAGAAAGAAAACCTGTGATTACCTAACAGGTTCTGACGTGCATTTAACAATCTCTTTTTCTAGATTAATACACAAGTCAGGTCCTGAAGACAAATGGTGGCTGTGGGGAGGCTTTCTCCCTATTGCTACTTAAGACTGGCTGCTCAGAAAAAGGAACGAGTGGCATTTCAACAATATGGAAATGTTCCTAATAGATTATAAAAATCTGTTAAGTAATTTTCCAGTACATTAGGCTGAAATTACTAAAGATGGTATTTCTTTCTATGGCAATCAGACATCACAAAAATTACAATTTTCCAGTACATTAGGCTGAAATTACTAAAGATGGTATTTCTTTCTATGGCAATCAGACATCACAAAAATTACAGTCTTGTAATGTCCCTATGTGTAAAGTGCTAGTACAATTTGGCCTGTTATTTCAGTCATCACTTTTGTACTCACTTCCACATCTGACCTGGTACAGGTAAGGCCACCTTCCAGTTATCTGGGAGAGGAATTCTTAAATTGAAGGTCTCTATGCTCAAAATGAGAAAGCCAACCAATCAATTTCCTTATAGCCAGCTCTAACAAAGCATGAGTGGTCAAAGAATCTTGGCTCTGGTGACTATCATTTACAGAGAAGTACTGCTAACTTCTTGATTTCTCTGTTCCAACTTTTTACTGATATACAGAGATCAAAGATCATGACACCTAGGGAACATTACAAAGTAGAAACACTCTTTTTGAAGCTACTTTTGAAAGTTTCACAGTATAAATTACCTATCAGATAGATCTGACCCTCACTCCAACCCCCAACCTGACCTGCATATAATTTTTCATCTTTAAAATAACCCTTTTAGTAATTCTGCTCTGAAGACAAATTATCACTGACCTTCAACTTAGAAAAATGGTAGGCCTGGCTGGAAGCCACCACCCATGGAATAGTATATATGAACATGTTATAATTGTACTGGGGAATAAGATCCAGGCCATTCTGAACGTAAGAAGTGTACTACGTAATGTTGGTTTCACTACTTTAATGCCACATAACAAGATACTATCATAGAAACTGACAGTGCTCCAGGAACAGAAACACTGTAAGACCCACAAGATGACGGAAAAAGGAGCCAGAATGCCCCAACTTTGAATCCCAGCTGTATACTAGCTGTACAACCTTGGGTAAGTTATACAGCATCAGTCTGTTTCCTCGCCTGTAAAATGGGGACAATACTAAATTTTGCAAACTTGTTACAAGGATTAGTTAATGTAGAAAGCATGTCTACTCATCAGGTATTCCAAGAATGGTAGCTACTAGTATTAATGGTCACAATACACTCCTTATGAACCACACTTCAAGACTGTTGCTAAGTTCCAGCTGAGTTTTCCAAGTGTAGACAGAACTAACCTCAAATTTCCTATTTTTCAATGTTATCTTACATCAAACTGTCAGCATGTCTAGTGTTTCAACTACAAACAAGGCTTCAGATGGATTTGAGCCAGCACAGCCCATCCATTCTGAGACTCCTTGCTCCTCACATTAATTTTGGTATTTTCTTCCCACCTTCACAATTACAAAATGGTACAATATCAAAGTTTTAAAGTACTCTGTGCACATCACTGCCCTCTAGTGACTAGAACAATTCTTTCTAGTACTCATTTAATTGTTCCCCTTCATGTAAAAAAACTTTTTAATCAAGGTACTAATCACCAACAGGATGAAAAACATTTTTCTAGGATATGTGGGTTGATCCAATCATGTGATCTCTTACCTTCTTGCTCAAAGCAGGGCCACCACGTAAAGTCATAGAGCACAGGTAGGCCGTGTGAATCCAAGGAAACCCATCGTTCCAGATCTCTGCCCTCATCAGAATCGCATACCACCACTGAAGCCACAAACATAAAAAGCTTCATAACAAGGTGAATTACTTCTTAAATTAGAGCTGTCTCAATCAAGACTTTCTGAAATAAGGAAACCTAGCTTGATTAGAATTCTTATTTAATTATAGATTGTTGTCTTAAAGGTATTGGCTGTGCCACGGATGACCTTTTAGTATTAACACATTAGGCACATTTCTCCTTCAATACACCTCAACTCTTAAGAATCTGGCCTCCAGTCTTCCTTATAATATTTACAATAAGTATATATTATTTATATAATTAGGAGGGAAACCCAACAATATTTTCAAAGGGGGGAAATATAAAAATACACACTTTACATCCAAGACTCACTCCAGGTTTAGAATACAAATACTTGGTTAACACCCTGAAAGACTGGCCCATTAACTGTTTAACTATGGGCCAGGTAGTTTTAAACTTGGGAAAACTGTAACCTCAGTCACAGGGAGAATGGACAATAAAGTAGCTACCGTCTACAAAGCAGGCTCTGTGCTTAGCTGTGTATCTATCATCTGCAACAACAATCCTATGTGGAAGGCATTATCCCCATTGTATAGGTAAGACTGAGAGTGTAATAACTGAGTCCAAGTCTGCACATAGGCCCTTCCCCAGTAACAGGAAAACCATTAGAAAGGCAAGTCCCACTGAAGGCTGAGCAAGATGCCATCTTGGTGTAATGAGTAACAAATTACAATAAACTGATGTAGAAACTACTCAAGAATAGGGCCCGAGAATATTTACTAGTAAAGGGTGGATACTCATAGATGACTCAAATTCTATTATTGCCTTCAAAAACTAAATGCCAGATAATTGTGAATTCAATGAGAAAAGTTATTCTACACAGATATGTGTAGAATATGTTATTATCCAAATGCAAATCTAAGTTTGAAACCCTAAAAGTAGGCTATTGGCTAACTAATAATCTTCTCAATGTTTGTTGAATTTTAAAAACTCTAGACAGATGATGTGTGAGGCCAACAGAGAAAGTGGACATTTGAACACCTCATTACCTATCCCCCAGCACCCCAAATGAGCATCTAGGTCTATTAGTCATTCTTTGGTGCAGAGCAGCAATCTCTGTTTTCCCCAGGGGCTCCTGCATCTTTAAACACTTATTTCAGGGTGTGGGAACTTCTGGGACCATAACCTTAACCAAGCCTTCCATAACAGTCTTTTTACTTTCTTTCACAGAACATGACACTGCAATAAAAGCAATGGACCGCTTTAGCTTTTTCACTTCTGCAGAAGCTGTAACAACTTCTTCAACATATAAAGGGGCTGGGAAGTTAATTTCCTGGGAAAGAAATACACAGCCTGGTCCTGGCATTTTAGTACCCAGGAGGGCTGAAATAAGTCCATTGATCAAAACTCCATGCACAATTGTTTTTCCAAACTTGGTTTGTTTTGCAAAATCTTCATTTAAATGCAAAGGATTAACATCCCCTGTTAATTCTGAGAAGGCAGCCACATCCCTCTGTGTGAAGGCCCTGCTGAGTTCAGCTCGGTCTCCAACTTTGACATGCGTATGCTGAAGGTGCTGCTGCCTTCTATGCACCAGTTGGTTCAGGCAGATTCTCCTCTGAAGCCCACCCCACCAAATGTGGTGGCTGGAAATTCCCAGGAACATCTTCAACACCTCACATTCCAACAAGGGCTTTTAGCCTGCTTCAGTCTTCAAACATCATGCTGGCACCAAAAGCACTTTTAAGAACGGAGGAATGTTTCTGAAACTGAAGATTTATTCAGTCTAATACTAGCTCCCTACTATTACCAGACAATGCAAGAAGAAATGGAGAAACCTGCAAGAGAAAGAAAAAAGTTAACGCTATTATAAAGAAAATACTGTACTGAAATCCAGATCTATGGGTGGATGGGCAGTAGAAATATGTCCAGTTTCAGAGTATAAGCTAAGCCAATGGAGTAGCATTTTAAAGAGCATCTTGGGAGGAAGACCTACAGACAAATGGTCATAAGAAAGCTCAGAAAAAGCATCCCAATACATAAAGAACTAGCTGTAAGCATTAAATGAAAAGTTGATTTTGTTTTAAGAGTTCCATGTTTTATCCCAAAACATCTTCCATAAAATCTTAAACCTATGTGCTTCATCTTACATTTTTGGAAGCAATGAAGTCTTGCATTGTTTTTTTCCTAGTCAGATGATGTTAACCATTTATGCAAGCAAATTAAAAATGGGACATAGCTACCATTCAGCTTTGTTTGGAATATGTGAAGGAATAGTCTTTACCTGAATCACTCTGAAAGCACATTTTTTTCCTTTATAGGATCCTAACAGGGTCAAAGAGCTCCACAATTTGACAAGACCACTGCAAAAGATCAGGAAATCATAAAGTTAATGATTGATCTCTGCAACATTTCCCTAGTACTTGTACATGTGATGATTCAGGAAGTGTCTGCTTTCAACCAAAAACCCAATTAACATTAGAAAATTTAAAAGTAAAAGTATAATATGTCATAGGCAGAGAATAATATAAATCTGAACTAGAAATGTTGCTAAAATATACATTTCTGAGTTTGCAACTATGGCCATCAACTGGGAAACTCTATAGTTGCAACCAAATCACAAGTTTTGCTCTCTTTAGAGTATAAACTCTTGGTAGGTGAATATTCATATTCCTCCCACTTAAACTCCCCAAATCACTCAGAGTTCATAATGACAAAACTTTCTTCTCTACTTTTGAGGAGAGCAATTTTGCTCCATTTCCCATCAGTCTCTTGGCTTTGTTGTAACAGAAATGCTCCACCATCTGTCATACCTGCTACATATTCTCAAGATGGCTGACAAAGTCTTCTCTTCATATTTTAGGATATCCAAGGGCAAGGCAGCATCAACCTATGCACAGAATAATATCCGACTATCATCACCATTACTCCTGAATTATAACAAATCCTGTCAACTCTGTTTTTGTATTTTTTCCTCTACAAAATGCAATATTTTATTTAATGGTGGCTAGAGTACTGGCCTGAGTTGCCTGTTTGCCTGCAGCATCCTCTGCTTGAAATATTCTTCCCATGCTTCTTCATCTTGCTAATACCTCCTTACCCTTCATGTCTTTGTTTTAATTGTTCCTTCTCTGATCCCCAAGATTAGGCACAATTCGCTTGCTGTGCTCTTTCCCCTCCAGGACCTCATCCTTCTTCTTTTATAATAGTCATCATTCTTAAAATTAATTATCTAATATGTTTTCCTACTAAAACAACCAAGATCTTCAGACCCGTGAGGCAGAAGCCATATCTATTTGTTTACTGCTGTATCCCAAAGGAGCAGTTTCTATACCTGGCACATGGAAGACATGAAGATTTGTTTGCATGTGAAAAATTAATGGTCACAAAAGGATGCAAAGAAATGTAGAGAACATCCCTTGTAACCTCTCCCAATGTTAATATTAACATCTTGCATAACTATAGCACAATATCAAAACCCGGAAATTGATACTTGTACAATTCAGATTTACCCAGTTATACATCTACTCGTGTGTAGCTCTGTGCAATTACATCATACATGTAGCTTCATGTAACTACCACCATAATCAAGATAAAGAACTGTACCATAACCACAAGGCTTCCTCATTCCATTCCGTTATAGCCACTCCCCCACCCCCCATTTCTAACTGCTGGAAATTGCTAATCTGTTTTGTCTTTACAATTTTTGTCATTTTAAGTGTTATATAAATAGAATCATACAGTATGTAACTCCTGGAATTGAATTTTCTTCACTCTACATTATTCTCTAGATATCTATCTAGGATTATGCATGAATTAATAGCTTGTTCTTTTTTTATTGCTGAGTAGTATTCCAGGGTATGGATGTACCAATTTAACCATTCACCAATGAAGGGCACAAAGGCTGATTCCAAGTTTTATCTACTATAGATAAAGCCACTATGAACATTCCTATGAAGGTTTTTGTGTGAACTTAAGTTTTCAATTCTCTGGGATAAATGCCTGAGAGTGAAAATGCTGGGTCATATGGTAATTCCATGTTTAGTTTTGTTTTGTTTCCTTTTGTTTTTTTTAAAGAAACTGCCAAACTGTTTTCCAGAGTGGCTGTACCATTTTATACTGCTGCTGTACCACCAGCAATGTATGAATGATCCAGTTTCTCCACAGCCTCACCAGCTTTTTAAAAATTTTTTATTTTGAAATACTTTCAAACTTACAAGACAGTTAAAAAATTAATACAAACCCCATACAGACAACTCCAAACACCCTTACCCCCTAGATACCCACACCCACAAATGTTAACATTTTGCTAAATCTGCCTTATCATTCTATCTATCCATCAATCCATCGATCTGTCTACCTATTTATCAATCCATTTTCTGAACACTTGAATATAGGTCATATTCATCATGCTCCTTGAACATTTAATACTGGCATGTACATTTCCTAAGAAAAAAGATATTCACTTAGGTACTCACCTTAAATGCAGTTATCAAGTTCAATAAATTTAACATTGATATAAAGTTACAGTCTATATTCTAATTTTTTCAATATATCCCAATAATATCCTTTTGAGACTTTTCTCCTCCCTTGTCAGACCCTGTCTAGGATCACAAATTGTATCTGTTGTTGTCTATTTAGTTGCTCTTTCTTTTCTGTAATTATAGGAACATATATACAACATAAACTTTCCCATCTCAACCACTCCCAAGCATACCATTCAGTGGGATTAATCATATTCATAATGTGGTATCCTCACTACCTTTCATTACTAAAACTTTCCCATCTCCTCAAACTGAAACCCTACACCCCATATGCACTTACTCCTCATTCCCTCTGCCTCATGCCCCTGGTAAACTGTACTCTAATTTCTATCTATATGAGCATGAGTAGTCTCTACTACAGTTATCCCTTCCACATCACAGGAGTTAGGGGCACAGCACACCGATGATCTGGAAAATCCATGTAAAACTTTTTGGCCCTCTCTTCAGTTTCTTTACTGTTTCAGGAAACTCAGTTCCTTCATGATTTCAGGAAACTCCTTAGCTGCCTCTTGATCAACAGACACTACCTCTCCCATTACATTTACACTGCGGAGGCTAAATCTTTAAAAAAAATTTTCAAACCAGCCTTTGCTGGCCTGAATATCCATAGGGATAGAACCCTTCACCTTCATTTGCTTTTAGGGAATCATATAAGGACTTAGCCTTTTCTCATAAGATGCCAGAGTCTAACCAGAATGCCTTTTTTTTTTTATTGTATCTGTGCAATCAATTTTACTTTTGAACAAGATCATATCTCAGGATCCTGTGCTCAGAGCACCCTACTAGGCACTAAGAAGAGAACCACAGAAGCAGACGTCACTCCTGTGAGTCCAAGAGACATGTACATTTAACTCTTACTTGGAGTATTGGATTTACAATTTGAAGGTGGTAAAGAAAATGATTTCTGAGAGGAAGAATTAAATCTTTTTTGCCACTGTTGGGCACATTTCTCCAGGGACTGACCTGCACTGACTGAAGTTTCAGTTTGCCAGGGAGTCACTGTTTTACTATTTGAGGAGTCTACTTTCTCTGCCTGGATGTCCCAACTTTTAAATACTTTTCCCTCAAGTTCTTTTAAAGCTTCCATGATTGGTGTGCCTGAAGTCTCTCTTTGTTTTTTTTAATCAGTAAAGCTGTTGGCAAATCTCCAGGTGAAGAATCTTTTCCGGAGGAGAATGGTACCTAGGAACACACATTTCCTCCAGCTGGTTGTTCACTTCACTATCCTGGATATCCAAAGGCTGGCCAGTAAAGATAGAATACTCCGCTCTTGCGATCAACCACTTTTGCCTGCTGACATGTGAGGTTGCTAGTGTGACAATCTTTTGTAAACTCTTGTCTTTTGTCCATCCCCATGGCCACCAACAAGCGAACACATTTCTCTCCAACCACTGTAGCAGCCTAACTGGTATCTCCCTGTTTCTACTTTTTTTCCTCTCCAATCTTCTCTTGGCATGTGAGGGTCTCATAGGAGTTTTAGAATTACGAAGACTTAACATATTTTCATGCTCCACTTACTTGATCTGAGCTTCAAGTTTTGAAATTGTTCTTTTCAAATCAGAAATCTGAGTTTGTGCATCAAGCAATTTGTTCTCAGTTGTATTTAATGTTTCCTTTACTTTTTCATGTTCTTTTCCAAGGGACTCATACTCTCCTAAAAGATCGTGAAACATTCTGTTTTCTTGTTTTAGTCTAGCTTCTTTATTATCTGAGAGTGTGTAAGCATTCTCAAATGCTTCTTCTAAATTCTGCAGTCTAGATTTTAGTTGAATGATGGCATTGTCTTTTTCATTATTTGTTCTCATTTCCTCAATTTGTTCCTGCAGAATCTTGGAGGCACTGCTGGCTGCACTAAAGGGTTCTCTCAAATCATTCACTTCAATTTCCAGTAAGTTATTCGTATTTTCAAGTGTTCTCAAGCAACTGTTCGCTTCATTTAGAGCACCATCTAACTGGCCACATCTGTCTACAAGAATTTGATTGGTTCTTTTCCAATCCTCAACCGCAGAAATTTCTTTTGCCTCCAGCTTCTGTTAGAAACTGTTTTTTTCTGATTCATAATAAGCTCGAGGATCTGCTACATGTCAAGCATGTTCCTTCAGGTTCTGCCTAATCTTAGACAATATCACAGGATCTTCCAAGAAAGTCAATGAAATGCATTCTGGGACACCATTGGCTGTACCTGGAAGCTGGGACTGACTGACTGAGGCTGGAGCTACCATGACAGTGTTTTCTTCATCTATAGTGTTGACCGAGATTTCATTACTAGTAATAGTATATACTGAAGGGAATGTAGAACTGGTCCTACTTTCATTTTGGAATCCATGATTTTTCCAAGAGTCCACTGGTGAAGCTTTTGGGTTTGAAGGATATTTGGATATTTGGGGAATCCAGATAACTGAGAAGCGATATTGCTTGCTTGTGAAAATGAGTCTATGTCAGAGTGACTAGACACACTATGTTCCAGAACAGAGTCTACTGAAAGGAAATTCTGTCATCAAGCATATTCAAAACGCCAGGTGGATGAATCCATGAAATCTGCTGATTTGGCTTCAAATGTAATATTGGATTTAGAGTCAGTACCTCTTGCGGATGAGGCACTATGTGCTGTCCTTCAGAAACTTCTTTATGCTCCATGAACTCTTCAGAGTCTTTAGATTTGTAGGTATTTAATTCTGAGACGCAAAAGGTACCATAGCCACTGCTCACTGAACTACTATCCATGTTGCAGTCTGCTTGTGATGGCGATGTTTCTTGCTGCATTTCAGGTTCTTTAGACTTAGGATAATTGACAACAGATTCATTTCTGTCATTGTTTTTAGAAAAAAAAAACCCATTTGACTTTCTGAAAAGATGTTTGCTTAAAGAACTTCTATCGTAGGGAGCCCAAGAAGCACTACTGGTTTGTAACTTTACTAAATTTTTTATCTCCTCCTGTATACACTGAATTTGGTTGTGGAACTGTTCCTGCTGGGCAAGTATCTGTTCTTGGCATTGCTTTTCCACCAAATTGAATAGTTGTAACCACCTGGTCTCACAGTTTTTCCAAAGTTCCGAATCAGTCTTTCCACTGTTTTGCAGCTCTTGCGTTAAAGAGGTTAGGACTTCAACTGTACCTTGAATTACAGATGATCTGGTCTTCCCTATTAGTACTTAAGTTCAGTCCAAGAGAATGGGGGGAATTTTTGACAACAGATTCTATAGAAGATGAAGTTTTCTGTAAGGTTTTCACCAAGTCAAAATCTTCCATAGTGTAGAGAAATTGTTAAGACTGTCTTATTTGAAAATACAGGTTCTTCCACTGTTTGATGAAATTGAATCCGAGTCATCTTCAAATGCTTCATCATCTACAGGCATTTTCAGTTGCTAACACTCAGAACTGTAAAATATCCTAGGCTTCCAAGACTCTGGCAGCCGCTCTCACAGCAGATGTCAGGCTCCCAGAATGCCTTTTAAATAAAAATCCTGAACCCAAAAGAATGTCACACCTTCTATGTGCTCAAGATGCAGATCTTGCGGTTTATGCAAATGCTTTGCAGTTTTTGGTGGAGCTGCAACAATGGCTTCAGGGATTTCCTTCTCTTTTTTCTTGATAAGCCTTGTGGTTGACTCATTAACACTGTAAGGGGGCCAACTGCTGTAGCTGTTTTGCAACTTCCGCAAAACACCCAAAAAATTTCCAAAAAAAAATCGCAATGGGGAAAGTCACGATGTGGAAGGGATGTATTTTCTTTGTAGTACTGTAGGGCTTAAATCTAACATCCTAAATCTGTAAGGATCTCATCTGCTTAGATACCAACTTAACTTCAATAGTATGTAGAAATTATGTTCCTATACTCCTCCGCCCCCCCACCTCTATGTAGTTCTTGTCACAAATGACATGTTTATACATTATGAGTCCAAAACTATTCACTTATCATTACGTTTTATGCATTTGCCTGTTAGATCCTGAAGAAAGTAAAAAGTCGAGTTACAAATTTAATATTCAACAGTACTGGTATTGTATTTACTCATGTCATTATCTTTATCAGAGATCTTTATTTTTTCACGTGGTTTCATTCAATTGTCCTGGATCCTTTCCTTTCAACCTGCAGAACTCATTTTAGCATCTCTTGTAGGGCTTGCCTAGTGATAAACTCCCTCAACTTTTGTTTACCTGGGAATGTCTTAATCTCTCCCTCATTTTTGAAAGGCAGTTTTTTCAGACGTAGAATTCCTGGTTGGCAATTTTTTGCTTTCATCATTTTAAATATGTCATCCTACTGCCTTCTTGCCTCTGTGGTTCCCAATGAGAAACTGGCACTTAATCTTGTTGAGGTTCCCTTGTATACAAGACATCGTTTTTCTCTCTTGTGGGTTTCAGAATTCTCTCTTTATCTTTGGCATTCGACAGTCTGAGGACAATGTGTTGCACTATGGGTCTATGTGGCTCTATCCTGTTTGGAATTAGTTGAGCATGTTGGATATGTATAGTCATGTTTTATGTTAAATTTGGGAAGTTTTCAGCCTTTATTTAACCATTCTCTGTCCTCTTTTTCTTTTCCTTCTGGAATCCCCACAATGTGTGTATTTGGTATGCCTGACAGTAACCCACAGCTTCCTTAGACTCTGTTTACTTTCATTGTTTATTCTTTTTGCTCCTCAGACTGGATGATATCAATTGCTTTATTTTCAAGTTCACTGATTTTTAATTCTGCTGATGAATGCTTCTAGGAATTTTTAATTTTTGTTACTGTGGTCTTCAGCTGTTTGGTTCCTTCTCATTATTTCTCTCTTTGGATATTCTCTTTATGTTCATCTATAATTTTCCTGATTTCCTTTCATTCTTTGTCCACACTTTCCTTTAACACTCTGAGCATATTTTAGGACGATGTTTCAAGTCTTTGTCTGGAATGTCCCAGGTTTGATCCTCCTCATTGGTGGTTTCTAATGCTTTAATCTTCTTTGCCTGGGCTCCAATTTCCCATTCTTTGTATGTTTTGTAATCTTTCAATGAAACCTGAACATTATATTTTAATGTGTTATCACTGGAATTTAGACTCCGAGGCATCTGTTAATGCCAGGAGCTAAAAAAAAAAGGGGTGGGGGGAGGGGGCTGTGTCAGTTTGAATGTGTTATGTCCCCCAAAATGCCATTATCTTTGATGCAATCTTGTGCAGGCAGACGTATTAGTGTTGATTAGACTGTAATTCTTTCATTGTTTCCATGGAGATGTGACCCACTCAACTGCAGGTGATAACTCCGACTGGATAATTTCCATGGAGGTGTGGCCTCACCCATTCAGCATGGGCCTTGATTAGTTTACTAGAGCACTATATAAGCTCAGACAGAAGGAGTGAGCTTGCTACAGCCAAGAGGGACACTTTGAAGAATGCATGGAAGCTGAGAGAGTAGCTGCAGATGAGAGTTTGAAGACGGCTGTTGAAAGCAGACTCTTCCTCCAGAGAAGCTAAGAGAGGACAAACACCCCAACAGCAACTGAGAGTGACATTTTGAAGAGGAGCTGTGGCCTAAAGAGGAACATCCTAGAAGAAAGCCATTTTGAAACCAGAACTTGGAAGAGACACCAGCCACGTGCCTTCCCAGCTAACACAGATTTTCCAGACATCATTGGCCATCCTCCAGTGAAGGTACCTGATTGCTGATGTCTTACCTTGGATACTTTAAGGCCTTAAGACTGAACCATGTAACCAAATAAACCCCCTTTTTTAAGAGCCGATCCATTTCTGGTGTTTTGTGTTCCAGCAGCATTAGCAAACTAGAACAGGGACCTTTCTCAGTCTTTGCAGATTGACCAGTGTGTGCTCCTTCAGAACTTATCCATACAATGAGTTTAAACAAAAGCTCAAGGCAAAAGTATAGGGGCCACCCTAATCCTTTCCGTGTATGCCTCTTGTCTTGGGAATGCACATGTGGCCCTACATTTACTAGATAGGAATGTCCCCTTTTCCCTAAGAAACAGTTTCCCAGGGTCCCAGGCACTGCACTGTTATGTCTCCAGGTAGCCACAACTTAACTACTCTCCCAGAGCATTCTGACATAGAGTTCTGTGAGCCACTTTCTACACACAGAGCATGTTCTGGGACAGCAAGCCTGAGTATCGTGGTTCAGTCCCCCAGGCCTCCACCAGAGAGAATGGGCCAGAAATCCATGCTCCCAGTATGTGCACAATGGTTACTCTGTTCCCTCCAGAAGCTGGACCAGGGACCGGCACTGGAAGTGTGGGCCAGCTACATGTCAAGCTGGTGAGGAGGTGGGAGAGGGGCCAGCCAGGGTGCCATGAGATTCTACTGCTTATAGGATGCCTTTTTCTTGAGTCAGCACTCACTCTGTTGCTACAACCCTTTAACTGTTTTCTGGAGCTCTGAGAAAGTTATTTCTGCTAGTTCTTGCTTGTTGTTCAAAATTGTGAAGGGATGGAGTCCTTAAACTTCTGACTCCATCCATCTTGATTAGGGCAGGGCCCATTATTTTTTTATTTTAGTCATTCTCATAGGTGTGTAGTGATAATTCATTGTATTTTTAATTTGTGTTTCCCTAATGGCTAATGATGTTGAATATCTTTTTTTTTTTAACCTTTTTCCTTTATTAGAGAAGTTGTGTGCTTACAAAACAATCATGCTAAATGCACATTTATGTGCTTATTTCCAATTCATATATCCTTTTCAGTGAAATGTCTACTCACGTCTTTTGCCCATTTTCTAACTGGCCTGTTTGCTTTTTTTATTGTTGAGTTTTAAGAATTATATACATATTCTAGATACAAGTCCTCTGTTGGATATTTAGTTTGCAAATATTTTCTCAGTCTGTAATTTACCTTTTCATTCTCTTAATGGAGTCCCTCACAGTGTAAAAGCTTTTAATTTTGATAAGGTACTCATTAGTTTTTGAGTTGACAGATTATATGAATCTGTCAACTTCTTTAACTTCTTTAAAATCATCAGTCTTTGTGTTCTTTCTAGACTTCCAAAACGCCACTTCTCTTTTCAAATGAATACTAGAATGGTACTAATATTAGTACCATTAAGCTAAAGAGCTTATCTAAATCAACAATATCATTAAGCACACGGTAGTTTGGCTGACATTTTTCTTATAACAAGACCTTCTCACAAAAGGAAGTGGTATGCTGATTTTTATTCTGGCGCGAGCCCCTTATTTCTTCGCGATGGGCAATAAAGCAGTTTGCAGGTGGCCAATCTAGACCATACACTGAGTAGCACTGTGCTACAATAAACACACGTCTAACAAGTGCTTTGTCTAAACAGAACAAACCTACCTACTAAAACCCATCATTTCTGAAAATCTGTTTCTGTAATTTCAAATACAAATTTATACTTTTTAAATACATGTTTGAAAGGCATTCTTTCTGTATTTCTTACAAAGATCTTAGAGGAATGTTCAACCTACTAAGAACTCAGTCCATTCCATACCTCCCCAAACAGATCTTTCAGGGCTGAAATAAGCAGCTGTTTGAACTGTGCAGCATTCAATCCAACCCCATGCTCTTGAAGCTCTCTGTAAAAAAACATTAAAATCAAAAAATACAGATTGTTCCATTCCATGCTTTTCCAATTCATAAAAGAAAAATCTAAAATAGAACTTACAAGACTGAACTTACAGGCAGACTTTCATATAGTGATGCTCAGAAAAATTTTTGTAAACTATTCTTTCATATGTGGTAGCCGAGGCTGGCAACTTTTCCATCGCTGATCATACCTATAGGAAGAATCAAGAGGACTTGAAATTACCAAGGTACAAGCTATTGTTCACATTTTTACCAAGAATTTGGCCTCCTTAATTTTTAAAAGACTCCCAGAATAGTAATTCATCTAATCCTGATCAAACTTTTACTTTTGATCAGACGTAAAAGTCTCTGTATTTCATACACATCAGATTATTGTTCTCGTCCTTAAGTCCTAATAACACAATTCCAGCTAACACTTTTCCTTACTGAGCATCCAGTTCTGTGCAAAATGCTTTACATGCCTTACCTAATTTGTCTTCAAAATGATCCCAAGGTAAAAGCTATTTAATCTCCATTTCTGAGAAGAGGAAACTGAGGCTCAGCTTAAGAAACTTGCCCAAGGGTACCCAGAAATTCCAGCCATCCCTGAGTTACCTCAAGCCCACCATAACATCATGCCTTAATCAAAAGAAACAGTAAAAGCATAAAGGAGTAAAACTTGGGATCTAAAGGGCTTCTTCTTTTTCCTGAGTCAACACAGAACATGGAACAGGAGAATGAGGGATGATAGTTCTCTGATCCCAGCCCATCCTGGGTCTGCCTGTTCTTTCAGCCTGCTCACCTGAGATTAGATCTGTGGAGAATTATTTGGCAGCCCCATCAAAGGCTAAGTGTAAACAGCAAGGGGTCTGAAGAAGAATCTCTGGAATGAACACTCAATGCTATTTGTAACAAATCTGGAACTTTCAAGGACTTAGAACATATTGGTCTCCCTGTAGAGAATCCTTCTCCTTGTCTACATTACTACCTTACTCCCCACCTGGATAGCTCCTACTCATCCTTTTAGCTTAAATGTCACTCTTTAGGGAGGCCTTCTCTGATATCCTGTATTAAGTTAGGTTCCCTTGTTATACAATCTCTTAGTATTGTCTATTTGTTTAATGTATGGTGTTCCACTAAAAGGTTATATCTGAGAGAACAGGGCCCCTGTTTTGTTCACTGATATTTATCAGTACTGCTACGTGCTCAATAAATGATTTCTGAGTGAACGAACTAGACAATATACAGTTCTTCCTTAGATCTGCTTTCACCCTTGGCTAAGAATCAACGAAATTACGCCATGTCAGGCAGCAAGGACTAAAAGGGCCCTTAGTAATCAACCAGCTTGACATTGCTGTTTTGTAGACGGGGAAACTGAGCCTAACCAAGGCCCTCATCCTTGGTCACATAGCTATGGACCAGCAATCACAAAACCCACTGTGGGGTGGGCCCTGTTCCAACCACTCCCAGATGATGATGGTCTCCAAAGAAAAATGAGATGTCAGGATCAAGGAGCTACATCCACGCATCCATTCAACAAACATCAACATTTACTGTGGCTGGCGCAGGCAGGTATTACAAACATTTGTTGAATGACTGAATGAACTGCAGTAGTGGTAGGCATGTATGTTCAAGAAAGTCTCATTTCAGGACAGCAACAATAATTACCTGGTGCTTCTCTTTCCCTGTCACTAGATTCTTGCCTGACTAAAAAGGTAGGGAGAACAGGAACCTTACCTATTTCATTCATTGCCAGGCACATAATAGGTGTTTTTTTAAAATGTTACTGTGTTGAAAGCTTAGGATGCCAACGACAATATGCCTTAAAGTGGAAATGATTACTGAGCAGTCACCTCTCCACAGACCTGAGTCCTCAGGGTCAGTGACAGCACTGCTGCCTGAGGGCTGTCCTGAAATTAAATGAGATGATTCTTGGGAAGCCCTCCCTATAGTCTGGCATATTCATCACGCTCACCATGAAATGTGAGCACTCCTGTAGTCGCTGTCCTCTTCATCTTTAAGTCAGCCTTTTTTAATGGCTGCAGGGATATTCATTAATCTACTTCTAATAGGTGTCCCTGCTTCCACCCCTGCTCCCCTCCTCAATCTGTTCTCTACAGAAGACAGAGTGAGCCTATTAAAACCTACTGAAACACATCATTTCTCAAATTCTACACATGCACAAAACCTTGCAATGGTTTCCACTTCTCTCAGAGTAAACCCTAACTCCTTACAGCGGTCTGCAAGTCCCTATCTAATTAGCATCATGATTCCCCCACCTCTCTGACCTCATCTCCCAACATCTTTCCCCTTGTTCCACCAGCCACCATATTGGCCCTTTCTTCATCCACCAATCTAGCTCCTAGAGCCTCAGCTCTAGTTTTTCTCCATGCTAAGAATACCCTGCTTCCAGGTAGCCACATGACACTCCCTTGCCTCCTTCACGGCTTTGCTCAAACCTCACTCCTAAATTTGACCAGCGGTCACGCTATCTAATATTGCCAATTCCCCACATCCCTGGCCCTGCTCTACTTTTTTCTCACAGCATTTACCACCTTCTAGCACAATTGTGTAATTCACTTATTCTTTATTCTGTACTCCCCCTCACTGCCCCAAGACTACACTCCATGAACGACAGGAAACTTTCTATCTTGTTCCCACCACTATTTTCCAAGGACCTAAAACAGCGTGTCGTGCATAAACAGACGTTCAACATATAGTTTTTGGAAGAAATCAATGATTTTTAAAAAGCTCAATCCCCTACTGATGGGCACGTGGACTGTTTCCAACCTTTCTTGGTTAACAGCCGCTATTTATTTTGCGGTCATCTCGGGCCATGCGCGTGGAGCGTGCTTTGCGCTCGAACTCCCGCTCAGTCCTCGCAGCCACACTCCATGACCAAGATCATAAGCCGCGTGGTAGAGAACTCCAGGGAGGTTCGTGGAGGGGCCTTGCCCTTCGTCCGCGGCCGCCTCTCCCTGGCTACCCTCTTACCGTAACGTCCCCGGCAGGGACCCATCGGTACCTCAAGCCAGTCGGCCCTCGCGCATGTGTACTTGGCGCGCGCGTCCGTGCATTAGCGTGGCCGACTGAACCCGCTCCCGAAGAGTAGCCGCTATCCCATAGGTTTCGCCTTACCCGCTTTCCGTCGGCCTGGCCTGATACCTTCCCTGACTCCTGTTCACTGCAAGAATTTGTATAGACTTGTGGCTCCTAGGCAGCAGTCAGAGTCCGGGCACCGTGAAACTCCGTGTATGTTTTTGTTTGGCTGCTTCTTATTCCGCCCCCGGATGAGTGGTCTCTGGGAGAGGATGTGACGTCACAGTGCGGCTTCACGCTGAGGACCTAGGCGTAAAAGCTGCTCACGAGCTGAGACCGGCTATGCTCAGCGCCCTCTGGTGCCCACTCCGGGAAAGCTGCGTGTGCGAATGTGTGCACGTACGCCCTCTGTTTTAATTTGCAGTGATGTTAAGATACACTTGTTAAAAGGGAAAAACCCCATACCATATCTCTGGGATGTGCTGTTATGTGCTAGGCATTATTATAGATGTGGGGAAACAGGAACCTACAGTGTATATACTTTATTAATAATAATAAAAACAATAGTGGCTAATATTGATTGAGAACTTACTATGTGCCAGGCACTGTGCATAAAACTTTACATATGTTATCTCATGGAACACTCACACAATCCCATGCGGTAACTAGTATTACTTTCGATGCCATTTTACAGAGGAAGAAACTGAGGCACAGAGACTTGCCCAAAATCACACAAATATACTTGGTGGAGCAGGCCATCTGAGTCCAGCTAGTGCTCTACACTGCACCATATTACATACCACCAATTGTGCGCGTGTGAGTCAGGAGTGTATGTGGGGCAGGCGTTGTCCATGTTGCTTCACCACGGCATTCCAATACCTGGCATGATGCCTGGCACCCATCAGGCACCTGACATGTATTTACTGAATGCATTTGTTCATAAATGGATGTGCCAATTCTGCCTGGATTGGGAGTGAAGGGTGGGAAGATATCCCTACCTTAAAAGCAGAGCCTGGGTCAGCTAGTACTTTCTCCATCATTTCTTATCTCAGAATGGTTGTGTGTAGTTTCTCAAAGTGCCAGACCTAGCTTCGGCCACACTCTTCAGTCCTCAGCTCCTGCTTCCTTGTCTTCTCCCCTCAGAGGAGTCAGGACTTGTTGCAGATGGGGGAGGGATGGAAGGAATCAACACAGTGGCAATGGCAGTTTCCTTCTCAAAAGAGCTTAGATTTTGGAAGTTGCTAGAACTTGCTTCGAATCCATCCTTTGCCACTTACTCTGTTTCCTCATCCATCAGAGGGAGAGATTATGTGCATTTACCTCACAGAGCTGTGAGGACAAAATAATCAATAATATAAAGCATCTGGCACCCAGGAAATATTCAGTAGTGGGAGAGAGTACCCTAAACCAGCCATCTGGCAAACCCATCCTGCCAGGCTGCAGCCCAGAAAAACAAGAGCAACTCATGCATTTTGTACTTCAAAGAATCTTGGATAATTTTCACTCTCCTCCTGCATCTAACCCTGAAAACAAAGTGTCTTCCCAGCTGACTGAATTCTCTCAGTGCTGTTTTGTTAATCCGGAGTTGAAGATAAAAGAGATGCCTTTGAATGATAAAACTAGAGTTGGGTGACTTTTTTTTTCAATTAAATTTTATTATCTTTGAATGGGAATTTAGGCTCAAAGCTTACCTTTCAAAAGGAATAAATAAGCAATGAAAGGTAAGTCTCCCTCTCATCCCCCTCCCCAGACTTCCGTTCCCCTCTCCAGAGGCAATCTGGTATTAGTCTCTGAAGTGTCTTCCCAGAGATATGGTCTGAGGGCTTTCCCTCTTAACAGCTTATCTCAACATCTCTCTAAATTAAAACACACAGGGCTGCCTCTGTCTTTATAAAAGTTGCTGAACTTTTCATTAGGTAGAGTCAGTTGGCTCTTGAGGGGCCATTCTGGCAACTTCTGTGTCTCTGATGTTTCAGAGCAAAGCTGTTGGGGCAAATCTGAGAATAGTTTATGTTCCTGGAAGCTTTGGCAGCCAAGAAAGAGTTTAATCCACACTTCCTCTTCCTCTACTGTGTTCAGCTCCCCTCTCCCTCCCTGCCTTGCTAACAGGTAGCAAGTGGATTTTGCTAAAGCTGAAAGAGTTTTCTCAACTTTGGAAAGAAAAGGCAAGGGAGAGGCCTAGGTGGGATTTGTCAGGCCCCAGAAAAAGAGTCTAACATATAGAAGGAATGTCTGATCCATGGGCCCTGCTGCTTATCTCATAAATACCAAGTGTCCCATAAACTAAGGGTTGAAGGCTGTTTTAGGAATCCCAGTCACAGTGGCACCTAGACTCCAGGGGGCAGACAAGGCAAGATCAGATATCCCCATAAAGATGAATGACCGCAAATAAGCCAAAAGGCCTGCTTCCTCCACATAGGTAATATAGTGCACAACAAAGAAGAGTAGCGTGTTAAAACCCTAGTAACCAGTCAGCAAAAACTGATAAGCACTCACCCAACTGAGGCCCAGAACACACTCAGCAGGACCTTCCCCCCCAATACCCAACGTGGGTTTTTCCTTTAAAAATGCTGCTCTCAGATAGAGGGCCGGAGCCATTCTTCCTTTCTTTCTTTTCTAATGGCTCCCACCTGCTTTCTTCTGCTTTCTTCCTTTAATAAGCCTTAAATTCTCTACTTAAACCATGACTCGCTGCATTTGTGTGGATTCTTGAACGGCTCTGAACCTAACAGGATTCCCAGTCCCTTAACTTCTAAAGCCTTAAATCTTTATCAGTCGAATGGGAATAACACCCACTTATGTGACAAGATTGAAAGGTAGGACAAAGGAGAAGAAAATGATCAGAAGTTAAAAGCTGTGTATGCCAGTTTGAATGTATTATGTCCCCCCAAACACCATTATCTTTGATGTAATCTTGTGTGGGCAGACCTATCAGTGTTGATTAGATTGTAATTCTTTGAGTATTTCCATGGGGATGCAACCCACCCAACTGTGGGTGATGACTCTGATTGGATAGTTTCCATGGAGGTGTGGCCCCGCCCATTCAGCATGGGCCTTGATTGGTTTACTAGAGCACTATATAAGCTCAGACAGAAGGAGCGAGCTTGCTATAGCCAAGAGGGACACTTTGAAAAATGCACAGAAGCTGAGAGTAGCTGCAGATGAGAGACAGCTTGAAGACAGCCGTTGAAAGCAGACTCTTGTTCTGGAGAACCTAAGAAAGGACAAATGCCCCAAGAGCAACTGAGAGTGACATTTTGAAGAGGAGCTGTGGCCTACAGAGGAACATCCTGGGAGAAGGCCATTTTGAAACCAGAACTTGGAGCAGACGCCAGTCATGTGCCTTCCCAGCCAGCAGATGTTTTCTGGACACCATTGGCCATCCTCCAGTGAAAGTACCTGATTGTTGATGCATTACCTTGGACACTTTATGGCCTTAAGACTGTAACTGTGTAACCAAATAAACCCTCTTTATAACAGCCAATCTATTTCTGGTGTTTTGTGTTCCAGCAGCATTAGCAAACTAGAACACTGTGAAACCACAGTTGTTATCACATTATCTTACCAACCCAGCACTGTCATTATTATTATCTTTTACAGATGAATAATACAAAGCTCAAAGAGATTAAATCATTTGTCCAGTGTGGTTAGAGACTCCAAAGCCTAAGGTGCTGTACTCCATCCCTCTCATGTGACGATAAAGCTGGTAGCTGCTCCTCTGAGGCAACCCTGAGCATCATCTCTAAACTGAAAACTTTCCAAAGCAGGCAGTGCTTTAAGTTGGAGTCCCTGGAAGCAGATCCTGAAACAAGGAATCTGTGTGACTGCTTTTACTAGGGGAGAGCTCTCAAATGAAACCTATAAAGGAGCAAGGCAAGCAGGATGGGGTAGGGGAAGCTAAGTAAAGATGTGAGTTCACCTGAAGTCTAGTCCAGCCTGACTCTCCACGGGGAGCCCTAGAGCATAAATGATGTACAAAGCTTCCAATCTTTGCAGCAAGGAGCCAAGCTTCCTAGTCTCTCTCAGTCATTGTCTGCCAGCTGTAGAGTTGCCAGATTTAGCAAATAAAAATACAGGATGCACTGTTAGATGCGAATTTCAGATAAACAATGAATGGGACATATGTAAATTATTCTTTGTTTACCTGAAATTCAAATTTAACTGGATACCCTATCTTTTACCCGGCATCCTAAGCAGGGGAGAAGAGGGGAAGTCCCAGGCACCTCCCATCATCTAAGGGCAATTCTCTGGGGGCAGGGTGCAGCTGTGAGCCCTCAGCAGCCGACAGGCACAGCAGCTGGGGGCTGGGTGCTGCAGTCAGTGGAGGGGACCTCATAAGAGCACCAGCAGCACCCACTACAGGCAGGGACTCTGGGGCCAGCTCACTGGTCCATGTTGCCAAATACCAGAAGCTCCCACCCAGACTGTCAGCTCCAAGCCGCCCAGGGGATGGCCCTGGATGCCTTCCCCCACCCCTGCTGCCCTCTGAAGAGCGCTTTGCTCCTCCCCTGGCTTGTGTGGGAGCTAGAACTAGCCTATTTTACTTTATCTCATCCTGCACTTCTGGAACTCATTTAAATAATGGAGGGAACTTTCCTCAGAAGTGACTGTTGAAACCTCCCCTCCAAAAAGACTCCAATACCTGAAACTATGAAACTACAACCCAGAACCCATGAATCTCGAAGACAGTTGTATAAAAATGTAGCTTATGAGGGGTGACAATGGGATTGGGAAAGCCATAAGGACCACACTCCACTTTGTCTAGTTTATGGATGGATGAGTAGAAAAATAGGGGAAGGAAACAAACAGACAAAGGTACCCAGTGTTCTTTTTTACTTCAATTGCTCTTTTTCACTTTAATAATTATTCTTGTTACTTTTGTGTGTGTGCTAATGAAGGTGTCAGGGATTGATTTAGGGGATGAATGTACAACTATGTAATGGTACTGTGAACAATCGAATGTACGATTTGTTTTGTATAAGTGCGTGGTATGTGAATATATTTCAATAAAATGAAGATAAAAAAAAAAAAAAAAAAAAGACTCCAAGACCCCAGGAAGGGAGGATTCGAGAAAGGCCCTGAGATCCTCTCTTAAAAGTCAAAGGTCCTCTCCTAGGGGCTCAGAGAGGTCTCTATAAAGATATCTACGCCCTCTCATACTCCTCTGCCCGTCACTCTCTCTGGAGGACTCTGCATCCCTGTTCCTGGGATTTGGTGGGTCTGTGGGTTCTGACCTAGAAGAGCCCCAAGATACAGAGGTGAATGAAAAGCGCAAAGGGGCAGTGCCACAGTAATGTCCAGCTCACCCCTGTTCATGTGAAAAATAATCCACAGACCAACTATGGGATCCACTCTGTATGTAGGTATGAATGTGAGCAGACACACAGAAACGTCTAGAATTTCCAGTGGACAGAGTAGGGGTGGGGGATTGTGCGGAGGGTGTAGGGGACTCACATTTTTTAGCATTCTTTTTATTTGATTTATTTTAAAGTGAAAGAGCTTCATTGTAATAATAATAATAATAATAATAATGTTAAATAAAAACCAGGCCCTGCCCCTTCTGGTCACAAGGGGGAGGCCTGGACCACGTGCATCTGGGAGCCCTGCTTTCCCCTGCAAAGACCAGTGAATGCAGGATCCCTTATCTGCAAACCTGAAGTCGAAAAAATTTGGAAACCAAATCTTCCTTCATTTGGCGCCAACACTTAATCTGAATTGAGGTGAGGCTTTTTATAGCTTTTGTTCCATTTACGGTAGATAGCCATACATTGCACAAAAATATGAGTGCATTTCAACAGGTAAGGCTGCCCCAGCCCCTTAACCAATGGTACACACCACACTGTAACAGAGAAGTTAGGATTTAACAAATGATTATGATTTCTGAATCATTATATAGATATTTCTTTTTACTTTCTAGTATATTAGAATAGCCAGAGGGAAATACCTGAAATTATTGAACTGTAATCCAGTTGCCTTGATCTTTGATAATGATTGTATAACTCTATAGCATTTATCTTGTGATTGTAAAAACCTTGTGACTGACCCCCACTTGTACCTCCTTATCCTGTTTTTCAACTTTAGAGTCTTATGATCACTTAAGACAGCCCCTAATGTTTATCAATGAAGGGCCTTGAGTCAGCTGAGAACTAACCCACCCCAATTCCAAAACTATCTCGCTAGACGGAGCTGGATCTAACCAAAACTGACCCACCTGACATACACAGTGGCTTAAACTTTAACCTATAAGTACATATATCTTATTATAATACTAAAAATCACACCCATCTTCATATAAGGCTGCCATTTTCTTACATACATTCTGTGACTAAGCATGTAATCAATCTGCACACACTCAATAATCAGATCATCTCTAACTTTGTCATCTTGAGCCATTATACTCATTATCCTACAACATGCCCATCTTTTGATACTATAAAACTATCAGAGTTATTGCAGTTTGGGGAGACAGATTTTTAGGCCAATAGGCCATCTGACCTCCTGCTTCCTGTTTAGTGAAACCCCAGAGTCTCAGGGATTGGCCGTTTGAGCCCAATTGGGCAGAGAACCCACAGCTTTTGATTAGTATCAACAATCTTTCCAAAATTGAAAAATTTCTTAGTTCTCTATTACATCTGGCCCCCAGATTTGGTAAGGGATTTTGGTAAGGGACTATGACCCTATTCGACCCTATTCTCAAGCCAGTGTTTGGCAGCCGCCTTTCAGGAGTAGTTTTTCAAGGTCAGTCACCCACGCACCCCCCAGCCAGTTTTGATCTAGGCCATCGGGATTATCACCTTGGTGCCGATCTCTGCCTCTAAGAATCCTTCTCCTCCCAACCCCTGCGGGAGCTCAGCTGGCCTCCAGCCTCTGTGTTGTGGCCTAAGGTTCCTATTCATTGTCTTTAGTGTTTGGAGACCAAAGATTCAGGACCCAATTAAGGAAAGGCTCCTCCGGGAGCCAAGACAGAGGGACTGTTCTGTTGCTAAAAGGACTTTCCCCGACTAGGCTAATGATGGTCACACAACAACCTCATCCTATCATGGTTAATTCCAGCCCAGAGAGCAGCAGCCCTGGACCCTACATCCTCAGGGGCAGCTGGGAACACCAGAACAGCAGCACAGGACTGTCTCCCTCAGGTAATTTGGAGACCTCTGCACTGCCCCATCTGTGGTCACACTCCCACCCCCTCCAGAAAAATGACCCCTACTTTTTTTCTCACCTCCTTCCAGGGAATGTAGAGGGTTTGAGAACAGCAGCCAATTTCCTGCAGGCGGGTCGGGGGACAAGTGACTGATGAGGGAATCCAGCCTGAATGGTTAAAGGAGTGAGGCTGGCAGAGATAAAAGATGATGGATCAGAAGAGCCAGGCTTCCAGCTGTCAGGGGAGGGGGAAAGTGTGTTTGCATGTGCCTGTGAGAGGTGGTGACAGAGAGAGACACAGAGATGAGACTCAGATAAAAGAGAGACAGAGAGACACCGAGAATTAAAAACAAAACCGAACCAAAAAAACATGTTCCAAATCTGGCCAAAGAGTATTTCAGCAAACCTATTTCTGAAATGGACCCACTGGGAATTGCCATTTTTAATAAAAAGGCTTCTCATCCTAGTAAAAGAAAGTTCCCCAAAGCAGAATGCAGTTACCTATGGATTTAGAAGTCTGCCTCCATCATTTTAGAACATTAACTAACCAACCTATGATTGTCTCAGGCTCCACATCCAGGACTTGGGAAGTAAACAAGGGGGCTTAAGTTTGGCATTCATGTTTACTTAACCCCCCAAACTTGTCTGAAGGTGGTGGGAAAACACCAGGGCAGTAAGAAACCCCAGGATTTGACCTTCCCTCAAGGCCCCAGGCCTGCTTCTGAAGAGGCCACTAGGAGCGGCCACATCTCCGCACCGTGCCCTCCATGCCTGACCCCCAAAGGGCGATGAGAGACTCAGCCCAGCCTTCTCCCCAGGGAAACTGCTTTGCACAAACAACACCCAGTATAATTTCCAGAGTAAGGGAGGAGCAGTGGGGCTATCAGTGAAGTGAGCGAGCCCTGCAGGATGGACTGAGGAGGGCAAGCTGCCCTCCGTGCACCCTCAGCAGGATGTGGCTGCAACCCAGGTGAGCTCTTGTTTCCTGCCTAGCACGAGGCCTGGCAATGGCAGGCCCTTCTCTGTTCTGCCAAATCAGGCTGGGTGACCTCAGGGATCTGTGGCTGAGGCTGCACCCACCTGCCCAGTCCAGGTGAGCCTGGAGGGCTGCTCCCGCCCTGCCCACAGCCCCCAGGCTCAACTAGTAAGATGGGTGAGAGAAAGCATTGTTTTTGCAGGTCACCTTCAATTAAGGACAGAGAAGCTTCCCTCTACTTGTTGCTGGTGAGACCTTGGGTAAGATACTTCACCTCTCTGTGCCTCGGTTTCCACGGCTGGCAGTGGGCACAGGGTTGTACAGTACTTACCTCCTGGGGCTGTGTGAGAGCTTCAGGAGGCAATGCATGGAAGACAATTATAATAGCACCTGACTCTGGTTACATGATTCAGTCCTCTAGCCTGGCCCGACAGACACTCCAAACACCCAGTGTTTTCTCTGGGAACTTCCTCTGGCCAAATCAACATGTCTGCTTCCCTGGGATGTGTGTGCTCACCAGGGCTCAAGGGGAAGACACAGAGGTAGATGCATAGCTAATGTTATCAAAGTGATGTGTTTCTGACATCAGTCTCCCCTGGGGTAACTTGAGGCTGGACAAGAAGCCCAGACTGATGGCAACTTGAGTTCTAACCACTGCTTGTCCCTCAGCCTCTTCAATAACTGTCCACACAGCCCTGAAGACCCCAACTCCAGGCAGTGTGATCAGGAGTCCAGCTGGGATTCCTGGGGCTTTCTTTGTTATTTCAGAAGCTCCTGGCAGTCTTTCAGGGAGGGCTGTGATGAATGGGCCCTTTTCTTCTTTCCAAGATGTCATTAAAGGCACACACCACAGGGCCTGGTGGGGTCGGGGTGTGGGGCCAGCTAGCTGGCAGTAACCAGCGGGCTCGATATGGTCACCACGGCAGGAGGTAGGGAGGCAAGAGGGAGCCATGTTGGTCAGCTTTCGTGTCTGAATTTTCCTCGCACGGTGGGGCCAGAATTGCAGGGCCAAGGGAGAACTCTGAAAACCCACATTATAGGTTTATCAAAAAAGACTCCCTCATATTCTCATTCATGATGTCTAGTCAATGCTTTCTGGTGATAGTGGAGGAGGTGGGAGCCATGTCCAGCTGCAGACCTTGCCCATTGCTCTCATAAGGCTGGAACAGACAGCTCACCCCCATCTGAACAATCCCGCTCCATTTGATGCTATTCACCTCAAAGCACAGTAATTCCTGCCCCTGCAGGGTTTCTGGTCTGGGGTACTTATCCCAGGTCTGGGCCTTCTTCAGTAGCCCTGAGGATGCCACCTCTCATCACCCAAGCCCACCAAGACTGACCCCCTCTCCCAGAACTCACTAAGCTCAGGACTCTTGATGAATAGAGGAAACAGGAACCAGTAACATGTCTAATATAGACCTTTTTTAATCTTAATTGAATTTTGCTCTTCTATGGTACTACCATCTATTTTTTTTAGATTTTATTTACTGTTTCTTTCCTACCTTCTTAAGATGGAAGTTAAACTTAATGATTGTCTGCCTCTCTTTTCTAATATATATATTTAGGCCTATAAATTTCCCTCTGAGCACTGCTTTAGCTGCATTCCACAAGTATAATGTCATATTTCATATCTTCCTGTTTTTAAGATCTATATTCCTCTCTTCTCTGATAAATTAAAATATTCAGACTAAGCTCTGAATTCCAATTTAAACTATAAAGTTCATCTCCCTTTATTTCAAGAGCCACTTGGCTGTCAACTCTCTCTAAAAAGATTTGAAAGAGTGAAGCTCCTGGGGAGTTTAGGAAAGAAGTAGAAACAAAATGCAACAGAAGAGGGTCAGAAGGAAGTTTGGTGACTCCTGCCCTTTGTATCTGATATACAATTTCAACTGAATAAAAATTGCAATCATGATTTCTTAAAATGAAACTAATAAATCATCCCAGCAAAGACTTACTGCCTGTAGATTCAGCTTCACATTAAAAACACATTCTACAGTTAACAGAAAATCTGCCAGTGCAGCACTTGATGCAGCTTAAAAACAAACCACCTGCATGTTGCTGATCCAGACTTACTACATTTATTTCATGTCATTTTGGTCACTTTTACAGCTGTTTAGACTTATTTTCAATCACATTACTGTTCACGGAATTCACAGAATTCATTAACAAATTAGTTATTTTACATCCAAGGGTTTTCAGGAGCACAGCAAAATAGAAAAGAGGCCCATGAGTTGCTTGGGTGTGGAACCCGAATTTGATCATTTAGATGGATGGCTAAAACATTATTGCTTTATTAGTCCTATTTTTTAAAATAATAAATTATCCCCAGGAAACCCACCCTGCCAGGTGTCCTTTGTACTGCGACTGTTCTGGGTTCGCTCGTGACATATCTGGGTGCTGAATGAACCAACCACCTAGGGTCCCTGCTGCTCCAGCAGCTCCCAGGGCTGGACGAGGCGGAAGGAACCCCTCTGGTGCCTGTTAACATTTCCTGCAGCTCACCATGTTCCTCCCTGGTCTTGCTGCTGAGGGGCTGTGTTCATACGTGAGTTTCTATGTAAAACTTGAATTAGACATAGACAAGAGGGGCTCAGCGAATGGGCACGAATATTTCTATAATGGCCACTGACCATGCAGGGGAGTACATGTGAGGCAACAGAAGTACCTCGTGTATCGGACTGTTAAGGAAATCTTCAAGAGAGCGTCCTTTATGATTATGATCCAAGGTGGCTGCTTTGCACAAGCTTGACAGTGATATGAGATTGAAGACTTCTTGGTAGAGCTCACGGCTGGGTTTTATCCTTTTGTTTCATATGAGTTTCCACTTTGTGAAAAACATCTTGGAGGTTTCCTTATGGCCCCTGAAGCTCTGTGGAACAGCAGATACTGGGGAGGGAAGCCCAGCTTCCTCAGGGACACTGGCGCTCCGGCCACATTGGGGGCAGGATCCCTGAGAAGTGGTGGCTGCGTCAGAGTCTGGAGGTGGGAGTGGACGCTGTGTGCAAGACGCAAGGTGCAGGTGGGGGCTCAGTCCAGCTTCTTGTTGTCTGCGTTGTGCACAGAAGCTAGAAAGTCGACGATGAGCTTGGCTGTCTTCCTGGGTCTCTCCATCACCACCGAGTGCCCACAGTTTTCCAGAAGTTCCACCTGGCAGTTGGCGATTGACCTGGCCAACATGTCTGCCCCAGACACATCGAGGACCTGGGAGGCAAGAGAGGAGACTCAGTGGCACACAAAGATTCAGGCCCCCAAGTGTGCTCTATGGACACAGTTCTCACCAAGCCTGCTGGGTGAATTTGGGGACCAAGTCACTTCAACCTTGGGGATTGGGGCTTTCTGATGAAGTACCTAGCATGTCTCATGTTTTATTCTGCAACCAGGTGGCAGGAGTTGTGCTGCTGCCAGCAATCCTGAAGTGAAAAACACACAGCCCTTGCCTTTGAGGAGGTTATTGTCTGGTGGCGGAGCAAGACAGGTGAACAGACAATGGCAGCATTATGTGATGTGGGTTCTGAAGAGGAGATCCTGGGAGCTGAGCAAGGACAGGAGACTAGCAAGCAAGTAAAGGTGGGAGAAGACATTACTCCTGAGTCCTGAGGGAGCCAAGAGGGGAGGGGGAAGGAGCATCCATGGAAGAGGGAGCAGCACCAGGGTGGGAGGTCATGGCAAGTTCAAGTTGGGGGACAGCAAGAAGGAGCAGCCTGGGTGGCCCCATGGCAGAACGGTGGGGCAGAGGGGAGGGGCAGCCACTCCAGCCATGTTGGGAAGTCAGGCCTCGATCTGAGGGCACTGGGGAGCCATGGGCAGTGTTAAGAAGAGTGACTTGATCAGATTTTGGTAAGAGGATGGACCCTGTTGCTGGAGGAGGAGGGGCCACTAAGCTCAGGTGTTGGGAAGGGTACTTGGGAACGATGCAAGTGGCGAATGCTAGTTATCACAAGCTGGGGGGGAGTGGGTCTCATCTCTTTGAAGGTCTCCTGGGGATCCCCAGAACTGTGTGACCCCAAGCTCTAAAGTTTATCAATAACAAGAAGGCTTTTCCAACATGAAACCCATCACTTTTCCAGGGCTCACATTTTGAAACAACTTGATACATTTCATTTTCATCTGGGTTACCCTATTACTCCAATCCAACTTAAGTTGTCTTCCAAACATCCTTCCTTGTAGTTGGATTACATTCACTTCCCCTCTCTTAATCACCTTCAACTCACCCAGGCAAAGAAAGCCCCTGTTCTCCATCCTTAATGGCAAAAGCCGAAGCCCCAACAAACTCAAACTAAAGCTGATGAGCTTTATTGTCATCAGCACAGATTCTCTGCCCACCTGGAAGAGAGGCAAGCAGAATGCCCCTACCAAGGAAGGGGAACCCCACAGAGCATCCCTGGTCCAGGACAAGGAATGGCTGGTGGTGAGACTTAGTGGGAGGAGAGCACTTAGCAGAGGGGCCAGTAACTGCTGCCTTGTTGCTCACTCACCACCAAGGCTGCCGGGGCCACTGTCTGAGCAGAAATGAAGCCCAGCGATGGTGGAAAAATACCAGAGGAAATGCAGATGGAGTCAAAAGGTGAAAAAAAGCATGAAAAAGTAGAAACTCCCAACTGAGTGTCTGTGCTGCAGAGAGATCAGAAGCCGCAACTCTTAGGCAAAAATACCACACGAGCTTCTAGCTGTGACACTATTAGTGACACATAAGTCCAGTATTCCTGGTGGTCACCCCAGTGGGCCCCTATGGGATGTGCATGTCTGCGGAAACCTTATCAGCTATTTCATGACCAAAACATCAAGTAAATGGTCACAATTTTTAAAACTTTCCTCCAGTCCATTTCATGCCAAGACTAGGGTGAGGCAAGTGATGCACTCACCTCGAGAGCAAAATTTAAGTGGGCATCAAAAAATTAAGTAATCTAGATGAATGATATTTTAAAGTGATAGCTAAGAAATAAATGGAAAAATTCCATAACGAACAAAATATCAACATTATAAATAATGGCAGGATCTGACACTGCACTTGCATGACACACCTCACATCCCTCATGCTAGTCCCAGTCCTACATGCAGCAGAGTGGTAGGTGG
Organism: Choloepus didactylus; assembly: GCF_015220235.1. NCBI lineage: Eukaryota > Metazoa > Chordata > Mammalia > Pilosa > Megalonychidae > Choloepus > Choloepus didactylus. Next base: position 211,888,620 of record NC_051307.1, on the reverse strand, counting down.
ACTCTAAGCAGCTGGAGGGCAGGGATCCTGTCTGTCTTACTCCCTACTGTAGCTCCGGGACCTCAAATAGTGTCAGTCACATGCTAGGTGCTCAATAAAAATCCACTGACTGACTTAAAGAGAGAGGCAGTCAGTTGGTGGGTTTGTTCATTCGCTGGTTGGTTTGTTCATTTACTCACTCTCTTGCTCGCTCACTCACTGTGTACTCTGGGTCTCCTGTGTTCCAGGCATTGTGCTTTCATGGAGAAGGGACATAAAGAGAAATAGACTTTGTCCATCTCCACAAGGCCCTCCCACTCTGGTGAACTGAACCTAGAGGAGTGGTGCTTGAACTGATGTGCAGAAACCACTCAGGAAGGGCTGCGGGTGTCCAAAGAGGGAGGCTGAATTCAGCCCAGCGGGTGTGGGAGGTGGGTTCTGTGACACCAAACACCAAACACTGATGACAAACCAGGAAAAGAGCCAGGCACCTCAGGAAGCAAAAGGTCATGAAATGAAGGGCCTCCAGAAGTCTCCGCTGTTTGGTCTTCGCCCTGGGGACAGTCTACAGAATACATAAAGGATCTGACCATATTTATGCCAGGCTCATAGAATGTCAGGCCCTTCCTCCAGAACAAAAAGGACATCAGAGCCTTGGAGGAAATCTGCACCATGGGCTGAGGCCAGCTATCAGAGGCAGAGGATGCATGTAACAAACAGTTTTTTGAAAACTGGAAAAAGATTATTTTCATATACATTATCTCATTTCAGCCTTACAATAACCCCAGGAGTAGAAGAGAAACCGTGACTTGGAGGGGCTGAGTGACTTGCTCAAGGTCACATGGCTGATAAAGATCAAAGGCAGGGCTGGAACCGGGATTTCCAGACTTCAAAGCCAGTGCTCTCACTACTGCACTGTCTCCACAGGACAATGGGTTCTCCTCTGTCCCTCTTGGCCCCGAGAGCCCCAAATCACCTTTGGGAATTTTGGAAGGAAGAAAGGCCTTCATTGTTCCAACTCTGACATCTGATTGAATAACTCCCTGTTGGCCTGGCCTGGGACACACTTCTCCAACCCAGGCCCACACAAAGCTTCTTTCAGCCCCTTGGCCCAGCTGATTTGAGACACTGCTGTGGGGCGCATGCCTGGGACGTCTCCCTGGGGGGCACTGGTGGTCAGGGCCTGACTTGCTGCCTTTGCTTTAAGGCAGACGCAGTTGTGGTTCATCACCGGCCCAGGCAGGGCTCATACAGCAGCTCTCATTCAGGCCTCAGGGGAGCTGTCTCAAGGGGGACAGTCTCTCTAACTTCCCTTTCTCATAATATTCAGCAGCACTAGACTCCTGGACACCCGTTAATAGACACTGTAATTCTATTTGCCCGTAGACTTTCTACAGGCTCCTTTTGTCATGGCCTCCTCTTGCCTTTAAACCTCAGGAAGAAATCTGAGTAAGATATGATTTCTAAAGCACAGTTGCAAACAAAAAAGGAGCTAGGGGGTGAGGGGTGGGGTAAATCTTCAGTATCTCTTTGGAAGACCATTTGATAAAACCTATCAAAATGTGCAATGCACATGGCCTTTGACCCAGTGATTCTGCATTTAGGAATTTACCCTTCAGATATGTTCACATACAATAATGATGTTCGTAGAAGTGTTGTTTAATAACAGGACTGGAAACCACCTAGATAACCATTGGTAGGGGACTAATTAAATAAATTACAGCAGTGCCATACAATAAACTAGCATGCAGCTCTTAAAAAGAATGAAGTAAAAGGTTGTTTCAGGCAAAACTCATCCAGGGGTGCCAAATCTAGAGGGGAAAGTTCCTTGAGGTGCAGGATATTTCATGGTTTCAAAGAACCTCCCCACAGGTGGCTTATTAGCTGCAAAGCGAGAAATACAAACTCTGCAATGAAGAAGTCAGACAACACATAGAGCAGGTGATCAAAACCAACATCACCAATGAGAGGCAGGAGGACGCTGTGCACCTGAAGTTGTGATTCTTTATCACTTATGAGCTGTTCTGATCAGGGATATAGGACTTAGATTTAACCGTGAGGAAACAGCAAACTCCAATTAAAGTAACTGGCCAAAACATCAATGTCAAGAAGGACAGAGGCAGACTGAGGGGCCATTTCTTATTAAAGGGCCTAAAGAGACTTAACATCTGCCATGTGACCTGGATTGGGCCCTGGTCAGGGGGCAGGGGGGAGGATGCCACGTAGGATGTTACTGAAATAAATGATGAAATTGGAATGTGGCCTGTAATTAGATGAAAGCTTCATATCACTGTCAAACTTCCTGAACATGGGAATGCACTGGGGCTATGTGGGAGAATATGCTTGTTACTAGTAAATACCCTTGAAGTTTTAGGAGCAAAGGGGCATAATGTAAGCATACTACTCCCACTGGCCCAAAAATATATTTCTAGATAAATGATCATGATAAAGCCAATGTGTCAAAATGTTAAAAATGAGTAATAAATAAAATATGGTACACACATGCCATGGAACACTCAGCAACAAAAAGGAACGTGCAATTGACATACACAGCAAAGTGGTAGAACCTCAAAGACATTAAGCTGTGTGAAAGATGCCAGATACAAAGATTACATATTGTATGATCAGATTTATAGGAAATTTCTAGCGAAAGCAAAACTATAGAAACAGAAAACAGAGCAGTGGTTGATGGGGCTGGGTGGAAGCGAAACTGACTGCAGGGGGGCAGGAGGGAACTTTCGGGGATGAAAGACTTACGCTATAACTAGTTTGTGGTGATGGTGGCACAACTGGGTGAATTTTATGGTATGTAAATTGTATCTCAATAAAATGGATGAATTTAGGTGGTGGGTAAATGGGAGTACCCTATTATTCTTACAATTTTTCTTTAAGTCTTAAATTATTTCTAAATAAAATAGTTTTTAAAAATAGAACGAGTGGATGTGTATGAGCTGATATGACTTCCAAGATACACATTTTAAGTGGATGAAGTAAGGTGCAAAACAGTGTACACAGCCTGCTCTAAAAACTTAATATATGTAGATGTATGCATGTGTGTATGCTTAGAATAGGGGCGGCCAGCCACAGCCCCTGCCTGACTTGGAGCGTGACCACACTAGATTTTCAGGCACTGCTGCCAGCTGCCGTTGTGCTACAGTGATAGAATTGAGTACTTGAAACAGAGACCACACATCCCACAAAGCCGAAAACATTGACTACCTGGCCCTTTTCAGAAAACGTTCACCAACCCCTAGCTTGGAAAATTTAAGAAATATACACAAGACAGTAGGAGTTACCTCAAGGAAGTGAGAATTGGAATCTGGGATGTGAAGGAGATCATTTTTTATTATAAACCCTTTGTACTCTAACTTTTTGTGCTGTATGACTACATAGCTTTGATAACAATAATTTCTAAAAACAATTTAAAATTGCCTTTCATTTTAAAAGACCAAGGTTGTGCTGCTCTCAACTCACAGGACTCTGCTCCCCATAAATGCAGGCACTCGACCCAGGCTGACTCTGCCTGCCCCTGAAAACAGAAATCAGCCAGCGGGTCTCAATTTATATACAACCAACACCCTTCCTCTGAGGCCTGTGTAACGGGCGGGTTAAATACCTTGTCTTGTTTCCCCCAGATGATCTGCGTCGGCACCTTGATCTTGTCCATGTGCTCATGGAGAGCATGTCTCGACTTCTCACTGACAATTTCCAGAAACACTTTTCAGAAAAAGAAAATAAACGTGAGTGTGCGATGGGTTGTGTCCGTGGGCACCACCATGGAGCACAGGGCAGTCAAGTCCACATCAACGTTTTCTGTTTTTAGGGGCCCAAGAAAACGGGATGTCTCAGAAATTTCAGAAATAAAAGCCAGCCAGCCATCAAGGCTCACGTATCACTTACGCTTTCGGTAGAAGTCATTATGAGGGATGCGGACATCAACAAGGCCTTGCAAGATCTAAAGATAAAGAACCCAGAGTTAGAAAGCAAGGGAAGACCCACTTCCTCAGATCTCCCAAGCTCCGGGACAAGGAAGGAAATAAAGTCCAGCAACTTACTGCACTGTCAAGGTTTTTAGGGCCTGCTCCTCCAAATTCCCATTGTGTATTATTCAATGCAACTAGGAGTTAGGTTCATAAGAGGCTTTTTTAAAATTTTTTCAATTAGGAAGGAACTTAGATAATATTATGAAGCCAAAGGTCACCCTGCAGCATGTTAAAAACAACTGACTTGGCCTGACAGTCCCAATATCTTAAGAAATTCTCTTCTTAGCCCAAGACACCATCAGGAGGAAAAGAATATCAAATAATTACTCAGTAATATCCAAATGCAGGAAAGATCTATTTTTTTAAATTAAATCATTGGTGATGATGGGCCTCATAAACAATGAATAAATAATCAATTAAGAAAATTATGGGAAGGGTTCTGTCATCCTCTGTTTATCATTTGAGGTCTTTGCCTTTTTCCCTGCTGAGGGCCGGTGAAGGCTGCAGCAAATGTGGACAGGCCAGATGTCCTGAAGCTGGGGTTCTGGACCCTCAGGGGTGCTGAGACCAGAAGGAACACTCCCTTCCTCTTCCTCCTGCATTAGGATTCTTGAGGTAGAATCCAGAGTCCATGACAGGCAACCATCAGTCCTCTCACCTCCTGGAATGGGTCTGAACCCCTAAAATGCACCAACTGAAGTGGGGAAGACACAGCCATGGCTAAACCAACCCCCTGGAATCTGACCAGTTCTGGCAGTGGCTGCCTAAAGGTGAGACCAATGGCAAGTTGTTGAACCCCATTCTGCTCACCATCAGGCATCTTCTTTGTTCATCTATCCATCCACCCATGTATCTGTTCTGCACCCATGTATCTATCCATCTTGCATCCATCCTTCTTCCACCTCTGCTTTATCCAGACAGACATCCTTTCATCCTTCCATTTCTCCCTGCATCTTCCATCCCTGCATTGTCTAGGCATCCACCCACCCATCCATCTATCCATCTACATATCCATCCATCCTGACCTCTGAATCATCCAGGCATGCATCTATCTTGTATCTACCCGTCATTCACTTTCTATCCCTCCAATTATCTAGGCAATCATCCGTCCATCCATCCATCCATCCATCCATCCCACATCCCCAAGTCATCTATGCATGCACATGCATCAACTCACGCATCCTTCTATCCTGATTCTACCCACCCATCCATTCTCCATCCCTGTATTATCCAGGCAACCTCCTATCCATCCACTCTACACCTAGGACCTACTTCATGCAAGCATTGTATTAGGGGCTGGGGATAGAACAATTAATTAAGACAAAGTCCCTGATCTTACAGAGCATAGAGCAGGGGACACATCCAAGGAAGCAGCCAATGACAATACCACATGACACAGTGGGCTCAGTGCTAAGGTACACCTTCTGTCCTGGAGGGGGAAGGGTTTGGAGCTGCCATTTTTCCTCTCATTGGTTCCATATCCCTGACAACCCAAAACATGGTGTTTTCCAAAATCCCCTTAGTTTGACTACTGTATTCTGGGAAGAAAACAGTGGTGGGTGGCACTTCTGCATTTTCACAATTAGGGATTTCAGGGACAGAATATACTACAGAACCAGATTCTGGTTGCTTCCTTCCCTGGGCTTCCTCAGGAACAGGCCACAACCCCGAATGAAGTCCTATTTCATTCAATTCCTAGGCAGACCCACCCCACCCTGAGGCAGGGCCCATCCCTATAACAGGACAGATAATTTGGGCTAAGAGGCATCAGCTACAGACTCTCCCTCTCCTGGCTCGCCATGCCTCTTACTTAGATGACTTCATTCAGACCCTTGACCTTCAATTTCATGGTCTGCTGGTGCTCCAACTATAAAGCTCCAGGCCAGACTTCCCTCAGCTTCACTTGTACACATGACTGCACAATTGACATCTCTACTTGAGGCCTCACAGACAACCTGAACTTAACACATCCAAAATGGAGTTCTTGGCTTGTCCCCCAAACCTGGCCTTCCTTGTCTTCCCCTCCTCAGAAAATGTTACCTTCATCCCCCCAGTTACCCCAGTACCGGAAGTCACCTGTGACTTCTCACATTCTCTCACCCCCCATTTCCAATTTGCCAGCTAAGTCCTAGCCGTTCTTCCTCCCAAAGCATCTCAGATCTCTTCCTTCCACTGTTACCACTGGAGCTGATGCCACCATTGTATCCAAGAGTTAAGAATTAAGAAATGATTATGATTACTGAATCATTATGGATGTGCTTTTTTTTCTTTCTAGTGTATTGTAGAATAGCCAAAGTTAATACCTGAAATTACTGAAACTCACCGGACTAGTTCCAGCCCTTGTTTATGCTTGCTTTTGTAATAGTAATCACTTCACCTTCCCTTGTTTGAATCCATAAGAACCCTAAACTCCTTAGACTCAGGGAGTCAGATTTTTAGGCCAATACACCCTCTGATCTCCTGCTTCATGCTTAGCAATAAACTCTTCCTCTCTTTCAAACGCCGCTATCTCAGGAATTGGTCATTTGGGTGCATCAGGTAGATAACCCCTCGCTTCTTTTGGGTAACACCATCACCTCCAAACCATTAGAGCATCCTAACACTTTCTCTGCTTCTATTTTTGCTACTATTGTGGTTCCCCTATTATACGTAACAAAACAAACAACAACAACAAAAAAAACCCAGACTCCTTCCTAAGTCTATAAGGCCATACATACACAATGTACCAGTTTGGATGTATTATGTCCTCCAAAATGCCATGTTCTTTGATGCAATCTTGTGGGGACAGACTAATTAGTGTTGATTAGGTTGGAATCCTTTGATTGAGTGTTTCCATGGAGACGTGACTCAATCAACTGTAGGCAAGACCTTTGATTGGATAATTTTCATGGAGGTGTTACCCCACCCATTCAGGGTGTATCTTAATTAAATCACTGGAGTACTTTAAAAAGAGCCACACAGGCCCAGAAGTTGGCTGCAGCTGAGAGATACATTTTGAAGATGGCCATTGGAAGCTAACACTGACATTTTGGAGAACGCCATTTTGAAGCGCAAACTGGAAGCAAGCAGATGCCAGCCATGTGCCTTCCCAGCTAAGAGAGTTCCAGACACCATCGGCCATCTTTAGGGAAGGTAACCTGTTGTTGATGCCTTACCGTGGACACTTTATGGCCTTAAGACTATAACTTCGTAACCAAATAAACCCCCTTTATAAAAGCCAATCCATTTCTGGTGTTTCGCAAAACGGCAGCATTAACAAACTGGAACACATGGTCTATCTTTCTATCCTAGAGGTTCTCAAATCGGGCCTTCTCCCTGAGACCCTTTCAGGGTCAAACTAATACTACTAAATGTTCCTTACCTTTTTCACTTTCTTTCCCTCACAAGCATACGTGAGTCTACGACATGGGATAATGTCAATGCTCTGATAGCCACTGGAATGAGTGCTTGTATTTTCCTGTGCTTAAAAATGTTTTGTTTTAAGTTCTAATATGGTAAATATCAATAGATATAATCCCCTTAAACAAAAGCGTTTTGGGGTCCTCAACACTTTTTAAGAGTATAAAGGGGTCCTAAGATTAAAAAAAAAAAAAAAAAGGTGAGCCTCTGATCTAGCCGCTGTCTCGCTTTCCAACCCCATCTCAAAGCTCTAGCTCCCTGACCTCCTCCTTCCAGCATCTTGAACTTGCCTTTGTTTTTTCGACCTCTGAAAATGCCATGCCCTCAAAGAGTCTTATCAAAACTTCCTCCACCCCCTGGTTTTAATCACTGCCTCCTCTTCATTGCCTCTACAAAATTAGTAACAATTTGTATTATTTGTTCATTGTCTTCCCAGGGAACTTCTCTGTCTTATTTAATCATCACTGTGCCCGGCTTGGTGCCTGATGAATGAATAATGAATAAATGAGTACATGGAGTCAGCAAGTCGATTAAGGAGGGAATGAAGGAAGGGGGCTGGTGCTCGCCACTGGGCCAGCCCCTCTGGTCTTTGGCCGCGGGCAGGCGTGCTGCTGCCAAGACCACATTACCTGCTGGGGCACCTTGAAACGGACATAGGAGCAGAGCTGGAGCATTTCACTCATCTCTTCTGGGGTGGACGGGATCAAGGGAATCTTCTCTACGGCGGCCGAGTTCTGCAGTTCTTTGAGCCGTTGTACAAATTGATTATCAGTCGAGTACTGCATGCCTGTGGAATTCAAACCCAAACAGCTTGGCAATGATCCACCTTCTTAACAACCACCATTTTACGTAGGAAACTTCCAGTATCAGCCCAGAGCTAACACATTTCATGTTTCTTTCATCAATAAAATTTTTTAAAATCAGTATTGTTATCTTTGCTCAATGTCAAAACCACACTGTGAGGAACACAGAAATAGACCTTCAAGACGTTTGAGTCCAATTATTCAAACTGGGGTCCATGGACCAGCAGTGTCGACGCACAAAAAGTGCAGAATCTCAGCCCCTGCCTTTGCCTCCCAAATCAGAAACTGCATTCAACCAGTTGCCCGGGGATTCACATGAGCATTAGAGCTTAAGAAGCACTATTCTAAAAAACATCTTATTTTCCTTGAGCCCATTTCACAATTGTGTCATTGAGAGGAGATTTGATGAAATACATGATGGAAAGTAAATGGGACTGGGTTGATTTACTACTCCTTCCCTTGGCCTGGACCCCTGTGGTAATCTTACATTGCTGAGGTCAAGGGACAAAGCACAGGGGAGAGTGCAACTGCCCTCTACATGGTCCCCCTTCCTCTAGGAAAGCATCAGGCGACGCAGTGCCTGAAACTCTGAGATTGACATTGATTTGCTACCGCCCTAGAGCGTGACACCAGATAGTATATGGAAGCTGATGTCATGAGTTAGGGCAAAACTAATTTCCACTTCTAACACTGAGCAAATTTCTAGGTGTTTAAGTTAGCTGAAAAGATAGATTTTAGAAAGAAAGGCAGTAGCATCAATAATAACAGGCATGCTGTAGAAATCCATACTTCATAAATTTCCATCTTAAAATATAACCTACCACGTGTGGCTTTTACACCATGGGGTTGATTGCATCGTCTGTTTTTTCCCTCTCTAAAAAGTAATCCTAGACTAAATGCAACATGGTTTCCTGGATTGGATCTTGGAACAGAAAAAAAGGGCATCAGTGGAAAAACTAGTGAAATCCCAATAAAGTCTGCAGTTTAGTAATCGTAATGTACCAATGTTGGCTTCTCAGTTGTGGCAAATATACTATGGTAACGTGAGAAGTTAAAAATGGGGATAACTGAGTAAGGTGTAAATGGGATTTGCTGTACAATCTTTGCAACTTTTCTGTAAATTTAAAATTATTTCAAAATAAAAATTTCATTTAAAAAGAAACCTAGGTAGGATATAACTTTGCACTCTCTATACTTTTTCATTTTCACATACAAACAATTAAAAATTTCCAGTTGAAACTAAGTATAAAACTCGTCTTGAACAACTGAACATGTATTTAAATAAGCCAGTTAGATCTGTTCTTCCATAAGTGATTCAAATGTTGATAAATTTCCATAGGGGCTGTTCCCTCAATTCTCAAACTTTATTATTAACAGACCAAATGATTTCAGACCTGAAGCTTGGGGAAAAGAGAACAGAAAACCCTTGGGGACTTGCCTTCAATTTCAATGTCCTTAACAGACCTTAAAACTATTAATTTTCAGAGCGGCAGAAGGATTTTAAGGGCCCATTTAGTTAAGTTTTAGTAAAAGCTGTAAGTATCCAACTCATGGTGGGTTCTAGTTGATTCATGTAAGGAGGTGGAAATATGAAAGGACTTCGAAAAAGAACTGCAGCCTAAGCTCCAATCAGATGGCCTGGGATTGGTTCCTATCCTGGCTCCAGCAGTAATGTAATCTCTTTGTGCATCAATGTTCCCATCTATAAAATGGATATGATATCTGGATTGGGAGGTAATTACACATGTAAAAAATCATTTAGAGGCATACTTAAAATTTGGACAATTTACCATGTATAAATCATACCCCAATAAAGTACTAAAGAGAAAGAAAGAGAGCCAGAAGGAGAGAGAAAAAGAAAATATGAGTTTCTCTCTAACACATTATAAATCCATATTTTTAGAAGTATAAAAGAAAAATGAATTTTAAAATATCAAACTTCAGACAGTAATTTCTGGATACCAATTACAGCTCAATTGACATGTATACATAACACAGAAACTAGTTTGTTAATTTTTAAACAAAAAGATGTTATAATGAATAAAGGCTTCTGAGTTTTCAGCAAAAAGGGGGACAGGCACAGCTAACAGTACCTTCTTCTCATAGGGTTACTGCAAAAATCAAATCCACATGAAGAGCTTGCTTCATAAGAGTTCAATAAATATTGGGTGATACTATTATCACTATATTTCAAAGTGCTTCCATGCTGCAAAGTACATACCCATTTTAATTAACCACCTCAAATTCTTCATGGAACAAGGCTAGCTCTATCTTTTAAAAGTCAGTATAGTTACATTATTGTTATATAACTATTGTTCAGTTATCATGATTAGTAAAGCATTGCACATCTCTAAAGCACACATCAAGAAGATGATTCTGGAGAAATAGTCCTAGTGGACATTGGCCATTTGTTTCTTCAGAGTTTCAGACCCCACTGTACTCAAGTCACTCACAAGGACATGTCAGCCTTGCAACTCACCAGCGGGGCACACAAGAGACAGGCTGCAGATGTCCGATGGGTAGTACGCAGCATATACCCCAGCCACATGGCCGCCCATGGAGGTGCCTACCAGGTGGAAGGGTTTTTTGTTCAGCTTGAGGCATTCTACAAACTATGGAAGGAAATGAGAGGGAGGCTTGGTTATATGGCTGCAGGCAATGGCATTGGTTATCACAGAGTAGAAAACCCCTCTATTTCCTATGGGGACAACTGAAAAGGGGTATTGATGAAAGAGGATCTGCAACTCTACTGAATCCGTTATCAAGATGAGCTCTGTGGCATGAATATACTTCTCTGTACCTGGCACAAGTGACTGAGGGGTCACTTATACATATAAAATCAACAAGGATTCCCCCAATTCATGAACCAGCAAAGTTTTCTGTAACAGTCCAGAGAGTAAATATTTTCAACTTTTATCTGTTGCAACTACTCAACACTGCTATTGTAGCACAAAAGCAGCCAAAGACAATATGTAAACGAATGATTGTGGCTGTAAAGCCCTTCCCATCCCTCCACCTATCCATTCAAATAACCATCAACCCATCGATCTGTCCCTTCAACCAACCATCCAATCATCCATCTAAGAAATTTTATCAGATATCTACTATGTAGGAACTATGGAACTATGACCAGGTGTTGAGGATATAGTAAAAAAAACAAAGAAAGAGGGTTCCTGGCCTCATTAGAATACATAGTTTAATGGGGGAGACAGACATTAAATAAACACATTTTCTCCATCTGGGGAAAATCCAGTGTCAACCTGAAACTTTCAGGCTAGTAAATTCCAAAAGGCACATGAGCCCTTGTTACCTTGAAAGCCCAGCCAGAAGGTGCTGGAGATTGATGCTAAAATTAGACAAAATGCAGAGAGCACCCACCCACCCCCCATCCTCTACAACCAGGCAGAGAGGTCATTACTGTCATCATGCAGCTAAAAGCAGAAAGACAGACCCCTGGAGAAGGAAATGGTCTTAAGGAATTCCATACCTCCTTTTTCAAAGGGCTGAGGAAATGCTCAGGTTGGGTTTCTTCAGAAACAACTGCAAGAGGCTTAGGGAAGGATAGTCTGCCTGGCCCCTCGTTGCTGACCAAGGATTTTATCTGGTTGACATTTTGTTTGCAATTACTTGCAGACAATGCACCAGGGACTGGCCACAAGAAAGCATGGAACTCTTCTGCATGCAACGGTGGGCAATACCCAGTCTGGGTAATCTGGGTGGAGCCTCCTGCTTACCTGGCGTATCCTCTTGACTTGTCCGTCTATGGACAGGTCATCCATGGAGGAGCGGGTGGTGCCCTCATGTCCTGGCATGTCCACACAGACCACGTGCAGGTTCTTTGGAAGGAACTGAGGACACACAGGCTCACAGAATTAGCATGTGGTGGACAGAATGTGTGTGCCCTCTTTTCTGGGACAGTTGCTCCCACTTACAAGTGACCTGAACAGCCACTCTTGGGGATCTATGAGCCTGAGCCAACAGCATTTTACCCTAATAATATCTGATGGGACCAAGCATTGCCAACAGCCTGGAAGGAAGCAGAGGCCCCCAAAGGCTAAAACACAGATGGACTGGATTGAGAGGTGACTAAAAAAGGTGGGGGACAAAGGTCAGGGAACCAGGCTTGAGTCCCTTGCTCTTTCTTGACACTGGTTGGTAGATACTACCTCCTTTTCCTTTCCCTCACTCCTTCCACACTTACTGTAGTCATGCAACAACTGACTAGGAACTAGAAGGGATGGTCCTCTTTCCCTAGAGCCCTGGCCAGTTCCAGAGCCAACAGGAGAAATGCTTTCCCTAAACACCACGTCTGATAACCTGTTTTTTTGGAGAAACTTAAATACTTGCTGAAATGTCCCTTTCCTGAAACTCTTAAGAGATTCAGTACAGATGAAAAAACTGAATATTTCTGGTTCTGCTTTCAACTACTGTTTTGTTTTCTTTTACAAGGTTTATTAAGGTCTAATTCCTGGGGTCATTATTATCCTAAAGCACTTTTTTCCATTTAGATATGAACCACTTTCAGCCAGGAAACTGAGAAACATCAGTCATTAACAAACAGATATCTAGTTATAGGAAGGAAGCCTGGGACGCTTATCTGAGGTGGGGACAGGAAGCAAGAGGTTCACTAAGGCTAGAAATGACTGATCTCACGGTGCAATCTGGAAATAAGAACACAAGTAGCTGGAGGATGAGTGAGCCTATTCCTCCTGGTGTAGACGATCACTTGGGATCATGCAGGTATGGTCCTGTTTGAACTGGGAGCCTGGGACACTGCCCTCCCAGGACCTCTCCAGCCCTGGCCTCACCAGCCGGTCACTCTTACTCAGTTAAGCAAGTAGACATCCTCATGTAAATCAGGGTAAAAAATGAGGGACTTGGAAAACTATCCCACAGATCTGACAGACCAAGACTACTTCTCTTAACAGCTAAGGAAAAAAGTGAAAGGGAAGAAGCAGAAATAGGAGAAGGGGAGAGGCAGAAAAGGAAGGGGAAGGAGGAGAAGGAAGAGAAGAAACCTGAAGTATAAAAGAAGAAATGATTTTTTTTATAAGTCTAGTCTTGGTACTTACGGCAGTTCTGAGATGAAGTTATTTGTTAGAAATCATCCCTAAGAAACATTCATAAGGTGAAATGATTTCTAAGACACAGATCTTACCAATAACATTCAGTCAATTCATTTTTGACAAAATGACAAAAAGAATGTGAATAATAGATCACATTAGTCTTAAGATGACTTGAACCACACTTCTGGGTTCCCTCTGCTTTCTGCCATTGCTGATGACATGTCCATATCACCCTACTGAGTGACAACCTCTCTCGAGAATAATCTAGAAATGCACCTTGACCACGCTGAGCCACATATCCTTGTGTGCAGAGAACCCATGGAGCATGAGGATGGAGGGTTTGTGCCCAGGCCTGCCCCGGAAGGAATAACAGAACTGATAGTCTCCATGGTGAACATAGCAGACCTGCATACCCAACGTCCTCCGCCAGTACCTAGGGAGGAAAAAAACCAGTAAAACATGATCAGGAGGCGCCAGATAAGTGGCTTCAGGAGGGGGCGCAGGGCCTCTCTATAGGCTTCCTTAGCAGTAAAACAAACACTTTTCCCAGCCCTTGACCTCCATATACATCACTAGAGTCCCCCAGAACTTCACCCTCAAGGAGCATGAAGACAAACCATTCCCAAGAGCATATTTTATTAATCAATCTACCTAGAGAGGGAAAATGGAGTGTTTTCTTAAGGATCATCTGACGTGTAATAACCTTTTGTTAATATATATTTCTAGAGACCTGAAGAGAGATTTGTTTATTGGGAACTATTTGTATTGGTCCTCTGGCTTTATTCCTCACAACATATGGCAGCTCTTTGAAAGCTCAGCTTCTGTTGGTTACATAAGACTTGGCAGAGCTTGAGTTTGGTCCAAATCCGAGTTCAATATGAAATCACCATCTAAACAAACTGAATTCTCTGCATGAAGAATCTCTCCAAGATGAAAGGTAAATTAATTCAATCAGAGATTCACTTTGTGGTATACTTTGTACCACAGAGGAGCCAAGTGTTGCAAATGCAAAAGCAAACAACCTACACTGACCAGTTTTAACCCTTGATGGGGTGAAGAGAATCCTATCATATATTCATATTTTCTTGCATCTGTACGTAAAAGCTATGGGAGAATATACAGCACCCTATTAAGATGAACACCTGCGGTGGAGGTTGGGAAATATGGTGGGAAGCAGGTGGATGACTAATAGCGGTATGAGGAAGACTTGCACTGCGTTCCTTTTAATATTATTTTAACGAATGCATTACCTATTTGTTGGGGATTGAATCACGTCCCCCACAAAAGGCATGTGCAGGTCCCAGCCCCTGGTCCTGCAGGTGTGAACCCATTTGTAAACAGGACCTGGGAAGGTGTTATTAGTGAAGGTGCCCAGACTGAAGGAGGGTGGGCCTTACTCTAACACAGCTCAAGAACGCATAAGCAAAGGACATTTGACATGGAAGGGAAGCCACGGAGATCCCAGAAGCTGGGAGTCAATGGAACATGGAAGAGAAAGGAAAAGATGCCATCCTGTGCATTGCCAGGTGATAGAAAAGCCAAGGACAAAGGATCGCTGGCAGCCAGCCCGGAACACCACGGTCTTTGGGGAGAAAGCATCGCTTTGCTGACGCCTTGATTTTGGACTTCTCCCAGCCTCAAATACATGAGCCAGTAAATTCCCATTGTTTAAGCCAATCCATTGTATGGTATTTGTTTTAGCACCTAGGAAACTAAAACACTGTTCAAAATATTAAGTATTATAATAAAATCAACTGTTCAGCTTAAAAGTTCTTCCTATGATAAAGCAAGCATATATCAAAATTATAAGTCATCATACCAAACAGTTTGTTCATTCATTCATATCCCAGCTCACTCATTTATTAGCTTTGTGACCTCAAACCTCAATTTCTTTATCTGTAATATGGGGAAATGTTGCATTCTTCTCGGGATATGGCAAAGATTAAAAGAGATAATTCCCGTACAAAGTCTTGTTCAATGTCTGGCACATGGTAAGTACTCAATATATATAATTTTTAGTATTATATAAAAAAGATTCTATCCTTCAAAAATCATTTGCCCAACTTCGAAGACAAATAATAAACTGGAGGAAATATTTGCAACAAATATGACAGTCACAGATTGATATTCTTAATATATAAAGTGCTTTTAAAAATTGATCTGAACCATACTAAAACCTTAATTCAACACTGGGTAAAATAAATGAAAAGAAATTCAGGATAGAAGAGATATGAATAACCAACAAAACATAGGAAACACATTCCACTTCACTAACAAAGAAATGAATATCAAAACAAGAGATACCCTTTTTATGGACTTCTAAATTTAATTTAATTTAAATCTAAATTAAAGTTGTTTTTTTAACCAATGATAATCTTCAACTTTTCTAGAAAGCAATCTGGCATCAGGAGTCTTAAAACCATCACGCCCTTTAACCTAGTAATTATACGTTCAGGAATAATCTGTTCCAAGGAAATAAACAGCAACATTGGGGATAAAAAAATTATTTCCAAAGATATTCAAGATACAGTAATTTAAATTAGATACACACACAAAATCATACTAACTTTAATGTCCATAAACCAAGAACTTGTTACATAAATTATAATACATCTAGACAATGGAATTTTTTTTTGCTGTTAATAAAAATAGAATTTTCAAAGAATATTGAGTAACATGGGAAAAATTTTTATGACATATATCAAGTGAAAAACAAAGGACCCTTTTTTTACAGTACTGATTCCAATTCTGTTAAAAAAATTTAAGTATAAACACATGAGGTGATGGCAAAGAGGCAGCAAGAATCAAAGGTATTGGGATCAGACACCCAGGGGAGTGAATCTCCCTGGCAACGTGGAATATGACTCACGGGGAGGAATGTAGACCCGGCATCGTGGGACGGAGAACATCTTCTTGACCAAAAGGGGGATGTGAAAGGAAATGAAATAAGCTTCAGTGGCAGAGAGATTCCAAAAGGAGCCGAGAGGTCACTCTGGTGGGCACTCTTACGCACACTTTAGACAACCCTTTTTAGGTTCTAAAGAATTGGGGTAGCTGGTGGTGGATACCTGAAACTATCAAACTACAACCCAGAACCCATGAATCTCGAAGACAGTTGTATAAAAATGTAGCTTATGAGGAGTGACAATGGGATTGGGAAAGCCATAAGGACCACACTCCACTTTGTCTAGTTTATGGATGGATGAGTAGAAAAATAGGGGAAGGAAACAAACAGACAAAGGTACCCAGTGTTCTTTTTTACTTCAATTGCTCTTTTTCACTCTAATTATTATTCTTGTTATTTTTGTGTGTGTGCTAATGAAGGTGCCAGGGATTGATTTGGGTGATGAATGTACCACTATGTAATGGTACTGTAAACAATCGAAAGTACGATTTGTTTTGTATGACTGCGTGGTATGTGAATATATCTCAATAAAATGAAGATAAAAAAATAATAATAAAAAAAAAGTTGATCATAGTTAAGATTTATTTGGGTACTTTTCATATTAGTCACATGACATACATTCTATATCATTGCACAGCATACGAAATATTCCTATCCTTTTTCAAATGAGGAAAGTGATGCCCAAATGTGTCAAACTGTCACTGGAAAACCCGGGGTTGCAGCCAGGACTGACACCTCTGCCAGCCTGCCTCTCAGCTCCTTATGATCTTCCTACTCGCCTCTCATATCCCTTAGGATGTGCTGCCATATGAAATAATTTTTGGGGTGTCACCTCTCCCCTACAGGAGTATAGATTCCTTGGAGGCAGGAACCATATCTTAATTCTTTTCAGAGGTCATTTTAGAATCAAGCCTGATTTCTAGCATGTATATTCATGGCCCGAAAGTATACTTTATCATATTTATATTTTGGATACTGTGATGATATTCGGGCTTCCTAAAATATTTAGTAAAACTGGGAGGTCACGTTACAGATTAAGGAGCTGGCAGTAACATGAAACCATGAATATCTAATTGTAAAGTTAAAATTTTTATCTAATGGAATATTATATAGCCATTAAGAAGATGAGCTATATCTAGAGGTGACATCCATATGGAAGAATCTCCAAAATAAATTGAATTTTAAAAAATATTAAACGATTGGCTTAAAATGTTTCAGTTGTGTAAGTTGTATGTACACATGTATGTATGTTTATGTGTGTGTTTGATGTATACTTGTATATGTATATTCTTTTTATATATAATAGTCTATTAACATTATTATAGCATAATAATAAAGTTCACTTATATAACACATTACAAAATTGTAAGTAGCTGCTTCCTGGAAGAGGAGCTGAACGTGAGAGAGAGAAACTTAATCATTTGTAACTTTTGGATTTTGTACTATGTTCATATATTATCTATTTTTTAAATAAGTGACTTTTAAATAATTATACTTACAACTAATATGCAACCATTATAAAAAAAAAAGAATCAAAGGTATTAAATAAAATTAAGAGAGGGGTTACAGGTAATTTATATTTTGTGTGTTATGTTTTTACAATCTTCAAATTCTCCACAACTGTAGCCCAAAGTACAGCATGTGATCAAAGAGGAGCTGGGAGGACCTTGTTTGGAAAAAGTGAGATTCGAGCAGGCACTGGGCTAGTCTCTGCTGGAGATGGTGGAGAAAGACGTGGCATTAAGCAGACACAGCAGAGGCCAGAGCTCGGGGTTGACCACACAGGACTTGAACCTAGAGTGAAGAGAAGGCAGCCTGGAGCACCAGGCTCTGGAATGAAGACTTCTTCAACACCAGGTGGGGCTCCTTGATACTAGTAAATAGTTCTCATTTTTCATATAAAAAATTAATCCATTTTTTTCAAGACTTCTTGAAAAGGTGCACCAAATTCTTGTGAGGGGTGGTGCTATGGCATAGGTAATAGCTGACAATACTCATTCTGAAAAAATTAAAACAAAACCCCCAAGCAAACAAACCAACCGAGAATGCTATTAAAATGTCAAAAATTAATTTTGGTGATGAATGCACAACTATATAATGGTACTGTAAACAACTGAATACATGCTTTTTTTGTATGATTGCATGATATGTGAATACATCTCAATAAAATGAATAATAATTAAAAAAAGAATGCTATTATATGTTATAATTGGTACAGTCACTGGAAAACTATACCAAGGCTCTGGAAATAAGGAGATGGAGAATGCAAATGGTCAATAATTTCAAAAGATTCTCTCAACGAAAAAGTGGGAAGAAGACTCTTTAAGCCTACTAGGCTAGCTCAAAATTTGTGAAAGACCAATGTCCTAGATGGGAAAAGCAATCTTTTTGGTTTAAGGATAATAGAGAATGGGTTGGCTCTAATTCATAACATTACATAGCAGAGATTAGAAAATAGCTGCAAGATTACAGAACAAAGAGAAGAATTAAGTTGTGATGAACGAATGTCTCCAGAGCAAGATCTTTTACAGTCAAACAATCTAGGTAAAAAAGCCAAATTCCTCCTGTTTCAGGGACAAAAGTCATCGAAGTCTCTACTGTCCTAAATAGAGAAGCCCAAAAAAGGAGCCTCCCTGGAATTTCTCTTTGAGAAAGGCTTCCTGAGTCCGGCTCCTAGTTAACAGTGCCTTCTGAAGAAAAATGCTTTTACTTTGTAAAAACCTGACATATAATTCACATACCATAAAATTCACCCTTTTGAATTCAGTGGTTTTTAGTATACCCACAAAGCTATGCAACCATCACTGCTATCTAATTCTGGAATATTTTCATCAGCTCAAAAAGAAACCTGAATCTATTAGCGTTCACACCTCATTCTCTCCTCCCCCTGCCCCTGGCAACCACTGATCTACTTTTGGTCTCTACAGATTTGCCTATTCTCAGCATTTCACATAAATGGAATCTTACAATATAAGGTCCTTTGTGTTTGGCTTCTTTCACTTAGTGTAAGGTTTTCAAGGTTCATCCATGTCATAGTATTATTGGTCCCACTTTGTGCCAATTTCACACCGTCTTAATTTGCTGAAGCTTTATAATTAGTCTTGATTGCTGGTAGTGTAATTCACCTTTGTTCTCCTTCAACATTTTCTTGCTTAATTGGCTCCTTGCTTTTCCTTATAAACTTAAGAATCAGTTTATTAAATGCATCCAAAAAACCAGCAGGGATTTGAATTGGGTGTACATGTGATTCCACAGATCATTATGGGGGAACCAGACGTCTTTGTGATAGTAAGCCTTTCAACCCACAAGCATAGCATGTCCCTCCATTTATTTAAGCCTTTAAAATTTCTCTCCTTAGTACTTTATAATTTTCTGTGTAGAGGCATCCCACATTGTTCTTTAGGTTTATTTCAGGTATTTTATACTTGCTGATGCTACTGAAAAAAATGGTATCATTAAAATTTTTGCATTTTTATTTATTTGCTGCTGGTCTATGGAAATGCAGCTGATATTTGTTTGTTGATCTTAGATTCAGGAACCTTGCCAAATGCAATTATTAATTTTAGTAGATTGTCTACATATGCTTTTGGACTTTCTATGTACCCAGTCATGCCAACTGCAAACAATTTCAGTTTTACTTCTTCCTTTCTAGTTCTTTTTTCTCTCTTATATTTATGACTTCTTATCTGGATTTCACTACTGAGTTTCTTTGGACAAAGAGAAACTTCAGAAAATCTGTCTCTTCACCTTGTGAAAATCTTGATGTTTCCATGACACAAGAGAAATCAGAGCTGCCGTGATGTCACCCACAGTGGCCACGGCGCCCAGGTGCTCTGTTCTGACTCCCGGCAAAGGCTCCGGCACCGTCTGCAAGAGCAGCAGTCATCCATGTTGCTGCAGAAACTGGCTGGCCGTGCTCCAGGGACACGTGGTCCCAAGAGCGAGCTGCTCTGAAGACCAGCTATGGCCTAAGGGAGACCTGCTCCCTGCTCTCTGAGGAGCTGAGAAGATCCCAAAGGAAAGCCGAAGAGAGCGCATGATGTGATGTTTTCACCCCACCTTTAATATGACCACATAGCTGGGCGGGGATTGGGGGTGGGATCTGGGGTGTGAAACCAGCCCTACCGCCTGCTGTTCTGTTCATGCAGCAATCCCGAAAATTAACCTGACCCACCCAGGTCAACGGGATGATCCACTGCAGGTTGGCAAATGAAGGCCTCTGGAGAAGCTGTGGCTGAGGGTTTCTTAAGAGACATAAGTGACTCATGGAAAAGCTGCTCAATCTATGACAACGGCTGTGCAAATGTCACTTGCAGTGTGGTGATTTGGAGAAAACAAGCTGTACAGGTTGGGGGCAGGGGTGGGATCACGGCATTATGGGTTCACTTGCTATAGTCATAATCTCTCATGTCACAATGCCACTGGGAGTGATCTGAAAGGTTTTTCATGATTTCCATCCTTCCAAACCAGCCGGTTTCTTCTTGTTCTGTACAGCTGAATTCACAAAATAAAGAGCATTGTGTTTGTCCTCCAGCTGCAGCTCTGAGCTGGGTGACAGGCATGGGTGAGTTTTAAGCTCACATACATCTGTACTGCTAATTAATAAGGTACAGAGGCTCTGACTGTGGGGCCTCTATGGTTCTGGTAGTATTATTGTTAGTAGAAGTGAATTATTTGCTGTGCAGCATTATTCACAATTGCTAAAAAGAGGGGACAACCCAAGTGTCCACTGACAGGAGATTGGATAAACAAAATGTGGTATATGCATACAGTGGAATATTATACAGCCATAAAAAGGAATGAAGTTCTGATGAACAGGGATGAACGTTGAAGACATTATGCTAAGTGAAAAAAGCCAGTTACAAAAGGACAAACATTGCATGATTCCATTTATATGAAATATCTAGAATAAACAAATTCATAGAGACAGAAAGTAGATTCAAGGTTACTAGAACCAGAAGGGAGGAGGGCGGAGATTGGGGAGTTATTCCTTAACGAGTACAGAGTTTCTGTTTGGGGTGATGAAAAAGTTTTGGTAATGGATGATGGTGACAGCAGCACAATATTGTAAATGTAATTAATGCCACTGAATTGTATAATTAGACATGGTTAAAATGGCAAATTTTATGACATATATATATATATATATATATATATATATATATATATATATATTCCCAATAAAGATAAAGGAATGAAGTGCTGATTCATGCCACAACATGGAAGAACCTTAAAAACATGCTGAGCGAGAGAAGCCAGACACATAAGGCCACAAATTGTAGGATTCCATTTATGTGAAATATTCAGGATAGGCACATCCAGAGAGCCATAAAGAACACTAGTAGTTGCCTAGGGTTGAGGGTGGAGGGTGGGCGGGAGTGATTGCTAACAGATACAGTTTCTTTTGGTGAAAACAGAAATGTTCTGGAATTTGATAGCAGTGACGGTTACACAACAAGTGAATGTATTAAAAACCACTGAACTGTTCACTTTAAAATGGTGACTTTTATGTTATGTGACTTCTAAGTCAATTTTTAAAAAGTGACTTATTTGCTACGAAGTTATCGTTCTCGTTAAAAATCAAATACAAAATTATTTTGACATTCTGACTCTGAAAACCTTCTCAACAGCCCAAGGAATTGGGAGGCGGAGGTTCATGCAGCATTGGGGTTGCTTTCCGCCTGTGGTGTTGAAATTAGCCTTCATATAATCACACCTCTTTAGGCAGCCATAGCCATGGTTACGGGCACATCAGTGAATCACATTCTCAGCTTCGATTTGATTTAATAAAAATGTCGTTTGTGTGCAGGGGTCCACAGTGCCTCTGCAGAGCCCACGGGGGCACACCACCAGGCCTCTCCATGTCAGGGCCACACGGGAGCCCTGGACCCAAAGCCCAGAACTGCTGCTGCCAAAGCTGCAAGGGCAGTGGGCGGGTAAGCAGAGCCTCAGCTTTGCCAAGGCAGAAGGCGGTCCTGGGCCCCTTTCAGAGGATCACCACCCCAGAGGGAGAAAGATGAAAAGCTCCCTTCTGTTCAATCAGCTTCCTCTCAAGGATCAGAGCTTGGCTGGCAGGCGGAAAATTCCACACTCTAGTGAAACAAAAGGGAGCCAGAAAGGATGGCAGATAAAGGGCATAAGCCAACCTCCCTGGTTTTTCTCTCTGTGCACAGGACTTAGTCCTAACTTCCTGAAGACCTGGTTGAATCTCAGCGTGCCCATGTATGGCACAGAGGAACCTGCTCTCTCACACCAGGGGATGCATTCCACGGGCTGTGGGAAGGTGATTTTATTTGGAAAATGTACATGCCATGAAAAGTCGCTGAAGCAAATCATGAGAAAGTTACTCTTTTCAACTACTAACCTGACTGCATCAAAGAAAAAGGCTCTGATGGGGGCTGTGACGGTTTGTTTTTGTTTTGTTTTGTATTTGCTGCTGTGTTTTTGACACATCTCGTATTTTTTACAAAGAGAACAGAGACTGGGAGTCTTTGGTAGACAACAGTAGGTTAGATTACCATGTTATTTTTATGTTTAATGTAATATTTGGGGCAAGTATGGCAAGTTTTCCATTTAAGGTAGCAATATAAAGCTTCCTTTAAAGGTTAAAAAAGCAAGTCAGTATAAAGAAAATATAGAAGGAAATAAAAGTATACATTTAACTGGGTATGCAGATGGAGCAAAAATCATGAAAGTGGTACAAGAATGACAGAAATTTTGGAAACCTTGTTTCTTTCTGTCACTTTACTAACAAATGCTTTTATGACTAACCTAACTAAAACCACTGTTCTGTCCTGCACATGCCATGTCAATGGTCCTGGCTTCTAACTTATTTTTTAGTGTGTATTACTGTACCCGTAAAAACATCAGTGGATCAGCATCCAATGGCCAGGAAAATATCAAAGGAGTTGATAAACGGGCACAACCCTTGCTTCAAGACAGAACCAGTGACTTTGGGAGTGTGAGTGACCTCCCAGGCAAAGACACTATCAACCACCTGGTGAGAAGCAATCACCAATTCTTCAAGAATACTTCCAAAATTCCAAAAAAGATGAGAGGTTTTCCACTTTTTTTGTATGTTTGAACTGTTTCATGATAAAATGTTGAAAAAAAAAAAACAACAACAAACGACAAGCAAGGAAGATGATAGCATTGTGCTACTTCAAGAATAAAATGAATTAACTTACCAATAATAGATTCTTATCAGCGCTGAAGGCCACAGGAGAAAGGAGGCTACAAATGCGAGGATTGGGATGGCTAGGGTCCCACCCGCGATCACAAACATGTTAACCACGTCAAGATCCATCCTGCCGTTTAAGGCTGGCTGACACCTGCGGGGGCCAAAGAAAGCAGTGCATTGAAACTCTCCAGAGAAAAGGGGAAGAAACAAAAGGGGAAAGAAAAGTGAAGGACCCAGAATGACAGTAAAGATCACGAGGAAACAAAAGTAAGCATGACATAACAACTAACTATAAAAAGGGATCCTTGTGTGAATCCTGGATTTAAACAACAACAACAACAAAAATGGCTATAAAGTACATTGTTGGGACAACTGGGGAAATCTGACTAAGGACTGATATTAGATAACATTATTTTATCAGTGTAATGATGAAATTATACTTAAGTAGGAGAATGTATCTGTTCTCAGGAGACGCCTGCTCAAGTATAAAGGGGTGAAGTACAATGATATCTGCTACTCAATTTTAAAAGGTTCAGGAAAGAAAAAATAACGTGTGTGTGTATGTGTGTGTATTGGGGTGAGGGAGAGCAGAAAGAGCAAATATGGTGAAATGTTAACCATTGGTGAATCCAGGTGAAGGGTAAATGGATGTTCAGTGTATTATTCTTTCAACTTTTCTATAAGTTTGCAATTTTTAAAAATTAAAAGTTAGGGAGGACAAATGACCTTATAGAAGCAGATAAATGAAAAAAATATGCAGCTACACATGAATGCCTGTATATGGAGAGAATATCACTGGAAGTACGCACCAGGAACCCCTAACAGTGGTTGCACTCAAGGTAGGAAACCAGAGAGCTGGGAAGTCAGCAATAGAAGGGAGCCTTGTTTTTCACTGGACACCATTTAAATCTTTTGAAATAGGCACCATGTGCAGAACAGTCTGTTCAAAATAAATAATGTACAATAAAACATGAGGGGGGAACAAACCAAAAAAGTACGCTGTTCAAGTGTACTTTCTGGTGTCTCCTGATGACTTGACAAGCACATCTAGAGGCTGGAATGAGAGCCCCCTGAGGTCAGGAACTGAGTCTCCAGCACCCTGACAAGCCCTGGCACAGAACTGGAGCTCTGGAAATCATAGCCAAATGTCAGCCCAGAGCCCCCTCCCAGTCCTGTATCATAACCCCACAGCATGGTTCATTCCTATCATGGATCAAAAAATGTTTCAAATCACATCATTCTCCTCAATACAGGGAACAACTTCTGCAATACCCTGTAAGCCATACATGGCCCTCTGTCTTGTTTCTCACTAAACGTGCAAAAGAGACACCTAGAAAAAGCAGTAACATCTAGCAAATCACAGCCTTTCTTGTATTTCCTGTGAAATGGGTAGATCTGTCCCGTAGGCCTCAGTCGCTGATACATATTTACATTTTATAATGAATTCATGCGGACAAAGCATGACCTCACAACCACAAAGCATAGGGGCTGGCAAACTTGCTCTGTAAAGGGCCAAATAATAAATATCCTAGGTTTTGTGGCCATAGGGTTTCTGTTGCAACTACTCAATCAGTTGTTAGAGTGAAAAAGCAGCCATAAACAATACATAATGAATGGGTGTGACTGCATTCCTATGGCTGCAGGTCACATTTGGCTTGCAGGGCATAATTTGCCATCACCTGACATGGCACGTTTGACCCTGTCAAATAGGCAAGGCGGGTGTTTTATCTGCTGTTTTACAGGCTAAGGAAACTGAGACTCAAAGAGCTTAAGTAACTTGCCCAAAGCCACCCAGTGGGTAGAGTTATGACTACAAAACAGGTTTCCAACTCAGACCTACAGACCTTTCCACTAAGCTCAGCTTTGTCTAATTTTTTTTGAAATTACCTTTTCTCAATCTTTGTAACCTTTGGGCTATTAAACACCCATACTCATCATCACTAATTTCTCCACTGAAGATGTGTCATCTCCATTTAGATGTTTTCTCTCTTGCAGAGCTTTGGCCAGAGGAGCCCCTTGAAGTCTAGAAAGGGGGTAGAGGTGGGTTAGATGGTTCTTTTTAATTACATGCATACTCTACTGAGTCCAGTTCTTAGTCTACAGTGATGAAAGCTACTGCCTTCCAGGAGCCTAAATGCTGTCTTTGTTTCTGACATAACTGCCTTCTCAGGTTCTCAATCACTGTAAGCACTTATCCAGCATACTTAAATCATTGGCCTGTTTCCCCTTCTAGAACAGGAGCTCCTTGAGGGCAGGGATAATCGTATAAGTTCTTCTTTCTGCACAGAATACAGAAGAGGTGCAAATGAATTAATAAAAAGCAAAGCTAGGTCACGACCGGGTCTTTTCCCCCAACTGGGCCACGGAGCAAGCCGTGGAATCCCGCGCCATGACCACCTTGGGCCTTGCGGGACGGCTCAACTGTGTTCCGGCCAGAGCCTGGAGAACCGCAAGATCACCCCTTCTGTGGCATTCTTTGAGGAAAACGAGTTCTCTAGGAGGAAAGTCTGAACCTGCCAAACAGTCCCTTAAGAAGCCAAAGTTACCAGAAGGTCGTTTTGATGTACCAGAAGGTTCCCATTTAGAGAAAGAACCACTGGAAAAATTTCCTGATGATGTTAATCCTGTTACCAAAGAAAAGAGTGGACCCAGGGGCCCAGAGCCCACTCGATATGGAGATTGGGAACGTAAAGGACGTTGTATTGACTTTTAAGTCATGTATAATTTTTCTGAATATGTACATCTGAATTAACTTATTTTTTATTACTTTATTTCTTACATAGTTTAAGGCATCTGATTTCTATAATGTGTTTAAAAATATATATGATGGCTTTGGAAGAAAATGCGCTACTATAAATTGGGAAAGAAAATATTTCTACATTAGCACATATGACTAAATCTGTTGAGGTATGGAAGTGATTATAGAGCTGCAAACTTTTACTTCAGCATTTTTCAGTTTAAATTAATTACTTACTTGTAAAATGAAAATAAAATAATTTTTTAAATTCCATTACCATGTGCTAGGTAACAGTGACTTTTTAAATGTGAGTTAAATAATGCATTATAGTTTGAGTAGGCCACAGTAACTACAGAAAATCTTTTAACAAGGAGCTGGATTACTTGCTTCAAAACCTGGCTCCACTTCTTACTAGCCATGTGACCTTGTTACTTACTTTCTGTATGCATTAGTATCCTTATGTGTAAATTGGAAATAATGATGGTTCCACTTCATAGGGTGGTTTGAGGGAGAATTAAATAAGTAAATATGTAGTCCACTTGGGGCAGTGTATAACACATACCTCCCATTAAATGTTAGCTATTCTTAAATCATAAATATATTTTTCCAAGTATTTAGACTATCTGGGGAGGAAAATTAAGAAACAGTAATTTGAAATACTTCAGTTGGAATTGTTTTATATGTATGCAACACTTAAAAATCATTAGTTGAAAAATAGTGATTATTTGCTTGGGTGCACTGAGATCAAATATGTTAAGTTTGTAAAACATAAAATTCAGGTACAGAGGGCAAATATGAGAAAAGCAGAAAATAGAATCTGCCAATCTAGTCAGATTTGATGACTCAAAAGCTCCTATGCTATGGCCTTGATAACTAGGTCAGGAAAAGTCAAGTCCAGTTTACAGATCTGGAATGAGGGAAGGTCAGGATTTGCTGGGCTCCCTTAGGTTTCCTTTGTTACAGGTCCTTGGCCTCATGTGGATAGAGATTGGGCCTTCAGTTCCAGGCTACTCTTGAATTACCTAGGAAGAAAGGGTTAGCAGACTCTGTGGAAAGCAGGATGCCATGGGCTGATAATTTTGTGATATTATTTGAGGAGATTGTAAGGAGACCTATTTAAGAAAATAAATTTTTTAAAAAGTATATTCTACCCAGAAACATACTAATAGTGTACAAATAAGGACTAGTCATTTGGCCTTTATATCAGTTGTCTCTCAGTCAGTGTTTGTTCTGATTGCAGTTACTGTGTATGTTGTGAAGTAATAACCACATTACTTTTAAAATATCCTATAATTTAATCAGCCTCCAATTAGCCCAGATTAGTGAAGGTTTTTATTAGGTTAATTCAAAAATAGTACTTCAAATTATTTTGTATTGTATAGTCTTGCTTGTGTTTTGTTATAGTCATCATTATATGTGATAGAGAAAAGACAATTTATGTACCAAGAGCTGATATAACAACCAAAGAGTTGTATGAAGATAATAGAATCTTTAATCTCTGTTAACAGTAATGTATTTCATGACAGTTACCGAAATATTTATGGTCTTTATTTCCATCAAACATTAACGAAAAAACTTGAGAACTCTCAATTTGGAACACGAGATAATGTGAGCTTCATGGAAATCTGTTTCTCACATCTCCTCCTTCAGAAAGAAAAGTTGATTGAGAACCCCAGCTGCTGCCCTTTGGCATCCACTACTCTGTTCTTATTGAGGCCCCCACCAGTGACTGAGCATATAGATGCTATTAATGCCAGCCCTTTCCTGCGATGGGTGAATTTGGTTCAACAACTCCCCATAGTCCTGCTCAAAATTTTTTTAGGACTGTGCTGCAATCCAAGACTTCCTACCTAATTCTCATTTTCTTTCTTCTCCTTCACCATTGTCAGATCCTACCTGCTCCTCCCTTTTATCATTCACAGATATCTCCCCCAATACATCTCTTAATCCAGTCTTGGCATCTGTTTCTTAAAGAACCCAAAATAACATGGATGATTTTTTTTTACATTTTTTATTATGAAATATGTTATATATTTCATATTACTTCAAATATATATATGTTAACATATACTGAAAAGTGATAACTTTCAAGCACAATTTAACTAGTCAGAGAGTAAATTTCAAAGGATGTTATGGGTTACAGTTAATATGGATGATTTTTAAAACACACTTATAAGTAGGTTTTCAGAAAATGTCACTGGCTTTTTGCAGTATAATTATAGTTTAAATAATTAAAAAAAAAAAAAGCAAAGCTACAAAATGGGCCCAATCTTTAATTTGTTTAAATTAAATTGTCAACTATTGCCAATGATGCTGTCAGAAATATGACATTTTCCTCTCTCAGTAATTACAAAACTCCCTGGAGAAGTTACCTATTTAATGCTGGGTACGGTTTATGCTGCTAAAAGGCTTCACCATCAAAGGGTGAACAAACTAATCGTGGAGGAAAGGGAATCTGTGCAAATCTGTTTGAATATCCTAGGTTGCAAATAACCTGATAAAGATGGGGAACTGTCAGCTTCAGAGGACTTTTGCATATCAAATTAAGTCCTTAAAAACTTCTGAGGCCCACCATAAATTCTAGAGCTATGGGGAGTTAATTATATTATGTTCCTCTGGACAAGGGATTAGAACATTTTATGCCCAAAGCCTTGTATATCATAGTCTCTGACACTGAAGATGGTGGCCCTGAACTGAATTATTTTGACTATATGATTGTCAAAAAGAAACCTCATTGCTTCCTTGGTGCCTGGCACAGATGTCACAGTCAATGTGGGGGGAAGATTTCATCTGGCTCCATTTTCCATTTAACTGTAGAAGAGTCTTCAATAAAGAGCTTTTGTCAAGCACAGTCAATTTAGTGAAACTTGGAACCCTGCACAATTCCCCTGACAAGGTCAAATAAAACCAGCGCTGCTTTCCTAGTTTTCTATATAAAGAGTGAACAATTACTCCTATCTCTGCAACATCCTTCACTTCACAAATGACTTGCCGCAGCTTTCCTTTATAAAGGCAGCTCCCCTGCCCCTGCCAGTGTTTATTTGTAGAATATTCCAGTGCTTGAGGGGAAGGTTGAAGACAAAAAAACTGAGGCCTTGAGAGCCAGAAGCCACCAATGAACAAAAAGCAACTAAGGGATGTGATGTGGTGATTTCGGATCATGAGGCCCATACAACTAATGGTTTACAGGATGACTTTATGGAATATGAAGTACACAGCATTAGATAATATGAACATACAGACTGAGAAACATATTCCCTTTTCAGCTCTTTTTCAGTCTTGCTTAGGTCAAAAAGAAACTCAGAAACTCAGTGAAAGAGCTCATTAACCTTTGGGCCTTCTTCTCCAGGCAACAATATTGAGCTATTCACTAACACTGTATCTTTGTTTTATTCTTATGGATACTTTCAATTTATGGTAGGGATGCAAATTAAGTTTAACAATACATGCAAGCAATTTAAAGAATAATGTTAAGAAAGTAAATGTTAAGGTATATGGATCTGGCGAAAACTGTGATGGCGGTCCGCAGATGGTTGCCATTGGGATGGCGCACTGGTGCGACACGCGTGCCCGGGACTGGAGTTCCAGCTGGCACTCTCCCTCCTGGCTCTTCCACACACTGGCTGCAAACCCTTGGATTCCTTGACTACTAAATGAGAACATTCAACCAAATCATCTCTTCCGTTCTGTCCTCCTGTGGTAACTTAAATCATTTCTGAAATTATGCCCAGCAATCAAAGGGTAGGATCTGACTTGCCCCGTAAGTATCTTGTTCCATTATATTTTCCCAGAACTTAAAACGGTGCTAGGCAAATATATGGTGCTTGATAAGGTTTATTGCCTGAAGAAATCAGGAAAACAAAGGAACAACAAAACACTGGTTTTACTTATCTGTTGTGCAAAAAGAGGCACCCCAGAGTAGAATTTCGTTGGCCCTGCAGCAGTGTGAAGCAAGGCATGTCGCAAACGAGAGCCAGCCCTTGTGACAGCAAGGAGGACAACACGCCAGGCTCTCAGATCCTAGACCTGACCCCAGCCTCCTTTGACACACTTCAACGCCCCTCCTTTCATTAGGACCTTTATCTCCGAGCACTGGGGCAAAGATTAATGGGATAGAGGATTCCTAAGTGGATTCCAGATAAACATTGCCTCAGGGAACTCTCACCCTCCCAAGTTTAGTGGGGCTAGGAATAGGGTATAAGGTTTTACACCATCTATTTCCTTAACATTCTCACTGATCCAGAAAACTGAGGTTTCTGAGTTCCAATATCTTAATCTTCAGGGGATGAAGTGAAAATTCAATAGTATACAGGATGTAATTATATTTTCATAGGCTCTGGTCTTTCCCTAGACATCTACCCATGTGCCACAAAGTTTGACAAACTGAAGTCCTGGGTCCTCCAAAATAATATCTATTACAAAACAACACCAATAACCATGACACCAGCACCATAGCCAAAGACTTAAGAGTGGCAGCGCCCACTTACCAAGTAACAACTCTATGCCAGTTCCTGTGTAGGTGGCTCATATACATTCTTACAACATTATGAGTAGGAAGTATTTCCCCCCATTTCAAAGATGAAGAAACTGAGGCTTCTCAAAGAGGTTAACAAATATCTCCAAGGTCACCTGGCTGGTAAAGAGCATGACCTGAATTTCAATCCAAGTCTGTGGGTCTTCCCAGTTCATGCCTAGTTCATGCCACCCTTTGCTTTGTCTCAATACTTTCCAAAAACAGATATTTACTGCATATCAATTACGCACTGACATCCCTTGCACTTTTTTAAGAGTAACATAGTGACATGTTAACAACTTTATGGGTTAACAACTGGCTTATTACCTTATTCCTGCTGATGTGTTTTTAAAACTATCCAGCACTGCTTATATTTTTTCCTTGACTTCTGTGATACGAAAGTTCTTTCCACTAGGAAGACCTTACATTTTTAAAACTCTGAGGGTAATATCCCAAGTGTTAAACACTGTCTCATCTACCCAACACTGATTTCTGAAACCAGGGACTGATTCCTCAGAACTATCACTATAATGATCAACAGCTGAAGAAGACACAAAGAAGAAAAGATTCTCTTGTCTGGAAGCCCCAGGATTGATAAGACAGAGTAACTAGAGAAACCAGCAGTTCTAACTCCTCATCATGTACATCTTCTCCACCACAGAGGAAAAGCACACTGAAATTTCCAAGCAAGAGTCAAGTTGGCCCAGTCATTGCTGAAAGTGTGGTTCTGCCTACAGGAATACTGTGCATGAGGTGCTTACCCCTGTTCTCCTCCTGGCCTTAATACCTCCCCCTCACACTGGCTGAGCCCATTCCACCTCTGCATTTTGCACCTCTGGCAGTTCTGCTGTTGAAGCAAGCCATGGCTGTGAGCATACATGGCCTGCGTCCCCTGAGGCTCTGCTCACTCTCTCCCCCTGGATATACCCATGATGCTCTGCTCACTCCCTCCCCTGGATGTTCCCATGATGCTCTGCTCACTCTCTCCCCTGGATGTTCCCATGATGCTCTCCTCACTCTTTCCCCCTGGATGTTCCCATGATGCTCTCCTCACTCTCTCCCCTGGATGTTCCCATGATACTCTCCTCACTCTCTCACCCTAGATATACTCACGATGCTCTCCTCACTCTCTCCCCTGGATGTTCCCATGATGCTCTCCTCACTCTCTCCCACTGGATGTTCCCATGATGCTCTCCTCACTCTCTCCCCTGGATGTACCCATGATACTCTCCTCACTCTCTCCCCCTGGATATACCCATGATGCTCTCCTCACTCTCTCCCCTGGATGTTCCCATGATGCTCTCCTCACTCTCTCCCACTGGATGTTCCCATGATGCTCTCCTCACTCTCTCCCCTGGATGTACCCATGATACTCTCCTCACTCTCTCACCCTAGATATACCCATGATGCTCTCCTCACTCTCTCCCCTGGATGTTCCCATGATGCTCTCCTCACTCTTTCCCCCTGGATGTTCCCATGATGCTATCCTCACTCTCTCCCCCTGGATGTTCCCATGATGCTCTCCTCACTCTCTCCCCTGGAGAGCTTTCCACCTTCACATTCTCCACTTCTCCCTCCTTCGGGGGACACAAAAGTCAACATCCCTGGCTAAGACCTCCTTCCAGACTTTTCCAAATGCCTACTTGACAACCTCCATGAATCTAAGTTCCCAGTAATGCCCCTGTCTTCCACTTCTTCCAACTCACCAATTTCTCCCAACAGCATCCCCATCAGTCTAGCCTCCTACTCTGTTGCATCTTTCATTCTTCCCACTTGCCCACCACTCCTGTTAGTGCAATGGTGAAGACATGACAGCACTGGAGTCAACATGCCCAAGTCCAGACAAGCCATACAGTTCACAACAAGTATTTACTAGTTGCATGTGGCTATCAGTCATCAAAAATCTTCCCACAAATAAATGCCCAGGGCCAGATGGCTTCATAGGGGAATTCTACCAAACTTTCCAGAAAGAACTGACACCAATCTTACTCAAACTCTTTCAAAACATTGAAGAAAATGGAACACTACCTAACTCATTTTATGAAGCTAACATCAATCTAATACCAAAACCAGGCAAAGATGCTACAAAAAAGGAAAACTACCGGCCAATCTCCCTAATGAATATAGATGCAAAAATCCTCAACAAAATACTTGCAAATCAAATCCAAAGACACATTAAAAAAATCATACACCATGACCAAGTGGGGTTCATTCCAGGCATGCAAGGATGGTTCAACATAAGAAAATCAATCAATGTATTACAACACATTAAAAACTCAAAAGGGAAAAATCAAATGATCATCTCAATAGATGCTGAAAAAGCATTTGATAAAATCCAACATCCATTTTTGATAAAAACACTTCAAAAGGTAGGAATTGAAGGAAACTTCCTCAATATGATAAAGAGCATATATGAAAAAGCCACAGCCAGCATAGTACTCAATGGTGAGAGACTGAAAGCCTTCCCTCTAAGATCAGGGACAAGACAAGGATGCCCGCTGTCACCACTGTTATTCAACATTGTGCTGGAAGTGCTAGCCAGGGCAATCCGGCAAGACAAAGAAACAAAAGGCATCCAAATTGGAAAAGAAGAAGTAAAACTGTCATTGTTTGCAGATGATATGATCTTATATCTGGAAAACCCTGAGAAATTGACGATACAGCTACTAGAGCTAATAAACAAATTTAGCAAAGTAGCGGGATACAAGATTAATGCACATAAGTCAGTAATGTTTCTATATGCTAGAAATGAACAAACTGAAGAGACACTCAAGAAAAAGATACCATTTTCAATAGCAACTAAAAAAATCAAGTACCTAGGAATAAACTTAACCAAAGATGTAAAAGACCTATACAAAGAAAACTACATAACTCTACTAAAAGAAATAGAAGGGGACCTTAAAAGATGGAAAAATATTCCATGTTCATGGATAGGAAGGCTAAATGTCATTAAGACGTCAATTCTACCCAAACTCATCTACAGATTCAATGCAATCCCAATCAAAATTCCAACAACCTACTTTGCAGACTTGGAAAAGCTAGTTATCAAATTTATTTGGAAAGGGAAGATGCCTCGAATTGCTAAAGACGCTCTAAAAAAGAAAAACAAAGTGGGAGGACTTACACTCCCTGACTTTGAAGCTTATTATAAAGCCACAGTTGTCAAAACAGCATGGTACCTGCACAAAGATAGACATATAGATCAATGGAATCGAATTGAGAATTCAGAGATAGACCCTCAGATCTATGGCCGACTGATCTTTGATAAGGCCCCCAAAGTCACTGAAGTGAGTCATAATGGTCTTTTCAACAAATGGGGCTGGGAGAGTTGGATATCCATATCCAAAAGAATGAAAGAGGACCCTACCTCACACCCTACACAAAAATTAACTCAAAATGGACGAAAGATCTCAATATAAAAGAAAGTACCATAAAACTCCTAGAAGATAATGTAGGAAAACATCTTCAAGACCTTGTATTAGGCGGCCACTTCCTAGACTTTACACCCAAAGCACAAGCAACAAAAGAAAAAATAGATAAATGGGAACTCCTCAAGCTTAGAAGTTTCTGCACCTCAAAGGAATTTCTCAAAAAGGTAAAGAGGCAGCCTGTGGAAAGCCGCCTCCCGAATCGGGCCTAGCGTATGCGCTGCAGCCTGCTCTAGAGTTACCCCCGCCCATCGAGTGAGCCAAGATGGCGCCTGCATCCTGTTTCCGCATAGTGACGCATGTATCCGCCACCCGCTCCTACCAATCGAAATCCTGTATACGCGATACTAGCCTAGAAGCTTATTGGTTGTTAATTGTGTATAAAAGGTCTTACCCGGACGGGGTAGGGTGAGACAGCCCACAAGGAGCCGTGCCTGACGGCCACATCGAGGCTGCTCTCCCACGAGGCGCCGTGCCCCGTGTGGGAACCAGTAACACAGAATGTTCATCTAGCTGTAGTAAAGGGCTTGCTTTCACAACTGCCGTGTGGTTCGAGTCGTGATTCATGACCAGGTTAGTTCGCGCAGTCTGCATCTCTCTCTCTCCTTCCCTGTTTCCCCTCGCCAGCCGGGAACCGGGGACCGAGCGGGGCAGCGCCGGACAAGTGGTGGCCCGTACGGGGAAGCTCCTCCTCCTGCCTCGCTCTCGACGGTCCCTCTGTGAGGAGAGCAGCGCTGCGCGTCGAGCTTACGGCGGACTTCCCGCGCCTGATCAACGCGAGAAGGTGAGTGCGTCTTATTACATGATAGTTAGGGCCCGTGGGTTTTCAGGTGACCCCGGGGGACTCGGAAGAGCTCTCTGAGTGACTGAAGTATAGTGCCGACTGCAATCATGGGGCAGTCCGGAAGTTCACCTCTCTTAGCTCCCTTAAAGAACCTTTTGAAACAACGGGGTATCTCGGTCAGGAAAAGCTCCCTTCAGCGTTTTCTTGATGATGTTGATACTTTTGCCCCTAAGTTTGCCTTTACTGTGCCCTCTAGTAATCAAGAGGAGCCCTGTCAACGCTTTGAATGGACAGTCCTGCCCCAAGGCATGGCTAATAGTCCTACCATGTGCCAGCTGTATGTCGCTGCGAAGCTAGCTAGCACTCGGCAGCAGTTCCCTCAAGTGAAAATCATCCATTATATGGATGACATTCTCTTAGCCCATAGAGACACAGATCTTCTTAAAACAGTTTTGTCACATTTAGTCCTTAGTCTTAGAGAAGCTAACCTAGAGATTGCCCCTGAAAAAATCCAAATGACTGACATTACCACTTTCCTGGGGGCGAAAGTCGCACCCACTCATGTTTCCCCCCAAAAGGTGTCTCTCAGGCTAGACAATATACACACTCTCAATGATCTACAAAAACTCATGGGGGATATCAATTGGATCCGTCCATACCTAAAAATACCCAATGTCAAACTAACACCTTTGTTCGACCTGTTGAAGGGGGATTCTAATATAAACTCACCTCGAAGCTTCACTCCAGAGGCAAGGCGAGCACTATGCCAGGTGGAACAGGCGCTCAGTGGCGCTGCATTGAAGAGAATAGACCCTGATGAGCCTTTTGAAGCCTGCGTGCTGCCGACAGAATTACAGCCCACTGCGGTACTGTGGCAGCGGGGGCCGCTGCTCTGGGTCCACCCTGGAGTTTCCCCCAAAAAAGTCCTAGAGCACTATCCTACAGCGGTTGCAGACTTGGCCCTAGAATGCATTAAAAGGGCTGTGCAGCATTTCGGTCAGCAGCCCAAAAATCTCAGGGTGCCTTATTCTTCCCAGCAGCTTGAGATACTCACCGGATGCATAGATCAATGGGCCATTCTCCGGTGTACATTTCTTGGTCCCATTAACAATCAGTTCCCTAAGGCTCCTCTCTTGCAGTTTGTCACCCGGCACCCAGTGATTTTTCCCAAAGTAACCTCTCCTAGGCCACTAGCAGGCGCCCCCACCGTATACACGGACGGCTCCAGCTCTGGAACAGGGGCGTATTGTGTGGAGGGGGACACTCCTAAAACAGTGCTCTTCCAACCACAAAAGCCTCAATGGGTAGAACTGCAGGTTATCATTGCAGTCCTGGAAAGCCTTTCCGAGCCCTTAAATGTCGTCTCGGATTCTGCTTATGTTGTGAACTCTGTACAAATTTTAGAAACGGTGGGCATTGTTAAACATTCCTCTACAGTAAGGACGTTCTTTGCCAAACTACAGGAGGTTATATGGACCAGGCAACACCCTTTTTACATAACCCATATTAGAGCCCACACAGGTTTGCCTGGCCCTATGGCCCAGGGGAACCATAGCGCAGATGTAGCCACTCGACAGCTGCACATCTTTCCGACGCTGGTACCGTATCAACAAGCCCGAGAATTCCATGCCAAGTTTCACATCAATGCAGGTACCCTAGCTAAGCGGTTCAGCATACCACGTGCAGCTGCTCGAGATATTGTCCGAGCCTGCAACAATTGTGCAGAGCAGAGAGCAGTCCCCTCGGTTGGGGTCAACCCTAGGGGTCTCACCCCAGGGGATACTTGGCAGATGGATGTCACTCATCATTCAGAGTATGGTAAGATCAAGTACTTACATGTGTCGGTGGACACATGCTCCCAAGTTTTATTTGCCTCTGCTGAACCAGGAGAAAGAGTCTCCCACGTCATTGCACACTGCCTTGCTGCATGGGCAGCTTGGGGTAAGCCAAAGACGTTAAAGACGGATAACGGGCCTGCCTACACTAGTAAATCCTTCCAAAAATTTTGTGACAACATGGATGTCCAATTAAAACATGGCATCCCCTATAACCCTCAGGGGCAAGGAATCATTGAAAGAGCGCACAGATCTCTCAAAGACTTGCTTAAAAAACAGAAAGAGGGTATAGGCCACGGCCTGTCCCCAAAAGCTCGACTGTCTGTAGCCTTGCTCACATATAATTTTTTAAACGAAAATTCACAAGGAATGACACCTGCCCTGCAACACACCACCCCGAGTCCTCCGCATAGAGGTCTAGTCCGTTGGAAGGATGTCCTGTCGGGGCAGTGGAAAGGCCCTGACCCGGTGCTCAGCTGGGCCAGAGGCTCTGTTTGTGTTTTTCCCCAGGAACCAGGACGTCAACCAGTGTGGGTTCCGGAAAGACTGGTGAGAACCGTGACATCACCTGAAGAAGCCAAGGAACAGCTGTCAGAAACGCCAACGAATATACAACCTGAACCATTAGACCAAGCCTCCGACCCTGCTGATGATGGCGACGACCGACAAGATGATAATAGTAGGACTGACCACCCCGCGGTTGCCCAAAAAGAGGATCGGTAACTCTGTTCTTTGCTCTCCTATAGCAATCCTTCTAATCTGCCTTTTTCTTTTTAGTGGAACTATATTTCCTCCACAAGCTTCAACGAGTCCTTCCCCCTCACCAATGACACACTGATCCTCTCTTTTGCTAACCTCTCTGTCAAGGTTGTCAACACCACAGTTGCGGCGAATGCTACTTGTGAAACTGGTAATGGCGAGTTAAGTAAGGGAGTCTTGCTTGAATTTCTTAACGTTACAGGGAAGAGCCGCCAGTCTTGTGAAGGGATCTTGAGTAAAAAGGAGACTCAAAGGTGCCTTTTCCTTCCAGGGCTTGCTCCTACAGTCTGCAACCGTTCCAAAGACCCGGATGCCTCGCCGCCCCGCTATCCTAGTGTATCGCCCAAGTTATGTCTGGCTCCCCGTCAAGGCAACCGACTGGGTTGGCCCTGTTTCTCAAGTTGTTTCACTTAACAATATCCCTTTCTCTAAGTCTAGGCGTCCAAGAGGCATAAAAGAATGGCTATCGAATGCTGCCAGTGTAGCTTCCTCTTTGTTTGTCCCAACGATCGGGCAGGCTGTGCTACAAGCATGGACAGATCGGCAGCTCGCCATAACGATGGAAACGGTAAATGGCTTGGTCAACCTTACCCGAGACGTGCTACGCCGCCACAATCAGATGCTGAACTTAAATTTCCAGGCCATTCAGAAACTCCAAGCGGAGATAGATGAACTTGGACTGGAAATAGATGGACTCTGGAGAGTGCTTCAGCAAACATGTGACACCCGGTGGCTTACGGTTAAACTCTGTGTCACTCCTGTCAGGGCCAACGTGACCGGAAGCATTTCCAGAGTCTCTGATTGGCTGAAAAGGTCATATTTTCCTGAATTTGTTAATCTCTCCCAACAGGTGGAATCTAGTTTAGACACAATTGGGGGGATCAAGTTAAAACCCGTTAAAGTCGATCTCTCCGGGTTAGGCGAGGTTCTACAGAAACTATTGCACAGTGTTTCTTCCTGGTTCTCTTGGCCCAATTTAACTAATTGGATCCTCATTGCAGTGGGATTATTGGTGGGATTAGTCGTTGTTAAATGTTTGCTAGAACGCCTGTTTCAAGCGCAGCAGCAATTGCGTGTTACCACTATGATGGCTATGACTCCCACCTCTGTTACCCCCCGATAGTGACCGATTTATTAACCATACCCCTTCCTGGTCGCCTCAGGTGGGGCGCTTTGGAGCAAAATTTGTAGCGAATCGCATGGCTGTTTCTCGGGTGTAAAAGGCGACACCAGTAGTCATAATTTTGTCTCAGGTGGGTCTCTAGGGCAGAGTCCTAGTTGTGGCCAGACTGGACCCTAGCCATTGCACAGAGACACCTAGTGACACCCCCGACTCTGGTTACTGCTGTTCCTGCCCCCGTCGTTGTTCCCCAGTTGCCAGGCAAAGCACTGCAGGGAGAGTCACGTTGCTTCCAGCTTACGGACTCTCCGGTCTCCATATGACGTGAGCATTCTGGTTGGTGCTAGAGGCTCCGCCGCTGGATGGCTGAGGCCTAGTCCAGACTCCCCAAAGCACCAAAGAGGTTGTGAACCATTTGGGTTCACGGGAGCACGCTCATCACTGGAGACACTGGGTCAAAAATAAATAAGAAAGGGGGAGATGTGGAAAGCCGCCTCCCGAATCGGGCCTAGCGTATGCGCTGCAGCCTGCTCTAGAGTTACCCCCCGCCCATCGAGTGAGCCAAGATGGCGCCTGCATCCTGTTTCCGCATAGTGACGCATGTATCCGCCACCCGCTCCTACCAATCGAAATCCTGTATACGCGATACTAGCCTAGAAGCTTATTGGTTGTTAATTGTGTATAAAAGGTCTTACCCGGACGGGGTAGGGTGAGACAGCCCACAAGGAGCCGTGCCTGACGGCCACATCGAGGCTGCTCTCCCACGAGGCGCCGTGCCCCGTGTGGGAACCAGTAACACAGAATGTTCATCTAGCTGTAGTAAAGGGCTTGCTTTCACAACTGCCGTGTGGTTCGAGTCGTGATTCATGACCAGGTTAGTTCGCGCAGTCTGCATCTCTCTCTCTCCTTCCCTGTTTCCCCTCGCCGGCCGGGAACCGGGGACCGAGGGGGGCAGCGCCGGACAGCAGCCAACTCAATGGGAAAAAATTTTTGGAAACCATGTATCTGACAAAAGACTGATATCTTGCATATACAAAGAAATCCTACAACTCAATGACAATAGTACAGACAGCCCAATTATAAAATGGGCAAAAGATATGAAAAGACAGTTCTCTGAAGAGGAAATACAAATGGCCAAGAAACACATGAAAAAATGTTCACCTTCACTAGCTATTAGAGAGATGCAAATTAAGACCACAATGAGATACCATCTAACACCGGTTAGAATGGCTGCCATTAAACAAACAGGAAACTACAAATGCTGGAGGGGATGTGGAGAAATTGGAACTCTTATTCATTGTTGGTGGGACTGTATAATGGTTCAGCCACTCTGGAAGTCAGTCTGGCAGTTCCTTAGAAAACTAGATATAGAGCTACCATTCGATCCAGCGATTGCACTTCTCTGTATATACCCGGAAGATCGGAAAGCAGTGACACGAACAGATATCTGCACGCCAATGTTCATAGCAGCATTATTCATAATTGCCAAGAGATG
Source organism: Choloepus didactylus (assembly GCF_015220235.1). Lineage (NCBI taxonomy): Eukaryota > Metazoa > Chordata > Mammalia > Pilosa > Megalonychidae > Choloepus > Choloepus didactylus. The sequence goes on along the minus strand of NC_051307.1, from coordinate 211,848,634 downwards.
GAAACAACCCAAATGTCCTTCAACAGATGAGTGGATAAATAAAATGTGGTATATACACACGATGGAATACTACGCGGCAGTAAGAAGGAACGATCTGGTGAAACATATGACAACATGGATGAACCTTGAAGACATAATGCTGAGCGAAATAAGCCAGGCACAAAAGAGAAATATTATATGCTACCACTAATGTGAACTTTGAAAAATGTAAAACAAATGGTTTATAATGTAGAATGTAGGGGAACTAGCAGTAGAGAGCAATTAAGGAAGGGGGAACAATAATCCAAGAAGAACAGATAAGCTATTTAACGTTCTGGGGATGCCCAGAAATGACTATGGTCTGTTAATTTCTGATGGATGTAGTAGGAACAAGTTCACTGAAATGTTGCTATATTATGTAACTTTCTTGGGGTAAAGTAGGAACATGTTGGAAGTTAAGCAGTTATCTTAGGTTAGTTGTCTTTTTCTTACTCCCTTGCTATGGTCTCTTTGAAATGTTTTTTTTATTGTATGTTTGTTTTCTTTTTAACTTTTTTTTTCATACAGCTGATTTGAAAAAAGAAGGGAAAGTTAAAAAAAAAAGAAAAGAAAAGAAAAAAGACAAACAAGGAAAAAAAAAAAAAAAGATGTAGTGCCCCCTTGAGGAGCCTGTGGAGAATGCAGGGGTATTCGCCTACCCCACCTCCATGGTTGCTAACATGACCACAGACATAGGGGACTGGTGGTTTGATGGGTTGAGCCCTCTACCATAAGTTTTACCCTTGGGAAGACGGTTGCTGCAAAGGAGAGGCTAGGCCTCCCTGTATTTGTGCCTAAGAGTCTCCTCCTGAATGCCTCTTTGTTGCTCAGATGTGGCCCTCTCTCTCTGGCTAAGCCAACTTGAAAGGTGAAATCACTGCCCTCCCCCCTACGTGGGATCAGACACCCAGGGAAGTGAATCTCCCTGGCAACGTGGAATATGACTCCCGGGGAGGAATGTAGACCCGGCATCGTGGGATGGAGAACATCTTCTTGACCAAAAGGGGGATGTGAAAGGAAATGAAATAAGCTTCAGTGGCAGAGAGATTCCAAAACGAGCCGAGAGATCACTCTGGTGGGCACTCTTACGCACACTTTAGACAACCTTTTTTAGGTTCTAAAGAATTGGGGTAGCTGGTGGTGGATACCTGAAACTATTAAACTACAACCCAGAACCCATGAATCTCGAAGACAGTTGTATAAAAATGTAGCTTATGAGGGGTGACAGTGGGATTGGGAATGCCATAAGGACCAAACTCCACTTTGTCTACTTTATGGATGGATGTGTAGAAAAGTAGGGGAAGCAAACAAACAGACAAAGGTACCTAGTGTTCTTTTTTACTTCAATTGCTCTTTTTCACTCTAATTATTATTCTTGTTATTTTTGTGTGTGTGCTAATGAAGGTGTCAGGGATTGATTTAGGTGATGAATGTACAACTATGTAATGGTACTGTAAACAATCGAAAGCACAATTTGTTTTGTATGACTGCGTGGTATGTGAATATATCTCAATAAAATGATTATAAAAAAAAAATAAATAAAAAGTGAATCCAAAAAAAAAAAAAAAAAAAAAAAAAAAGAAAACTACATAACTCTACTAAAAGAAATAGAAGGGGACCTTAAAAGATGGAAAAATATTCCATGTTCATGGATAGGAAGGCTAAATGTCATTAAGACGTCAATTCTACCCAAACTCATCTACAGATTCAATGCAATCCCAATCAAAATTCCAACAACCTACTTTGCAGACTTGGAAAAGCTAGTTATCAAATTTATTTGGAAAGGGAAGATGCCTCGAATTGCTAAAGACGCTCTAAAAAAGAAAAACAAAGTGGGAGGACTTACACTCCCTGACTTTGAAGCTTATTATAAAGCCACAGTTGTCAAAACAGCATGGTACCTGCACAAAGATAGACATATAGATCAATGGAATCGAATTGAGAATTCAGAGATAGACCCTCAGATCTATGGCCGACTGATCTTTGATAAGGCCCCCAAAGTCACTGAAGTGAGTCATAATGGTCTTTTCAACAAATGGGGCTGGGAGAGTTGGATATCCATATCCAAAAGAATGAAAGAGGACCCTACCTCACACCCTACACAAAAATTAACTCAAAATGGACGAAAGATCTCAATATAAAAGAAAGTACCATAAAACTCCTAGAAGATAATGTAGGAAAACATCTTCAAGACCTTGTATTAGGAGGCCACTTCCTAGACTTTACACCCAAAGCACAAGCAACAAAAGAAAAAATAGATAAATGGGAACTCCTCAAGCTTAGAAGTTTCTGCACCTCAAAGGAATTTCTCAAAAAGGTAAAGAGGCAGCCAACTCAATGGGAAAAAATTTTTGGAAACCATGTATCTGACAAAAGACTGATATCTTGCATATATAAAGAAATCCTACAACTCAATGACAATAGTACAGACAGCCCAATTATAAAATGGGCAAAAGATATGAAAAGACGGTTCTCGGAAGAGGAAATACAAATGGCCAAGAAACACATGAAAAAACGTTCAGCTTCACTAGCTATTAGAGAGATGCAAATTAAGACCACAATGAGATACCATCTAACACCGATTAGAGTGGCTGCCATTAAACAAACAGGAAACTACAAATGCTGGAGGGGATGTGGAGAAATTGGAACTCTCATTCATTGTTGGTGGGACTGTATAATGGTTCAGCCACTCTGGAAGTCAGTCTGGCAGTTCCTTAGAAAACTAGATATAGAGTTACCATTCGATCCAGCGACTGCACTTCTCGGTATATACCCGGAAGATCGGAAAGCAGTGACACGAACAGATATCTGCACGCCAATGTTCATAGCAGCATTATTCACAATTGCCAAGAGATGGAAACAACCCAAATGTCCTTCAACAGATGAGGGGATAAATAAAATGTGGTATATACACAAGATGGAATACTACACGGCAGTAAGAAGGAACGATCTCGTGAAACATATGACAACATGGATGAACCTTGAAGACATAGTGCTGAGCGAAATAAGCCAGGCACTAAAAGAGAAATATTATATGCTACCACTAATGTGAACTTTGAAAAATGTAAAGCAAATGGTTTATAATGTAGAATGCAGGGGAACTAGTGATAGAGAGCAATTAAGGAAGGGGGAACAATAATCCAAGAAGAACAGATAAGCTATTTAACGTTCTGGGGATGCCCAGGAATGACTATGGTCTGTTAATTTCTGATGGATATAGCAGGAACAAGTTCACAAAAATGTTGTTATATTAGCTAACTTTCTTGGGGTAAAGTAGGAACGGGTTGGAAGTTAAGCAGTTATCTTAGGTTAGTTGACTTTTTCTTACTCCCTTGTTAGTGTATTTTTTTTTTCATACAGTTGATTTAAAAAAGAAAAAAAAAGGGGAAAAAAAAAAGGGAAAAAAATATGTAGTGCCCCCTTGAGGAGCCTGTGGAGAATGCAGGGGTATTGGCCTACTCCACCTCTATGGCTGCTAACATGACCACAGACATAGGGGACTGGTGGTTTGATGGGTTGGGCCCTCTACCATAGGTTTTACCTTTGGGAAGACGGTTGCTGTAAAGGAGAGGCTAGGCCTCCCTATATTTGTGCCTAAGAGCCTCCTCCCGAATGCCTCTTTGTTGCTCAGATGTGGCCCTCTCTCTCTGGCTAAGCCAACTTGAAAGGTGAAATCACTGCCCTCCCCCCTACGTGGGATCAGACACCCAGGGGAGTGAATCTCCCTGGCAACGTGGAATATGACTCCTGGGGAGGAATGTAGACCCGGCATCGTGGGACGGAGAACATCTTCTTGACCAAAAGGGGGATGTGAAAGGAAATGAAATAAGCTTCAGTGGCAGAGAGATTCCAAAAGGAGCCGAGAAGTCACTCTGGTGGGCACTCTTACGCACAATTTAGACAACCCTTTTTAGGTTCTAAAGAATTGGGGTAGCTGGTGGTGGATACCTGAAACTATCAAACTACAACCCAGAACCCATGAATCTTGAAGACAATTGTATAAAAATGTAGCTTATGAGGGGTGACAATGGGATTGGGAAAGCCATAAGGACCACACTCCACTTTGTCTAGTTTATGGATGGATGAGTAGAAAAATAGGGGAAGGAAACAAACAAACAGACAAAGGTACCCAGTGTTCTTTTTCACTTTAATTGTTCTTTTTCACTTTAATTATTATTCTTGTTATTTTTGTGTGTGTGCTAATGAAGGTGTCAGGGATTGATTTAGGTGATGAATGTACAACTATATAATGGTACTGTGAACAATCGAATGTACAATTGGTTTTGTATGACTGCGTGGTATGTGAATATATCTCAATAAAATGAAGATTAAAAAAATAATAAATAAAAATAAATTTAATTAACATAAAATAAAATAAAAAAATCAGTTCCTCAGTCACACCAGCCACATTTCAAGTGCTCAAAAGTCACATGTGGCAAAGAGACAGCACAGCTAGAAAACAATTCGATCATCACGGAATGTGTTAGGGAACAACACTGCTCCAGGGGGTTATACCCCAAAAGCCTCTTACAACCAATCCCTTAGGCCAGTTGGGGTCAGCATTTACTAGGACTATCAGGTGGGAATAAAAATTCCCACTAGGTGTGGGACCATGTGTGAGTCAAACCATGGCTCCCTCAGCCACCACAATGGGTCCAGGATCTCAGTTTTTTCTTTCCCCCATTTCTTTCCCATCCCATTCAGTCCTTTTTCCATCAGCTGCCAGAGGAATCCTCTCAGTTAACACCACGGATTAGGCTGCTCTGGTGCGGTGTCCACCAAATGAAATGTGAACTTCAAAAACCCCATATGGTCCCAATTCAACATTCCAGTCCTGACTCCCACATTTCCACCTGCATCCAAAACAACCGATTTCCTGTTCCCCACAAAAGCCCCCCAGGGCCTCATGCTGTTCCTTCATGTGGAACACTCACATGCCCATTTCAGGTGTCACACTCTCCAGGAAAGCATCTTGGTCCCATGTCTACCAGGCTCCCTTCAAACTCAGAGCCCTGCTCTGGCATGACCTTCGAGGACTGTCTGTAGGGGGTTGTTGTGGTGTGTATCTGAGTTTTTTAAAATCCTCAGATGCCAAATACCCTCCCACCAGAGCTGTATCACAGAAACCACCCCCCACCAGGTTGGCCTTCAGAGGGAGCAAGCAGAGGCCACCCCTGTCTCATTAAGGTCTGCTTTTTTGTTTTTGGTAATCTATAATGTTAAAAATCAATACTCACTTTTCAAAGAGCACAGTCTTTTTCTCCCAGTTGCTACAGGCTCTGGCAGAAGCTGAGAATGAGATTCTAGAGTCACAAGAAATAAAATGGCAAAGCATTAAATCATATTAGGGAATACGAATGAAGTGCTAACAGCTGGTCAAATTGCTTACTTCAATGGAGGTGTATCTCCCAGGCAAAATACAAAAATCCCATGGCTTTATAGCCCGCCTCTTGTTCAGGTCACCTCCCCCAATTAAGCAATCTGCACTGGCGATTTCAATGTGCACAAAGGGCAGGGCATTTCAGATAATGACCCAGGCTTAGGCTTGAAGGAGGTCAAAGAAGAAATCTGTGGAGAAAAGACAAATTATGGGATGTGGCTGCATGATACCCACAAGTTTCCTGGGTGAGAAATGCAATAATGGTGGAGGACAGGCATTCTCAGGGAAAAGGTAGTTCTGGGGACTAAAAACTTATCTAAGAACCTCAAATAAAGATAACAAAACTCTCCTTTTCCATCTGGAATTAGGGTTTACCTAAAAGTTATATTTGGAGAGGAATTGGATGAAGGTAGCAACCAATGGGCAACTGAAGACATCACTGTTACTACAATGACTGGCAACCAGGGGATCATACTGCTCAAAAAAAAAAAAAAAAAAAAAAAAAACTGGGTGGAAGTGGAGAGTACTGGCAAAGACGCCGAAGCCAGAGAAAACGGATATGGGCAAAGGAAATTAAATCCACAAAACCCCTGAATTATTTCAGATGGGTCAAAAAGGTAAACCTTAAAAAAAAAAAAAAAAAAAAGAAAGTTCTAGAAGAAAACATGAGAAATCTGTTTAAAAATATCTGTGGAGAAGACTTTTCTGAGGATGATATAAAAGCCAGAGGCCATAAAAAAAGATTAATAAATCAATTACATAAAAATATTTATGTATGGAAAGAGACATCCTAAATTTGCCAATATACATCAGAGGCAACAGACTGATTTCCTTACTATATAAATAGCTCCTACAAATCAATAAGAACAATAATAGCCACAAAAAAAACAACTATCTAATAGAAAAATGAGCAAATGACCTGAGTAGATGATTCACTGGAAAGAAAATACAAATGACTCTTAAACATAAGAAAAGATTCTCAATTTCATTTATAATAAGAGAAATGCAAGCTAAAATTAAATGCAAATTAAAGGTGATGCCAACTCTTATTTATTTATTGTACCAGCAAAGAACAACAAGTTTAATAACAGATTGTGTTGGTGAGAATATGAGGAAACAGATGCTCTCATACAATGGACCAATTGACATTCCCATCAACAAACTCTCTGGATGGCAAGTTTGCAAGATCTGTGACAATCTAAAATGCACATAGCCTTCACCTAACAATCTCACTTCTAGGAAAGTATCTGTTTAAACCTGCCATTTAAACCTGAATATGTGTGAAATATGTTTGTGCACAGTTATTCACTGCAGCATTATTTATAGTGACAAAAGGCTGGAAATAGCTTAAATACCCACTTAACAGGGGAACCTGTTAAGTAAATGATGATAAGCTTTCCAAAGGAATATTATGTATAGCCAATAAATATAAATAAAATTAAATATAAGCCATTACAACAATGAATGAATTCCTATGAGGAATGACCTCCAACATATATTATTAACTGAGAAAAGCAAAGAACAGAAAAGAGTGAATAGAATAACACCTCCTGTGTTAAAAGAGAGAGAGAGAAAATATATATGTTGTGCATATATATCTATGGAATGACCTGGGTAGATACACAAGAAACTAGTAATCATAGCCAGAACTGGGAAGAGAAAGTGGGGACCTGGGGAAGGGAAGGGGGAATTGCTACCATGTACATGCATAAAGTGTTTTCTACTTAATTAAAAAATACAATATAAAACTCCTCAAATAATATGGTCCATCCTGTGCTGTCAAATACAGTACTCACTAACCACATGTGGCTGTTTATTTTTTAATTTAAAGTAAGTAAAATTCAAAATCCAGTTCCTTGGCTGCCCTTAGCTTAAGTGTTTAATAGCCAATGACTAACATTCTGAAAAGTGTAAAGAACATTTTCATCATCACAAAAAGTTCTACCAGACAGTGCTAGACTCTATTCTATAGTTTAAAAGACCCATTAAAGAGTGCAACAAAATCTTAATTGTTTCTCAAATGGGGAAGGAAAACAACTGCATATCGTTAGGGTAAAAATCCCTCCATCTTTACACGTCACTCAAAGACTGATAGACTTCCACCCTATGTGACCACCCAAAGGTTAAAGTCAGTTTGGCAGGAACCTCAGTCATTAGGAGTCAAAGTTCAGCACTCCAAGATAGAAGATGATAAGAATTCTCCACTCCGGAACTATAGGATATTCCATAAAGTTTTATCTCCTCTGTGGCTCTCAGCAAGCTCCTAATAACAGAGTTCGCCAACTTACTTGGCACCAAAGCACCAGGAACGGGTTCTCCATGAGATTCTTGTCCAAGAACCAGCCCAGCCTACAGCCCCCTCCCTGTCTCTGTAACTTGGGGCAGTGCTGTGGGCAAGGAAATGCGGTCAAGCGAGGCTGGTCCTGTGCATGAAGAATCAGACAGCCAGAAAATCCTGCTGCCCTCTGGAGGAGTGACACCTTCCAGGGGCAGGACAGGCAGACAGACCCATCACGGGCTCAGTTGTGTAACCGAGAGCTAAGAGTTACTAAATGATTATAGTTACCGAATCATTATATAGATGCTTTCTTACTTTCTAGTATATAGTAGAAGAGCCAAAAGCAAATACCCAAAACTACTGAAACTCACTGAAATGTAACCCCAGATGCCTTGATCTCTGATGATAATGCTTTATTGTGTAACTATATAATCTTTACCTTCTAATTGTGAAGGATCACGATAACTCATGACTGGCCCCACTTGTACCCACTTATCTTGTTTTACAACTTTGAACTCTTGTGATCACATAGACAGCCCCATAATGTTTATTAATGAATGAACAGTTCAGAATTCACCCACCTCAATTCCTAGACTATCTTACTAGACAAAGTTCTAACCAGAATTGTCCTGCCTAACACATGCAATAGATTAAACCTTAGGTGATTTTTCTCCTTATAGTATTAAAAATCACACCCATCATCACATTAAGGTTGCCATTTTCACACATATGTTCCGTGACCAAGCATGTAGTCAATCTTTGCATGATCAATAATTAGACTATTTCTAAATTTGTCATCTTAAGCCATTATATTCATGGCCCTAAACCTGCCTGTCTTTGAAATCTGTTAGACTGTCAGAATTACCGCAATTCAGGAAGGCAAATCTGAGGCCCACAGTCTCCTGTTCTCCTCGCTTTGCAATAAAAGCTCTTCCTCCCTTTGAAACCTGGCACCATAGATTGGCTGATAAGCACATTGGGTGGTGAGTGTGGCCCAGCAATCGTTGGAAGCAGGTGGCTTGCTTATTCCGCAGCATATCCCTTTAAAGTCATGATGCTAAAGAAGCAAAGCAGTGAAACATGAAACTTATGCGCTGACCTATCCCAGCTCCTTTAACACATCAGCCTCTTGGGTCCAAAGGTAGGCCTTGCTGATAGTCACAAAGAACTGCTTGTCTGAAATGTTTAAAACAAGAAAACTCTGCAGAAATGCAAGCCAGTCTTCTGCTGGATAAAACAGGACCCAAAAGCCACTTGACCTGCTACCTCCAAGTACCCCAAAATCTTCAGGCTCTAGGAGAACCCAGAACAAGCTTTTATTCCAACACTTCTCCATGGGTGAATGTGAACACATAAGCTATCATCAGTAGACATCACCTGTCAAAGGTAAGGTGCTAAAAAGAGCATCACACAAGTCACTATTTTCCACATGACTGCAAGGAATGAAAGCAGCCTTCCATCTGGGTGTGCAACAGCAGAGGACCTAAAATAAACCCTCAGCACGCAAAAACATTCTCCCATTGTTCAAACCCATACTCCTAAGTAAAAGCAACAGTAGGGGGTTTAAAGAGGGTTTTATCATTTCTAAAAGAGGTTAAGTTGGTCTACACTGTTTTCTAACTGCAAACAAAGCTGGTGTTAAACAGAAGTGAGTCCTGTTATAACAGCCAGCAGGTTTAGAACAGGACAAGATTTCTGGCTCCCAGCACAAAATCCAGCATTCAAGGCCTTTTGCGAGCTGGTCCCCACTTTCTTTCCAGCCAGATTCTCTTCTTCCAGAGGACTTCTCAGTAACCCAAGAAAACTGGCATCAGGAAAAAGGACATTTGGGGAAGCTATACTCAAATTTCATAAACAACTCAACAACAAAAAGATACACAAACCCAATTATTAAGCTTAAGTAGACATTTCTCCAAATAAGATATACAAACAGACAATAAGCACAGAAAAAGATTCTCATCTTCAAGTCTTAGCTATTAAAATATTACCCCTGTCTATTGATGCCCCTCTGAGGGTTCAACATTGCAGTTAGATAACCTGGGTTCAAATGCCAGCTCTGCCACTGACCAGCTGTGTGACCTTGGGCAAGTCATTTAACCTCTTAGAACTTCATGGTGGGGACAAAATGAGATGATGCAAGGAAACTGTTCAGAGCAGTGACTGACAGATACTAATTGTTGCTTGAGCACAGCTGAGAAGCTCTTGCCCGACCTCCCAGGCAGTTAGGGAGACCTGCCACACCTCCCCACCCTGTACTGCCCCTGCTCACAGGTCTGCTCAGGTGCCTGAGTGGTCTGTGGGCAAGGTCTCTGTTGCATCTTTACACTCTCAGGGTCTAGTCCATAGCTCAGTTCCCAAATTGCATAACATACAAGGCTTGAATCCTATTCTGGGTATATAACAAGGCAAACACCCAAGGCCATCAGCCAAATAGCTACAGCTTCTGGAGAACCACCTCTCAGCCAATGCTACTGATACTTTAGGTAATTACTTAACAGGAAAAGAAGATCCCACACTGTGGCAGTGTAAGAATCTCTGCTCACAGCTTCCCACATGTTCCTTGTTCCCTTGAATCAGCAGTTTGCTTGTGTGCACTTAAGAGCATCACAGAATCCTATGAGAAAGCTCCAAATGCATCCAAACATGGCAGCAACGTCCTACATGGCTTCTGGAATCTGAAAGCCTGGAATATGATCAAAAATGTTTCTGAGGTTCCTGTGCAAGAGAGTATCTTGATCTTCTTTAAAGAGGCAAACATATCCAAGGTCAGAGAGGACTTCAGTGTTGCAAAAATTATGTCTAGATCAGGATTTCTCAGCCATGGCACTATTGACATTTGGGGTTGGATAATCCCTTGTTCTGTAGAGTTGTCCTAGTGCATAGTAGGATGTTTAGGAGCACCCCTGACTTCCATCCACTGGAAGCCAATAGCACCACTCCAACCAAAACGTCTTCAGACATTGCTAGATTCCCCTTGGGGGACAAGGTTACCCCCAGTTGAGAACACCTACTCTACAGATAGTGAACCCACTCAACTCCAACCCTCTACTTATTACTGCAGAAAATCATTGAGGAGTACTTCAAGCCACTCACTAAACCAACCTGAAACACTTTATTCCAGTCCTTCAGGATTTTCTTTTGTAAGTTCGCAGTCTTGAAGACAGTTTTTCTAAACCCTAGCTGCACAGTAGAACTCCCCACCTCAAACCCAACTCCCTACCCCCAGGAGCTTTTTAAAAATACCTATTCCAGGGCTCCACACCCAGAGATTCAAATTCAGTTTGCCTAGGTCAGAGCCCCAGCTGGAATATTTAAAAAGTTCCCTAGTGGAAAAGCACTCCCTGAGACATTTTATTTGATTCCATCCTCTCCCCCAGCCTTTGAATCTGGCAGTGTTAAATGCCAGTGAGCCACGCAACCAAAACGAGGCTAAGAGGACTAACTGCTCCTTTCTTGACAAGGAAACATCCCCTGCCATTCTATTTCTTGGCCTAGAGATTACTTGCAGAAAGAATGGAACTTAACCCCATCATCAAGAGGTTTTGCCTTGGCCTTATTGATCTAAATCAGCACTGTCGCATATAACTTCTTGAAGACAGGAATGTTCTCTGTTGGCTCTGTCCAAAACGATAACCACTAGCTACTCATGGCTATTTAAATTCATATAAATTACAGTTAAATAAAATTAAATTCCTCAGTCACATTAGCCACATTTCAAGTGCTCAACAGCCAATGTGGCTAGTGGCTACCATATTGAACATCACAAATAATGTTCTATGTCCCGACAGGGTCACAGAAATAAAAAGTCCTATAGCCTGCTAAATTCCATGGTGTCATGAAATTTACAAAAACTGATGTCTTAAAAAAAAATCTACCCAATAATTACACTCCTAGGTATATCCAAAAGAATTGAAAGCAGGGACTCAGACGGATACTTGCACATTAATGTTTATAGCAGCATTACTTCTCACAATTGCCAAAATGTGAAAGCAACCCAATGTCCTTAAACAGATGAATTGAAAAATAAAATGTGGTATATCCATGCGATGGAATATTATTCAGCTATAGAAAGGAATGAAGGGCTGATATATGCTACAAAATAGATGAACCTTGAAAATATGATGCTGAGTGAGAGCCAGATGTAAAGTAATAACTACGTATGATTCCATTTATATGAAATATCTAGAATAAGCAAATTCATAGAGACAGAAAGTAAATTATAGGTTGCCAGGGACTGGGAGAAAGGGGGAATGAGGAGTGACTGCTTAATTGGTACACAGTTTCTGTTTAGGAAGATGAAAAAGTTTTGGTAATGGATGGTAGTAATGGTAGCACAATATTGTAAATTAATTAATGTCACTGAATTGTGTGCTTAAAAGTGGTTAAAATATTAAATTTTTTGTCATATGTTACCACATTAAAATTTTAAATAATATCTAAACTAAACACACTTTCAATTACCAAATGGGATCCTAACTTATTCCAAAAAAAGAATCAATTTAGGAGACATTTTAAAATAAATGTTTTTCCACATGCAGAACTAGTTTCCCAGCATACTGCAAACAAGTTTTGAGGGGAAAATACCTGCCCTTTTTCTTTTTTAAACACTCATCATTGTCTTAGTTGATCTAGTCACCAAAATAACCAGGAGTTTGCTAAAGAATATGGCATAAAAAAATCAATTTCCACCCTTAGTTGCTTAATTAGCCTTCTAGGATAAAATATTCACCTTTGCTTTCCTTGCTTCTAAATCCAAAGATAATCTCTGATTCTAACTTCCTGCCCTCAAAGTCTGAACCAACATGAACTGCAAATCAAGGTCACCTCTAACAAGTTTTTTGTTCTGTCATTAAGTTTCATAACTGCTGATCACACAAACTATATTTGTACATTCATTATAGCTTTATGGTTCCTTAAAGAACTCAGTGCGCGTACATTTTAAATACTAGAAAAATAGAGAGGCAATTCTGTTTCTTAGTGCAAAGGCAAAGGCAGGTTTGGAGTTGAAGAAAGCCTCATGTCTCTTTTTTTCTTTTTTTTTTTGATAGATTTTATTTTTCAGCAGTTTTAGGTTTACAGAAAAATTATGCAGAAAGTACAGCGTTCCCACATCATAGGTCTTTCTGAACATTAAAAAAAAAAAAATGCTTATCTCTTCTTGACCTGAATTCCCTTGGCCCACCTCTAAGCACAATCGATGTGAGCCATTTAGTAAGGATTTAATATTTCACCAGTAATTCAAACTGGTGATCAGCTATCACTCACTCTTCATAATAATAACTGGTACTGAGTGCTAACCACATCCTGGGCACTGTGCATTATTTTATCTAAGTCTCACCACTGCTCTCTGAAGCACTTAGTATTGCCAGAAGCCAAGGCTCAGAGAAGTTAGGTAACTTGCCCATAGCCACACAGCTAGCAAGTAGTAGAGGTCAGATTTGGACTCAAGTCTAATTCCCTAGTGGGAATCCTTTGGGTTTGGAACAAAAACAAACGTGTAATTCAGGATAAGGTACTGGGCTGAAGCATCCTCCCTGTGTTCAGGCTGAAGTTCAATTGCAGGGTTTGGAAATCTGGGCCTGTTCTTATCTCAGAAACCATTCCTTTTCCCCAAGGACAACTCTCTGTGTCCTGGGGATTGACCCAGGGAGCACTTGTAGTCCTGTCAGCACAACTGCCCCTAAGAGGACAAAACAGATACTTGAAGAAGAATTTCCCAAATACCATCATGGGGGTGGAAAGCAGAGGGACCCAGGCAACGCAAACCCAGGGAAGAAAGGAAAAGCTTTCAGTTGGAGGCTGAGAAGAAATCAGAGAGTGTTCCTGGAGGGGGAGCTGACCTGGACCCTAAGGGGGAGGTAATATTCAGACATCACAGATTTCAGAGAGAGCATTCCCAGAGGAGGAAAGCGCCTTGGCAAAGGCAGCAACGGGAGGAACATATGCTCTGTGCTCAGCTACAGCAAGGGAAGCAGGAAGGGTAGTCAGGATGCAGGGGTGGGGTGGGGGCAGGGGCTCCAGAGGCCTTGGCTTCCCCGCTTGGGGCAGCAGAGGCAGCCCAGAAAGAACCCAACTAACCATCACAGCACCTGTTTTACATCCTTTCCTCTCGAGACCTCAGTCTCCTTGAGGAGGGCACCAAGGACTCCCTGCTGGTCCAAGAACCTAAATTTAGAACAATAAACTGGTGCTGCGTATGGAGGTTATTAATTTCTCTTATTTCTATTTTCCTGTATTATAAAAATGTTGTTGATAACAATCTATTAGTTGCAATTGGGTTACAAAAAAGTCTAGTGGTTCAGGCTGGGGACTCTGCAGTCAAACTCACTGATTATACCGGGAAGAAACCACCTCTGAAAGCCTCACACTCCTCTCTGAGAAATGAGAAGAGCAGTAGCCCCTTCCTCTGGGGCTACTGGTAAGGCAGGTAATCTTCCAAAGGTGCTTACAAAGGGCCTGGCACCCAGTACTTGCTTATTCTATGTCAGCTATTATTAGTAGTAAACTATTTTTAACTCTAGGCCGGAAGGAACCAGCCATTAGGGATTCTGAGCAGGAGAGGGTTGAGACAAAATGCTGGCCTCCTGGTCCCGGCTGGTGTAGGACCCCGCTCTGTTACATCCTCTTAGCCACACGCATGAAAAGGGTTAAAAATACCTACTTCCTGGATGCACAGCCTCTCGACCCTCTGGCATCCTCCTCTTCCCTCCCTGCCTCCCTCTGTCAACTTGGCTTCTCCCACCGGTCTGCGGGTTCAGGGGCGAAGACTGGAACATGCTCTGCGCTGCAGCCGGCGTTACGCAATCCGCATTTCCCAGGCAGCCGGAGTAGCGTAGGCGGGGGATGCCCGCCACCCGGCTGACACCCGGCTGTCAGGCTGGCTGGTCCAGCATCCCCGACTCGCAGGTTGCCGGACGCAAGGGCGAGGGTATCGGGGCAGACTGGGGGAGCTGAAGCTGCAGGGGTCAGGTATTGGCTGGGAAGGGTCTTGGAGGTGCTGATGGCTGGGGCGGGAGGGAAGGAAGTGACACGGGCAGTGAAGTCGTTTGGGAGGGAGAGTTGCAGCCCTTCCCCAGAAAGTGGGGTGATCCGGAGGTTGCAGGAACCCCAAACCATCCAGGCAGTGGGAGGAGCGCATAAGGGCAGGTGGTCGCGCGGGTCGAGGGACGGAGTAAAAGAGGGAGCAGGTCCCCGACCTATCCTCACCCGGGCCCTGGGCTTGGGGAAGGCAGGCACCAGGACCTGAGAAATGGGGGAACTGGATTCGGGAAACAAATCTAATCCAGGCACGAAGGGAACGCGCAGGGGCTGATGCCAGAGCGAGGGAACTGAGTAGAAAGGGGATGTGCAGGTCCACGACCCTTCTTCACCCTGTCCACCGCTTGAGCGGAAGCCGGACAGCCGGACTGGGGTAGTGGGGGGGAGGCGGGAGGTCACGGGGCCACTGGGGGCGCCCCCGGATCTCCCCATCCTAGCTGCGCCCCTCCCCGCCCCGCGCAGGCTCACCTGACCGGTCTTCAGCCGTCTGGGTCCCGCAGCCCGTCCGCGATCCCCGCCCTCGGACCCCAGCCCCGGGCTCTGGTCGCGCGGCAGCTCTCGTGCGGGCGCAGCTCTCAGCCCCTGCAACCCGCTCGGCTCGGCGCTTTAAAGGCGCGGCGCGCGGGCCTGCGTCCTCCGACAGAAAAGCCGGCCCTGCCCGCGCCCGCCCCCTGCGCTGCTCCGGGCGGCCGCGTTGAGTCTTGCGGACTCCCTGGCAAGAACCCCCAGCTCCTCTGCGCCCGCGGCTTACAGCGTTAACCTGAAGAATGAAGTTAGTATCCCGCACAGCCCGACACCACCGACCTGTTTCAGGCCGCTCCTCTCTTTCCAAACATCCAAGAGCCAAGTTTGCAAGCGCAAGCACCTACAGTGTTCGGGGCGCAGCGCCAAGCGCGGGAGGACAGAGCAGCTCCCAGCGGGGCGGGGCGGAGGATTGGAACCTAAGGAGCCAAAATTCCACGGTGCGAGGCCAGAATTCATCGGGTCGTTTCGTTTACTGAGCACCTACCATGTGCCTGGGACTGCTGGGCATTGCACCCACCAAAGGGACTCAGACAGGATCTCTGCCCCCAAAGGGCTCGGAGAGAAAGAGGCAGGGAGAGACACAGGCTCACAGGCAAGCAAAACAACACCACCGACACATTCTAATCTCTTTACCTTACACCATTGTCTCTTTTGATTCTTTTAAGTGGGGAGTGTGGTCGGCGCCCTTTCCCAGAAGAAGAAACGGAGGGTCAGGAAGGAGAAGGCTTGCCCACGGTTTCAGACTGTAAGGGATAGAACTGGGAATTTCAACAAAGGACTGTCTGACTCCAAAACCAGGGAGGAGAAATGGGCCTTTAGCCACCACTGGTTAAATCCCTATTTTGGTAATTTCTTCCTTTTAGGGATACTTAAACCTCACTAGGCAAAAAACAGGGAGAGAAAGAATAAAAGTTATCTCCCATTAAATTCAAATGAAGTTTTCTGACAGACTTATCTGACACCCTGCCAGAGTCTTCGAGCATCTGACCTCAGTTTACCACTCCAGCTTCATCTCCCAGAACTCCTCTTTATACTCCAAGAACACCCAAACTGAACTCTACCACCTGGATCTTTGCCCAGCTATTCTCTCCACCAGGAGCTCTCTTACTCTCCTGATAGGCCTGGCTATTTCTTCTGGTTTTCCATGTCTCAATTTAGATGTCACTTCCCCCAGGAAGCCTTCTGTAACCCCTGTTGGGCTCAAACTGCACTATGGGCTTCTTCTATCAACATGCTCATTAATTTAAGTATTTACTAAGCACCTACTATGTGCCAGCACTGTGTTGCAATGAGCAGAGACCAGGGCCCTACCCTTGTGCACTCAGGTCTTCCTGCTGTTGAGTTCCTGGCTTGCTTGTCTGCCTCTCCCTCCAGACTTTGATGGGAGCAATGCCCAGCAGAACTCTCTTGGCCATTTAAATCCACAAAGGTAGCCTCCCTGCCTTTGCTCACCAAGCCCTCCAGTCTGGCCAAGTATGGTGGACTGAATTGTGTACCCCAATTTAGACATGTTCTTGATGTTAGTCTTCATTCTGGTGAGTGTGGATCTCTTATAAATAGGATCTCTTGAAGATGTTTTTTCAGTTAAGCTGTGGCCCAACTGAATCAGGTTGGGTTTTAATCTGGATCACTGGAGTCCTTTATAAGAAGATTGAAATTCAGGTGTTGAAGGAGAAACTCATGGAGAAAAGCTGGAAGCCAGCAAAACCCAGAGGAGAAAGGAGAAGATGCTGTCATGTGCATTGCCATGTGATAGAAAAGCCAAGGACCAGGAATCAACAGCAGCCAGCCCCAGAATGCCCCCATCTTCAGGGAGAAAACATTGCTTTACTGACTCCTTGATTTTGGACTTCCCCCAGCCTCAAAAGGTGAGCAAATAAATTTCCATTGTTTAAGCCAACAATGGTATTTGTTTTAGTAGCCGGGAAACTAATACACTGAGACTGACTGAATAGGGCAAGTCCTTGGTTTTAGGAATGGGACATTGACAAGAAGCCCCAGAGATGTGGCAAAGGGGCATTTCCAAAGCTTTCATTCCTGTAAAGCCCGCCTCTGCTGGGGCCACTGGAATTAACACAGCGTTTAGGACAACCCCCTGGTTTGGGCTGGAGCATCTTTCTCTGGGACCTTGGTCACCTCATCTCCCAGACCTCAAAGGCTACATTTGACCCACTTCAGGGAACTGTTCCCAGAGTTTGGGGGGAAATGTACTCATTAGAGGGCACGTTGCCTGGTTCTTCCTCTCTGGCCTTATCTCTCCTCACTGCCAAACCTGAACCTTTCCATACCAGCACCCCTAGAGCAGGCCCAGAGAGGCAGTACAGAAAAAGACTGCCCTGTCTTGTAATCCTGATCTACCACTGATTAGCAGTTTTAGGCTCCATGAGCATTCACCAAACAGGTATTGAAAGGGTGAATAAATGAATAATGAATGAAACCAATAAATGATTTTCTGGAAGGCCCCATTCTGGAAACCATCAATAAACTATCTGGTGTGTTGGAAAACAAGTGTCTCTTAAAAAGCTGCTTTAAAAAAAAAATTAAATTCCTCTCCTCCAAAACGTTAAAAGTGGGTAGTTCATTCTTTCTTCTGACTCACAGCCTGTGTCCCAGGGGCCTCCCAGAGTCTGAAGTTTCCATTTATTTCCAGAGAGGTTTTCCCCCCATTAGATTTAGACACATTAGAGTTGAGCCCCAGGTGGGAGTCACATTCTTGGTGACTCATTGCTGCCCCTGGTGACTGACGGGAGAATCTTAATTAGCCGCAGTTTTACAGTGAAGCCAAGGAGGCAGAGGAGGTGAAGACATTCATCTGCAGTCCCGACCTCAGGCAGCTGTGCCTCTGAGCACTGTCACTGAGGAAGCAGCGGTGGGTGGGAGGGTAGAGAGCTGCCCCACGGGGCATCCACGTTCCCGATGGCACCTTCAGTCATCTCAAATAGAAACTCCTGATAAGCTGATAAGTCCCACCCCAGTGTTAAGAAAGAGTCTTGAAACCTCTCCTCGGCTAGCACATGCAGCAGAACACCCCAGGCTTTGCCCTGCCCGCAGTCTGGACTGAATGATGCTGGCAGTTGCCACCATTTAGTGCACAGTATTACCTGCTAGACACTGGGTATCATATCACTTAGTCCTCACAACACCCTGTGAGATGTACTAACCCATTTTGCAGATGGGAGCAGTGAGGCATATGGTTAACTGACACACAAAATCCCATAGCCAATGTGTGGTGGCACCAGCAGTCAACAGGGTTCACTGTATTCATCCATTCATTTGTTCATTCTTCAAACATTTCTGAGCACTACTACATACCAGGTACTCTCTGGGTGCACAAAGATATACTTATTGCCCTCAAGGACTTAAAATGTATTTACAATAAGAAAATATTAGAAACTACTTAATCTGGGAATCAGACACAAACTTTGATGGTATAAACAAGTGCAAAGGCCATGTCAGCACATGGAAATGTGTGTAGGAGAGCACACACAGTGTGTGTGCCCAGATGTCAGCTGGACAGCCTCCCTGGGCCTCCCAGTCATTTGCATGATCCATTCTCCAAGTATTTACTGCATTGCAGCTCTGAGCCAACCACTGAGTCCCCTGTTTAATGTGCAACTCAGATGGCACTACTTCAAGGCAGCCTTCCCTGATTACCCACGCAAAAAAATGGTGCATTATCCATGATATACTTATTCATTTAGGTGACTTGCAACCCCACTGAGTTGTAAACCCTTTTCCCACCTCTATCTCCCCAGGAACCAGCATGATGCGAGGCACAGAGCAAGCAATTGTTAATTAGCTACCATGTATTGAACTTTGCCTGTGTGCCTTGACTTGTGCTCTGTGCTTTACATGCATTATTTCATTTAATCCTCCCCAAACCTCTATGAGATGGGTACTATTATTAGCTCCATTTTATAGATGAGGAAATTGAGGCTTAGAGAGGTTAAATAACCTGCCCAAGGTCACATAGCTAGTAAGTAATACTCCCAGAAAACAAACCAATTTGTGTATGTCTGAATACAAATCTATGTTCTAACCACTACACTACCTGCTGCCATAATTGGTAATAGAATTAAATGTGAAATATATGACAAAGTCTCACCTTAAAAGAGCTTGTATCCAGAAATCCAATATGAAATATTAATTAATTAATTACTCAAAACATTGCTTATTTGCTTATTTTTGAATTAAACATTTATTTGGCATCTGCTTATACATAGGACCCAAGCTGTAGAAGATACACTTTGGCTCCTTCCTTCAACTGTTACAGTCTGAATTGTAGGATAAGTTATACATACTTGAAAAAAAGAACATCAAAGCAAAAGTAAGAAATAAGAATATATCATGAGACAAGTCTACATATATCAAAATGTAGTATGTGATTATGGAAAGAAGGACTCAATAATAAAGAAGTTCTAAAATTGTAATTTTTATCTGTATTGATTCATTTATTGAAAATGCTGATTGAGCACAACACTATACCAGAGAGCATCCTGAATGGGAAGAAATGTGAGAACTTTGAGAGAGCAGTGTGGCTGACAGCTCTCTGAAAAGCCCAGATTTTCCAAGCACCTGTGTAGAAGTTGGAAGGTGATGGAAATTTCCAAAAGATTAGCCTGAACTTCTAAAAAGAAGCAAGGAAGACCAAAACTTGGAATGGTTGAGACACAAATGCTAAAGACAATAAAAGGTTAATTTAAATCCATATATGGATCAAAAAATAAATTAAAAATGAATTGAGCATATGTAATGTTAACAGATGGCAGTAGGAAAGCAAAACTACCAGTTTCCTGTTTTACTCAATCTTCATCACAGAGAAAGAGCTTCCATTTGGTCTACATCATAAAAATGGGAAATAACCAGGACAGGAAGAAAGATAGAGAAAGAGCACCTAGCAATTTAAATTATTTCAGTAGCCAGATCATGAGGAATGACTGCCGAGGGTCAAAAAGGATATTTAGGTATGATCTCAGAAACTTATTCAGTGATCATGAAGAAACTATGACAGAAGAATTTAATAAGTGTGTCCCATTTCAAATAGAGGAGAAAGATTGACACCCACAAAGTTCTGCACCTGATTTTTTTAAAATTCAGTTTTATTGAGATATATTCACATACATACAATCATCCATGGTGTACAATCAGCTGTTCACAGTATCATCATATAGTTATGCATTCATCACCCCCATCTATTTTTGAACATTTTCCTTACACCAGAAAGAATCAGAATAAGAATAAAAAAAAAAAAGAAAGTAAAAAAGAACACCCAAATCATCCCCCCCATCCCACCCTGTTTTTCATTTAGTTTTTGTCCCCATTTTTCTACTCATCCATCCATACACTGGATAAAGGGAGTGCAATCCACAGGGTTTTCCCAATCACACTGTCACCCCTTACAAGCTACATTGTTATACAATCGTCTTCAAGAGTCAAGGCTTCTGGTTTGGAGTTTGATAGTTTCAAGTATTTACTTCTAGCTATTCCAGTACATTAAAACCTAAAGAGGTTTATCTATAGTGCATAAGAATGTCCACCAGAGTGACCTCTCGACTCCATTTGAAATCTCTCAGCCACTGAAACTTTATTTCATTTCATTTCGCCATCTCCCTTTTGGTCAAGAAGATGGTCTCAATCCCACGATGCCAGGTCCAGAATCATCCCTGGGAGTCATATCCTGCATTGCCAGGGAGATTTACTCCCCTGGGAGTCAGGTCCCACGTAGCAGGGAGGGCAGTGAGATCACCTGCCAAGGTGGCTTAGCTAGAGAGAGAGGGCTACATCTGAGCAACAAAGAGGCACTCGGGGAGATTCTTAGGCACAATTATAAGCAACTGCAACTGATTATTAAACTAAAATGAAAGAGGAGAGCATTAAGAGCTTGTATGGGTTCACCAGGAATAATCTTACCAAAGGTCACAGTTACTAGTGTAGGTAGATCTGGAACCTGTTGTAGGAATTGCATCCAAAAACATGACTGTACAGGGATTTGTACAAAGCATTTCATGATCTGCTTACAGGAAAAATGAAGAAATCAGGACTGCATAACATTACAGTTCAGTGGATTTGTAGGTCAAAAAATAGTGGACCAACTTTGTTTAATCTGACGACATCAGACTAGAAAGAATTTCCTAGTGAAATGCTCTAGTCCTCTGTCATTGACATTTAAAAAAGGAATTTAATGAACATAAATCCAGAATTCTCATCAAATTTTAAATTGAACAAGGCTGATAAGGAAATCAAGATTCAAAATTGTTTCAGTGATTTGTAATACACCAAAGGAAGTATGGTGAAATTTAACAGTCCCATCTTTAGGCTTTTAAAATTCAATTACATTTCAGCATGTGGTAAGCCAGATATTCTGAAGCACCTTCTTCTCAAAATACCTCCATCCTGGATAAAATAGACTTTGTCATGTGTTACTAGGCTGAAAGTATATCAAAGAAAGAGTGGAGGGCAGTGAACAGCAAATAAATATGAAAGGCAGAGTTTTCTTGAGACCGAAGGTGTATATCAGACCCATAAACATAAACCTTGGCCAGTTATAAGTTGGAGGAGCTGAGCCTGAGAATCCATATTTACACAGGACTCTCAAATGGTCTAGAGCAGTCTCAGATGGGTAGCATTTCTTCACCACTAATCTATGGCATTAAAAATTAAGAAAGTGGTTACCTTTGCTGGGGGGGGGGCAGGAAAGGGGCATGAAGCAGGTTTCTGAGGTGCTGGTAATCTATATGTTGATTTGGGTGCTGATTACACAGGTGTATTCACTTGTGCAAATTCATCAAGCTATATACTTATGTTCAATTTTATATACGTATATTATGCTTCACTATGAATAAACATTTTTAAACAAAGTTAAAATCAGTATCAGCAAACACAAGGAAACAAGTCACAGAAAGAGTCAGCAGATAGAGCAAAGCAGATCTTTAGATGCTAAAATTATTAGATACAGAACATAAGTAACTATGTATGTAACGTTAACATAAATAAAAGATGAAATCACAAAAATTGGTAAGCAAATATATTATGCTTAAATGACAAGAGAGGTTTTAAAAGACCCAAATAGAAATTTTAGAAATGAAAATGCCCATTTCGAAGTTAAAAGAACAACATTCAAAGTATGGGGTAAGCAGCAGGTAAGAATAGCCAATGAGAAAATTGGTGAATTGGAAAATGAATCTTAAGAAATGACCCAGAATGCCACACAGAGTGACAAGCCATGAAAACTCTGAAAGATATATTATGGAATATGCAGGATAGAATGAGAAGTTCTAATATCCATTTAATCAGCACCAAAAAGATGAGAAGGAAGGCGAGGCTATATTTGAAGAGGTAATAGCTGAGAATTTCCAGAGCAGAAAAAGACATGAATCCTCAGATACAGGAAGCATAACATATCCCACACAGGATAAATAATAGAAAATCCACACCAAGAAACACTGTAGTGAAACTGCCAGATACTGAAAACAAAGAAAAGATCTTAAAATCAGCTTAAGATTAAAAAAAAAAAACAAAAACAGATTACTCACAAAAGTAGGAATTAAATTGTTAGCACATTTCTCAATGATGACAACAGAAGCCAAAAGACAGTGAAATTATATCTTCAAAGACCCAAGAACTGAGTATCTAGCAAAACTAAGTTTAAAGAATGAGAGCGTAATACAGACATTTTCAGATAAATAAAAACTAAGTAATTTACCACTGGAAGACTTTGATTAAATGAACTACTAAGATTTACTTCAAGAGAAGAAAAATGATCCCATTAAGAAGAATTGAAATGAAAGGAGGAAAAATGAGCGAAGAAATTGACAAAATTATCAGTATGATAGTGATGACAACAAGAATAATAGCTAATTTGTGAGTTTAAAACAGAGTCATAAGTAAAATACTGGACAACACTAAATTAGGACGGAGGCAATTGGAGTTAAAGTGTTTTAATGCCTTTGTATTTATGTGGGAAGGGAATTAAGATATTAGCTTTAGCCTTTGTTGAATCTGTGTGGTAAAATGTCAGTGGTACTCACTAAAATAATGTAAATGACATATATAACTTTCAAACTAGTAGAAGGCAGGGGGGAATAGCATAAACCAGTAAGTGGAAAAATCAACTATCAACCTAAAAGAAGTGTCGGAAAAAGAGAAACAAATGGGAAAAGTAAGTGCAGATGTGCCAATAATCACAGTAAATATAAATGAACTAAGCTCATCCATTAAAAGTCAGAATTCTCAAATTGGATCATTATCCCAGGAATGCAAGGATAGTTTAACACTAGAAAATGTATTCCTGAAAGCACCGACCTATCAAAGGAGAAGCGCTTTAAGATCTTTTTGGAAAAAGTCAGCAATTCTTCATTGTAATAATTCATAGCAAACCAAGAACAGAAGAGACCTTCCTTAAGCAGTTAAGATTTACAGCAAATATCATTCTCAATAATAAAAAGTTAGAAATATTTCCTTCAAAAATCAGAAAAGAGGACAATTCCAATCTCAACAGGCCTTTTCAAAGACGTTGATGAGCTGATCCTAAGATTCACATGGAAGAGCAAAAGTCCAAGAAAAGTCAAAACATTCCCAATTGTTCTAGTTTGCTAATGCTGCCAGAATGCAAAACACCACAGATGGATTGGCTTTTATAAAAGGCGGTTTATTTGGTTACACAGTTACAGTCTTAAGACCGTAAAGTGTCCAAGGTAACACATCAGCAATTGGGTACCTTCACTGGAGGATGGCCAATGGTGTCCAGAAAACCTCTGTTAGCTGGGAAGGCATGTGGCTGGTGTCTGCTCCAAAGTTCTGGTTTCAAAATGGCTTTCTCCCAGGACATTCCTCTCTAGGCTGCAGTTCCTCAAAAATGTCAATCTTAGTTGCACTTGGGATATTTGTCCTCTCTCTGCTTCTCTGGAGCAAGAATCTGCTTTCAACGGTTGTCTTCAAAATGTCTCTGATCTGCAGCTCCTGTGCTTTCTTTAAAGTGTCCCACTTGGCTGTAGCTCCTCTTCAAAACATCACTCACAGCTGCACTGAGTTCCTTCTGCTTGTCAGCTCATTTATAGGCTCCACTGATCAAGGCCCACCCTGAATGGGTGGGGCTATGCCTCCATGGAAATTATCTCATCAGAGTTATCACCTACAGTTGGGTGGGGCACATCTCCATGGAAACACTCAAAGAATTCCAATCTAATCAGCACTAAAATGTCTGCCCAACAAAATTGCATCAAAGAATATGGCTTTTTCTGGGGGACATAATACATTCAAACTGGCACACCAATGAAGAAGAAAAAGAAAATATCAAGACTTATTAAAAGTGTTATAATTAAGACAATGTAGTATTCATGCAGGGGTAGATAAAAATGCCAATGAAACGATAGAAATCACTGAAATAGACCAATGCTTATCAGGAAATGATTTATGAAAGAGGTGACATTTCAAATCACTGGAGAAAGGAGAGACAAATCAGTAAAAAGTACTAGGACAATTGATTATCCAAAGAGAAAAATACGTAATTTAACCACTATTTCACCTCTCACCAAAAAAAAAAAAAAAGTCAAATGGGTCAAAACCCAATGTAAAAGACAAATCTTTAAACTTTTAGAAAGCAAATAGGAGAATGTCTTTAGGCTCTTTGAGTCATCCTTGACAACACTTGCCACCATCAGCCTTTTTCTAATCTAGTGGGTGTAAAATGGTATCTCATTGTGATCTTAATCTTCATGCCCATGATTATTAATGAGGTTAGGCAATTTTCATATGGTTATTTGCCATTCATGTTTCCATGTCTGTGATATCTCTGTTTATATCACGTCTACATTTTTCTAGTTGTTCTTGTCTTAATGATTTGGATGGCATATGTGTTGCAGATATTTTCTCCCAGGTTGTGGCTTATATATATATATATATATATATATATATTTTTTTTTTTTTTTACTGTTTTTGGATAAACAAGCACTAATTTTAATTTAGTCAAATTATCATTCATGATTAATGCTTTTTGATCTTGTTTAAGAAATCTTTTCCTACCTCAACTGACCCACATGAATGGGGATTATAGGAATATAGTGCCCCAAGGAAAATAGGGTTGCTAGTACTGAATTGGGAGTAATGGTTGCTGAACTAGCAAAAAACAACAGATGAGGAAACAAAAGTTCAAAGGGTTTAAGTCGCTTGAATACATTTCAGGTGAAGATGGTAATGCCAGCTTCATCTCTGCCTCTTATTAGATATCTAAGGATCTAAACTTCAGTTTCTTCACCCATAAATAAGAAATGATGAAGAAATTGATGAGAGCGCCAACCTCAAAGGGCTGAGAGAATCAAGCAGCATAACATCTCTGACACAGAGGAAGTGTGAGTAATGTTAGCTATCATCATCCTCATTCTTGCACCAAGCACTTATGGGCCCCGCCCAGTCCTTAGAGGGACCTGAAAACTGTCTTTGAATAGTGGAAGGTCAGTCATGGAAAAGAAATTGTGAAGACCCAAAAAATAGATCTGGAATCAGTGGGTAAAGGTTTTCAGCAGGTGTGTGCATGTGCAGGGCAGAGTTCTTGCTGAGAAAACACGCTTTTTCCAAGGCTTCATGCTGGATGGCTCACAGGCTTCATTTCAGGATCCACAACACCCATCTCATTATAGGGAAGCCTCTTCCTCTTAGCTGTCTCTGGTTTCTCTCCTGGGACCTTTAAGCATCTCACCATAGCCACATAAACACAAACATCTAAACAAAACTTTCAAAGATGTGTGTCACCTTATGCCATTTAAATCATGATGCTTCCTGATCCGTCTGATCAAAGATCAGGACCCAACTTGTCTCTTCTCTGAGCTGTGGAGGTTGTACATGGACCATCCTTGTGGTCATCCTTCAGTAGGAGATCCTGTGCCCAGATTGGAGTTCTGGGGACTGGAAGTACTTGGTACCCAATGGGGCCAGGAGCAGGAGGAGCCAAGTCTGGTCATCTCTTCCCAAGGGCACACAAGTGGCTGGGAGCAGGCCAAAGGTCAGAAACAAGATGGACATTGGAACAGAGTAGAGAGAGATGGCACAGACAAAAGCCAGGATGTCAAGGCAGTGTGGAAAACAGACATAGGGTGGGCAGATGGCAATTAATAGCTAGCTAACACTTCTTCATTGCCTGCTCTGTACCAGGCATGTGATTTTCATGCATTATTCTATTTGTTTTAATCTTAAAAACAACGAGTGTGAGGTTATTACTTCCACCATGTAACAGATGAGGAAACCAGGCTGGAGGTTAGGTAACTTGCCCAAGATCACGTAGCCAGCAATTGGTGGATCCGGGAATTGTCTCCAAAGTCCATGCTCTTAACCACTGTATCACATGATACTCAATGAGCACCTAGTAGGACTTTGTGCAAGACTTACATTGTGCAGGCTGTTACGTAGACTCCATTGAAGTCTCAGATGATGGAATGCACGTTGGGGGAAGCTCAGGAAATTACCACCTAGGATCCTTTCCCTAGGAAATGTGCCTCATTTTAGAGATGGCAGCTCACGACCGCTGCGGCTACATTTGAACACAGCCTGGTTGGATGTGATTGGGTCTCCATGGAAACACAGCTTCGCTGGCTTCTGCTTCCAAGGCAGTCTGCTTCCAATCTCTGAGAATTAATTTCAAATATAGTTTCAGGACTTAATCTGTACCATATTTATACATGAGAACTCTACTGCAGTACAAAGTAATGGCTAGGAACACAGGATTGGCTCGCCGGCAGGCTTGCCTCTGCCATTTGCTAAATGTACACTTCTGACAAGTTGCTTACTCTTTCTGGATCCCTGTTTTCCCACCTACAAAATAGGAGTAATAATAGCACTTACTTCACAGGTTTGTTCTGAGTATCATCACAATCTTTAGCACAAATTAAGTGTTATTATTCCTCTCCCACATCCCCATTCTCCTGCTGCCATCCCCAGTCCCAACGCTAGAGGAACCAACTTGTCCTACATCCGGGAAGCCCCTCGGTCCAGGATGATTAGTCACCCTCCCCAACAGTGCAGTAAGGAAAGTCGTAATTGTCCAGCTACAATGGTAGCCAAGGGGGCTTGAGGAGGTTTGAGTTCAAGGCTTACACTGGTAATTAAAAATCATGGCAGTTTTGTGGTCAGTGGATGTAGAATGATAGCTCAGAGGCACAGAAAACTCACTGCAACCAAAGGTCAATCCAATTAACTATTTAAATTTGCATCCTCATGGGTGGGAGTTGCCTTATTCATCTTTGTCACCTCCTCCATACTGTGAATTGTCCTCCATACCATAGAGTGAACTGTCAAATGAGTGAATAACAAATCCCTTAAAACACATTTGATGCAAAATGATCTTAAATCCCAGACCAGGAACTGCTTGTTTCAACATATCTCCAGAGCAGCCAAACAGGTCTATTTCTTAAGGTCATATGTTATGTATACAGTGGCCTGCATCTAAATCCCTTTCTGGAGTGACTTTGGAGTAGGCCCTGCCTCTGGAGGGGAAATCCCATCCTGGGAGTGCAATTCCTGCCTCAAAAATCATTCGTGAGTCATTGATAAGGAATTGGCACCTTCTGCTCACAACTGCTCCCCACCCCCCACCCCTGTCTCCGGCAGCTGGGGCTGATGCGATTGTCAATGGATTTCTAAACAGATGCCTAATACATGGCCCAGAAGGTGTGTCTGTCCCTAGAAAACACCTGTGCTCCTTACATCTGAGGCAAGCAGGGGCCATGTTTCAGAATATGGAGAGAAAATGTCTCTTTGCTGGGATCCGTGGGGTGTGGGGGTAAGGAGCATGTGTTGTTCTCAGCGTTCCAGGCTGGAGCACTGGCAGGGCTGTGACACTGTGACATGGCAGGAAAGAGATGGTTTAGGAGACTGACCGTGTGCTCACACGCTGGTGTGGAACAGTCCTGGCTGTGCCCCTTCCTAGCTGTGAGACTTGGAACAAATCCCTCTCTGAGCCTCAGTTTCCTTATCTGTAAAATGAGGATAATAATAGTACTGGGGGATTGTGAAGATTAAAGGACTTATTACTTGTAAAGATGTGAAACATGGGGCCTAATAAAGCTCAATATTCATAGCCACTATTACTGAGTTGTTTTGTTTTTTTTGTGTGTGCTCTAACATAAACACCTCACATGATATTGTTGCAAGGGGGAAAATACCCCCCAAATCTACAAAGGCAGATAACAGGCACTCAGTAAATGTTGGCGACTGTTATTAAGAGCTTTTAAGTCATGACCTGAATCCTGGGCCTAAGACTCACCAAGCTGCCCTGTGAATACTCAGAGACACTCATTTAAGAAATTTCTTCGAGACACACTCTCAAGTGGTATTCCTGTCCAAAACATATCACCTGACTGTAATCGTGAGGAAACCTCAGACAAGCACAATGTCAAGGATATGAAAGACAAAGGCCAGGGAACTGTTCAGATTCAAGGATCTGTGACTGTTATGTGCAATGCATAATCTTGAATTGGATCCTGGACCAGAAAGAAAAAAAAACACTATCAAGGACATTATTAGAACAATTGGTAAAATTTGAAAGGTCTGCAGATTAAGTAATAATATTGTATCATTGCCACACCTTCTGGTTTTTGGTAATTGCCCTGTGATTACATAAGAGAATGTACATGTCCTTGGGAAATATATTCTGATGTATTTGGGGTAAATGGACATGACAGCTCCAACTTACTCTCAAACAGTTTAGAAAAAAGTAATACGTATGTACAGAAAACAAATGAAAAAGCAAACATGGCAAAATGTTCACCAGTGAAGCTGGATGAAGGGTATATAGGAGTTCTTTGTACTATTCTTGCAACTTTCATGTAAGCTTGAAATTATTTCTAAATAAATAAAATGAGGCTGAAAAACAATAAACCCTTAAAAGAAGCAAAGAAACCGTGCAGTTATGCAAGCAGCTAATTCCCTGCTCAGGGCCACAAGTGAGTAACCCTCCCGCTCTTTCCTCACTGTCCCTCTTGTGGTCAGCCTGGAAAAGCCAATATTATGATTATAGGCAGCTTTAGAATCTGCCACAGAAACAGGGCCAACCCTCAGACATGCTTGTGCAGGTGACAGAGGGAGGAAGGTAATGGATCCAGAGCAGTGCAGCGCCGTGGCTGGGGGTGAGAGGTGGGGGCACTCCAGTGGCATCCTTTGACCTGCCTGCAACAGTTAACCTAGATGTCTCATGAAGAGGTCAGGGAGAAAAGCAGAGACTGTTTTGGCACTTCAGGGCCAAAGAAGGAGAACTTGGCTCCCAGGAGAGGAGCTGTGCTGGTCGCCAGCAATAAGAGGGCGCTGTTTCCTCCCGTGTCACCCCCTGAGCAGCACCAACTTGCCGTGGACTCTGGATGTGCCCACTGAGTGGTTTCACAGATCTGCAGATCCCGGGGCCCGGATTGGGGTGAGGCCAGTGAGATGAGTCAGGCAAGTGAAGGACCGAATCCTGTCTTTATTTTAAATTTTAATATTTTGTTCATAATGGATTTTTAAAATTAATTTTTATTTTTCAAAATATTGCATTAACATATTATTTATCTCGATTACTGAGTTTCCTGGCACCCCCTTACATTTTGCACCCGAAACAAATGCCTCACTTTACTCACCCTAGTCCCACCCTGGCAGATCTAAGCTGTTCATTGCAGCACCACCAGCTCAGGATTTGCAATTGACCGGATGAGAGCTCGAGTTACGTGGACCCTTTGGTAAAGAAGGCCTGGCAAAGGGAATTAATCTTGAGAACCCACATGCCTGCCTTTGACAGCACTTCACAGCCGGCAACTGGAGCCCCACTTCTTTTTCTCCAAGTTTCAATTTTCTCATCTGTAAAAAGGGTATAGCCATCCCTTCTTTGCACAGTTTATTCTAAAGACTGAATATCACACTGACAGAGTACCCTAAGGGCCAGGCACTGTGGTGAGTCTTTTCTTTAGTTATAAATTCGACCTTCAAAGCTAGTATTATCCCCATTTTAAAGGTGAGGAAATGGGCACAGAGAGGTGTAGTTATTTGTCCATGGTCAAACAGCCAGTAAATAGAACATTTGCGTTAACCTCTACACCAGCATTCTCAATAGGGGGTGATCCCCCACCCCTGCCAGGGGATGTTTGGCAATGTTTGGAGACATTTTTGGTAGTTGTGGCTGGGGTGGGGGTTGGGTTGCTACTGGCATCTAGTGGGTAGAGGCCAGAGATGCTGCTAAACATCCTACAGTGCCCGTGACAGCCCTCCCACCACAACAAAGGATGACTCAGCCCCAAAACATCAATAGTGTCAAGGTTGAGAAGCTGCACTCTAATCCATGCACCTGAGGCCAGGGAGTTATTTGAGGACTTAGCACTTAGTGCTCCATGAATGGGATTATGTTGTGGGGGTGCTTATTATTATTATTATCTTTCTTCTTTATGGCCTGGGGTTTCCCTTGGTTTTCCAGGGAAGCCGAGTTCCCCTGGCTTAGGGGTCACAGAGCAGTTGAGAACCTGGGCTTTGAAGTCCATCAGAGCATCCTATTATTCATTCAACAATTATTTATTGAGCACCTACTACGTGCCAGCCCTGTCCTGGGCAGTGGAAATGCGTCAAGGTGTCCCTGTCTCCCCAGAGATGTCTAGTGGGGAGACAGACAGACATCAGACCTGGAAAAATGCAAGCTCGTGGATAATAATACATTATGATACTGCCTGGGAAGCAAAGGAACTGGGCACTAGGAAAGAGAGCAAGAGGTAACGATCCCAATGGGGAGGGGGTCAGGAGGGCTTCTTTTTAAGCTGAGACCTGCAGGTGGAAGGAGGAGCATTGCAGGTGGAGAGAACAGCTGTAAGGAGGCCCAGAGGTGGGAAATGAAAGGCAGGCAGTGTGAGAGGAGGCCATGGGGAGAGAGAGGGGAGCAAAGCAATGTGACCTTGAAGAGGTGAGTAGGTAGAGGCCAGATCACTGGGGCCTGGGGGCCACTTTGAGGAGTTTGGGCTTTACACCTTATGAGGATCCTTTGAAGGCTTTTAATCATTGCAGTGACACAATCAAGGCCTGCCCTTCAGAACGTGACCCACTTGAGGTCAGGCACCACTCGGTGTGGAAGATGCCGAGAGCAAGGTTGAAACCCAGAGCCTGCTTCATCAGCTGGCACCCATCATACAAAGGTGAGGTATGGCCATTACACAACCTCAAATGATGCATCTTCCCTGTCCCTAAACTCCAAGCCAGTTGTGAAACGTGATGACTCTAGCGATTTGCGTACATTATAAGATTATTGCTGGGGCACATCATTATTAGACAAAAGATGGGCTTAGTCACTGGAAACACCTGTTTGGGTCCTGCAGCTGGTCCCCTGCCAGTAGCAGGGAGTTTCCCACAGGCCCCTTGTTTCCCTTTGTTGCTTGTTCATGACTCAGACTGTGACACTTTCACTCCCCCAGAATCTCCATCTTGCTTCCTCAAATTCCAATCTTTGCCCCACTGTACTGGCCCCTACTGACTCTTGTCCCACCCGGGCCCTGTGATGATTGACTGTGGTTGCTGCTGATGTTTCTGTGATGATTTGAGGTCATGTGCCTGAACTCCTGAACGTCATTTCTGCCCATTCATAGACATGCATCGGACTCTTGGGCAGGGACTTACTGACAAGGACAGGAGCTGGAGGCTTTGAGGGGACCTGATTGTCTTTGCACAAGCAGGAACAGTATTTCCCTAGTGGGAATTTGCTCAATATATTAAAAGGAATGATATGGAGGGTTCCATGGACCATAAATTTGGGACATCCTCTTTCCACACAGTTAAGCAGCTTTCCTGATTACAGGATTTTTCAGAGCATTTAATATGCCAATGTGCATTGTAAAGGAAAGATGCATATGCAACTTTTTTTTCCAGAAGCATGTTGCAGATTAATGTCTGCAGGTACTTGCACTGAGAAACATCATAATAAAGCTAGCTCAGAGCTACTAAATGGCCGGAGGAAAAAAACCTCAACCGACTCAGACAGTGTGTTTGACTTAGGTGAAGCCATCGTCTTCCTTTCCTTCTAGGCTCTAGGCTTCTGGAAGGGACTGCCCCCGACTCCCAACAATAGACAAATGGGCCAGAGAGTTTTTCCTTTCCTGAGCTATCTGCTGGAGGCTTGTTCACTCTGACCCTCCGGCTTACCACTGACTGGAGAAGTGGAAGGGTAGAGTGGGGTGAGGCTGGCTCAAAGCTACCCTTGACTCAGTTGTACACAAAGGCAGAAAACGTGTTTGCAAGGGCATTACTTAACCTGCTTAAAAGAACAAAAAATTTTAGCACTTTTTTTCTGTTTTTCTTTAAATTACTAAGGAAGTACATATTTTTGTTTAAAAAATTTCAATTCAAACAATACACAAGTGTAGACAGTAAAAAGTGGAAGTCCTCCTTTCATCTCTTCCTCCCCCCCCACAGGCCACAGCTTTCCTTATAAAGGTTTTGATATGACTGGTTTGGTGGCTAAGAAGGCTGATCTGGCATCTGAGTGGCTGGGTTTGAATCCCAGCTTTGCCATCACTAGCTGTGTATCCTTGGGTGCTTGGGTGCAAACCTTTTTGCTCATCTGTAAAACGGAAGAACTAAATAAGGGTTTGGGGGAGTATTGAGTGAGATGAGACACATAAAACGCTCAGCATGGTGCATGCACCTGTTAGATTCACTTGGCTTGGACACTTTTATTTTAAAGTTCAATTTCCATCCATTTGCAAATGTCCAAAAATCCATTTGCAATGAAAGTTCTAATTTAAAAAATGAGTTCAGTCTCTTCAGTCTGTTGATGTGAATTTTTTAAGTCCCCAAGGACAGTTTCTATGCAGAAACCACTCTTCAGAGTGGTTATTTTAAAATAAAGTTTATTTTTCAAATTAATATTCAAGTTATCAAAGTTAAAAATTCAAAAACATAGACTGGTTGACTTTCTTTATCCTACAGGTTAGTTTATTTTTAATGCTGGGGACTAAAAACTTTCTTAGGACTCTGAAGGGTAATTGTTACCTTAGAAAATACCAGGCTTTTATATTTGCCTTGCAAAAGGTCTTGCTCTTTTTATAAGACCAACTAGGATTGCCAGATAAAATTCTGGATGCCCAGATAAATTGGAATTATCTGAAATTCAAATTTTACTAGCATTTTTTATTTTTATTTGCTAAATCTGGGATCCCTAAGTTCAGCAAACTTATACAATTAATTTTAAGGGGGTTTGGTTCCATATAGGAACCTTTTAAACTTCTTTTATAAATTTAATATACTCTATTTCTTAAAGTTCTTCAATTGTCTGAATTAACAAAAACAAAACCCTTTTTGAAGACCAAGTAATTCTTCTAATAAATTAAATTTCTAAAGCATGCTAAACCAAAGTTCTTGTAAATTTTCCATAAATTTAATAGGATTTCAACTTAAAGTCACAAATCTAAACCAATCCCGTCAATTGCACAATTTACGTTAGAGTTACAAGACTAAGTTTAACAGGCCCAAATCCTCCATAAGTTCCAACTTCATAAAATATCAGATATGTACAGATTCCTTCTTGAAACACTCAAAATTGTATACCATGGTTCTGAGTCTTTTAACCATTTTTATACTCATTTTATTCTAAAATCTTCCTGTGGTTGGAAGATGCCCATTCCCCAAGGAAGACAATTACCCCCCAGTTAAAGAGAGCCACGGTAATCATGCAGTGCAATTCATTTCACCATGAACTAAGAAAACCATTATTTCCTTCCATGTAATATTTGGGGTTATCTCCTTAGAATATCTGGGGCATGGATTTTGGTCAGGCTGCTGAGTGGATATATGGGGACACCAAAAACACACACTTCCCCCTATTTATGGTGGCTATGCCAATAACTCTGTCACTTCAAGAGGGGGTGGTCACCTAGGTCCCAATGCTGGCTTCAAGTTATTGTCGTTATCTAACCTTTTCATGGGAAGAATTTCCTTGCAGAAGTCTAGAAATCTCACCTGGGATTTATAACTCGATTGGATTTTGCATTTCTTTTTACTTTTCAGATCTTCATGTTTTCCTGCTTAAATCTCTAAAACTAATTTCACTTGGACTGAAATTATACAATTCTTGCAAAAACTTCCTTTCTTAGGGTCACACAACTCTGAGAAACAGTAAAATAATATCAGGTTGAATCATGGAGCTCTCCAGGGGTTTTAACTTGACTATCTGTCCTCCAAGTCCAAGGGCGTTTGCTGGCCTGTTCTAGCAGATCAGCAGTTGCTCTCCCTGGTAACACATTGCCAGTGTTTTGGTGTGTTAAATCATGCACAATGAAACTGCTTTAAAAAATTATGTAATTCAAACTAGACTTGGTCTTAATTTATTCTCATTAGGGCAGTTAGAGAGTTAGCATCTGGGTGTGTCCAGGGACAGCTGACCTCCAAATCCCTGTGATATCAGAAACCCTGCAGAATTTCCCGCTGCCGCCTGCCTAATTGTCCCCCAGCAGAAGGCTCCATCATGCCCTCTGGGGTGGACCACACTTCCGAGTTCGTCAACTGTCAGGAAAAAGGAAAGGCACAGGAGAGATGACCAAATGCCAGAGCTGGCTCTGGGGTGAGGACGGAGCCTAAATTAGGCGGACTAATTTCCTCCCCAGGGTGATAAAAACAGGGGCTCCTGAAGGCTAGCCCATTTCCTTGGGGAATGAAACTTGTGATCTTCAGTTCCTCAGAGAAGTGAAAGTAGCAACCAGGAATCCAGTAATTCCTGTTATCTGCAGGCTTTATAAGTCAGCAGAGCTCAGGGAAGCGCCAGGATCCTGGCTCTCAACCACCACTGTGTTCTCACCAAGCCCTGAAGCCGGAGGACTCCTGCGATGTCGCGGACACTGGGGCCCCTGCTTCTCCTCCTCCTCACCATCAGCAGTGCCTTGGCCCTGAGGATCTGCTCCTTCAACGTAAGGTCCTTTGGGGAAACCAAGAAGGACAACGGGGAGGCCATGGAAGTCATTGTCAAGGTGAGCCCCCTTCCCTGTCACCACGATAGCTGGACACCCCTTGTGCTCTCTCGGCCGCCTTCAGACTTTGGGTCTCTGGAGGAATTTAACTCAAGTCAGCCCTTGGAGGCGAAGGCTGCAGCTGGCTTGGAATTCTGTAACAACAATGGCAACAATTACAATCTGTGTAACTGTTACCTCTCTGTACCCTGTGTCATCCTCCTTAAGATGGGGATAATAGTGTCTCCCTCACAGAATTGTGAGGCATATAGGAGTTGGTAAATGCAAAGCTCTTAAAACAGAGTAGGGCTCATTGTGAGTTCCAGGTGAGGGTTGGGTATTATGGATTCTTTTTACCATTTATTGAATGCGTGTGTCATGCACTTTACATACAATTTCATTTCATTATCCTTATGAGGACAGATTATTATTCCCGATGTAGAGGTTAAATAACATCATGGAGCTGGTGAGTGGTAGAGCTGGGAGGCCAGCCCAACCTAATCTTACCTTTTAACCACCAATGCAACACAACATTTCCCTCTCGCCTCTCCCTCCTTCCTTCTCCCTCCTTCCTTCTCCCTCCTTCCTTCATATTTCTCTTTCTCTTTCTTTCTTTTCTTCTCTCTCCCTCCCTCCCTCTCTTTTTTTCTCTTTTTCTCTCTCTCTTTCTCTCATCCTCCCGTCTCTCCATTCTAATCTTTCTCTCCTCTCAGGGAACACTTTCCTTGGGCGATACGACTGATGCCTGGGATGGTGCTCACAGTTCTCTGGAGTTGGTTGACTCTATCCCACAGGTTAATTTATTTTTGATGCTGGGAATTAGAAACTTTCCTAGGGCTCTGATGGGAGTGGTTTTACCTCAGAAAACTCCAGAGGCGCCATGGTGTGGTGGAAAGACGATGAGTTTTAACACCAGGCAGCCCGGGTTCAGTTCCCACTTGCCAGCTGAGTGAGCTCGGGAGTTCCCTTCACCTCTCTCAGCCACCAGTTCCATTCACGAAATGGGGCTGCTTTCCCCACAGCCCCTGTTGGCTGGGAGAATTCCAGAAGCATAAGGCCCACGGCAGGCCTGCGACAAGGCAGGTGTTCACAGCTGAGAGCTGTAGTTGTTATTAGGCAAAGTAGAGTCGAGTGAAGACTGACAGGCTCTGTTCTCACTGAGATGATCCTCCCAGCCCAGGTTGGCCCTGCCCTTTGGATGGTGAAATAATTATTTAGATGTTGTTGTTTAGCCGTGACAGCCATGCCAAGCCTGTGGGAAGCATGGCTCCCCAGCTCAAGAGGGAATTCTGACATGCAAGGAAACTATTTTCCCCACTTCCTCACACAGGGCCCCATGGAGCCTGAGTCTCTGTTGAGTTCCCATCACCTCCCTCACTTGCTCAACCCAGGAAATGTCACCACAGTCTTAAAAGGCTGTCTTTTTGTCCCTTGGTGAGTCCATGGTAGGTGGCCTACACTTGGCATCTCCCCAGTGTGGTCATGCCCTAGGGGACCAACTGCTGGGCAGCCCATCACACCTAACACCAAGAGTGTCTCAAGTCTTCATCAAGCCCTCCTTACCTTCCCCATGGCTGCAGACACATCCTACAAACAGAGGCCCTCCCCAAACTCTGCTAGAGTCACCCCCAGAGTGTTTACAGCCAAACCCAAATCCCAGGCATTCTGAATAGTAATATTTTTAGGGTCTGTTGACTGAGCACCTACTCTAGGCCAGTCATTTTATATTTGTATTGGATACCATGAGCTATGTGACCTTACCCCCATTTTGTAAATGAGAAAAGCAAGCCTCAGAGAGGTTAAGTGACTTGTCTGAGTTTTATAACTAGCAAGGGGAAGAACCAGGATCAAACCCAATTTAATAACCCAGTTTGATAAGTGGAAATGCCTTTCCCACTCTTCCACACTTGATTTACCACTTTGGAGGTGAGCTCTGCAGCATCCTGCTGTCGTCATGACTACCTTCATTAGGAAGGTTGGAGAGTCCAGGAGGCCTGCGTTCGCCTTCTTGGGTTTGCCGACAGCACCGTCCTCCAGATGCCATACCCCGCCTGGTGTTCGGTTCTTTAGCTTGTGCCCTTAAACAGCAGACCTCATTCATCCAAAAAATACTTACCGAAAGTACACTATGTGCCAGCCATGCTTCCAGATACTGGGGCTACCGACGGTGGATGTGGGAGGCATTGTCTTCATTTTCTTACCACTTAGAGCACATGATAATTATTTCAGGACTGCTTGCTATATCCCAGGTCCTTACTGTGAGTGTAAGTTGAATCTTCTGAGTGATACGTAAATCTGAACCTATTTTGCGGGATGGAAGCCACCCATATCATCAGTTTTGTGGTCTGATTTTGCATTAGAAGTATTTCCCATGTTGTTAATAATTCTTTAAAACATGACTTTCAATGCTGTAGAATGCTTGCTCCTGTGTTTGCAACATACTTGATTTAAAGTTTTCCTATTTGGGGGTACTTAAGCTGTTTCCAATTTTTTACTGCAATGCATCTTCCTCTTTGATCGGTACAAGCAATAAAACTAATAATATTAATTTCTTGAGTGCCTCCTATATGGCTGGCACTAAGTACCCACTTAATCCTCCAGCAACCCTGTGAAGGACTATCACCCTCAATTTATAGATGCGGTAACTGAGGTGCAGTGAAGTAGTGGATTTTTTTTTTACAGTAGAACACATTCCTCAAATTGGGAAGACTGGATCCAAGGGTATCTACATTTTTAAAGATTTTTTGATACATCCTCTAAAGTGCCTTCCAGAAAGGTCTGACAGCCACAAGTAACTAAATCAGCAGGCTGGCTTAATGAAGGGCTTCCAGCTCTCCCTGGTGAACCCTGCATGGCTAATGCCATGGATTTCAAACAAACCCACTGTCCTCTTTCCCAGTCACTCCCTGGCTGGGTCCCCAGCCTGGGGCAGCTTTTGAAAGGCTGAGCCCCCAGTTGCCAGGGAGGGAGGTCCTGGATGAGTGAGCACTGCTGGCTCTGCCCTCTCTGCCCTTCTGGAGACAGAACAAGAATACATGCTCTGCAGACAGAGCGTCAGTGGTATTATTCTCCTCCATGTCTATGGTGGTTGTGTGAGAGGATAAAATTAACCTTAGGGATGCCCTATCCCTGAACAACAAATTCTGTGGCATTGACCTCACCAGAATACACAGAAAGGCCCCAGTGGTCACCAAGGTGCATGGGCTTGATCTGCACCCTGGTCTCCAGGCTCACTTGGAAGGAGATGCTCCTGTGTTCTTTGCCCACTGAGCCCCTTCTCACCTTTCAGGGCCTCTTCAAATGACACTTGTTCCTTGGAGCCTTTCTTGATCCTCCTAGCAGAAGAAATTAATTATTCCTTCAAACTCCCACAGCTTATGACTCTTATTTAGCACAAATTTGATTTGCCTCACATTACAGTTAGTTGTTTCCATTTGTCTCTCTCTATAGTGAGGGCAGGGACTGTATTTAACAGTTCAGCAGGGTTTGCTTTGGAGTCTCACAGACCTGGGTTCGAATCCTGACTCTGCCACCTATTGGCTGTACCACCTTGAGCTGGTCACTCAACCACTCTGAGCTTGGTTTTCTGCTTTGTTGGGTGAGCCAATAATCATAGTCTCTTATAGGGTTGCTGTGAGGCTCAGAGGAAGCTCACAATACATGCTAGTTCTTGGCAAGTGCCTTGGGAACTAGCAAAACTATGAGGACATTTTCCTGTCACCGATACCCTCTAATGTGTCCCTTTTGAGTTGGCACCTTAAACTGCTTGCTGAATAAAACATTAACTTCTTCACCCCAACCTTGTCCTTACTCAATTATTATCATTATCTTTATGCCTCTTTATTTCTGCAGCATCCAGCACAGTGCCTTTCCCTTACTAAGGGTTTAATAAATATCTCTTATTTTAGTTGTAGTTGATCAAGCAAAGCTGAGAGGTAGAATTTGCAGGGGTCATGACAGTGGGCTCTGGACTTGGATTGCATAGATTCAAATTCTGCCTCAGCCGCTTTCCAGCTGGATGATTTTGTATAACTTTCTTAGCTTTCCCTGAACTGCAGACTCCTTATCTTTAAAATGTACTTAACAGCACCTATCTCAGAGAATCTTTTCAGGGAAGAAATAAAATTAATTTAATAAAGCACCCATGCAATACCTAAAATATAATAAATGCCCAATGAAAGATTCTATTATTAATAATAATTATTATATTGTTGTTAATACATGGCCTCACACGCTTGGGCATTCTCTCACTGCAGGTCATCAAACGCTGTGACATCATACTGCTGATGGAAATCAAGGACAGCAACAACATGATCTGCCCCATGCTGATGGAGAGGCTGAACAGGTAAGGACGGGGGCCAGGCCCTCTGTCATTCAAGGTCAAATGCAAGCCCAGGGGAACTGAAACTTAGAGTGGGGCCACACGTCGCCAGAGCGGCCCAGGATTCCAGCTATCAGCCACAGTGGTGAGAACTTTCAGCAGGCTGGTTTTAATATGTTTCATAAAGTGAAACGGGAAAAACGTGAGGAGTCAGGACAGAGAGAGAAACGAAAGCAGACAAAAGGCTGGGCTGAGAGGTACCATCATAAAGAGAAGATTGAATGCCAACAATAGAAGAAAGGTTCAATAAAATTATATGTCCACTGGCAGCCATTAAATATGCTTGCTACAGAGGAAATTAGAGCTCTGTATTCCAGCATGGAAAGATGGCAGCGGTAAATTGCAGAAAGCAAGTTCAGAATTGTAGGTAGAGTAGTCCATTTCAGTCATCACATTACATTGTACGTGAATAAGCACGTGTATGTGTTTGCAAAGCATGTGTTTGTGTTTGCATGGGTGTAGAAAAAAGACTGGATGGATGACCTCCAAACTGTTAATAGTGGTTACTTTTGGAGGGTGGGATTGGAGGCCAGTATGGGGCTGGAGGGGGCAGTCACTGAAGAAGTGGGAAATATTTGCTTCTTATTTTCTATTATTTTACAAGTCTGAATTAATTTCATAATTTAAAAATCAATAAAAACAAAAAAGTAATGCCCATCAAATAGTTTTAAATGACACTGGGTGACATTTATGATTTATATTCTTTCTCAAAGAATGATCAGTAGACCCACTCACCTGAAAATCACCCCAGAGAGTGAGTTAAAAATGCATATTCATATGCCCTAGATCTATTGAATGAAAATATCTGTTACAGAGGAATCTGTATTTTAACAAGCTTTCCAGGTGATTCTGGTACACTCTAATTTTTTAAAACCTCTAGTATAATGTTTCTTTTGCAGATGCAACAACAAACTAGGTACACAATAATATGTACCATGTAGCTCAATTCTGTTAAAGAAAAAAGCACATGTAAAAGATCCAAAGAAAATGCACCAAAATATTGAAAGTGGCTATCTCAGGGTACAAATTTACAAGGAATTTAAATGTAATTTCTTCTATATATTTTCTGTATTTTCCAAGTTTTCTACAGTGAAGATGTTACATTTTCCCCCAGTCTTTTTCTTATGAACTATTTCAAACATACTTAAAAGCACAGAGATTATTATAAACAGCCATGTGTTCACCTCCCAGATTTAATAAACAGCAACATCTGGCCAATATTATACTTTGATAATTAAGAAAAGTCACAATATTTTTAAAAATACAGGGCAATCCAGACTCAATATGTATGGGGAGGAACAGCTGTGAACACTGTCCTTTACACAGGGGCCTCTTGGACTTGCCCCACCCCTGCCTGGACCTCTGTTTCTCATCTGAAAATAACTGGTTGTAGCAGAGCATCTCTTTTTGAGCCTCGGCTAATCCTCTGTTTCTGAATTCATCTTGGATTCTGAGAGAGTGTGGTAGGGGTTAAGAGCCCAGGCTCTGCTCAGACCACCTGGGTTTGGATCCTGGCTCTGCCATGACCTCAGGCAAGTTACCGAAGCTCGCTGAGCCTCGTTTTACCTGTCTGTAAAATGGGGCTAATGATAGAACCCACTTTCCTGAGGTTTTGTGCTAATTAAATTAAATCATGCATGTAAGTGGTTTAATGGTGCCTGGCATATAGCAGTACTCAATAAGTGCTAGCAGTTTCTTATACCAGTGAGGGGAAGGGAAGGAAGCATTACAAGGACAGGTAATGGTCCAGGGTGCCACATGATAACCAATTAGAGCCAGGCCTCCTGTTACCCAATCTGCAGGTGCTTTCTCATGCACTCTCCACAACAACCCTGTAGGGTAGGTACTATTACTGCGCCCCATGTAGCTGAGGGAAAGGAGACACAGCGAGGAGGAACCTGCCCAAGGTCACCAGCCCATAAGTGGCTGAGCCTACCTTGGAACCTTTGGAACCTGGGTCACTCCTGACTCTAAAGCCTACGCTTTATTCTGACGCCACTCAGCTTTCCTTGGAGGGGCCCCAGTCAGTTTCCAGGAGTGTGGAGGACTGAGGGGACAGGTGAGCTCCAGACCTCTCCCCACCATTGGTATAGGGCAGATCTTTCCACCACACAGGCCTCAGTCTTGATGCTCCCTAACCTGCCTAGACCGTGCCATGGACCCGAGGCAAAGCCAAGCCTGTTTATTCATCCCCTTATCCCCCATAAGCCAAGAAGGCCCTTGGTCACCTTGCAGCTGAGTCACTGCAAGAAGTTTGCCAGTCCAGGCCTTGGCAGGCTAGATTCAAAGCAGGAACAGCCTTCCCAGGTGGGAAGCCCAGCTGGATCCATGGTCCACACA
Source organism: Choloepus didactylus (assembly GCF_015220235.1). Classification (NCBI taxonomy): domain Eukaryota; kingdom Metazoa; phylum Chordata; class Mammalia; order Pilosa; family Megalonychidae; genus Choloepus; species Choloepus didactylus. The sequence goes on along the minus strand of NC_051307.1, from coordinate 211,806,746 downwards.
TCTGGGGCCCCAGTGGTGAGTCTGCTGTCAAACACACATCAGAGGTACCAGGGATTTTGGTACCCCCAAATACCCCTTCTGTTTCTTTCCAACCAAATCTGAGAATATGCCACAGCGGTAGATGTGCCCTAGAACATTTTGTGGGCAGATGGAGTGAAACTGTGTCAGGCTGTAACCACGGTGGAGTTATCAGCTGGTTTGGCAAACACTCAGAGAGACTCAAGTTTCCCTAGTGTAGGTGAGGGGTGGGGTCATCTGTATCTCCAGCCCCCAGAATATAAACAACTGACGGGAAATCACAGTTCCCAGGCTTATGAGAAATTGCCTGGTGATTTTCAGAGAAGGAGAAAATGCTCAATTAAGATGTTACTAAGAATCTATGATGTAATAAATGCTCACGAGCAGCGCATGGATGGGGTAACCCCAAGAGGTTTACTACACCGGGAATTATGAGCTGCAGCCTCAGCCGTGGACCAGAGAGGGATCTGGGACTGATTCTGATTTGAATTGCCTATGGCCTGCAGGCTCAAGTGTGTGGGCTTGGGAGTGAATCAGAACTGGGTTCAAATGCCAGTTTTGCATTTGCAGGCTATAATTTACAAGGACAAGAAATAATAGCTCTAAAGATCCCGGCTGGTGTCACATCGCCAATCAACCATGACCCTTCTTATCAGACTCAAAGAAGGTGCCTTAGTTTCCTAGCTGCTATGACAAATACCACACATGCGTTGGCGTAAACAAGAGGAACTTATCGGCTCTTGGTTTCAGAGGCTAGAAGTCTTGCTTCCTCACTGGATAATTTGTGGGTTCCTCAGCTTTCCCATCCCATGGCGACATCTTTTTCTTCCGGTTCCATTGACTTTGGTTTCAGGCTCCTTCCTGTGTCTTTCTCTGTTTCTGGATTTCTTCTACTTGCCAAGGACTCTAGTAATCGGATTGAGGCCCCCCTCATTCATTTGGAACACACCCTAGCTAAAACCACATCCTCAAGAGATTCCATTTACAATGGGCTCTCAAAAACAGGAATGCAGACTAAGAACAAGAAAAGGTGTTTGGGGGAGGACATAGTTCAACCTACCACCGAAGCAAGGATGCTGATGAACAGTAGCCCTTCCACAGGATGCCGGGGCATATGGAAGCAGATTGGAGAAGGGAGGACATATGCAGTGTGTGAATATTTATTCTTTAAGAAGCAACGTGAAATCTTTATGTTTTATAGAAATTCAAGGAGAAGCATAACATACAGCTACGTGATTAGCTCTCGGCTTGGAAGAAAAACATATAAAGAACAGTATGCCTTTCTCTACAAGTAAGTATAATCTATGCTTCCTGGAGGATGGCCCATTTATAAATGATGACTGTGAATTAAATCAACATGCCTTTTTTTTTCAAAACCTGATTTTCTTCTTGCAGCAGTTCTCAATATTGATCAAAATAATTGCTGTCAAAATTGGGTCTGATGCAAACTCTTCAAGCTAGAAAAAACAAGCAGCTTCCTTACACCTTACTTGTTGACTGGATCAGTGGTTTCCTTGGCTCAGGGGTCCTTTCTTCTACATAGCCAAGTCCTGGTCCAGGAAACCTGAGCTTCCCAGCATTGCTGACTCTTGAGCTTCATATTCTTGGTTCCTTCCTGCTAAATGATTCTTTTTTTAAGTCTGCACATTAACTTGTGGGTGCTTCAGATAATGAGTATGGCTCAGGCCTGCGGTTCCCAAAGGGTCTTGGCCACTGAGAAGAGTTGACCCAGCCTTGCTCTCGAGGAAAAATCCCTTCCAGCTAACAAAGTCATAGAATCCTAACGAAGCCATGGGAGCCTTCTTTCTTGAAAGAAGCAAGAACACAGAACTGACTTTGTTGAGAGGGCTTCCTCTTTTCTCTTTTAGGGAAAAACTGGTGTCTGTGAAGAGAAGCTACCTCTACCACGACTATCAGAATGGAGACGCAGATGTGTTTTCCCGGGAGCCCTTTGTGATCTGGTTCCAGTCACCCTACACGGGTGAGACCCTTAGGCCCCTCCCACCCATGATGAGAGTGGCCAGATCTCCCAGTGACCCCAGGAGTGGGCAGCAGCCCCGAATGTGAGCCCCCAGCTCATAGGCAGGGGTGGGGATCCAGGGGGAGAAGGAGAGAGAAACCCCAAAGGACGTGCTCAGAACGTGACAGCTACACTTAGCAGATGGGCAAGGCACGGGTTCCTGGTAGAGGAAGGTTTTTAGACTCTCTGCACAAGACCACTTTATTTTTAAAAATAACTTTTATGGGTTTTTTTTTCCTGATTATAAAAGGAGTACAAACTGACAAGACTTAATTTTTCAAGTTAGAAAAAAAATTTTTCCCTAATCCCAAAGCCAAATAGGCTCATTATTTTTTTACAAAAAAAAAAAAAACAAAATGGGAAAATTAAAATACCCGCAATGCCAGCAAGGAACACTGTCTAACAGTTTCTCTTACCCCTGAAGGGCAGGTGGGAGAAAAGAGGCTTTCATTATGAAAAATAAGCCACGTAATGACCCTGACAGCATTCAAATCCCAGCCACTGGCTGGAACCCTCTGGAAATGGGGGGACCCAGATGATGCAACTTGTGCCTTCTGGAGGGAGATCCTGCTCCCCACCGAGCAGTGCTCCTGTGACTTTGACAGGGGAAGTGTGTGACCTCCCCTCTCTCCTGTCCTCAGCTATCAAGGACTTTGTGATCATCCCCCTGCACACCACTCCTGAGACGTCCATTAAAGAGATCGATGAGCTGGCTGATGTCTACATAGATGTGAAACGCCGTTGGAAGGCTGAGGTGACAGCCCACTGTGTTTGTCCAACTCCCATCTAGCAGGAGCAGAATCTTGTCCTCGAGTGGGCATGACTCCCAGGGAAGGATGAGGGGGTCAAGGCTTGTGCAGGCCACCATCATGTTATAGTCTCATTATAGGCCCTAGATATCCCGCTTGCTAAATCTGCCCTGATACCATCCATGTGGGTCAGGGAGTTCATATACTGCACCACTAATGATGGCTGCCAACGTTTACTGGGTGAATAGCTCATGACAGGCACTGTTCTGAGGCTTGGCATGCACAAGTCTATTTAATCCTTCCAATAACCTCATGAGGTAGGTCCTTTTATCAGTCCCTCTTTGCAGTTGAGGAGGGTGAAGCACAGAGAGGTCAGGAAACTTTTGGTTTCAAGTGACAGAATCTCAAACTGGCTCATAAAAAGGGGGAACAAATAATTGGCTTGTGTAACTGAAATGCCTATGAGTAGTTCAGGCATAGCTGGATCCAGGACTCAGACAATGTAATCGGGGCTTGGTTTACCTCTCTCCTCTCTCCTTCCATCTCTTGGCTCTCCTTTTCTCTGGGTGGGCTCCATTCTCAAGCCAGCTCTAATCTTGAGGTAGCAAGATGGCTGGCAGCAGCTCCAGGCCAACTGACAAATTCTCTTTCCCAAAGTAAGATAAATGCCCTGGGATTGAGTCTCATTGGCTCTGATTAAGTCACATGTCCCTGAGCCAATCACTGTGAACCAGGGGGTTGAGATGCTGTGATTGGCTAATTCTGTGTCAGCTCTGCCAAACCTCATGGGCTTAGTGGGGCGAGGGGAGGCTTCCCAAGGAAACTTGTGGTGCTGTTTTCAGCAGGAGGAATACATCCTCCATCCCTCTAGGCCTCAATTATTTCCTCTTCTGGAAAACAAGGATGCCACCACCTGTGGCCATGAGGGTCCATGAAAGCTCCTGGCAAATGTGGAAGTGCTCCAGGGAGCTCTTCTTCCACACATCTTGCTCCTCCTTTAAGGATATGACTTCCCCACCCCCCTTTTTTTCTCCGCGGTTCTCTGCTCAAAGTGCAAAATGGGCCAAGTGACATGTGGACACATTTGCTCAGAGTAGGGGCTTGGAGAACACAAGGAGTGCATTTCATTGCTTTTTGGTAAATAGCAAGGCAAAATGAAGGCTCATTCATTTCTTCTTTCCTTAAGTTATGAATGCATTCATTCATTCAGTCTGCAAGAATTTATTGAGCTCTAGGGAAGCGTTAGTGGTGCAAAAGGGATTCAGAGGGGAATTTTGTGCTTCAGCGAGGCAGATCTGGAGACAATTCTTGACTTCACCACTTGACCTCCCAGTTCTGTGACCTTGAGCAAGTCTCTTAATTCCCCTGATCACAGTTTCTACAGCTGTGAGGCGGGGCTAATGGTCCCTTCTACCTCCTAGTGCTTGTTGTGTGAGAGTTAAAGTAAATTTTACAAAAAACTTAACCTTGGGCCTGGTACATAGAGAGTGCCCAGTAAATCATGCCTTTTATGAGTAAGAAGTTATAATCATTCAGTTTAAGGGTGTCATCCTGCCCTCGAGTGCACTCGTCAGTCTCAAGGGGAACCATCATCGCAGCGGTCAAATAAAATGTTTCTGAAGAAAACTCTAAAGTCAGCAATAACCCCAAACCTTAGCACAAACCAGGAAATCCGGCCCTTCCTCTAGATTGAACAGGCAAAATTCTGTTCCAAGTGCCCTGCAAGAAAAAACACTCCCATGACAGAAAGATTCTGTTGGTGGCCTCGGGGTGGAGGTGGACAGCTCACTGTAAGACTCTGTTCCTTCCCACCCCTACTCCCCACCTTCTCTAATAGATAGAATTTCCACAGGAAAAGGGCCCAGGTTCAAAACAGTGGGACAGAAGGAGCGGAGGCAAAGCCGTCAAATATACCACACATGTTCATTTTTCTTGCTTGGAGGCAAAAGGCATTGATTCATTCTTATGTTTATACCCTGCAATAATTCAAGCCAGAGACAAAAGAAGTGTGGGAATACATGAGCAGGATTCTTTCATCCCCGTCTAACTCTGTACGCTGGATTATACAGATGCTCGCTGAGTAAGAGCAGGAAGGAGCAGCTCCCCCACACACCCTCCTTCCCACTAAGAACACCCTCCCCTGTACGCGCCCGCCTGTCAAATACTCATCAAAACTGTGACTCAATTTTACACCGTGGCCCCTCCTTTTCAAAAGCAAAAAGAAATGGAGACAGACCCCATTGTTTCCTGGGCGTGGGAGGCAGAGTCATGGTTAGCAGTCCCGAGCCAAAGCATTCTGCAGCAACGTGAAAATGGTTCTTTCAGAATTTCATTTTCATGGGCGATTTCAACGCAGACTGCAGCTATGTCCCCAGGAAGTCCTGGAAGAGCATCCGCCTGAGGATCGACCCCAGGTTCGTTTGGCTGATCGGGGACCAAGAGGACACCACGGTCAAGGGGAGCACCAACTGTGCATATGACAGGTATGAGCCTCTGCCCGGACCTCTGCTAGGTAAATAGCAGGGCAAAATGAAGACTCATTCATTTCTTCATTCCTTAAATTATGAATACATTCGTTCATTCAGTTCACAAGAATTTATCGAGCATCTATTAAGCGTTGGGCTATGGGGAAGCGTTAGTGGCACAAAAGGGAACCAGAGGGGAATCTTGTGCCACGAGGCTTTCAGTGCGGCAGATCTGGGGACAATTCTTGACTTGTCCTGTGGTGCCTTGGTGTGGGTTAGAAAATGTGCCCCCCTTCTGAGCAGACAAAGCATCGCCAGGGCACACTGGTTGCAGAACAGGCAGTTAGATTTCAGAACTGCATGACCAAATTGCAATGGCTTTGCACACTGTAGCTTAGCAATGATAAGCACGCGCTCTAGAGTCAGGCAGCCCCGGGTTCAAATCCTGACTCTACCACTTACTATGTCTGTGACCAAAAGATTTAAGCTCTCCATGCCTTAGTTTCCTCACCTGTAAAATGGAGATTGTGACAGTCCCTCATTCATGGAGATCTGATGAGGATTAAGTGAGGTAACATATGTAAAGCTGCTAGTACAGACATTGTATAAGTGCCTGATACATTCACTGGCTGCGAATTATTCCATCTCCAAGATATGCCACAAATTATTCACCCAATCTCCTGTCGTTGGGCATTAGGCTATTTCCAATGGTTTGCTGTTATAAATGCTGCTGCAATGAACATTGGATATATGCTATTCCAGTTTGCTAATGCTGCCCTTTTGCAAAACACCAGAAATGGATTGGCTTTTATAAAGGGGTTTTATTTGGTTACAAAATTACAGCCTTAAGGCCATAAAGTGTCCACGGTAAGGCATCAACAAAGGGTACCTTCTCTGGAGAAAGGCCATTGGCATCCGGAAAACCTCTGTTAGCTGGGAAGGCACATGGCTAGCATCTGCTTGCTCCCAGGTTGCATTTCAAAATGGCATTCTCCAAAATGTTGCTCTCGGGCCATTTTATCCTCTCTTAGCTGCAGCTGCTCTGTGTCTGGGCCTGTGTGGCTCTTTTTAAAGTACTCCAGTGATCCAATAAAGACCCACCCTGAATGGGGGGGGGGCAACACCTCCATGGAAATAATCCAATGAAAGTTCTCGCCCACAGTTGGTTGATTCACATCTCCATGGAAACACTGAACCAATAGGTTCCAACCTAATCAACACTAATACATCTGCCCCCAAAAGATTGCATCAAAGAATATGGCTTTTTCTGGGAGACGTAACATATACAAACTAGCACATATGCCTTTTGTGCATAGTTGTATGAATTGTTCAGGGTAAAATCCTAAAAATGAGACCAGTCAAGGCAAGGGTATTTATACTTTTAAAGTTTTTGTTGCACATACCTAAATGCAAACAAATGCATTAACATAAAACATTCCCTTGTAACTGTGAGGGCTCTTCGGGGATTTTCAAGTGGCTTTCACCTTTACTCCTTAATTCAGGAGCAAGGTGGGGGTGCCTGAAACATGTGAACATTAGCGAGCTTCTGGTGCAAAGCAGAGACCACAGACTGGGAAAATCGTCGGAGCCCTGGTCTCATGGGTGGCCGCAGTTCCCAGCGCTCACCCTGCTGCCGAGGAAGCACAAGGGGGCCGTCTGTGAGAAACAGTTCCCACTTCTCAAGTTTTGAGGTCTGGCTTTCATTTCCACCCCATGACATCCTTTGTTCCTCTTAGAGCTTTCAGGGCTGGCGTTTGCCTCGCTCCAGCTCTCAGAAGTGGAAACAGCCCTAGCATTGGGGGCATCAGAATCGAGGTGGGGAAGTGTGCAGGAGGCTTAGCTCCCAGACTGCAGCCTCACCCCCACCCCACCCTGTTTGAGGGGCTTCCAGCAAAGCTCGCTGGAGACGGCCACGTGCCAATCACACAGGCCCATTGTGTGACCTTGGGCAGGTCAAGTCCTTTCCCTGACTCCATTTTTCTTCCCTGGCAAATGAGGGGGGATGATAAAAAATAACGGTGTAGAAGAACAGTAAATCACAAGGAAAGTGTTCATAATAGATCAGATGAGGTGGGGAAACAGGTTAAAAAAAGTATTTACTAAAAGGACCACATATTTTATAAACCTATATGCCAAATGATGGATTACATGTGATTTATTTTTCATTTTATTTATTTATTTATTTTTAAATTTATTTAAAAATTTTATATACAAGCTAGGATGATCTGTTGCAATCAAATGATTCGGCTATTTTTATTTTTTTTTTTTTTACAAAACAATTCGTACATTCAATTGTTCACAGTACCATTACATAGTTGTACATTCATCACCTAAATCAATCCCTGACACCTTCATTAGCACACACACAAAAATAACAAGAATAATAATTAAAGTGAAAAAGAGCAATTGAAGTAAAAAAGAACACTGGGTACCTTTGTCTGTTTGTTTCCTTCTCCTATTTTTCTACTCATCCATCCATAAACTAGACAAAGTGGAGTGTGGTCCTTATGGCTTTTCCAATCCCATTGTCACCCCTCATAAGCTACATTTTTATACAACTGTCTTCAAGATTCATGGGTTCTGGGTTGTAGTTTGATAGTTTCAGGTATCCACCACCA